>NC_047086.1:317990412-318636523 GCF_902459505.1 Geotrypetes seraphini
TATTCAGGATATGGCTACGACTCGCAGGGGACAAAATGTTCAAGTATGGAGTCCAAGTGTTGACAAAGTCTCTGCTCCGGTGACGAGAAGAACAGGCTCCCAGCCCATAAGTTCATGAAGTCGATTCCTCTAAAACCAAAAGAAAGGGGGCTCAGAAGACAGCCAACAACATAAGATACATTTCTTCCCCAAAATGAAACATTTACTAAGAAACAGTTTTTCTGAAGAAGTGTACACAAAGAATATAGAAAAATGAGCAAATTTCATAGGAAGCACCAATACAGGCACGGGAACCTGCAGTAGGTCCTGTAAGAAGGAAGCCAGCGCCTTTCAAAAGGCCTGAATCCCCTCACAACACCAGATACCATGAAAGTAAGAGTTAAGGTTTGGGGCATTATTTTAGATTCCACTCTTTCTTTTCAACCTCAGGTTGGGCATCTAATGAGGACAGTGTTTTTTAAGATACAGAAGCTTTGTAAGATTCGGCACTGTTTTGAGGAGAAGCATTTTGCTTTGTTAGTTCAAGTTTTTATTTTATCACAACTTGACTATTGTAATAGTCTATAAAATTTAATATAATCGCCTATCAGAAGATTTCTAGATGAAATACAAAAAATAAAAACTATACAATACTAAAACTGCATAGACACAATTCCAAACTAACCAGACATACTGGAACATGAAGGAAAAGACAGGGAGGAACTACCGTGTTTCCCCAAAAATAAGACTCTGGGCTCCTTTTATGAAGCCGTGTTAGCAGTTTAACGCGCGTAATAGCACGCGCTAAACTGCCGGCCACGCTAGTCGCTGCCGCCTCCTCTTGAGCAGGCAGTAGTTTTTTAGCTAGCGCGGAGGTTAGCACATGATAAAAAGTCACGTACGATAAAGCTGCTAATGCGGTTTCATAAAAGGAGCCCTCTGTCTTATATTAATTTTGGGCCCAAAAAAGGCACTAGGTTTTATTTTCGGGGATGTCTTATTTTTTTTATGTACAATGACCATCTCTCCCTTCCTCTCCTCCACCCCAATTCTTCCTATTTCCTTTCTCTCCCCCACATGTGCATCTTTCCTCCCCTCTTACCCATCCCCTTGTGAAGTATCTTTCTATCCCTCCCTCCCATCCCTTGTGCAGCAGAACTTTTGCAGCTTTTATCCCTCCCTCCCTTCCCTTGTGCAGCAGAACCCTTGTAGCTTCTATCCCTCCCTTTCTTCCATCCCCCCGTGTAGCATCTTTCTATCTCCCCCACCACATGTGCGCACACACACACACGCCGACCCATCTCTCCCTCCCATCCGAACCGTGAGACCAAAATAAATACCTTATAACAAACCGGCAACGTCGGCAGCAATCTAGACAGAGGACATCATCAGCAACGCAGCAGAGGAAAGCCCGGAAGATAGAAGGCCGTGAAGCAGCCTGTCTAGATTGCTGCTGACACTGCCGATTTGATATAAGATATTTATTTCTGTCTCACGGTTCGGATGGGAGGGAGAGATGGGGGAGGGGAAGCGCTGCTGCTGCCGGCGACTAGGGCTTATTTTCATGGGTAGGGCTTATATTAAGACCTACCCCGAAAATCATGCTAGGGCTTATTTTCGGGGTAGGTCTTATTTTCAGGGAAACACGGTACAATCATTATAGGATAGAAAAACAATCAAGGTAAGAACATCTAGGTAAGGGTAGTTAAAATAAAAGAGAATTTTTATTATTGGATATGGGTGTTTAATAAAGTTGAGGTTATAATGAGAAAGCATCTTTGAATAGGTGGCTTTTCAGTTTCCGTTTGAAGCGGTCAAGTATTTTTTCTTCCCTCAAGTCTAGACGTAGAGCAGTGGTTCCCAAACCTGTTCTGGAGGACCCCCAGGCCAGTCAGGTTTTCAAGATAGCCCTAATGAATATGCATGACAGAGATTTGCATATAATGGAGATGCCAGGAATGCAGATCTGCTATATGCATATTCATTAGGGCTATCTTGAAAACCCGACTGGCCCGGGGGTCCTTCAGGACAGGTTTGGGAACCACTGACGTAGAGCATTCCACAACTGAAGAGCTGTGACAGAAAAGATTTCTAAGCATCTTGTACCGATCATTTTTAAAGAAGGTACTGTTAATAATTGCTGATCTGTAGATCTGAGTGTAGGCAATGGTGAATATGGTATTATCTCATCGTTTTATGTATCAGCAGAATTATCTTATATGCAATCCTATGTATGACTGGAAGCCAATGTGCTTTCTTTAAGAGAGGCGAGACGTGATCGAATTTCCTGGCATTTGAAATGATTTTTATTGCTGAATTTTGGATTATTTGGAGGCACCTTATTTCTTTTTGAGTTATTCCTTTTAGTAAAGAGTTACAATAATCTAGCTTAGATATCACCAATGAGTGAATTAAGATATTTAAGGATTTTGGTTCCAAGAATTTTGAAATCGACCGGATTATTCAGAGCTTGTAAAAGCAGCATTTCACTATGTTGCTGATATGCTCATGATATGAAAGTTTCATATCAAGCATAACCCCTAGAATTTTTTATGAGGTCACTTGTTTTATCATCAATCCTTCATTCAACCTTCCATCTGGCTGGAATGAAGCTTGGATCTTTTACTGACCGGACTTTACCGTATCTATTTATTTTACTTATTTTATTTAAGGTTTTTTTCTTTTTGAGTTCTATCTAATTTTCTTGCCTTCCTGGTTTATTTCCTTTATTTTTATTTTTGCTGGATATGTAAATATTTATATTAATTGTCATTTTCTCTATTTCCCTAGGTCAGGTGTAGGCAATTCTGGGCCTTAAGAGCTGGAGCCAGGTCAGGTTTTTAGGATATCCACAATGAATATGTACGAGATGGATTTGCATGCACTGCCTCCTTGAGATGCAAATCTATCATGCATATTTATTGTGGATATCCTGAAAACCTGACCTAGCTCCGGCTCTCGAGGACCAGAAATGCCTACCCCTGCCTCAAGTACTTTAGCTTAGAATGTGAGCCCATTTGTAATTTATGTAAATTTTAATCCACTTAGGTTACAAATGGAATAGAAATGTTAAAATTAAATAAAGAAACAGTTCTCTAAATTACTGTTACTTCAAAACACTGCTGCTAAACTTATATTTTGACTGAAAAAGTTTGACAGGATTTCTCCTGCTCTGATTGCTCTTCACTGGCTTCCTGTACCAGTCTGTTGTTTTTGTTTTTTTTAACTTATTTGGATGAAATTTAAGATGGGACCATTTCTAAATAGCCATTGGGGTTATTTAATTTCCCTCTACATTATACGAATGATATCCAGTTATGAGTCTTGCAGAAAGGTTTTAAATTGATACCCATCATGCTCTATGATTCTTTCCAAACTAGAATGGATCTGCTTTGTTTCAAGAGGAAACTTAAAATAGCTAATCATTTTTCCAAACAAGAGATCTGAAATCAAGTTTATTTAAAAATTTATTATTTAAAAATTTATTTAAAAATTTTATTTAAAATTTTATTTAAAAATTTATTTAAAATTTATTTTATTTAAAAATTTTATTTAAAAATTTATTTAAAAATTTTATTTATTTAAAAATGTATTTTTTATTTAAGTTTATTTAAAAATTTATTATACCGCCTAATCAGGCTTCTAGGCGGTGTACATTAATAAATAAAAATAATCAAATTACCAAATATATTTGGGGGAATAATTAACCAAACAGACAAACTTGTACAAAAGGAAAAAGGGGTTGAACTATAATATTATAAGAAAGAGATACTGAAGGAAAGAACAAGAGGTAGGGGAAAGACCAAAAGAAGGGAAGTCAAATTGTCCTTAGAAGGACAGTTGCTATTAAACAGCATCTTTAAAAGAGTAGTTACTACTCGAAGGCATTTCCTCTCTCTTTTTTTTTTTTTTTTAATCTTTATTGATTTTTAATCTAAAACAGTGTCATACAAATGAACAAACAGTAGGTATTACATACATTACACTAATATCTGTACAGGTAACATATATATCATTCAAGATTTTCAGTTTTCCTACATATAATAATAACATAATATAATATATCATAATATATAGTATAAATGAAGAATAAAGTTACCCAAGGCGTTTCCTCTCTTATGCAATTGGGTATAGAGTTTCAGAGGGAGAGTGCAGTACCTGAAAAAATATTTACGCACATGGTATTAATATTTTTCAAAGAGGGGATATTGAGAAGATGTTGTGTAGCAGAGCTGAGTGATTTGAGAGGGACATAGGGTATAAGAAGTCTGTTTACAGATACAAATACAAATCAATCCATAATTAAGAATAATTCAAAATGGGTACCCCCAGGTCCCACTGGTCCATTAATTGCTAGTTATCAAAACTGTATACTCAGAGACATTTTGCCTTTGATAAAAAAAAGAAAGGGAGATTATTTCATAATCTTTCCAAGGAGGAAAACTCAACCATACATGAGTTAAAGAACAACAAGGACATCATAATAAAACCAGCAGATAAATGAGGAGGTACAGTACTCCCCTGAAATTTTCAGGGGTTCTGTTCCAGGAATACCTATGAATTTTGAAAAACCGCAAATGCGGTTTTCAGTCTGTAAAAAGTCAGGAGATAGCAGCTGGGTGCCGGCAGGTGCAGTAAATCATACACGGTATGCTCCGTGGGGGAGAGGAGGAGGAATCATCTGTGCAGAAGGCTGATTTCCTGACCGGGAAGAGAGGAGGATACACGGGGAAGGCTTGCCATTTTGAAGAGGCGGCCCTGCCGGCAGGAAGGAATGCCAAACAAAATGAGTTTTATAACGTAAATGTTCAACAAATTGAGCAGTGCAGCAACAGAGGATCCTTCCAAAAAAGGTAGAAAATTTAAATTATTTCAATATATAAGTGATAGGAAGACCACAGTGTAGGATTGTATAGTCAAATAAACGAATAAACGTTCAATACTGTAATCCGTGTGTGATCCTAGACCACATTCCTCACCATCATAGAGTCTTCTAAGTGGCATCCCTCCTGCCATCCTTCAAGTTTATTTATTTTCAGGTATGGGGAAGATGGGGGCTTGCCGGGGATTGGGGGACCCTGGTGGCAGGAGAGAGTGAGAATCCCTCCTGCCAAGTCACAGGGGTGTGTGGGGGAGTCCAGGCGGTTCTGGGCAGGAGTGACCAAGGAAGGAGGGAATGGGTATCCAAACTAAACTAAACTAAAACTTAATTTTATAGGCCAGGTCTTTAACCAAAAAGGTGCTCGACTCGGTTTACACTAATGTAAGTATAGTACATAAATATCACGACCAGGACGAAGGAAGTCATCCTGCCACTGTATCGTGCAATGGTGCGCCCGCATCTGGAGTACTGTGTCCAGTACTGGTCGCCGTACCTCAAGAAGGACATGGCAGTACTTGAGGGAGTCCAGAGAAGAGCAACTAAACTGATAAAGGGTATGGAAAACCTCTCATATACTGACAGACTGAAAAAGCTGGGGCTGTTCTCCCTGGAAAAACGGAGACTTAGAGGAGACATGATAGAAACCTTCAAGATCCTGAAGGGCATAGAAAAGGTAGACAGGGACAGATTTTTCAGATTATGGGGAACCACAAGTACAAGGGGGCACTCGGAGAAATTAAAAGGGGACAGGTTTAGAACAAACGCTAGGAAGTTCTTTTTCACCCAGAGGGTGGTGGATACATGGAACGCACTTCCGGAGGCTGTGATAGGCAGGAGCAAGTTACAGGGCTTCAAAGAAGGTTTGGATAGGTTCCTAGAGGACAAAGGGATTGAGGGGTACAGATAGGAGTAGAGGTAAGTTATAGGGATAGGAGTAGAGGTAGGTTATATAAATAATCAGGGACCACTGCTCAGGCAATAGGCCTGATGGGCCGCCGCGAGAGCGGACCGCTGGGCCAGATGGACCTCTGGTCTGCCTCAGCGGAGGCAACTTCTTATGTTCTTATGACTTAGTTTCCAAAGTGTTTAGTAAACAAGAAAGTTTTCAGAGCTTTCCGAAATAAAATGTAGAGGCCTAGACTTCCAAGTGAAAGCAGTAACTAATTCCAGAGCTCAGTTAGTTTGAGAATGAAAGAGTGGCTGAATCTCTATTTTTACCTCTAAGGGGATCTTGTACAGGTGATTGGGGTGGGGCAGGCAAAGGCGGGTGTCAGCAGGAGGGCGGACTTTTCCTTCTACTTCTTCACCTGTCGATCAATCAGCTGAGTCAGCAGGACTCGAGGAGAGCTGTGGCTCAGTTGATTGGGGCAGGGAGAGCAGTCTTAACAGGAGGGAGGACCTGTACCTAGCAATTAGTCCTCTGAGCAAGCGCCAAGTACAATTCTTCCCCCCCCCCCCCTTTTTGACTGGTGATTCTCTGCACAAATGGCGTGCATATTATTTGTATGCTATTGTACTGAGAATTGCCAGTAAAAGAAAAATTACTCCCACTGTGGCATTTTTTTTTTGCCATGTGTTGGAGTCTAGAATCTGGCCCTCAAACTGTAAAAATTCAGTTTGTTTAGTAGCTTGGAAACAGGAGTATATCTAAAACTTACCCTACCCCCACCCTTTTACAAAACCGCGATAGCGTTTTTTAGCACAGGCCAGCACGCTGAATGCTCTGCGCTGCTCCCAACGCTCATATAATTCCTACGAGCATCAAGAGCAGCGCAGACCATTCAGCGCACCGGCCCATGCTAAAAACCGCTATAGTGGTTTTGTAAAAGAGGGGGTTAATGTTATATCTATTCTATGTATGTACGTTGTAAACTGCTTAGATTTGTAGTACTGTTTATAAGAAATTTTTTAAAAAATAAACTTAAACAGTTATAGTGGACATTAATATTCTTTTGTCTGTTTGGGCTGTTTGGTTTCTCAGTGAAAAAGAAATAAACCATGTCCTATAGGATTTCAAAGTTCTTGGAAATGGCTGAAAGAAAAGCACTCTATTACAAAGTCAAGGTAGTGAAGCTGTCACAGTAAACGCACCAAAGCCCTTCACTTCCTACGGGCTTTGGTGTTTTTACCACAGCAGCATCACTGTAACGGCTGTGTAAAAGAGGTCCTAAGTTATTTGCATGTGATAGTCTGAGGGCTATATACTTAACTGAATTTTTATTTTCATTTGCTGGCTTTGCTTTGTTGCTTGGAAATGGACATTGTGTGGTTCATAATCAAAACTTTAAAACGTACAAATACCAGTCTAAATCAGCACCTGGACGTCCTAAAATCAGGGACATCCAAGTGCCGATAATCAAAACCAACTTTCTGGACCTGCAGCAGCACTTCTAAGCTGCTGTACGTTTAGAGATCAAAGGGACGTTGTGGGAAGTATGTTATGAGTAGGAATCGGGCGGACATCAAACTAGACGTACCGCAGCCTTAATCAAAGCTTTCCTAGAGTTAGACCTGTTTGAGTTGTGTCTAAGTTCCATAAACGTGCCCAAACTGACAAGAAGACCATTGGAAGATTTAAGGTCACGACCCCCTCCCACCACCCAAAGAGCGAAAAAAAGCAAAAACCCGTAGGCTTCTCATCAGCTGATTGTGGCAGAGGAATCCCTATCAGTTCAGGGATTCCTGGCGGCTCAGCTGATGAGGATTCCACCTCCAGGATCAGCTGAGCCACGGAGCCCTACACCCCTCCCCTGACATCCCTGGACCTCCCTTGACATCCCCCTCACATCCCCCTGACATCCTGGACCTCCCCTGACATCCCTTGACATTTCCCTCACATCACTCTGACATCCTGGACCTCCCCCAACATCTCCACCCCCCACATCCCCCCAACATTCCTGGGTCCCCCTCCCACCTCCCTAGACACTCCCTAGATACTCCATAGAAATTTTATTCTTCAAATCACATTGGTCTCAGGCTTTGGTTTTAGGTTCCTTCTTAGGTACCTTCAGATGAGAAAACGGCAGGAGGGAAGCTCAGTCCCTCCTGCCTATAGGGCCGTATGCTGAAAATGACAGTGCTTCCCCCTCCCAATGCATCTTGGGATGTAGTAGGAGGGGCTGAAAGTCCTGATTGGCTCAAAATGGGATTCCTATGTGATCAGCTCAGCTGGCAGGGAAAGCAGCAATGGCGGGCAAAGATCCCCAACCAGCAGGATGGATACACACTCCCTCCTACCTGAATGACCCCCCCCCCACACACACACACACAAACACACACACATACACACACCTGAAATCAATAGAAGGGATGTCCACTCCCTCCTGCCTGAACAACCTGACACCCCACAACTGAAATCAGCAGGAGGTTGCCTACTCCATCCTATCTGAATGACACCCCCAACCCCCCCCCACCTGAAATCGGCAGGAGGGATGCCCACTCCCTCATGCCAACAGGCCCGTCTCTTCCAAATGGCAGGCCTTCCCCTTTCTGGTGCATCCTGGGATGAACTGAGAGGGGCTTAACACCCTGATTGTCTCAGGTGCCAAAGAATATGCATGATCTATTTGCCTAATTTCCCCCAAAATGTTTATTTTCAATGCCTTAGGTCCATAAAATAGCATAAAATCATCTTTCTGCTTTGAGCGGGAAGATGAGGGGAAAAAAATTAAAAGTGTTGGAATGGTGATGGGACAAAGATGAAAAATGTGAGGATGGTGAGAGGACAGGGATGAAAAATGTGCTTCCCTGTGGGGATGGTGAGGGGATGGAGCTGAAAATTTGAGAATAGTGAGGGGACAGGGATGAAAATGCAGGGACAGTGAGAGGATGGGGATAAATCTTTGTCCTCGTGTCACTCTCTAGGCAGTCCTACTGAAACAGATAAGGCCACTGTTTACTTGGTATGAAGATAAGGGTATAATTCTTTTTTGGAAAATATTTTTATTGGTATGAACAGAACATCACCATACAAAGCATAAAAACCTAGAAACAAGTGCTCCAGGAACCAAGAAGCAGCAAATGAAAGGCAAAGCAAATATGGTAAAAATACAGCAATTAACAATAGCCAACAAGAGAGATAGCCATACACCCAGAGTAGAGAATGACATGTGGAAAAAAATCTGTCCCCGTCACTGCCCCGTCACCAGACCACTGTCCCCTTCACCGCCCCGTCCCCGCCGTCCCTTTCACCGCCCCGTCCCCGCCATCCCCTTCACCGCCCCGTCCCCGCAGCATCCACCCTTCCCTCTCGCCACACCACCACTCTTCAGCGGCCCGAGAATCTCCCTCCCTCCCCCTTACCTTCGCAGCATAAAAAAAACTTAAGGGAGGGAAGGTGAGTGGTCCCTTCCCTCCCTCCAGCCAAATCTATCTCCCTCCCTCCCCCTTACCTTTGCGGCGCTTTAGAAAAGAAACTGATGCCAGTGAAGCCTGCCTGTGCCGCCCTGCAGTCGCGTGTGTTTGGGCGGATGCTTCTCCTCTGACAATTGTTATTTTATAAACACAAATAAAACAGAGCAAGGTTCAACAAAACCCATCTCCCCTCCCTTTCACAAATATCCCCTTCACTGTTGTGAAAACTGAACAAACCAAATTACTACAGAATGCTACATAGAAAAATCAAGCTAACAGAATACTTTAGTCACACATGGCAAGAATAATGTTAGGGGAGTGCAACTAGGGCAACTGCCCCCATCAGAGAGAGAGAGCCCTAAGCCAGCTGGAAGCTAAAGAAGCACAGCCTGGACTTTGCGGTCCCCAGTTATGTCTAATACCAGCTCTAGCAGGATACATATTTCAAATTGGTCTACTAACCAAAAGCTCTTAGTAGTTCCCTCCCTGAAAATTATTGGAACTCGACAACAAGATATGTTCTCGGTGATGGCTCCACAACTTTGGAACACTTTACCTCAACAATTGAGAGAGGAAAATAATTTGAGTCATTTTTAAAGTAACTTAAAAAGTTTTCTTTTTAAAGGTGCTTTTAATCTTTAAATTTCATTCAAAAATTTTACATTACCTTCTTCCAGGTTTTCACCTCTCCGCCCTAATGTTTTTCCATTTATAGTTTTCTCCTGCACTCTAAAAATATTTAATTGTAGTTCTGCCCTTTTTTTACCTGGTGTCTCGATTGGTCCGTAAGTCTGTTGGTCTTTACTATTGTTTTAAAATTTTTAAACGTTAGGGGGCTCATAATCAAAAAAAAAACAAAAAACAACGTCTAAAAAGTGGCCTAAATGGCTACTTGGACGATCAAAAAGCCTGATCGTTCAAGTACCCATAATCAAAGCCCTCCTGCCCCGCAGCACCCCCGACCTCCCCAACACTATCGGGGCAGGAGGGAGCCCAAGCCCTCTTGGCCATGCGAATTCCAACCCCCCTACCCCCTCTCCACAATCCGGCCAGGAGGGAACCCAAGCCCTCCTGGTCTGGTGACACCCCCTAACCCCCACCCCCCACTAAAATATGGGCAGGAGGGATCCCAGGCCCTCCTGCCCTCGATGCAACCCCCCAACGACAGCCCCTCCCGAATCCCCAATCGCCCCCCCCCCCACCGACCCGCAACCCCCACTCCAAATCCCACCCTCCATATCTTGAAATCGTTGGCCGGACGGACGGGTGCCAAGCCCGCTCGTCCAGCAGGCCAGCAGCTCAGGAATGGGGCCGGACTGGCCCAGGCGGCTCAAATCCTGCCCACAGTTGGGGCCTGAGGCGCCTGGGCCAACCAGAATAGGCCCAGGAGACTTAGGCTCCTCCTGTGGATGGGGCCTTAAGCACATGGGCCGGGTTGGGTTGCTTTCAGACGGACTTCCTGGGACACCAGGCTGTGCAGTGGTACAAATTAATATCTGGATTCATGAATAAAAAACTCACCTTTTTAATAAGTTCATAGGTAACTAGTCCTGTCATACTTGTTCACGTCCATGTATTTTTATTTTAATCTATTGTGAACCACATTGAACTATCTGGTTATGTGGTCTAGAAATTGGTTTATTGTATTGTATTGACATAAAATGACCTAGTAAGTTAAGCATAGGAAATGTCGGTCTTTCTTAAGCTTATCTTGGAGTAGATATCAATGCCAGTTCCTGTTTTGAAGGGAGACCTTTGAAATAAGATCTTAGCAACAATGTATACTGCTGTTCTCTAGCTCTTAATTAGGTCGTACGTACTAATTCTGAAAGCTTAATTTTCAAGACTACTATTAGCTATACAAAGGGTGAGCAGCCTCAGTCTTGGGACCTGCACCCCAGTCAGCTTTTCAGGAGGATTTCCCTTAAGAATATGCATGAGATCTATTTGCATGTACTGCCTCTAATGTATGCAAATAGATCATGCATATTCTTTGGGGAAATCCTGAAAACCCTCAAGGACCAAAGTTGCCCACCTCTTAGTTAAACATGCAGTGGACCTTTCACTTTTGAAAAATACATGCTTGCTACTCTTTAAAAACGGGTCATTCCATATCAAGTGGTCCAGAGCTCCCCACTCAGCCATCTCAAAAATTGATTGGGACCGCTAATGAAAATATCCAAATAGGTCCAGAATTAGGGGCCCCTTTATTTGGGCCACATTTTTTGTATCCACAGAAGTTGTTGAGTGGGAACCCTCTTTGAAACTGGACCAGTTGACACAGAGTTACCCAAACCCATAACAGGAGTACAATTTTTTTAAAGCTATTTATCTGGGTAAATTGTCCCGATTGAAAATTTTCTCTTCTTGAACTGATTAGAAGAGCATGCGGGAATCCACCTTTAGCCTTTTACTGGGGTTGCCTGCCCACTAACACAAGTGATGAATACTGTGCATTGCAATGGAGCAGGTCCCGAGCAGACTGTGGCTCCAACTGAACTTTTAAGAATATTCTTGGAAAGACCTCAGTCTTGAGAGAGTCACTAAGGCCAGCAGCCACTAGTAAGAACTGGGATATTTCTAGACACAAAAAATGTTTGTTGAGTAGAGAGTGTTTGAGCTGAAAGGTTAGATTGTTTGTTACAGGGAGGTTCATGTTTTTACAGTCTGTAATTGAATTGCTAGCGACTAGGAAGTCAGGCTTTTTTTGTTTTTTAAAGGAAGGCATTGAATTGCTAATAGTTTTCAGTAATGTTTATTTTCTTCTCCAACCCACTATTGACTCAAATCTTCTTATATAGACCATTACCCAAATTAAAGGATGATGACATTTTTCAGATAATGTTTATGTATTCATTGAGATGTATTAACTGCCTTTATGAAGAGATTCACAGCGCTGCGTATGCTTTCAGTAGTATAGAAATTATAAATAGTAGTAGTTGTAGCACTTATGTATTGCTAATCATTCACTTAAACCAGGTACCAATCTCCAGTGAAGACACTTTGTCTAAATTCCAACAGCTTTTATTACAACTTAATCACCATAACTCTTCATGCTGAATTAGTTATCAATAAGTTTCTCTATAGTCCAAGGGGAATCCCTCTAGTTGGTTTGTTAAGTGTCTGGGAAAGGGAACTGGAGTATAAGGATAGAAATTTCCAACAAGATAAATAATGGAAAACTGTTTTTAAGAGATCCAAAAAAAGTAGGGTAAGACAATGGCAAATCCATAAGGATCCAAAAAAGAGAGGCCCAAGAGGCTTATTGATAGCACACCACAATTGAACAGACCCAACATGGAGTCATGTTTCAGTGAAGGTCACCTGCTTTGGAGACCACAGAAACCTGCCAAATTGTTTGGTGTAGTGCTATCAAAACAGCTTTACGTATAATTCCAAGCCTTATCTGCCACAAAGCTGAAGAAAAATCTACCTTTCTGAAGGTACACGGACAGCCTACTTCCTGCTCCATAGGAGTTATTACCCACTTTTAATATGGGTGGTCAGAGATTAGTTAACCTTTGCCCCCCAAGCTACAAGCTAATACAGTGCCCCCAGAAGCAGAAGAGAGGCGAAGAAGGCTACTTGATAATTGTAAGGCTACTTGATAAATGTAATGATCAGGGACTCAAACATATGACCTGCAGCTTAAAGAACCCAGACGATGGGTCAGATCTTTGCATCCTATTGATTTACAGACTACCTGGTAGCTGGAACGCAGTAGATGACAAACTATCCAACCTGATCTCTCACTGTACCGCATCTTTCACCAACCTGATTATTCTGGGTGATCTAAACCTACACTTGGAAATGCTTGAAGACCCCAAAGTCCAGGCCTTCAAAAGTCTGCTGGAGTAAATAGACTACGGTTACCAGACATTTGGGAAAACCCAGACATGTCCTCTTTTTAGAGGACTGTGACAGTCCTCCAGCTGCATTGCTACCACTAGGGGGTGGAATATTTTCAGTCGCTAAGGACAGGTATGTTCCCTGGAGTCCTGCAGAACTTGCCTGTCCCTCACAATTGAAAAATGTGACAGTAAAACAGCACCCTCTATTGGTGAGACTGTGGGTGGAGGACTCCTGCTCAGCTTTCCTGGGGGATTTTAAAAACCTGGCAGTTTGTCCAGGTTTCGGAAGTCCCCGAGCTCGGGGCTATTTCTGGAGGCCCCCTGCACAAGTGCGGACATCAATATGATGACATCATACGCACACGCACATGCACGTAAAGACATCACATCGATGTCCACACATGCACAGAGGCCCTCCTGAGCTCGGGGAAGGAGACTAAAGGTTAATGTGGGGGTGGGGCTGGAGGCAGAATAGAGTGGGGCTGGGGGCAGAACAGGGCAGGGCCAGATGTCCTCTTTTTTTAAACAGGAAATTTAGCAACCCTAAATTAGACATTGCTATATTCCCAAGCAATTCAACTCATAAAGGTGGTCACTGCCTTGACTTCATCTCTAGTATATCTCATGGCCTGAAGTTCCCCCTGTTAGATCACATTAACTAGGAACCAGTAATCTGGTCAACTTAAATTTCTACCTGAAGCTGCCAAAAGCAATAATACCTACAACCATCACAAAGCCATCTGCGTTGAGGCACAAAAAGATATTACATGAGGAATATTGGAATGAGGTTATGGATAGTTAGACCCAATGAGTGAAGATATAGACAAGTCTATAACTTCCTGAGAAGAACTTGCAAACATGGTTCTAGACAAGACTGCTCCAACAAAAAAAGCAACCCATGGTTCTCAAAATCGCTGCTCGTAATAAAAACAAAATTAAGAAGGTTAGAAAGAAATTGGAGGAAGCATCAGAAACAAGAGGACCTTAATAGGTGGAGAAGAGAAGTAAAGCAATACAAGCTGGCAATAACAGAAGGAAAGAAGCAGTATTACAACTTGATCTCTCAATCAAGAACTTCCTTCAAATATCTGTTCAGGATTTTTAACATGTTGATCTCTACCAAAGATATGAAGGATCATAATCAAAAAATACATCTATGTCAATTTTGGGCCTAGGGCACTAGTTGCCCCAAAGTCGGCAGTGTCTAAAGTCCATTCTCGAAAAATACGTCCAAATTTTTTTTTTTTTTTTTCGAAAATCGTCTACTTCTTTGTCCAGCCGTTTGATTGTCCAGACCACCAAGTTGTCTACCTTTATACCACATTCTTGTCCAAAAAATCATCCAAGCCCCAAATGTCTACAACAAGACCATTTGGATGTGGGAGGGGCCAACAAAGTGATAGACTGGTCATCCATACATGACAACAGAGTAGTGGGGCACATTACAGGGAACTGCTGTGAACTTCACATAAAGGGTTCCACATAAACATCTCACCAAAACTCCCTTGCAGGTCATGGTGATCCCCCAAAAAACTACTATACCCACCTGTCTACAACCCCAAAAGCCCTTATGGCTGCAGATGCCACCTTTATGGCAGTATAGTAGAGGGGGGGTTGGTGGACTCAGGTTTTTCACCGTGAATGCAGTGGTTAGAGTGGCTTATGGGTCCTTCTCTCTATGGTTCATTAGCCTACCTCCCCAGACTACTTAAGACACCTCTATTCAGCTCCACTAGACTTTCCTATGCCTATGTTCCTATGCCTATGTTCTGGAGGCAAGTTTGTATTTTTTTATTCCGATTTTTATGGCGGTGTGCGGGTGTCAGTGATCACTGGGGGAGTATGTGGGGGTCTGTACTTTGCATCTAGAGTGATTATCTGGTCACTTTGGATACCTTCTGGGCACTTAGACCTGTTTTTAGATCACCTAAGTCATAGTGTATAAGTCCCATCCAAGCAGCCTCGTCAAACTTGCAGTACAACTAAGTCTAGGCTGACTAGCTTGTTCAAAGTTCATGCCTATTCTCCATTCTCCAGGAATCTGGTGATGCTGTTTTTATGATAATTTATAAATATTATTATATACAAATGGATACTCAGAGAAACTAAGCATTTTTGATCCAATTTAAACATTTTTTTCCTGGTATGCATTACATAAAGTGTATTTATGCATTCTAAAAGGGACAGGATTGGTCAATCTGTTCAGGACTCTTCCAATGAAATCCTTCTAAGAGAGATGGAAAAATGAAGGGCAAAAGGCTAGAACTACTTCACCAGCCTTATGGAATACTACTAGAAATACTTTCAGTTTTAGAGCTTGGGGGTTAAGAATTCAGAGATGACAGCAGACAAATAATAGAGTTAGGAAAATGTAACCGCAGTCTATTATTTTACAGGTACCTATGAGTGTATACTTACTTTTATTTGAAGTTCTTCAAAATACTAGAGAACTGTTAACTTCTATGCTTTTTTTTGCTTTTAATTACTTAATATCAATAAGTTGACGTTTATGCTACAAAGCAGTACAGCTGCTATGCCTATGAAACTAGTAATAGAAAGACTCGTGGCCTTTAATTTTCACGTACAGAAGGATCTGTAATTCGCTCCAAATAACATAGGATGTTATTGTAGTGTTGCAGCTACTGACTTGAAACATGCTCTGGGCACAGGTTGTTATGACAGTAAGTAGCACACGGCTGGGTACAAAGACCTTTTTTATCTGTGATATTTATTAAGAAAACAGGAGCTGTATTTAAAACATAGTGTTGCACACATCGGCTAAAGCTTAACATCTTATCTAAAATCATAGACTTCTACAAATGTATAATAGCTCCATTATTGCTCTTCTGAATTTTATAATGTCCTTGTGTCTTCTCATGAGACCTAATGCTTCTGAAACTCAAACATAACATGGTATTTTGTTCTATTTGAACTATACATATACATATGTATGTATATATGAAAGCAAAAGGACTATAAAGCTATTAAATTACACTTTCAACAAATAAATGAAAACTGTGACTTAATTTCATAAACATTAGCTGAAAAGGGCCTTTTGAGACTCAGGTGACGGCATTGATTACATCACAGTGAGAAAGTCTGTTCAGCTTCTAGTTGGGGGAAAAGAAAAAGTTTTCATTTTTCTTTGGAGCGTTCAAAATACTTCCCTCTAAACAAGCTGGTTCAACATCACGACAATTAGGATTCAATCTTCCACACATAAAGAATAACACAAATAAAGTTATTCCAGCTTTTTGATTAACTGGGTTTCCTGACAGTTAAGTGCAAACAGCTCCTGGGACCAACTGCAGAGCCCAAATCTAAACACCGTGTATGTTTGCATAACCCAGACATCCAATCAGGCAACCGTATAATCCACCAACTCTAAGTATCATTGTGAGTTTCCTCTGAAATGCAAAATCGCTTACAACTAAGATATACAATAACAGTATTTTTGGTTTTAAGTGGAGCAGTAGTTAATTGAGTTTAGTTTTCTTCTGGTCACTTCAATTAACCATTCATAAGTGTTTTATAATTATAAATATTACTGTTTCAGTAATTTGAGGTCAAAGGAATTATTTGTTGTAACCCACTTAGAGCAGTTATTCAGCAATGTGTTATTAAATTGAAAACAAAAAACCTAAACAAGTTTTAAAAAAGCTAAATTAAATCTGCTATTTTCAAAACTATTATATTCGAATCTGAAATACTTTTTGCTACATCTTTTCCAATCAATAAGCTCAGTTCACTCAGAGTTGATGCTTGACAAAGTATATGTTTTGGACAGCTCAGTGGCTCACGGAAGACCTTCATTCAGGGTCCCTTTTATAAAGCCATGGTAGTGATGCTCATTGGGAAGAATAATACAAATCATAGTTACCAGATGCTAGGGTCCATCTTAAGGGTCAACACCAAAGAAAAAGATCTAAGTTTCATCATAGACAATATGCTGAAACCGTCCGACCAATGTGTTGCGATGGACAAAAAAGCAAACAAGATTCTAGGAATTATTAGAAATGGGATGGTAAATAAGACCAGGAATATTATAATGCCTCTGTATTGCTCCATGGTGCGACCTCACATTGAATATTGCATTCAATTCTAATTGCCGTATCTCAAAAAAGATATAGTGGAATTAGAAAAGGTTCAAAGAACAGCGACCAAGATGATAAAGGGGTTGAAACTCCTCTCGTATGAGAAAAGACTCAAGAGGTTAGGGATCTTCAGGTCAGAAAAGAGACAGCTAAGAAGAGATATGATTGAAGTCTACAAAATCCTGAGTCATATGAAACGGGTACAAGTGAATCGATTTTTTACTCCATCAAAAACTACAAAGACTAGGTGACACTCAAAGTTACAGGGAAATACTTTTAAATCCAATAGAAGGAAATATTTTTTCACTCAGAGAAAAGTTAAACTCTAGAATACATCAGAGGATATGGTCTTTTTGGACCCCTGTTAGGTTACAAAAGTTGGACAGTTCTAAATCTAATAGATGCTCGCACTGTCATCTAGACATCGGGACATTGGATCATCTGTTGTTTTATTGTCTTTTGATACTCAACTTTTGGAAGTCAATATGGGGACAGATTAACCTCATATTGGAATCGACAATCTCATTGACTTATGAGGTAATTATATGTGGAATACTACTGTATGTTAAGCCCCCCCATGGATCGTTATAAATGCCAGCTTTTTCTGATTATGACTGGGGTAGCCATACAGATGATAACTCGAAATTGGAAAAACTGTGATCGTCTTAATTTTTCCTTTTGGTGGGCGAGCTTATGTTTAAGTTACAGGTATGAGAAGACGAATGCTGACATTTTAGGGCATTCTAAGATATTTAACTTAATTTGGGGTCCATTAACTTCTTTTGTACCATTGTTATAGTTTGTTTAGCCTTCTTTTATTGGTGTAATTCAGACAAATCCGGGGTAGTGGGTGGGGATGTATCTTTAGGGTGATCTTTAAGGTAATTGTGGGGGGAGGGAATACATTGTTGTACTAATACTGATTGTATTTAAGTACTTATGTATTATTACTGATGTGAACATTGTGTTGCACTTTTTGTTAGTAATAAAAATTAATAAAGAATTTTAAAAAAGAGGATATGGTAACAGCAGTTAACATAGACGGGTTTAAAAAAAGGTTTGGCAAGTTCTTGGAGGAAAAATCCATAGTCTGCTATTGAGGCAGTCATAGAGAAGCTAATGTTTGCCCTGGGATCGGTAGCATGGAATGTTGCTACTATATAGGTTTCTCCCAGGTACTTGTGACCTGGACTGGCCATTGTGGAAACAGGATACTGGGCTAGATGCACCATGGGTCTGTCCCGGTATGGCTATTGTTATCTTCTTATGTAGTGATGCTGCCGCAGTAAATGTATCGAAGCCCATTGAATTCCTGTGAACTTTGGTGCATTTACCATGGCAAAATCGCTACCTCAGCTTTAAAAAAGGGGCCCTCAATTTCAAAACTTAGACTATGCCCCAACCCTCCAGAGAAATTTGGATTATTCTTTTGGTGTGTCCTAGGCAGAAAAGTATGTTGGGCCTGCCATCGTGAAAAAAATCATTTAAAAACTCACTGAAATGTGACCTTA
This sequence comes from Geotrypetes seraphini, assembly GCF_902459505.1. Lineage (NCBI taxonomy): Eukaryota > Metazoa > Chordata > Amphibia > Gymnophiona > Dermophiidae > Geotrypetes > Geotrypetes seraphini. The sequence continues at coordinate 318,009,083 of NC_047086.1, forward strand.
TGTTCTAACAGCACTGGGGGGCGGGGGGGTAGAGGGGAAGCAGGAGAGGAAAAAGTAGCAAGTAAGAACATAATTTATTTATTGGGATTTATTAGCTTCCTTTATGAAGAGATTCACCCATAAGAGCATATGAAAAGCCATGCTGAGTTAGAGCAGCAATGTCCATCAAGCCCAGAATCTTGACAATGGTCAGTCCAGGTCACATGTGCCCTATAGATCACCAAAACTAGGAAGTCGATATTCAAATGTTTTAACTTGCTAGAAATGGCTCCTGGCAGGTTACAATGCTTGTTTATGGCCACCTGGTCATTTTCAGCAGCTATTTGGTTAGTGCCTCTGAAAATATCTGGTTAGCACCAAACTCAAACCAGCTATTTTGGGGGGCATTCTGGTGGCAGAGACAGCACAAGGCTGGTTAAGCGCTGATATTTAACACTTAACCAGCCAAGGTAAGGGCATAAGCAGGACCACATAAAAGTCAATCCTATCTTTCTCTGGCACCCCATAGCTAGTTAAGTGCTGATTATTGCATTTAATTAGCTTTGCTTTTGCCAGTTCTGCAAACCTGGAAATTCAATGCTGAAGCCCAGGCTTGGCCCATCATTGAATTTATGGGCATAACGCCAACATTGGTCAACAAAACATTGAGCACCGCTGGCTGAATATCAGCCCCTTAGATATTTTTTTTCATGGATACTCATTGCTCACTAACCCCTCCAAACAACTAAAGGATAATATACAGAGAGTGGGCTGACTAGGTTGAACTCTATGAATGTCAGTGGCTCTAGGTTTTCCCCCTTCCTACTCAGACTCTTTTATTCTTCCAGCAGATAACTTACCATGGAAAAGATCTGTCTTAGGAGAAACTAAACCAGTAACATAAAATAAAATTTTATTTGTATATTGCAATACACCATAAAGTTTGATGCGGTTAACAAGAGTTAAGTAGAAGACCGTACATGAGAGGTGAGGATACAAGTACAAATAACATAGGATCATGACAAGGTCATAGTCAAATACAATTATGGTAAGGTAATACGAGAAGAACTCAAATGAACAGCTTTCGAATAATGGTACAGATATAGATACGGAGACCCAAAATCTGTTTTACTATTTGGGATCTAGCTAGGTACTTGGGACCTGGGTTGGCCACTGTTGGAAATAGCATACTGGGCTTAATAGACCTTCGGTCTGTCCCAGAATGACAATTCTTATGTTCTTATGTTAAGGCTAATAATACTATAGGTCAAGGGACACCAGCATCATCTGAACCTGAATCTAAACAAGAAAAACTGCCAAGGCCTGCCCACCCCTCACCCATCCCAATACAATTCCCAAAACATATTACCCATGGCCAATAAAAATACACATATTCTCCATTTTAATTGACAACAGAGGCAGGAGATTCAAATTACTCCAGAAATGATCTCAAGTGGAGAACAAACTACAGCATTAGGCCTTCACTGTACAAAAATGGGATTGTTATCTACTAAGGATGTGCCATTGCTTAAAGACATGGAAAATAACAGTGATATGTCCAATGTTGTTTCTTGTCATCTTTTACTTGAAATGACAGGAAAATCCTGAAATTTAGAGGATTTTCCTGTCATAAAGGCACTCAGCAAATTGTAAGCACCTTTCTGAAGAGCGTATACTATTTAAAATATTGCCACCAAACTGGAAACAAAATGAACAATAATATGATAATTATACTGAAAATGAAATGGGAAACTAACCAAAACAAAAATGTTTCACTGTACACTGCTATTATCCACCTCTTCTGGTAATTATTACATTGGACTATCAGTCTGTTTTGTTCACTAAGACTTATTGAAGAACTTAGTTACTGCTTGGCGTGCTGTTTTCCTTATTCTTTAATTCCATTTCATTTAAACATAGAAACATAGACATATGATGGCAGCTAAAGGCCAAGTGGCTCGTCCACAGCATCCACTATCTCCTCCTCTCCCTAAGAGATCCCACGTGCCTGTCCCACACTTTCTTAAATTGACGCTTTCTTAAATTGACAGAAATGAATATATCTGGGCTACAGCGTGGACTATTATGATGTTGCTGGGTTTATAAAGAAGGGGATCATGAACAGATCAGAGAAAATTATCATGCTGCTGTACCGGGCCATGGTGCGCCCTCACCTGGAATACTGTGTCCAGCACTGGTCGCCATACATGAAGAAGGAAACGGTACTATTCAAAAGGGTCCAGAGAAGAGCGACTAAAATGGTTAAGGGACTGGAGGAGTTGTCGTACAGTGAGAGATTGGAGGAACTGGGCCTCTTCTCCCTTGAAAAGAGGAGACTGAGAGAGATCATGATCAAAATATTCAAAATACTGAAGGGAATAGACCTAGTAGATTGAGACAGGTTGTTCACCATCTACAAGGTAGAGAGAATGAGAGAGCACTCTCTAAAGTTGAAAGGGGATAGATTCCGTACAAATGTAAGGAAGTTCTTCTTCACCCAGAGAGTGGTAGAAAACTGGAACGCTCTTCCGGAGTCTGTTATAGAGGAAAACACCCTCCAGGGATTCAAGACAAAGTTGGACAAGTTTCTGCTAAACTGGAACATACGCAGGAGAGCCTGGACTCATTTAGAGCACTAGTCTTTGACCTGTAGGCCGCTGCGTGAGCGGACTGCTGGCACGATGGACCACTGGTCTGACCTTGCAGCGGCAATTCTTATGTTCTTATGACACAGTCTTTGTCTCCACCACTTCTACCGAAAGACTATTTCTTACATCTAACACCCTTTCCGTAAAAAAGTATTTCCTTAGATTAATGAGTCTATCGTCTCTTAACGTTATCCCATGCCCTCTCGCTCTGGAGTTTCCATTCAGTTGAAAAAGACTTGCCTCATACATATTTATGCCACGTATGTATCTCTATCATATATCCCATCTTCCGTCTTTCCTCCAAAGTATACATATTGAGGTCTTTGAGTCTCTCCTTATATGCTTTATGACAAAGATCATTGACCATTTTAGTAGCCTTCCTCTGGACTGACTACATCCTTTTTATATCTTTTTGAAGGTGCGGTCTCCATAATTATATACAATATTCTACTTGAGGTCTCACCAATCTTATACAGGGGCATCAATACCTCCTTTTTTCCTATTGGCCGTTCCTCTCCCTAATCACCCAAGCATCCTTCTAACTTTCACTGTCACCTTTTCAATTTGTTTGGCCACCTTAAGATTTGGACCTATATTTTAGCCGCTGTGACTGATATTATCAGTTATGAAGCAAAAGTCAGCATGTTGTTAGCCCTCATTCTTATCTGCACAAAGAGTAAAGAGTAAAGGGGATTAAGCAGTGTTCAAAAATGCCCATTTAGTAGGATAAATAGCAGCCAGCTAGGGAGGAGATGACGGAGATAGGAAGGGAGTGGTGAAGGAGGAGAAAGAAGTGGCGGAAAGACTAAACATGTTCTTTTCATCAGTATTTACAAAAGAGGACACATCCAACATACCGGAACCAGAACAAATCTTCAAAGGAGACCAAGCAGAAAAATTAACATCCATAGTCTTGAAGACGTACAAAGGCAGATAGAAAAATTAAAAACTGACAAATCACCGGGCCCGGACAGAATCCACTCTAGGGTACTGAAAGAACTAAAGGAGGAAATAGCGAAACTACTACAGCAAGTTTGTAATCTATCTCTGCAAACAGGCGTGATCCCAGAGGATTGGAAGATAGCCAATGTTACGCCCATCTTTAAAAAGGGATCAAGAGGTGACCCGGGGAACCACAGACCGGTAAGTCTGACCTCGGTTCCGGGGAAAACGGCGGAAGCACTGATAAAAGACAGCATCGAGGAGCATCTAGAAAGGAATAAACTTATGATAACAAGCCAACAGGGCTTCTGCAAGGGAAGATCGTGCCTAACGAACTTATTGCACGTCTTCAAAGGAATTAACAAACGGATGGACAAAGGGGACCCCATAGACATCGTATACTTAGACTTCCAAAAAGCTTTTGACAACGTACCCCATGAACGCCTACTTCAGAAACTGAAGAACCATTGGGTGGAAGGAGACGTACACAGATGGATCAGAAATTGGTTGGCGGGTAGGAAGCAGAGGGTAGGAGTGAAGGGCCACTACTCAGACTGGAGGAGGGTCACGAGTGGTGATCCGCAGGGATCAGTGCTTGGACACTGCTATTCAATGTATTTATAAATGATCTAGATACAGGGATGAAGTGCGAAGTAATAAAATTCGCAGACGACACCAAACTATTTAATGGGGCTAAGACCAAAGCGGACTGCGAAGATTTACAAAGGGACCTGAACAGACTAGGGGAATGGGTGACGAGATGGCAGATGAAGTTCAATGTAGAGAATTGTAAAGTCTTGCACGTAGGAAACAGAAACCTGAGGTACAGCTACACGATAGGAGAGCTGTTATTGAGTGAGAGTATCCAAGAAAGTGACTTGGGGGTAATAGTAGACAAGACAATGAAGCCATCGGCACAGTGCGCAGCGGCCGCTAAGAAAGTGAATAGAATGCTAGGTATAATCAAGAAGGGCATTACAACCAAAATGAAAGAAGTTATTCTGCCATTGTATCGGGTGCGCCCGCATCTGGACGCACTGTTCCCTCTAAGCTGAGCAGGAGTCCTCCACCCACAGTCTCACCAATAGAGGGTGCTGTTTTACTGTCACATTTTTCAATTGTGAGGGACAGGCAAGTTCTGCAGGACTCCAGGGAACATACCTGTCCTTAGCGACTGAAAATATTCCACCCCCTAGTGGTAGCAATGCAGCTGGAGGACACCTGCTCAGCTTAGAGGGAACACATTTGCGTCCAATATTGGTCGCCATATCTAAAGAAGGATATGGCGATACTCGAGAGGGTTCAGAAGAGAGCGACACATTTGATAAAAGGTATGGAAAACCTTTCATGCACTGAAAGATTAGAGAAACTGGGGCTCTTCTCCCTGGAGAAGCAGAGACTTAGAGGGAACATGATAGAGACTTACAAGATCATGAAGGGCATAGAGAAAGTGGAGAGGGTCAGATTCTTCAAACTTTCAAAAACTACAAGAACGAGAGGGCATTCGGAAAAATTAAAAGGGGACAGATTCAGAGCCAATGCTAGGAAGTTCTTCACCCAACGGGTGGTGGACACCTGGAATGCGCTTCCAGAGGGCGTGATAGGACAAGGTACAGTATTGGAGTTCAAGAAGGGATTGGACAATTTTCTGAAGGAAAAGGGGATAGAAGGGTATAGATAGAGGATTACTATACAGGTCCTGGACCTGATGTGCCGCCGCATGAGCGGACTGCTGGGCATGATGGACCTCTGGTCTGACCCAGCAGAGGCACTGCTTATGTTCTTATGTTATGTTCTTATGAAAATTAGTTCAATGTATTAAACAGAAGTTTGGCGCAGTAATAAAAAAGCAGTTTCAACCCAACAGCCAGCCACTTCTTACAACAAAGGATGAACACATTCTCTTCATAAAGGTGATTAATAAATCTCTAAATCTATCTTTCTATTACCTTATTCATTGTATATATGTTTATATTTCTTTTCTTTTTTTTTATTACTGTTATGCTGTTAACAAAATTGTAAGCTTTATGTTAAATTGTAGCCTTGGGTGAATCTCTTCATAAAGGCAGCTAACAAATCCCCGTCAATAAATAAATACACACACACTGGGCATATGAGAGTAAGATACTCCTAGTTTGTACTTCTGCAACAAAGCCTGTCACATAAGCAGCGATGGAGTTAATTTTCAATCCCTACTAGTGCTGCCTGATTTATTGATCCAAATCGATTCACCAATTCACTTCAGTGAATCAATTCAAATCTGTTTATTTCCCCCCAAAAATCAGACTCACCGATTCAGTTAACTGGCCTGACAAACCTCCAGGGCCTTCTAAAGCAGTAGCAACGGCAGTGGCGGTGGAGGTGGTTGGCTAGCAGACACAGGCTCTGAACAGGCTTGTTCACAGCCTGCCCCTCTGGGGCTTTCCCTCTACCACGTCACTGATGACACCACTGAATACACAGCAGAGAGATGTCCTAGTGGGGGCAAGCCGCGAATAAACCTGTTCAGAGCCGGCGTCTGCTAGCCGTCCACTGCCACTGCTGCTGCAGCATTAGGAGACCTGACGGTATGTCAGATCTTGGGGGGAGGAGGGGGATCGGTCGGAAAATGCTGCACAGGGGGATGGAAGGAAAGGAAAGCTGCTGCTCAGGGGGATAGGAGGGAGAATCGAATTGAAAAATCAATTCAATAGGCTGAATTGGCCAACACTAATCCCTACACATACTTTATTTCCCTTGACTACCACACCCCTTTATCTCATAGCAAAATTATGGAGCTCATTCACTAATGTGTGTCCTTTCAGTTAGCTCATACTATGAGCTTTGTGGCAGGTTAATAAGCCCTAACCATTAGTAAGTAATCCTCCAATGTGTCCTGTGAAGCAGCTGCTGAATGGAGACAAATGCCCAGGTAACTGTTTAGTTATTCACAGAAATTCCTTTGACTACTGTCCTTGGTATTACACAATAGTTTGCTCTTCAGTTTTAGAGGAAACATTTTTATTTGTATTATTGTTAGTTTGTTTGTTCTGCCTAACATGGTTACTGGTAGGATTTCCAGCTCTGCTAGACCCACCTCCTTGCTAGCTCTGAAATACCTGCTCTGTCATCACCATAATCATCATCATTATCATCATTATTATGTAGAATTACAGTTCCAGAAAAAAAAGAGAACCAAATACAGTATCAATGTCGCCTTCTGCACTCTATTCTCTTAAAAATGTTAGGTTTTTTTTCTAGCAGTTACTGCTGCTATGACAGATTCATGTTGCTATTTTGTCTTATTATGCTTTTACAACTCCTTCGTGATCACCAGGAAAAATCTGTATGTGTGTATAGGTCAACATTTGAACTCCACGATCAGGATTTTTGTTAAGCCTGACTGTGGGCTTTGAAATTAATCATGGATATTCAGCACTGTTATCTAAAGAGCGAGTGGCGCTAAGTATAATTGTAAATTGAGCTAACCCTCCAATGTCTGGAGAATGGCAGTATTGAGACCACTATTTCGATAAAGCTGAGACCCCTTGTTTTACTGCCCTAACTCTATGCTCATAATTGGAAAAAAAAAAAATTAATTGGGAGATAGGTTTCTATCCTTTTAGGTGCAATTCTACAAAAGATAGGCGCCTATTGCACGGTGTCTGGTGACATCTAACACCAAAGTAGGCATGTTTAGGTATACAGAAAGACCTATGTGCCTCTATACGCAATTCTCTATTGGACTTAGCTACCTATAATGTAGGCCTTTAAAACCCTGGCTTTATTACAGGCGCCAAGGATTCCAATTGGCCAGATCCCTTAGGCCATCCCATGGGGGGAGGGGTGGCCTAAGGGATCTGACCAATCGGAATCTTAGACCACTCCCAGTGCATCCCAGAAGGCACTGGGAGAGAGGCCTAAGATTCCGGTTGACCCAGGTGCCTAAGGCCCCTCCCATGGGATGGCCTAAGGCAGGGGTAGGCAATTCCAGTCCTCGAGAGCCAGAGCCAGGATATCCACAATGAATATGTATGAGATGGATTTGCATGCACTGCTTCCTTGAGATGCAAATCTATCTCATGCATATTTATTGTGGATATCCTGAAAACCTGACCTGGCTCCGGCTTTTGAGGACCGAAATTGCCTACCTCTGGCCTAAGGGATTGGGCATCCCTCCTGCCAGTGGATGTCTTGGGAGTAGCTGCATAACTCTGACTCACTGCTCTCCCATATCCTTATTTCAACATATCTGCCCTGTGTGGTTTTCCCCTTCCAAGAGATTCATTGCCCATTCCCATATACCTACTGTATTTCTCTCCTTCCCTAACCTCTTTTTCTGATTGTTCCCATGTTTATCTCCTTCACAAATTCAGTACTTCTCTTTAGCAGCATTGGTTCCCAGCCTCCTATTCCTCCGAGCCCCAAGCCCTAGCTGAAGGCTGATGATGGCTCTGAAGGCTGGGAATTAGGAGGAAGGGACTGAAGACTAAGGAAGGGAATTAGGACAAGAGATCTGGAGGCTGGTGCAGGGGCTGAAGGCTAAGCACTAGAATAAAGGAGCTGGAATTTGAGTTTGAGAAGAAAGAAGCTGGAGGCTGATGCTCTGTTTGGGTACTGGGAGGATGTGGCTGGAGGCTAATATTGGAGATGTAGATTTGGAGGATGGAACTGGAGGGCTGGGGGCTGATGCTGGGACTGGGAACTAATAATTGGAAGAAAGGAAATGGGAGGCTGGGGGCAGGGGAAATATGCTGTGGATTTTGAAATGGATCTAGGGGCTGGGGACTGAGGATGGGAGAAGGAGATAGAGACTTGGGTTGGGGATTGGGAAGATGTGCTGGAGGATGATGCTGGGGTCATGGACTGGAGGAATGGGATGGAAACTAAAGCTATTGATGGAGCCTGAGAAGAGGGGTTTGAAGACTAATGCAAGGACTAGGGGCTGGTAGGAAAAGAGGATTGGGCTAGATCAGTGGTCTCAAACATGCGGCCCGGGAGCCACAAGCGGCCCACCAGGTACTATTTTGAGGCCCTCGGTATGTTTATCATAATCACAAAAGTAAAATAAAACTGTATCTTCATCATATGTCTCTTTAGCTATAAATTACAATATTATTATTAAGACTTAGCCAAAAGGAAAGATTTATGAACTATAAATAAACTATAAATAAACTTTATCTCATACAAAATTGTAATTTCTTTAATAAGACATTAACTATTTTTTTCTGTGGCCCTCCAAGTACCTATAAATCCAAAATGTGGCCCTGCAAAGGGTTTGAGTTTGAGATCACTGGGCTAGATGAATCCTTGGTATGACCCAGTAGGGCAGCTGTTATGTTCTTATGATTTCACTTTCTAAAAGATATGAAACGTGACTACTAAAATGGTCAATGGCCTTTATCATAAACCTTATGGGGACAGACTTATAAATATGTATACTTTAGAGCAGTGGTCTTCACTCATTTTTAAGTGAGAGCTATTTTGGGCAAAAGGGCTGAAGGAGAGCCAATGAATATCTTCCTACTTGAGACCATGATGCCAATTGCGCTTCTCGACATTCATTCCTATTAGATTACCTGGCCTTGGACACATAATGCAGACCACAGATGAACCTATGCAAATACGGGACCGCAAATTAAAAGTCCTAATGTACACACCTGAAAACCATGATGCCAGACTGCATGTTGTACACCACCAGAAAAATAGAGAGAAATGTATTTCTTCCTGAGCAGTGCAAAATATAGATAGCAGATGTAACTTCTCAAAACTGACTTATTTCAATCACTGAATTGAAAATAAAATCATTTTTCCTACTTTTGTTGTCTAGTGATTTTATTTTTCTAATAATCTTTTCCCAGGCTCTAGCTACACTTCCTTCTGTCTGTGTTCTTAACTCTGTTTCCCGGACCTTATCTATTTGCTGTTTTTCGTTCTTTCACTTTCTGCCCTACATCCATCTTTTACATTAACTTTTAACTAGAAAATGGTATGGTGAACTCGCAGGAACTCAATTTCCTCGTTCCATGCCCGTGAGTTTTGTCGCTGTTGCTGTCCCTGCCCCATTCCTGTAAGCTCTGCCTTAATCGCACATGCCTCGAACACTTATGATTTTAAAGTGTTTGAGGCTTGTGCAGATGAGGACAGAGCTTCCAGGAATGGGTCAGGGACAGGAAAATAACTTTTGTGGACAGGATGGGACAATGAGTTCCCGCGGGGATGGGGAAAAATTTGTCCCCGTGTCATTCTCTACTTTGGACATTCAACTTTGTTCAATTTTTTTTCCTTTTTTATCAATCTGTCTACGCTTCCATGTCTTCCTCTCCTTTCCATCAATGTGTACCAAGTCCTCCCTCTCTTTGCCCTTCCCCTTTCCTCCCCATCTTTCTTCCCACAGAATTCAGGCATCTTCCTCCCTTTTTCTCCTCATCTTTCTTCGCACTGAGGTCTGGCATCTTCTTCCCCTTTCCTCCCCATTTTTTATTCCCACAGAAATCTGGCATCTTCTTCCCCTTTCCTCCCCATCTTTTTTCCCACAGAGGTCTGGCATCTTCTTCCCCTTTCCTCCCCATCTTTTTTCCCACTGAGGTCTGCCATCTTCTTCCCCATCTTTCTTCCCACAGAGATCTGGCATCTTCTTCCCCTTTCCTCCTCATCTTTCTTCCCACAGAGGGATGGCATCTTCTTCCCCTTTCTTCTCCATCTTTCTTCCCACAGAGATCTGGCATCTTCTTCCCCTTTCCCTTGAAGAGGAGACTGAGAGGGGACTTGATCGAAACATTCAAGATAATGAAGGAAATAGACTTAGTAGATAGAGACAGGTTGTTCACCCTCTCCAAGGTAGAGAGAACGAGAGGGCACTATCTAAAGTTAAAAGGGGATAGATTACGTACAAATGTAAGGAAGTTCTTCTTCGCCCAGAGAGTGGTGGAAAACTGGAATGCTCTTCCGGAGGCTGTTATAGGGAAAAACACCCTCCAGGGATTCAAGATAAAGTTAGACAAGTTCCTGCTGAACCAGAACGTACGCAGGTAAGGCTAGTCTCAGTTAGGGCACTGGTCTTTGACCTAAGGGCTGCCGCGTGAGCGAACTGCTGGGCACGATGGACCACTGGTCTGACCCAGCAGCGGCAATTCTTATGTTCTTATGTCTCCTCCTCATCTTTCTTCCCACAGAGGCCTGGCATCTTATTACCCTTCCCCCCCAGTTGGGATCCGCCACTTTTTGTTGCCAGCACTGCAGTTCTGCACTCTTCGGGCCGCGGGCATTGTGAATGAAGTAAACACATTGCCTATGGAAGCCGCATAAGTTTTCCCTCTGCTACTGCTTCCTACTGCATCTAACGCTGGGTGTAATTTACAGAATAGTACCAAGAGCAAATTATTATGGCATCGATGTTTTAGGTGACAGAAATAGAATCTGGCCCATAGTTTAGTAAAGTACTGCATTCGTGCCCATTTCCCACCCCATAATATGCTATGCAGCTAACACATGAATTAACGCACACCATTGTGCCGGCACGGTAATGGCTACTCTGCTCAGGTGATAATTCATGCACTAACTGCTTAGTACACTTTAATAAACATCTCCCTTAGCTGTGTTCATAAAAAGCAATAAACACACCTTATTTTTACATGATCACTGCCCTCTTTGAGGTAATAGGGCACCTAAGCTGTGAAGGCACATAGGTGCATATGTTGTGCCTATTTTATAAGGGCCATAAAACATATAACATCTCATATTGAATATTGGTGGCTTTTCTCGTTTTATATAGGCAGTGAATCTGCCTATGTGTCTTTGTAAAATTACTTCTGTAAAAGTGCCCACACACAGTTATACTTTCTAAAAAATATATTTATTAAAACTAAATGTGAAATGGACAAAAGAAATTCAAAACCTGGGGGGAAAGCCTGAAAAAACAGAAATGGAGTGATAGTTTTTGCCCTTTGGATATCACTAACCCCCTCCCCCAGCCCCCTTTTTACAAAACTGCAATAGTGGTTTTTAGGACAGGCCGGCACACTGAATGCTCTGCACTGCTCCCGACATTCATAGGAACTCTGAGTGGTGGGAGAAGCGCAGAGCATTCAGCACGCCAGCCTGCATTAAAAACCGCTATCACGGTTTTGTAAAAGAGGAGGTATGTGTTTTATAGCATATGTGAGGCCTTTGAATTGCAATTGTCCTCATAAGGACGATCGTCATTCCCGCACCTTCTTTTTGTCCCTTCCATGTTCCTTTTCTTAATTTTGTGGTTCTATCCCTTTCCTCTCATTACAGTCCGCCTCATCCATCTGTTTGTCGTACTAACTTTCCCCAGTGATGTTTATATTTACTAATTTAGTTGTTTTAATTTACTATTTAAATGTTTTTTATATAATTACCTTTTATTGATGCATACCACCTGATTAAGTGGTATAATAATTTTTTTAATAAACTTGAAACTTGTGGCATATTTCATTCCACTCCAACTCTTCCCAACCACACCCTCAAGAACACCTATGGATATACAGTGTTCCCCCGGTCGTTCGCGGTCAGCGGTTCGCGGTCCCAGTCCTGGTATTTTCCTACCGCGAACCGCCAACAAGGAGAGGGCAGCGGGAGAGGCAGGAGAGAGCAGCTGGAGCGCCGGCGAGTGCAGGAAATCACTCGCTGTATGCTCCAACCACCTCTTCCTGCACTAATTTGGGCCTTATACTGGAACGGAACCCCCGCAAATATCGGGGGAGTACTGTACCACAATGTGCATACTGAGAGTCAACAGATGTATTTCATTTTTATTTCTATTTAGCTCATACCTTTTTTCAGTCATAGCTCACGGTGAGTTTCAGTCAGGTATAGGAGGTATTTCCCTGCTTTATAGGGCTCAAAATCTAAATCTGTACCTGAGGCAGAGGAGGGTTAAGTGACTTGCCCAAGATCAGAAGGAGCAGCTTTGGGATTTGAACCAGGCTGTCAGCCCAGGGTTGTAATTACCAGGATACTCCTCCATTCCGGCACTGTTATACATAAAAACAAGTATACTAATGGGTAATTTTGTAAGTGCCTGTATCTGTATGCAAAATGCCAGCTCAAAAAATGTGAATAAAATTGCCCCTTACTCCTTGAATACTGCATGCAATCTATAACACACTGCATTAAATAGAGCTTTCTAGAATCTTGTTTACATATGGAGAAAAGACTTTTTATCATGTTAATATGAGTTTTACTACAACAGCATTGACAAATGTTCAATTATTTATTCTTTCTCTCTCTCCTAGCGCTATCCCCCCCCCCCCCCCCCCCTCACACACACACACACACGTTCACACACAAATATTCTACAGGTGAAAGTTTCAGTTATTCATATTCCCATTAGGGGATTCTACAAAGGCATACATCAACAAGAGCAAGCCATTTTAGGGCATTTTCTGGCAGAATATCCATCAGTGGTTGCAATCTATGCCAACATGTCTCAAGATTGACAAGATATTATTATTGTAGTGCCAAGGGGAAAAAAGTGAAACAAAGCAGGGTCCTGATCCTGCCTGAACAATGGAGTCCTATTCTCTTTCACTGCACCTGAGATCCGAGGTCTCTTAACCAATGAACTTCTCATTGTTCCAGTAGCAGCTACTTTGTGGTTTCTCTCAAACTGAGCCCTTGGCCATAACCACATTATTTCCTTGGAAGGGGCCCTTCCCCTCACCATATCCCTTGACTACTGTATCACCTAAACTAAATAAATGATGTCACCATATTCAGCAAACCATATGTGCACATTCTGGCTTCCATCCTTGTTTGTGCCTATTGTTTGCTCGAAAAAGGCTCTTTCCTACAAATCCAAACCCAGCAAGCAGTACAAAAGCTTCATTTGTGAAAAGCAGAGATTAGCACTGTTAGCTCTAGGGGTTTTGTGAACCACCTGCTTAATTCAAAGAACGAGAAAAGAAATGTGTACAGCAGACAAATCGCTCACTCACATGGGGCACTGTGAAAGAGAAATAAAACCCACAGAACTTAAAAGCTGCAGAGTTTAATTTTCACGGGGCTTGTTGCATACCTTCTTTTATTGCATAAATAACGACACATATTTTTATACATCAAAGGTACTAAGCCCTGATACAAGTGAACCTAAACAGTCCAGTTTGCACTAGATAGAATATTTTAACTCAAATTCTTTTCTTTTATAAACAACATAAAATAACTACAGATTTTAATGCATCATTTCTAAAAAAAAAAAAAAAAAGGAGCAGACATTTGCAGCATGGCCATATTGGGCTACTGTCTATTTTAAGTGTAGTTTATTCATAAATATTTTTTGAAAGGACTTTTCCATATGATCTGCTTCTTTTTTTATCACATTGGATCTTGCAGATCAGCTGCCCCATTGCTTTTTGGGGGGCTTTCTTCATGAAAATTTACCCCTCCTTTTTTTTTTTTACAAAATTATACTGTGATTTTTAGCGCCGGCCATGGCGATAACATAAGAATAGCCTTACTGGGTCAGACCAATGGTCCATCAAGACAAGTAGTCCGTTCTCATGGTGGCCAATCCAGGTCACTAGTACCTGGCCAAAACCTAAGGAGTAGCAACATTCCATGCTACCAATCCAGGGCAAGCAGTGGCTTCCCCCATGTCTTTCTCAATAACAGACTATGGACTTTTCCTCCAGGAACTTGTCCAAACCTTTCTTAAAACCAGCTATGCTATCCGCTCTTACCACAACCTCTGGCAACGCATTCCAAAGCTTAACTATTCTCTGAGTGAAAAGATATTTCCACCTATTGGTTTTAAAAGTATTTCCCTGTAACTTCATTAAGTGTCCCCTAGTTTTTGTAATTTTTGACGGAATGAAAAATCGATCCACTTGTACCCGTTCTACACCACTCAGGATTTTGTAGACTTCGATCATATCTCCCCTCAGCCTTCTCTTTTCCAAGCTGAAGAGCCCTAACCGTTTTAGTCTTTCCTCATACGAGAATTCCTTTGAGCTTTGGAGCTGTAACCGGCGTGGTTGGTCCTAAAAACCATGCTACAATTTTGTAAAAGGGGGGATTAATAAACTGAACTAAAAATTAAATTAAAAGGGCCAGTAACACCCCACCCCCACCCCCTTTTATGAAGCCACATTAGTATTTTTTATCATCGGCCGGGGCAGTAAAGGTTCCAATACTCATAGGAATCTATGAGCGTCAGAACTTTTACCACCATGGCTGGCAATAAAAAACGATAACATGACTTCATAAAAGGGGGAGGGGGTAAGTTTTTTCTGAAGCTATGAAGAGTTAAGTGACTTGCCCAGGATCACAAGATATATCAGTGGGATCTGGACCAGGCTTCTCTGGTTGTTAGCCGACTGCTCTAACCACTTCCTCCATTCCAAGCTGTTTATAATAACATCTGAGGTTATCGTGTTGCTTTCATGACTTCATTTCTTCTTGTTGTTGTTAAATTACATACCTGGGATTTTCTTTGCTCCACTGTATTATTGTGGACTTTATTTTGGAGCACATAGATTGTATTTCCTTGGTGTATTCCTTTTACAGTTCTCCCTCCGCATTCACGGTTTCAGCATTTGTAGTTTCGATTATTTACGGTTTTTAGCTTGCTGGCTCCTCCCCCAAAATTACATCAGCTTGCATAGAGAAATCACTGATTTCAAGCGTGTACAGAGAAAATCACTGATTCCCAGCACTTTCTTCACCGTGTTTTGCCTCTCCTTCAGGAACAGGCCAGGTCTCCCACCATGTTATTCGTGGTTTCACTATATTCACGATGGTTTTTAATTGAAAACAGCGAATAACATATGAAGAAGTTATTCGCGGTTTTTCTATATTTGCGGTTCTGTTAATCCCCTATCACAGCGAATATGAAGGGAGAAGTGTATATATATTAAACTGTATTAGCACTTTGCACTGGTTTCCAGGCTATGGAGCCCATTTACTAGGGTGCTAAGCCTTTAAAGTGTAGTTAAAATCTAAGAAAATGCATTAAAGCATTGTGTGGTATTTCCTGTTTTCTTGCGCTAAATCATGAGATCATTTTTAAAGATATTCTTGGGAAGGGTGTGGCATAAGCGAGGAAGAGGGTGATTTTGTGTTAAGCAGCTAGAGCAGTATAATTAATGCATGATAAATAGTTAAAACAGTTACACCCCCCTCCTCTCCCCTTTTACAAAACTGTATCACCAGCCGTGGCGGTAACAGCTCCAACGCTCATAGAATTCCTATGAACGTTGGAACTGTTACTGCCACAGCCAGCGCTAAAAACCACGCTACAGTTTTGTAAAAGGGGGAGTTAATGCAGGGGTACTTGGCATTAAGGTTTTGCAAGTCTTGTGTATTAATAGTAATCAGCTCGATAATTCTGTGATGGGAGCCTCAACTCTGAAGAAATGAATTGAAACATGGCATGTCGGTGGAGGCGCTCCCTTATTAATAAGATAAGTCGCTTCTTACTAAATATTCAAATTATTTATAAGTAATATCACTATGGGTGTTTTAGTATATATTAAAAAAAAAGGATCCAGTGAAGAAAGTGGCTCGTGCAATTCATATATTGGAAGCACATAAAGCAGTGGTTCCCAAACCTGTCCTGGGGGACCCCCAGCCAGTCAGGTTTTCAAGATATCCCTAATGAATATGCATGAGAGAGATTTGCATATAATGGAAGTGACAAGAGGAGTACCGGGCAACTATAGACCTGTGAGTCTCACGTCGGTCCCTGGGAAGATGGTTGAGGCGCTGATCAAGGATAGCATAACCCGGCACCTAGACACACACGACCTCATGAAAGCCAGCCAACATGGATTCAGGAAAGGGAAGTCATGCTTGACGAACCTACTTCAATTTTTTGAGACAGTGAACAGACAAATTGATAATGGAGAACTGGTGGATATTATATACTTGGATTTTCAGAAAGCGTTCGACAAAGTTCCACATGTAAGACTCCTCAGGAAACTGCAGGGCCATGGAATAGAAGGAGATATGATAAGATGGATAGGCAAATGGCTGGAGAACAGAAGGCAGAGAGTGGGCATAAATGGGAAGTTCTCGGACTGGGAAAATGTGACTAGCGGTGTGCCCCAGGGCTCGGTACTTGGGCCCATCTTATTTAATATCTTCATCAATGACCTAGAGGATGGAACATCCAGTGAGATCATCAAGTTTGCAGATGACACAAAGCTATGCCGGGCCATGAAATCGCAGAAGGACAGTGAAGAACTCCAGAGTGACTTGAGCCGATTGGAGAATTGGGCAGATAAATGGCAGATGAAGTTTAATGTAGAAAAATGCAAAGTGATGCACTTAGGCAGAAAAAATAAGGAACACAAGTATAGTATGTCAGGTGCAACTCTGGGAAAATCTGAACAGGAAAAGGACCTGGGAGTATTAATCGATAGGACACTGAAGCCGTCGGTGCAATGTGCGGCGGCAGCAAAGAACGCGAATAGAATGCTAGGCATGATAAAGAAGGGAATCACGAGTAGATCGGAGAAAGTCATAATGCCGCTTTATAGAGCGATGGTCAGACCACACTTGGAATACTGCGTCCAGCATTGGTCTCCATACCTAAAGAAGGATATCATACTGCTAGTGAGGGTGCAGAGATGAGCAACAAAGCTGGTGAAAGGTATGGAGAACCTGGATTATGAGGAAAGACTTAAGAGACTGGGGTTGTTCTCCCTTGAGAAAAGGAGACTACGAGGGGATATGATCGAGACATTCAAAATACTGAAAGGAATCGACAAAATAGAGCAGAAAAAAACGTTATTTACAATGTCCAATGTGGCACGGACAAGAGGACATGGGCTGAAGCTAAGGGGGGACAAGTTCAAGACAAATATCAGGAAGTTCTGCTTCACACAACGAGTGGTGGACACCTGGAATGCTCTCCCAGAAGAGGTAATTGCGGAATCCACCATTCTAGGATTTAAGGGTAAGTTAGATGTACATCTCCTTATGAGTGGCATGAAGTGACATGGGTAGGGGTAGGTTAGATGCACTTCTCTTTACGAGAAGCTTGGAGCGATATGGGGACCAAAACTATGCCAGGGTACACCTGGCGGGGCCTCCGCGTGTGTGGATCGCCGGACTTGATGGACCTAGGGTCTGTTCCGGAGATGGCGCTTCTTATGTTCTTATGACAGATATGCAAATCAACACCCCTTACCTCTGAATTTTTCATTGCTCGGGTCGAGGATGAGGTTCTGTTTATTCGCTGCCATGGCGCTGGAGGCTGGTGGCGCTGCCGCAAAGAGGGGGTGGGCTGGTCTAGGCTGGGGGAAGGGGAAGGGGAGGGCAAAGGAAGGGGAGCGGCCAAAGAGAGAAAGAGACAGAAAGACAGACAGACACACAGACAGCGGCCAAGGAGAGAGAGAGACAGAAAGACACACAGAGAGCGAGAGAGACAGAGACGGAAAGACAGACAGCGGCCAAAGAGAGAGAGAGACAGAAAGGCAGACAGGCACACAGACAACGGCCAATGAGAGAGAGAGACAGAAAGACAGACAGACACACAGACAGTGGACAAGAAGAGACAGAGGAAGAAAGAAAGAGACAGACAGCGGCCAAAGAGAGAGACAGAGACAGAAAGAAAGACAGCGGCCAAGGAGAGAGAGAGACAGAAAGAAAGACAGATAGACACATTTATTCTAGCACCTGTTAATGTAACGGGCTTAAACACTAGTAGAGTTATTAAATTGATATATTATATACTATTAACTGGGATGTTACAGTTGGACTTTGATGAGTATCCAGTTAAATTATTAGCCTTTAGTTTACTTCAAACGTAACAGTAATATTAGCAAATGACAAAAAAACTAAAAGGAAAACTATCTTTATAAAGGAAGCACTAAATTTTCAGGTAGCACACAGAAAACTCTTGCATCGAGCTGCATTACCTACAAATTTTAGTGCATTTTAGTAAAAGGGCCCCTATGTAATTGATGACGTATGAAATTAGTATAATATTTTAAAAAACTCACCAGGATACCTTCCATCTACATAAAGTGGGTTTTATCTCTCAATTTCAAATTGGGCCTGGAGCAAGCCTATGTTGAGACTACTCAAATATTGTTTGCTTGTTAGGACTAATAGTTCTTTTGGAGAACTCTGGAAAATCTCTAAAGAGCCAATTTTCAAATGAATATGTTCCTCCAATGGCCAGTCTGTGCCTCCAGTAAGCTGAGTAACAACTGACCAAATGTCCTTCAAAGTAACTTCTTTATGTGATGGAACATGGGCCCATGAATTTTCACCTATTAAAAAGATATTAATTAAGTTTACAAGTTTACAAGTTTATTAGAGCATTTGATTAATCGCCTATTAAAATTACTAGGCGATGTACATAATCTAATACAATTGATAAAAACATACTAACATTTAACAAAATTAAAACATATTGACAAACATGACTTGAGAGGGAAATAAGGGTAAAGTTACATTTTAAATTGTTGGTAGAAAAACAGGGGTAAAAACAAAAGGGAAAGGGAAGAGGTTATTGTAAGCTTCAGCAAAAATAGAAAATTTCAAGTATAAAGCAATAAATTTCTAAGGGATCTAAAGACTTCAAATATTAAACACATCATTGAAAAAGTATGACTTCAAAAGTTTTTAAATTTAATAATGTCTTTTTCCGTTCTAATGTATTGTGGTAGGGCATTCCACCATTGGGGCCCCATAACTGTAATACACAACACACAGACTAGGTTCCTTGTGCAATTGGTTTTGAATATGTCACGAGGGAAAGACCTCAGAAGCCTGCACCAAACACAGAATATTCAATTCTTGCGATGGTATAACTCAGCAGGACAGGTTATCTATCATCGGTCACAAAACCCTCTACACACCTCTGGTATATTAATCACTTTTTCTTTATAGAGCGCTTGGTGTGTAAAAATAAAGTGCACTTATCTGATTAAAGAATAAGGCCCGACGGGACCCGTTTCGCCAGGCTAATGGCTTCGTCAGGGAACTTTTTTTGACAACTGTAAAACAACAGAAACGAGACAAGTGCTAAGCCATCAATAAGGCAACAGAGCAAACATCCAATTGTCTCTACAGTTTACTGTGAAATCGTACTCACTGTATTCAGTCTTGAAAACACTTCAAAAAATGGCGCCGGAGGCGAACTGACGCCACGCATGCGTGTTTATAGCCATTCAATCATGACGTCACCCAAAACAAAGTTGAAAAAATTAGAAAAAAGCATGCCAGCCAATGTTCCCATTCAGACCAGTGGGTTTTAAAGCACTGAGCTGGAAAGTCCATCTGGCTTCTCTTTGCAATAATCTCATACATCGATCTCCCCCCCGCTCATTTTTAGGCTCTTGATCAATGCACATGCAGGTTAATTGGTGAAATTCATGCGCAAATTCCAGGCAGTGTTCTACTAAGGGGGCACTGATTTTTTTGAGCTTGAGGTTAGAACGATGCTCACATATCCTAATTTTAAATGGACGTATTGTTTTCCCTATATACACTTTCTGGCATGGACAAAAAATCGCATTGTGACCGATGATAGATAACCTGTCCTGCTGAGTTATACCATCGCAAGAATTGAATATTCTGTGTTTGGTGCAGGCTTCTGAGGTCTTTCCCTCGTGACATATTCAAAACCAATTGCACAAGGAACCTAGTCTGTGTGTTGTGTATTACATTTAAGAGGTCCTTGACCATTTTTTGTTTCAAGTAGTGGGCCCCATAACTGTAAACATATCCGGTCTTCGTGTTCCGATAACTTTTAGAAAGGGTACCGATAGGAGATTTTGTCCAGAAGAACAGAGTGAACGTTGAGTATTATATGGAGTTAAATATCTAAGTATGAAAGATGGTTCGCCTGATGTTAATGATTTAAAAATAAGTAGGATTATTTTGAAAGAAATTCTGTGACTAATTGGAAGCCAATGTGCATCTATCAGTAAAGGAGTAACGTGATCGTATTTTTTTGCGTTGTATATCAGTTTGATGGCCGTATTTTGTATTAATTGTAATCTCCTTTTTTCTTTTTGGGTGATGTTGAGAAGAAGAGCGTTACAGTAATCGAGTTTTGATATTACTAAGGAATGTATGAGAATCTTAATTGATGTTTGACTGAGAAACTTTGCAATCGAACGAATAAGTCGTAATTTGTAGAAACAGTTTTTTACTATTAAGGAAATATGCTCGTGGTAAATCATTTTGTCGTCAATTGTTACTCCAAGAAACTTGACTGAGGATACTAAGTTAAGAGGGGTATTATTAAGAGTGAAAGGATTTGACAGTCAAACTATTTTTCCAGGCAAATAACAATGCTTTTGTTTTATTTATATTTAACGCTAGTTTGTTTGTGTTAAGCCAGGTTTGTACTATTTCCAGTTTGTGGTTAATGGATGCAATTTCTGAGGTATTTCCTGGATCCAAGGGATGAATAAGTTGTATATCATCTGCATAAGCTAAATATCCATCAGAATAGTCTGAATAGAGATAGAGCTGAACATAAACAAGCCATGACATGAAACTATTCAAAGTTGTTAAAACATATGAAGACTGTTAAAAATTGCAGGAAAACTTTAGAAAATTAGAAGACTGGGCATCCAAATGGCAGATGAGATTTACTGTGGGCGAATGCAAAATGATGGACTTAAGAAGAAAAATCCAAATCATAGTTACCTGATGCTGGGTTCCAACTTAAGAGTCAGGACCCAAGAAGAAGATCTAAGGGGCATTGTAGACAGTTAGCTGAAATCTTCCACCCAGTGTGTTCTGGCAGCCAAAAAAGCAAATAGGATGCTATGAATTATTAGAACAGGGATGGTAAATGAGACCATGAATATTATAATGCCTTTGTATCACTCCATTGTATAACCTTTCCTTGACTATTACATTCAATTCTGATTGCCATATCACAAAAAAAAATAGCAGAAATAGAAAAGGTTCAAAGAGTGACCAAGATGATAAGGGGATGATGGAACTCCTCTCATATGTGGAAAAGATTAAGAGATTAGGGCTCTTCAGCTTGGAAAAGTTACTGCTGAGATAGATATGATTGAAGTCTACAAAATCCTGAGTGGTGTAGAATGGGTAAAAATGAATCAATTTTTTACTGTTTCAAAAATTACAAAGACTAGGGGATGCTCAATGAAGTCACATGAAAATACCTTTAAAACAAACCGGAGGAAAGTTTTTTTCACTCACAAAATAGTTAAACTCTGGAGCTCATTGCCAGAGGATGTAGTAAAAACAGTTAACGTATCTGGGTTTAAAAAAGGTTTGGACAAGTTCCTGAAGGAAAAGTCATAGGGCTCCTTTTATCAAAGTGCGCTACGGGGGTTAGCGCGTCGGACATTTCATCACGCGCTAACCCCCACAGCAAGCCAAAAACTAACGCCTCATCAATGGAGGCGTTAGCGACTAGCGCGGCAATCGCGGCAGGCAGTTTTACGCGCGGTATTCCGCGTGTTAAACCCCTACCGCACCTTGATAAAAGGAGCCCATAGTTTAATATTGAGACAGACATATGGGAAGCTTGGCCTGGGATCAGTAGCATGGAATGTTGCTACTATTTAGATTTCTAGCAAAAAAAGGGGGGAGAAAATTTTTCAAATGAACAAAGAAACAAATTTTGTTAAATCTTTAACTAAATATAGCCATTATGACAACAGATAAATTATATATGAATTAATAATAAATTTTTAATATACACTAATTCATCTACTTCAAATATAATATTACTTATTTCCTCTCTAAATGTTTTAATTAATTTGTGGTGGACATATCATAAATTATACAGACATCAGTCTTTGGAACCTCTTATGATGTATACCATTCCAGGTTCCTGTCTTGTATTTTGTTCTAGTCATCTATGTCCACCACCTCCTACCAAACTTTTAAAGTACTAATTAAATCTTTATTTATTTATAAATCTTATAGAATTATGATCTTTTAGTTCATGTTTAATTATAATCTTTTAATTCATTTTTAATGTCCTGAATTTATTCTTCTTAAAAAAACCTTATAAATATGAAAGATCATATGAAACCCATAAATTTATCTTCTAAAAAACCTTATAAATATAATTGATAAAACTTCAAATTCAAATGGAAAGGCAACGCTTAGCTTTGAGAAACGGTGGATCCTGCCACCATCAATGAGCCTGCATTTCTGTTTAAAATCCTGTGTTTTAGGGTAGCCACTGATTTGGTGTAGAGCCTGCATTTTTGTTTAAAATCCTGTGTTTTAGGGTAGCTACTTATCTGGTATAGAGCCTGTATTTCTGACTTACTAGTTTTCAGCCATTGTTTTCTGCTGATTAGGTGTAGAAGGGAGGGGCTCTGATTTATTACTAAGGTTAACTGCATTATCTTTGGGACAGTGCTGTGAACAAGGCTGCCCTGTGAACTTCTAAAAGCTAAGTTGCTCAGCATTTCATATTCTGCTCTTTTCACTGATTTTCAGCATTATATCTGCTTAATTTCTCTTCTCCTCCTCCCTGTTTCTTACTTTAAAAAACCACAAAAAATAAACTGTTCTCTTTCTATTGTTAAATCTTATTTCCTCTTTCCCTTCATAGGAATAAGGGTAAGACTTATAGTCCCACCCACCCCAGGGACCACTTTCATATATATAGACCCAAATAATCAGGACTACTCAAATCAAGTCACTTCACAACCAATCAAGATGACCTTTATTCTATGCAATCACTGTGGTGCTTTAATTCCAAGACACACTATTTGGAGGCTTAAGGCTTGCCCCATCTGTCTTCAACTTGCTAGTATTAAGGAGGAGCTCTGCAAACTTAAACAGGAATTGAATACAATTAAAGCAGCTTCCATCGCTCCACAAAATCATACCAACTTACCACCTCTACCTCAAAGAATAAAACAGCCCAGAAATAAATGGGTCACAGTAGGCTCAGGAAGACTGCCACATGTAACACAGAAACATTCACCTTCACTAATATTACCTCTACAGAATTCCTTCACTCCACTAGTTCACTGCGATACTCAAGAAAACAGAAGGGAGGTGGGACTGGAACCAATGAAGGTAACTCAAGAGAACAAGCGCACCCTAAGCACAAATAAAAAAGCCAAAAACAGAAAACTATTACTGTTGGGGGATACCATCATTAGAGGCATTAACCTTGGAACACAAGGCGAGGAGACCAAAATAGTGAAATGTCTTCCAGGATCCTCAGCTACCAGGAGTTCCAGGCAAATACTGACTATAATTAAGGAAGAAACTAAGGATTTTAACACTGATATTGTAATCCATCTGGGGACAAATGACCTGGCCAACAACTCCACACTTACAGCACAGAAAGCTTTTCGGGAGCTTGGTGTGGGCGTGAATCTTTTTGTAAAGATTTTAGCTTTTTCTGAAATACTGCCTGCATATGGAAAGGAAGAGCAAACAGTGAAAAACACAGAGGACTTTAATAGATGGCTCAAAGCCTGGTGTCATCAAGAAGGCTTCAGGTACATAGGAGGATGGGGAAATACATGGAAGGACAAGAAGCTATATTGCACTGATGGGCTACATATTACTACAACAGGAAAAAGAAACCTTGCAGAGAAATTTAGACAATATGTTTCAAGGCATTTAAACTAGAAGGTGGGGGTGGTGTATGTATAAAGGACAATTATAGAGACTACCCCCGGCAAAAGAAAAGATGTGATAGTAGTAAAGATTGCAACATAAACAATATCAGCAACTCATTTCATAGTATTGCAACGGAAAGTGAAAAGAAAAAAAAATCTATAAGAAAAAGGAGATTACCACTGAAAAATAGCTGGAAAGCGATGACCACAAATGCTCGCAGTCTAAGCAACAAAGTTCATGATCTGAAAGCCCTGATATTAGAGGCAGATCTAGATATTGTTGCTATCACAGAGACATGGTTCAGTGAATCACATGGATGGGATGCAAACATACCGGGATATAATCTTTTTAGGAAGGACAGAGATGGTCAAAAAAGTGGAGGAGTAGCTCTCTATGTAAAGATCAATATCCAAGCGAGGAAAATGATAGGAGGCTTGCACCAGAAGACGTATGAGAAGAGACTGGAAGCCCTGAATATGTATACCCTAGAGGAAAGGAAGGACAGGGGAGATATGATTCAGACGTTCAAATACTTGAAGGGTATTAACGTAGAACAAAATCTTTTCCAGAGAAAGGAAAATGGTTAAACCAGAGGACATAATTTGAGGTTGAGGGGTGGTAGATTCAAAGGCAATGTTAGGAAATTCTGCACACTGGCTACCTATTTCATATAAAATAACATATAAAATTGCATTGTTAACATTCAAAATTCAGAAAACTAATACTCCAATATTCTTATATCGATATTTAATACCTTATTCCCCAGTTAGATCTCTTAGATCAACAGATCAGTATTTGTTGACCATTCCATCACTGAAAGTAATTGGCACCAAAAGAACCACAACCTTTTCTATCTTGGGACCCCAGCTTTGGAACAAACTTCCAATCTATTTGCACGCTGAAACCTCCTTAGAAAAATTTAAAAGCAATCTAAAAAGCTATCTTTATAAAGATTCTTATGAATCTTAGATCAGACAATCCTTTTGACTCTCCTATTTACTTTTAGATCAGGTCTCACCTAAACAATTTTTTTTTTCTATTCTCTTTAATACCTCTCCTAAAGTTGTTCTTCCCTAACTGTTATTTTATTTTTAATTGTTTATTTTAAATCAAATGTAATTTAACCTTTCATTCCTTACGTATCTTTAATGTAACTATGGATAAAACTGTATGTTTATGGTTTTAAACTGTTTTATTTGTCCCCCCAAATTATTATTGTTATATGCATTGAAAATACTTGATATTGCATTTAAATCAAAATCTCAATAAACTTGAAACTTGAAACTTGGATGCCTGGAATGCGCTCCCGAGAGAGGTGGCAGAGAGTAAAACTGTGACTGAGTTCAAAGAAGCGTGGGATGAATACAGAGGATCTAGAATCAGAAAATAATATTAAATATTGAACTAAGGCCAGTACTGGGCAGACTTGCACGGTCTGTGTCTGTGTATGGCCGTTTGGTGGGGGATGGGCTGGGCAGGGCTTCAGTGGCTGGGAGGGTGTAGATGGGCTGGAGTAGGTTTTTACAGAGATTTCGGCAGTTGGAACCCAAGCACAGTAGCGGGTAAAGCTTTGGATTCTTGCCAAGAAATAGCTAAGAAGAAAAAATTAAAAAATTTAAATTGAATCAGGTTGGGCAGACTAGATGGACCATTCGGGTCTTTATCTGCTGTCATCAACTATGTTACTATGTTACAATGTTGATATTGCAACAACTCCTGACGCCCTCTCCTTTTTGGGCTTTTCAACCCTCAACGGGTCTTCCTCAGGGGATAATGAACATAAACTGCCTCTCTAATGTTTGTAGAAGTTAATTACGGTCTTCAGTGCATGTACTCTCAGTTGAATTTTAAAATGCGGCTAACAAGCAAACAGTGTGGCTTCAGATACAAATGGTATATCGCTCAAAAAATTCCATAATAGAAGTGATTTCTTCCGCGCTGTTTCTTAGCATGAAAAGTTTTTAAACTGCTGTAAACATTTCGATATATGGGGTTGATGTTTTTAAGGCTTTACTCTGTAATATCGGTATACTATTTAGGTTTCTGCCAGGTACTATGACCTGAAATGGCCACTGTTGGAAACAGCATAATAGGCTAGATGGACCATTGGTCTGAACCAGTATGGCTATTCTCATTTTATTATGAAAACCGAGATACTCAGTCTTTGTCCAGACAAGTAGATTAGGAATTGGTTATTGGATAGAAAACAGAGGGTAGGGTTAAATGGTCATTTGTCTCAATGGAAGAGAGTAAACAGTGGAGTGCCGCAGGGGTCCATACTAGGACCAGTGCTATTTAACTTATTTATAAATGATCTGGAAATTGGAACAACGAGTGAGGTGATTAAATTTGCAGATGACACTAAACTGTTCAAAGTTGTTAAAACGCATGCAGATTGTGAAAAATTGCAGGCAGATCTTAGGAAATTGGAAGACTGGGCATCCAAATGGCAGAAGAAATTTAAAGTGGACAAATGCAAAGTGATGCACATTGGGAAGAATAACCTGAATCACAGTTACCGGATGCTAGGTCCACCTTGGGGATTAGCGCCCAAGAAAAGGATCTGGGTATCATTGTAGACAATACGATGAAATCTTCCTCCCAATGTGCAGTGCTGGCCAAAAAAGCAAATAGGATGCTAGGAATTATTAAAAAAAAGGGATGGTTAACAAGACTAAGAATGTTATAATGCCCCTGTATCGCTCCATGGTGCAACTTCATCTGGAGTATTACGTTCAATTCTGGTCTCCTTATCTCAAGAAAGGTATAGTGGCACTAGAAAAGGTTCAAAGAAGAGCAACCAAGATGGTAAATGGGATGGAACTCCTCTCTTAGGGGGAAAGACTAAGTGCAGGAATGGTTTGCCATTGCCTTCTCCTATACAATGTGTGGCTCCACTATGTTGCTGCTGCCCAACATAGGGCCCTTCAGCCTATAGCACCTGGTATTCTCCCATGGTCCCTCATCCTGGTACTAGCCAGGCCTGACCCTACTTAGCTTCCAATAGCAAGAGCAAGCCTACCCAGGGCAGCCAGGCCATAGGCTACTGGTACTGCGTATAAAATTAATTTAGGAATCGATATTTAAAGTGAGTTAATTGGTTAAGGGAGGCTCTTTTCCAGTTAACTCATGCTGACCACGCCGCCAAGGGAATATTCCGCATTTCCTAGGTTAGTGCCTCTGACTATCCCTTCTAAACACTAAGGCCTCCTTTTTCTACAGCAATTAGCATGGGCCAGTGCAGTAACTATACCAAAGCCCTATAAATCCCTATGGGATTCAGTGTGGTTGCCGTGCATCGCTCGCTAATGCCGCTTAGTACAAGGGGACCTAAAGCTGAAACCTGCAATTGTATGGGTGGTCCAGGGAAGAGTTGACACATATCAGATAAGTGTTAATATTCAGCCCTTAACTAGTTACATTAACCAGGCAAACAGGACCATATAAACATATTAATTTTGCTGGTTAAAGGCTGAATATCAGTACTTATTCGGCTAAGCACCAGCCAGCCACGCATTCTTGCTGTACACTGCCTTGGGTGAATCTCTTCATAAAGGCAATTAATAAATCCCAATCCTATATAATAAAACGCTAGCCGCGCATGCGCACTCCTGCCTGCGTTGGTCCATGGCAGGCAGGAAAGCGGATACGCGGTTAGGGCCCACACTCGAGCGCTGTGGCCGACTCAGGATAGTGGGAGGATGCGCCGCGCAAAGTGCTGCACAGGTACTGGAGGGGGAGGGACATACCGCTTCTGCACATACCGGCACAAACCTCCCTCCAGCGTTGGCAGCCGCAGCACGCTAAACAGGCTGCTTCGCGGCTTTCTTCTGCAGTTGAGTCCCTCTGCCGCGTCACTGATGACAATATCAATGACGCGACAGAGGGACTCAACGGCAGAAGAAAGCCGTGAAGCAGCCTGTTTAGCGTGCTGTGGCTGCAAACGCTGGAGGGAGGTTTGTTATTAAAGTCATCTTGCTGGGAAGGTTGCAGAGTCAGCGGGGGTTGGGCTGGGAGGGGAGAGAAGCGTCTGCCTCGGGTTCTTCAGGCAGTAACAGCGTTTACAATTCGCTGCTGTTGCCGGCTTCAGGACTTAATCTCTGGCCGGTCCTGCCTACTTCCTGTTTTCATGAAGACAGGACCCGCCAAAGAGCTAGCAACAGCAATGAATTGTGAATGCTGCTGCTGACCAATGAAGTAGTTAAATGAGGAAAGGGAGCAGAGGGGGAGAGAATGGCTTTGAGGGAAGGAGGAAGGTATGCCAGACCAAGGGAAAAGGAAGGAGGAGATGGAGAGAGTCCATAGGGAACAGAGAGAGAGAGAGGGCGGACACTGGATGGAAAGAGAAGAGAGGGCAGTGAATGGAAGGGGCAAGACAGAGGGTGAACAGTAGATGGAAGGGGTAGAGAGAGGGATACAGACACTGAATGGAAGTGTGGAGGACAGGGGGAGCAGACGTTGGAAGGAAGTGGGGAGGAGAAATAAAAAAGGGCACATGCAGGATTGAGGGAAGAAGATAGAGTTAGAAATAAAGATAGACAGACAGGGGGCCAGACAGGGGGCCAGGGAAAGACACAGACAGAAAGAATGACAGCGTCCAAGGAGAGAGAGAGACAAATTTAAAAAAAAAAACACCAGACAGACAGACAGACATCTACTCTAGCACCCATTAATGTAATGGGCTAAAACACTAGTAAATAAATAAGTACCTGGATATTTAATAGTAGTACAGACTGAGGTGCTTGTCATGTATTTGTGGTGGAGAAAATGAACTTTCCTTCCAATATTTTGCTGAGTTTCATCATGTAGTGACCCCATTGTATGTTCTATACCAAATTCTAGTAAGGTAATACTGCAAAACATGGTAAGAAGGGGAAATTAAGAATATATACTAACTGTATATTACCCTTGGTTAAAATGTGCCCACCTATAGCTTATAATGTATATAAAGGCCAATGATTGGTGTAGTGAGATTGTAAAACCTTCACTAGAAGATATTAACCATAGCCTACTGCTCCATCAGGGTTGTTGTGTTAATGGACCCACTGCAACAGGAGATGAACCACAGAAACTAATAAAAGAGGTAAAAGAACTGAAAATTGTTCAGTGGACTTCTGGAAATAATAAATACATAAGCATTGCCTCTGCCGGGTCAGACCAGGGGTCCATCACGCCCAGCAGTCCGCTCCTGCGGCGGCCCCCCAGGTCCGTGACCTGTAATTGGTCCTTACCTAAATTATTTATCCCCTATTCATTTAGTACCTGTACCTATACCCTTCAATCCCCTTCTCCTTCAGGAAGTCATCCAATCCCTTTTTGAAGCCCAATATTATACTCTGCCCTATCACCTCCTCTGCTATTCTCATGTTATAAATCTGCATTTGATTACAGGGATACACAAAAAAAAAATCATCAGAAAATGGTAGAACAGGGAAAATATTTATATGAGAGGGGAAACCTCTATCCCCCGCTAGCCATTGTAGCGTGCACTAAACGCTAACACATACATAGAATATAATGGATGCGTTAGTATTTAGTGCGTGCTAAAATGGCTAGAGCGCCTTAATAAAAGGACCCCTATGTCATGTCTGTCTGTCCAAGTTAGACTATAAACTCTTCTGAGCAGGGACTGGCTATTAAATTTCAAAAAGGACAGCACTGTGTGTGCCTTTCAGTGCTATAGAAGTGATAAATAGTAGTAGTAGTAGTAGTAGTGGTACTCCAACACAGTCCAGCATTGAATATTCAAGCATAATTTTGGTGGTAGCAACCAGCATTTAAAGAAGCATTGACACCTACTGGCTGAATATTACCCCCCTTAAATGATGATGTGGTATTTAAATTAATACAATTATTGCACTGGCTTATTAATGGGCCTAAATTGCTTACTATGTAACATTCACTCTGGATTTTATTGTAAAATCAGTCTGGGACTGGATATTGACATTCTTTTTTGATATATTGAGGTTCTTTTTCCAAACTGGAAAGGTAGAAACTCAGATGTACCAAGTCGCTCCATGATCTGGCATCTCTCTCTTTCTCACTTCTAGTCCTTCCCCCATCACACAATCTGGCATCTCTTCCCCTCTCCCTCTAGTCTTGGCATCCCTCCCTTGTAAAGATATTTAGTGGCACTATCCAGATAGTACCGAGGCATTCTTTAAAAATATTCAATGGCAGACTGACTACTCAGGCAATCGGGCAGTAGTTGAGGGCCTAGTGCATCATGGAGCCCAGTTTCTCTCCCTACCTGATCCAGCATGCCATCATCGGTGTCCTCTCTACCCAGCATTTCCGCCTTACTCTTCTATTCCCTCCTTCCTTCAACATTCCTGCATCCTCCTGGTCTACATTACACCATGAGGTACATAATTAAAATGGAAATACATCTGAAAACCCGCCTAAATCCTTGAATAGGCAATTATACCAAATTTTGATAAAACTTAGAAACTTGGACAACCTAAAAGACAGGTTGTCCACGTGCCAATAATCAAAATGGGTTTTAGACATATCTAGAGGCATCTTAGGGCTTTTGACTGCCGCTATGTGTCCAGAGTGAAAGGGACGTTTTTGAGGAGTGTTAGGGTGGGAGGTGGGCCGACCAAACTTAGTCGTCCTGAAGCGATAATCGAAAGTTTGACGAGACTGCTTAGAAAGAACTTATACGTTGTGACTTAGGCGATCTAAAAACAGGTATAAGTGCCCAGAAGGTATCTACCAGATAACCACTGCAGATAACTACTGCAGGGCCAAAGTATAGACCCCACACACACTCCCCCAGTGATCACTGACGCCCCTACACCGCCATAAAAATTGGAACAAAAACATACATACCTGTCTCCAGAACATCAGCACCTGGCAAAGGAAAGCTAGTAGAGCTGCACAGAGGTGGCTTAAATAGCCTGGGGGTGGGCTAGTGAACCATAGAGAGGAGGAATCAGGCTCATAAGCCAGTGCATTCATGTGAAAAATGTGAGCCCACCAACTCCCCTCCCCCCAACCCTACTGTACAGCCATATAGGAGGCACTTGCAATATTAAGAGCTATTGGGGTTGTATACAGGTGGGTATAATAGGTTTTGGGGGTGTTTGGGGGGTCTCACCATGACCTGCAATGAAGTTGTGGTGAGATGTTTATGTGGTACTCTTTTTGTGAAGTTTACAGCAGTGCCCAAGGTGCCCCACTACTCTGTTGCCATGTCTGGGTGGCCAGTCCATCACTCTGTTGACTCCTTCCACCTCCAAAAGGTCTTATTCTAGGCGTTTTGGACTTGGATGATTTTTTGGACGAGAATGCAGTATAAAGATAGACGACTTGGCGGTCTGGACAATCAAATGGTGGACGTATAATTATCCAATTCTCGGAAAAAAAAAATTTTGGACACATTTTTCGAGAATGGACTTTAGACCTGCCGACTTTGGGTGACTAGCGCCCTAGGTCCAAAACGAACTTAGACTTTTTAAAAATCATGCCACTCCGTGTCTTCTTTCTCATTGACAGCAGCATTAGATAGATGCTGCTTGTGGCCTGCTTGTTAGGAGCCTCTCTCCTGTTGCAATCCATCCATGTGTAAACAGGAAGTTGCATCAGAGGGGCAGGTCACAGAAGAAGAGAGGCTGCAAGTGGTGTCTGTGAAGTGCTGCAACTGCTGGGAAAATCCAGGGAGACTCAGTCGAGCAGGGTTGTGCAGAGGGAGCGAGGGAGAAATGGTAGGGTTACAAGATTTTCTCTTTTAAAAAAGAGGGCACTTGGCCCTTCCCTGTTCCACCTCTGGTTTCACCTGTTCTACCCCCAGCCCCACCCCATTCTACTCCCAGCCCTGTCCCAATCTGCCCCCACACAAACCTCATGTTTCCTTCCCCGAGTTCTGGGCCGTGTCTAGAGGGCCTTCGCGCATACGATGATATTATGTTTATGCGCGCATGCATGTGATGTCATCACCTCGACATCTGCACATGCACAGAGGCCCTCCAGACACAGTCCCGAACTCGGGGGCCTTCCAAAACCCAGACAAACCACTGAAAAATATCTTCCTACTTGGGGCTATGACACCAATAACACTTCACGACATTCATTCCAACCATAACACCTGGCCATGGTCACATGTGCAGAACACAGATAAACCCTATGCAAATACATGACCACAAACTAAAATTCCTAACATACACAAACAAAACCCTAAGATGCCAGATTCTGCATGCAGTACAACACCAGAGAAATAAAAATAAATACATTTCTTCCTGAACAGTGCAAAATATAGACAACAGATATAAATTCTGAAAGCTGACAAATTTCAATCGCTAAATTTAAAATAAAATCACCTTTCCTACCTTTGTTTGGTGATTTTATTTTTCTACTCATCTTTTCCCAGTCTCTGGTTTCACTACCTTCTGTATGTGTTCTTTACTGTTTCCATCGCCTTCTGATCCAATTGCTGTTTTTCTCTCCTTCATTTTCTGCCCTGTATCCATCTTTGGCACTAACTTTTAACATTCAACTTTCTTCCATTTTCTGCTTCCTCCTCAAATCTATCTATTTTTCCATGTCTTCCCATCTATCCATGTGTACCATCTTCTCCCCTATTCCCCTCTATCTATAAACAGCATTTCTTCTATTTTCTTCCCTTCCCCACTCCTCCTAATCCCTATGCACCATCACCTCCCTTGCTCCCCCCTTCTCCTTCCCCACCTCTCACATCCCAGTGTGCCATGTCCTCCCTCTTTCTCCTCTTCCCCTCCATCCCTGTATACCATCTCTTCTCTCTCCTATGGTCTGACTTCTGTGTTCCCCTTTTCCCCTTCTTATGGTCTGGGATCTTTAGCCTCTCCTTCCCATAATCTGGCATCTCTCTCCCTTTTGTGGTCTGGCATCTCTGTCTTTCCCTTGTTCCCCTCCCTTTCCCTGGTCTGACATCTCTCTTTTCTTCCCCCCACCCCTTTCCCCATCCAGTGGTCTGACATCTCTCTCCCTTCCCCTCCTCTCCACCCCCCATCCATCCCCACCCCTCCACATGCCTCTAACTCTTTACTGGCGCAAGCAGGAGCTCCAACCTGCTGCTTGCACCAGCCTCTGCTCTTCCTCTGAAGTTACTTCCTGGTTGCGAAGTTAAAGAGGTATGAGGAAAGAAAGGGGTTTACGTGAGGCAGAGCGGATAAAGAGCAGGGGCGAAAAAGGGGGCAGGGTGGCAGAGAAAGGGGTGAGGAGTTGCCCCAGATGCCTCCTACCCTCTCTAAGCCACTGGGATGGAGGGAAGAATTAGAACTGATGGACCCAAAAGTGAGCATTCACATTGACTGCGAAATTCTGACACCTTGTTAATTGTATCTTTTTGATGACATTAATTGTTATAGCTCAAACATTGCTAGGTAGTAATGCTAAAATGGCAGTAACACCAACATAGATTAAGATAATTAAATGTTGTTTAATAGTAATATGTACATATGATAACTATATAAGTACATAAAATTTTTTGTTCAAAGCAGTTGCTGAGAAAGCAGCAAAAAAATTCTAGGACTTCTATTTTTTTTTTTTTGCTTCATTCTGTTGATGACTAATAAATAAACTGAATACTCTTCTATGGGCCTAAAAATGATTAACTGGGTTTGAAACTGAGTGGGACATGACAATGAGAATCAGTAAACTAAGTTCATTCTTTTGTACTGTACAAGAATGAACTTTGGGACTGGCACCCAAAGGACTTTTTTCCTCAGATTAATGATATTCCTAGTAATATTTTGCATTTTGTTTTATTAATCTTAATTGGATAACTATACATTACTATTATAATTAACGTTTAAATACTTTGGGCCAGATTCTGTTAACGGCATCTAGATGTGCCAAACACGTGTTAGGCATCACTAACAGAATCGCATCTTCATTGTAGATGCCTACACTGTAGTTTTCCCTAGTGTAGGCCAAGGTTTACCTCGCCTACATTAAGGTGTCCCCCTACCAGTGCCTATCGATGCTTAGCAACACCTAACTTTACAAAGCATCCCTGAGCCACGGCTACATGGTAAGGGCGCTTATAGACTTAGGCACCTACAACCCAATTAACCATCATTTCTTTTGTCATTATGAGCTTGTAAAAGCTCATTAATGAAGCCATTAATTGCGATCTCGAATTGATTACTGCAATCTTTTGTATCTGCATCAGTGTGACAACTCTAGAGTGAGAGTGCATGTGAAGAAGTTAAGAGGCTCAGGAGTAATCTAAGGAAATACTTTTTTTTTTACAGAAAGGGTGGTAGATGCGTGGAAGAGTCTCCTGGTAGAGGTGGTGGAGACAAAAACTTGTCTAAATTCAAGAATGCATGGGACAGGCACATTGGATCTCTTAGGGAGAGGAGGAGATTGTGGATGCTGCAGATGGGCAGACTGGATGTACCATTTGGCCCTTATCTGCTGTCATGTTCCTGTGTTTACGAATGCCAATGAAGTAACTGAACTTACTGCCACCTCAAGCTTGGCTACCGGCATTCCAAGAGCACAGTACACCAAAAGGATTATGTGCTACAGGCTCCTGTCTCTCACACTTCCACATCCTTCCCCTCCATTCCTCCCAGTCACACATTCTATCCACCCCAAAAGTACTTGATCTCTATCCTGATCCCCCACCCCAAAACAATATCAACGAGCCCCAGGAGTGGTTTGGAGAAGTGATCGGGGCTACTTGGCAAGCTGGAGGAGTGATTGGAGCTGCCGGGGAAGGAGGGTTCACTTATGTTGATTGTGGGAAAGGGATCGGGTGCTTTCGGGAGTAGATAGAATGTTTGACTGGGAGGATTAGAGAGGAAGAATGCAGAAGTGTAGGGATCAGAAGCCCACGGCACCTGGCTGTTATAGTACATTGTGTTCCCGGAATATCTGTAGCACTGCTGTATTTACCTCTTTTTGAAGTGAAAGTAAGTTCAGCTGCACTACATGGCACTCCTGATAGCTAGAACATGGTAATGACCCCTACTCTAGCTGCCGTAGCCAGCCACTCCTCCACTTGCCCATGTCATACCCAAATCCCACCCTGTTCTGCAGTGGCGTAGCGAGGGTGAGTGGTGCCTGGGGCAGAGGTGCCCCTACTCCACCCTTTTCCTCATCCCCCCGCTCCTTCCTCACCCTCCCCCTGCTATGCCCCCTTCCATTCCACCGTACCTCTTTCATTTTCTGGGTGCGAGCAGCATCACTAACTTGATGCCCACGCCATATCTGCTCTCCCTCCGATGTCACTTACTAGGCGCTGGATCTGGAAGTGACATCAAAGAGAGCTGACACCGATGCGGGCAGCAAGTTTGTGATGCTGCTCGGGCTGGGAAAATTAAAGCGGTACGAAGGAAGGGAAGGGGCGCATGCATGGGGGGGAAGGAGGTGGGAAGGAGTGGTGGATGGGAAGGAACGGGGGGCTGAGAGAAGGATGGGTGCCGGCGCCTGGGGTGAACCCCCCCCCCTTTACTACACCACTCTGTTCTGCATTAGGCAGCTAATGCAAGATTTTTGCTGCAGTGGCTGATTCTTGCCTCAGCAACTCATCATATTATTGGCTGCATTCTCCTGCCCATGTAGGAGCCATCAGGAGGTGAGATGGAGATGGTGATGTTGGAGAAGGCATTGGGGCCCTCTGGTCTTGGATCATGAGGATAGCTCATACAGCACTGAAGCCAATAACGTAGTAACAGGCAAAGTAGGAACTCATTTTAGATTTCCCTGAAACAGGCAGTGTCTGAGACTCATGTTTTTAATCTAACATCTAATTATTTTGACCCGCCAAACACAACAGCCACCTGATAGATATTTTGCTAAGCCCTTAGCATGAGAAAATCGAGCTTTTAAAATAGTTTTAAAATCTCTTTGATATAGCCTCTTTACAGAGCATTCGATTTTATTGTGAAACGAATGCAAATAGTTTTATAATTGATGTAGATTTTTTTTAATCCTGCATAAAAGTTGTTCACTCTTTATTCAACCCATGATCTACCACCTGTGCACACACTCTTAGGCACAAAAGATTCGGTAGTGTTGGCCTGCTAAAGGGCTACAAACACTTAATTCAAACATTATTAAAAAATTAGAACTCCTGACCTCGCCATTCGGTTTTCACTTTGGAGAAATTAAAAATAAAATGTGCATTCGTGTTTTGCACCTGATGGTGAGGTTAGGGGTTCAGATTTCTATTTCTAATAAAGTTATAGCAAGGAATTTTCAGCCTTTTTACCAATCTTTGATCTTTTGTTTGCGGTACAAGCAGCAAGCTGTGCCTTTGTGCCTTCTGTCACAGAGCCGTGTGTCTAAGCATTTTCAATTTCATTTTCAAGGCTAAAGAGTGGTCATACAATTTGACCAAATGTTTTATGCCAAAACTTTCACTGCTAACCACTTTCAAAATGTCCTCTGCATCTCTCTAAGGGGGGAATTCATCAAACATGTTTAACGTGTTAAGAGAATTAGCCTGCGCTAACCTCTAAAGCCTGTTTTATACCAACGACTTTTACCGGCTGATATTTAGTGCTATTTAGTTTGAGTCTTGCTATCATAAACACTCTGCTAACACAGAAGTCAGGGCCTACCTGGCTTTATGGGAAGCGTTCCTGCGGCTGCCTCTAGTCTCCAGATGTGGGGGGGGGGAGGGGGCTTGACTGGGGAATCTGAGTGATGTGTTTGGCGGGATGATTGTTGGCTTGACTGTGTTGTTTGGTGTGGCTGCTGGCCCTTGTATTGGGGGTTATTAGGGTAGCGATATCTTTAAATTCAAAACACTTGGTGGGGTCACCAGGGGAGCTGGGATATTCGGTGAAAGGCTTCTTTTGATGCAGCGGTCTGGGGCTTCTTTATATATGGATGCCCTGATGTTTCTATCTTCTATGCTACTGACACTTATTCTGAAATTTTTAGCTGCTCTTGTTATGTTCGTGTTTTTGCGCCTGTTGCGCATATGTTTCTTCTGTATCCAGTGTGTTCCCTTGGGTGACTTTAATAAAAATGATTTGCAAAAAAAAAAAAAAAGAAACAGCACTGACCAGTTAAAAAAGCACTTAACCAGTTAAATGTGAATATTCAGCCTGCGATAACCAGTTAGCCCTGCTG
Organism: Geotrypetes seraphini; assembly: GCF_902459505.1. NCBI lineage: Eukaryota > Metazoa > Chordata > Amphibia > Gymnophiona > Dermophiidae > Geotrypetes > Geotrypetes seraphini. The sequence continues at coordinate 318,046,267 of NC_047086.1, forward strand.
AATATTTGTAGTCAACAGCTAAAAGTTAACCAGCTATAATGTGCAATATCTGGCAATTTTCAACACTGAGTGTCTAACTTTAGCAGCCAAATCAGACCACGTAAATAGCAGTTCTTTCTTTGACTGCTACAAACTTAATTGGCCAGCACTGAATATTAACTTAGCCAGCTGACAATAGCCAAGAAAAACCTGGATATTCAGTACCGGTCACCATTATTGAATATCCATGGTCAGTGTTGACTGTGGGAGTTATCTTGGCTACCTCCCAACAACTAAATTGAGCCCTTAAGCCTTGATTCTTTTAAAGATACCTGTAGTTTAGCGCCTAGATCAGCACATCTAGCCAATCTAGATGTCTAACTTAATTTTTTTTTTTTTTGTGCTGTTAATTGAAAACACATTAAAAACCAATTAAAAAATTAGCTAATAGTTGTCCACTGTGATGTAGGCATCTACACTGAAGAACCTATCAGCAAGGAGATGTACTTAGAGGCAGATTTAGAGCAGAGTTTGGGCATGGACTGAAATACCTACCTTAGGTGCCTGTATTTTAGACAAACTTCACCTTTATGGTTTAAGTTGGAAAGTCTTGTAGTAGACAGTTTACCTCTAGAAGATTGTTTACCTCTAGAGATTGGAGAAACTGGGCCTCTTCTCCCTTGAAAAGAGGAGACTGAGAGGGGACTTGATCGAAACGTTCAAAATACTGAAAGGAATAGACTTAGTAGATAAAGACAGACTGTTCACCTTTTCCAAGGTAGAGAGAATAAGAGGGCACTCTCTAAAGTTGAAAGGAGATACATTCCGTACAAACATAAGGATGTTCTTCTTCACCCAGAGAGTGATGGAGCTGGAATGCTCTCCCGGAGTCTGTTGTAGGAGAAAACACCCTCCAGGATTTCAAGACTAAGCTGGACAAGTGCCTGCTAAACTGAAATGTAAGCAGGTGAGGCTGGACTCATTTAGAGCACTGGTCTTTGACGTAAGCGGACTGCTCGGCAGGATGGACCACTGGTCTGACCCAGCAGCAGCAATTCTTATGTTCTTATGTTCTTATATAAATCTGTTTTGCGTACTAATTATGTACTGGCAGGTAACTGTCAAGCTTTATGGTATGCTGTTAAATTTCAGGCAGTATCCTGGCTTAAAAGCTCATCTGCGCTGCCTCTATTTGATACAATCCTCTTATCAGGATAAACAATGCACCCATATATCGGAAAGATTGGATTCAATCTGGTATTTGATATGTCAAGCAATTCTACTTACCTTTACAATAAGATTTCAATCACTTATTTCAATCTGTAACCTGTCGCTAAAATCGTCTGTAGTACCTGAAGATTGGAGGGTGGCCAATGTTACACTGGTTTTTAAAAAGGGCTCCAGGGGAGATCTGGGAAATTACAGATTGGTAAGCCTCACTTCGGTGCCGGGCAAAATGGTAGAAACAATTATTAAAAATAAAATTGTGGAACACGTAGACAAACATGATTTAATGAGACGGAGTTAGCATGGGTTCAGCCAAGGGAGATCTTGCCTCACAAATGTTCTTGACTTCTTTGAAGGTGTGAATAAACATGTGGATAAGGGAGGACAAATTGATATAGTGTATCTAGATTTTCAAAAAACTTTTGATAAAGTTCCTCAGGAGAGGCTCCTAAGAAAATTAAAGAGTCATGGGATAGGTGGCAAAGTTCAGTTGGTTATTGGATAGAAAACAGAGGGTAGGGTTAAATGGTCATTTTTCTCAATGGAGGAGAGTAAACAGTGGAGTGCCACAGGGGTCTGTACTGGGACCGGTGCTAGTTAACTTATTTAAAAATGATCTGGAAATTGGAACAACGAGTGAGGTGATTAAATTTGCAGATGACACTAAACTGTTTAAAGTTGTTAAAATGCATGCGGATTGTGAAAAATTACAGGCGGACCTTAGGAAATTGGTAGACTGGGTGTCCAAGTGGCAGATTAAATTTAAAGTGGACAAATGCAAAGTGATGCACATTGGGAATAACCTGAATCACAGTTACCGGATGCTAGGGTCCAAGAAAAGGATTTGGATATCATTGTAGACAATACGATGAAACCTTCCGCCTAATGTGTGGCAGTGGCCAAAAAAGCAAATAGGATGCTGGGAATTATTAAAAAAAGGGATGGTTAACAAGACTAAGAATGTTATAATGCCTCTGTATTGCTCCATGGTGTGACCTCATTTGGAGTATTGTATTCTGGTCTCCTTATCTCAAGAAAGATATAGTGGCGCTAGAAAAGGTTCAAACAAGAGCGACCAAGATGGTAAAGGGGATGGAACTCCTGTTCTATGAGGAACGACTAAAACAGTTAGGGCTCTTCAGCCTGGAAAAGAGATGGTTGAGGGGAGATATGATTGAAGTCTACAAAATCCTGAGTGGAGTAGAATGAGTACAAGTGGATCGATTTTTTACTCCGTCAAAAATTACAAAGACTAGGGGATACTCGATGAAGTTACAGGGAAGTGCTCTTAAAACCAATAGGAGGAAATTTTTTTCACTTAAAGAATAGTTAAGCTCTGGGATGCGTTGCCAGAGGATGTGGTAAGAGTAGATAGCGTAGCTGGTTTTAAGAAAGGTTTGGACAAGTTCCTGGAGGAAAAGTCACAGTCTGTTATTGAGAAAGACATGGGGGAAGCCACTGCTTGCCCTGTATTGGTAGCATGGAATATTGCTACACCTTGGGTTTTGGCCAGGTACTAGTGACCTGAATTGGCCACCGTGAGAACTGGCTACTGGGCTTGATGGACCATTGGTTTGACCAAGTAAGGCTATTCTTATGTTCTTATTCTGCCTCATTCTGTTATAAGAACTTGCATGATTATATATATTTACTTTCAGCTATACGGAGTACGGAGGTAGGTGTTTCTCCTGATGTTGACTGACCTCATTTTTGAAGAAGTAAATCAGCCAACTCAATCAGCTGCTGTAATGTAGTCTTTTATTTTATTTACGCAAAGGACCAGTAAATTCTATAGGTCACGCTTCCTTTCTTTTTCTCAGTGTTGGCACTGCAATTCAGAGCATGGAACACTTAAACATATGAACTTATCAACCCTCCTCCCCCCAACTGTTTTCCTTTTGGAAGGATATCTGGAATTATATTAAAACTATGTATCCAATCCCTGCCTCTCCTACTCTAGCTGTTGTTATGGTCCAATCATCTCTGAAATCCATGACTTTAACTACGGGACCAGGAAGTGACATCAGAAAGAGAGCCGAGGCTGGTATGGGCAGCAGGTTGGAGATGCTGCTTGTGCTGGCAAAGTTAAATAGATAAGGGGGAGACAAGACGCGTGCAAGGTAGTAGGGAAGGAGTTGGGGGTGGGAAAGAGGACGGGGTGCCACTGCCCCGGACTCCTCCTACCCTTGCCACCCCACTAAGTCCATGTCCTTTGTTTTGCCTTGTTCACAGTTTGGACATTTGAGTTTATGTAAAATGGATGTTCATATAGGGCATAACCAACATAGATATCCATTTCTCATGTCTTTTAGCAAAGGCTGCATATCAGGAGATCCTATTCTTAAATAATAACACCAAAGGCAAAGCACTGAGTTGGACATCCTTATTCTGAGCTGGTCCTCCTTTCTAAAATACTGTTCCACATTTTCCATTTGACATAACATTGGGAGAACAGCTTTCAGAAATAGACGCCCTTAGATTGCAAGTCTTCTGGGGAAAGGTAAATTCCTACAATGCTTGAATATAAATTGCCTTGAGCTTTCAATGAAAAGGTGTGATCCAAAGCCAAATGAATATAACCCAAAGCATCTTGTCACTAATCCGAATTGCAATGCATGACAGCATTAAAACACTAGTAATAAACCATCAAAACCCTTTGATAGGAAATAATTACAGTGAGTAAGGTGCCCTTTGACTAAGGTGTGCTAAAAAATTTAAGAGGGAATTCATCCAGGGATGCTACCAATTTAGCACATGCTGACGATTATATTCCAATGGGCAATTTAGCATTTAGTGCACGCTAATTGTTAGCGTCCCTTGATGGATTCCCCCTTAGTGTGCACAAAAGATTAGTGCATGATAAATTTTGCAGAGCCCATTGTATATCTATGGGCTGCATGGCTCTTAATGTACGTTATTTCATAAGCATGTGCTAAATCTGCTAACGCACCTTAGTGAAAGTACTATTGGTAATGTTTTACCTTTGCAATTCTATGGTAATTATCCCAGCATCAAAATATTACCTTTTATATTGTAGGAGTATGGCTCATCCATCTTAATTATCCAGCTCTATAAAGAACTCACAAGGCTAAGGCTAGACCAGGTCTAATTAATGCTGTCACAGTGCTCACAATGCTTTTGAGGGTTTTATTATTTGGTCTATGATCTTGCTATTAGTCATGGATTAAAAAAATGATTTTAATTTTGCCTGCTACCGAAATATTTGTTCTTGGCAGCCAACTGGCACGGAATTCCATGACAACTGCCTTTTTATGTACACAAACATCTTTTCTAGTACCTGATTAGATCTCTGGCACAGTGGGGTTGGTTTTTTTCATTATTATTATTTGGCAGCAATAATAGGCTCATCTCACTGAGCTTACAATCCTGTGATTCCTCATTTTTAAAAAAAGAGCAAATTAATTAATTTATTAAAGAACCAAGAATATAACATATCACACTGCATCAGACTAGAGGTCCAGTAAGCCAGCATCCTGTCTCTGACAATATCCAGTCCAGGTCACTGCAAAGCAGCCAGCAGGGGCTGCTGAAAAGTTCTCAGCCCAACCACCAAGAGAATGATGTGGAGCCATGAATCTTACAAGATATTCCACACTTCTCTTGACACTTTTTGTTTCAATGAGGCAAATGCATCTAGCAAATGGACACAAGTTTAGGGAACGGTCAGGGGATGTCGGGAGCTCCGCAGCTCAGCTGATCCTGGCAGGGAGAATCCCCATCGATCCTGGCAGGGGGAAACCCTATCAGCTGAGCCAGCAGGAATCCCCAAAACCAGCTCAGACAAGGTAGTTGGTTGGTACATCTACAAAACTTGCTTTTGTGCATTTTTCACATGATTGGGTATGTATAGTCTCATATCCATATACACGTTTTCCCCTTGCCGGTCTCCCAATTGTGTCACCTGACTATAGTTTGCCTTCTATCTGGATCTCATTCTTGATTTCTCTTTACTTTTTCCCATCTTTGCATAATATCATTTCTACATTTCTTCTATTCTTCTTTAATCATTATTTCATTCACCTAAGCCCCTTTTTTCCATATGAGAGCATCAGCCTTTCTAGTATATTGATTTGCATCTCACCCATGGGCTTCTTTTCTACTCTTCACCCACCATTGATAGCACATCTTCAGTCCACCATGGCATTATTCACATATGTATGACATTTGTATAGTGTAATTTATATCCATAATACCATCTTTTGTAGGACCCTTGAGGAAGAAGTGTTTCTTCAAAACACAGACAGTGTCGGGTCCGATCCACATGAACATTAGGACCAGTTCTTTGGATGTATTTTATGGTGGTTTGTGCATTTGTCTTTTTTCTTTTTTTTTTTTAATTTTTTGTTATTTTAATAAAATTCCTGCACCCTGTACATTTTCCTGCAGTTTTGTTTTGTTTTCTTGCTATAAACTGGTACTGCATCTTTATATTTCCCCTAAGAGAGCCTATCTTGCAAAGATTTGCTCGACTGCGAGCTGTTGTACATGTGGCCATCCAGAAGTGAGTTTGGGCCACACATAACTGATTTTTGGGCCCAAGTTTTTGCCTTTATTGAAACAATTTGAAAAGCAACTCTCCGGTGCTCACCAACTTTGCTGTTCGATCTAGCCCCTTCTTATCATCCTCAGAAAAAAGAGATGAGCACTTTCCTATGATGGTCAGTTTTGGTAGCCCTAAAATGCATTTTGTTGCAGTGGTTGGACGCTGGAGCTCCCACTCTTTCTCTCTGGAGAACTCAGATGATTCATTTGCTGGCTTGGGAATGCTGAGAAATAGTAGATTTTTCCTCAGCACGTGGCACTTGCTTCCAAGCGGCCTGGGAGCCCTTCTGGACCACTCTGATATGTCTTTTTCATTTATCCTCTATTGGGTTTCTTCTTTGTTGATGATGATATTACTGGGATTGGGGCTCTGTGGTAGGATATTAGGGATCGTTGTTTGGTTTGTTGAAATTTGAGCTATGTACTGCCTCCATGCATAAGCTGAATCTCTATTGTTTTCTGGCTCAATAAAAATTGTTTGATTATAAATGCACAGGAGGCAGATCTCTTTCAACCGAAAGGAAGCTCCAGAATTAGAGAGCATAAGATAAAATTGAATGGGACTCTGACGTCTCCAAATAATACAAAATACCGCTATCTAGAAAATTCGACCACATCACCCCCTTCTGAAAAAAGCCCTCTGGCTCCCAATCACACATAGGCCCTCTTGTACTAAGGTGCGCTAACCGATAAGCGCACGCTAATCAAATTAGCGCATGCTAAACACTAATGCGTGTATGTTAGTCTACAGACACATTAGCGTTTAGCGCGTGCTAATTCGATTAGCGCGCACTAATCGGTTAGCGCACCTTAGTAAAAGAGAATAACATATATGATAGCACTGTTATTATTTAAAGTTCAAATTACGAATGCTCCCAGTTTCATTGATAAAATTCTCATACAACACACACCAGCCCGTTCACTTAGATCCACTTCTCAAAACCTATTGATGGTTCCCTCATTGAAAGTTATCAACACACGTCATAATACCATATTCTCAGTAACAGCCCCACTCACTTGGAATTCATTGCCCACTTTCTTAAGGGAGGAAAAAAGTCTTGACAAATTTAAAGGATCCCTTAAAAGCTTTCTTTTTAAAGACACATTTGAATTATAACTTCGACTTATCTCTGAACTTTTGTATCGCCTTATTTTCGGCAATGACCATTAACCCTTTATTTTTAGCTTCCTTTCACACCCCCTTGTTCTAACCTTTCTTGTTTCGTTCCTATACAAATTGTAATTCACCCTTTTTCCTAATGTACCAGCTTGTAGATTATAGTCTTTGTCCTTTTTCATATTTTAGACGATTATTTGTTTTCCCCTCATTTTAATTGTACATCGCTTAGAATTTTATGTAAAGCGATTAATCAAATTTTAATAAACTAATCTAAGGAAATTCTTCTTTTTGGAAAAGGATTGTGGATGCATGGAACGACCTCTCAGAGGAGGTAATGAAGACGGGGACTATATCTGAATTCAAGAAAGCATGGGATAGGCATGTGGAATCTCTTAGGAGAAAGAGATAGAAGAGTATATGAATGGGCAGACTGGTTGGGTCATATGGTATTACCTGCTATCACTTTCTACGTTTCTTACTCCTCCCATCTCTCTTTCAGCTTCAGACAGAACTATCTTAGTTGTCCTCCCTTTTTTGAGCTCTGGAAGTTTTTTACCCTAGCAAGGATTTCTGGGATTTGGAGTTTCTCTCCCCTTTCTTAAAGGACACTCACCATTTTGCTTATACCTATCCTACCTTTATTTATTAACGGTCTTTTCATGAAGAGATTCACTCAAAGAATTTTACAATAAATTGAATAGTAATCAGGCAACCTAGCTGTGGTACCTGGGGCAATGAAGTGACTTGCCTAGAGTCACAGGGAGCTGGCTGGGGTCAAACTCACAACCTCATGGTGCTGAGGCATCAGCTTTAACCACTAGGCCCCTCCTCCCACACCATTTCTTCTTACATCCGTCAACTTTGACAATTAATCAGGGTCTCATAACACTTCCCTAGGGTCCCCATATGACAGGACATGCTTGTTTGTACCTGTCACACAGAATAACTATCTCAATAAAATTAGAACTGCAATTTTATTCAGTTAGCTATTTGGATAGCGAGCTGAAATATTGCCACTATCCATATAGTGCCAGCACTTATCTCCTATCCCTGGATGCTCAGCACCAGCCATTGTCTGGATACCAGTGTTGAATAATGAAATTAATTCCTGGTCAGTCAGCATTGAAAATAAATGCTGACTACGGTACTCTTGCTGAATATTGACCCTGTTATTCCTCAGGTTTATCTGTTCATGTTTTATATTTTTTTTGTTTTGGGGACACTCAGTATATTGTGAAAGGCAGTATATCAAACTAATAAATTGAACTAAACAAATCAAATCTTTGCTTTACAGAATGAGTTATCACCGGTATACCTTATTCTCATAGAACAGACTGTATCACCATCATGCTTCCCAGTTGTGATGGAGTACACTTCTCCCGCCGTATTCGCTGTGATAGGGGATTAACAAAACCGCAAATACAGAAAAACGTGAATAACTTTTTCATATGTTATTCGCTGTTTTCTATTAAAAACCATTGTGATGCTTTGATGTTTTATTTGTACTGGCGATCAGCTTTAATGTGGACTAGGATACGGTTGAATTAGTTTCCTTATATATTATGTTAATTCTCATCTGGGAATTTACATTTTGTATTTTGTATTTTTTTTGTGTTCATTCATGTATGTTTGTTACAAAGATATTGTAATGAATAATCCAATAAATAAAGAATTCAAAAAAAACCATTGTGAATATGGTGAAACCGTGAATAACATTGTGGAAGACCTGGCCTGTTCCTGAAGGAGAGGCAAAGCACGGTGAAGAAAGTGCTGGGAATCAGCAATTTTCTCTGTAAACGCTTGGAATCAGCAATTTCTCTATGCAAGCTGATGTAATTTGGTGGGAGGAGCCAGCAAGCAAAAAATTATGAATAATCGAAACCACGAATGCTGAAACCGCAAATACGGAGGGAGAAGTGTACATAGGAAACTGCCAGTTCAATTACCAGGCCACCTTAAAAGGCTGGGTCCTGGAATGCTTAGTACTAGGAAGGGTGTGGTACACTTAGAGCAGTTAAACCACCAAAGAGAGACAAGCCAGAGAGGCCCAGGGAAGAAAAGATCTGCTCTCCCATGTGTGGTATGTAGCTACCACATATATCTAAGATACCAGAAGCTTCCTCTAGGTAGGAAAAGGATTATTGTCTGAACAATAGAAACCTGTGAACCTTTGTGGCAGTGGCGTACCTAGGGTATGTGGCACCCGGGGCCCATCATTTTTTGACACCCCCCCCCCCCTCATGTAAAATTTTTTTTTTTTTTTTTTTTTTTTGCAATAACCATGAAATGGAATAAATGGTCAGAATAGAAACAGGCAGTGAAAATTTTTTTTTTTTTTTTTTTTTTTCAAAGTATTTTTATTGAGAATGGCAAAAGGTCCAGACAAGCAACCATGGTCTGTACAGAAACTTATACATTATCAAAAAGAACACAGAATGAGAGTAACAGCAACAACAAGCATGAACAAGCCTCTCCCAAGAGAAAATTGCCAATGAGAGGCATAGCAATACACAACAAAAGGCCAAAACTTGGGGCAAGCAAACAAATCCCACCCCAGAACCCACAAGAATAATAAGCCGGACTAGACCCTCAGCCATATTTTATAATGAAAAAAACCCCCACAAGCAACAACACCCAGACCGCTCACCAGACACACCAATCCGCACAACAAGCACCCAAGAAACACCCAGCCACCACCCAGACAAAACTACCAGACACACCTACCCCACCAAGCCCAGACCCAACCCCCCCTCCCCAGAGAGTGCAAGCGCAAAGTGGACCGTGAAAAGGGCAGCTGCAGAAGTGGAAAGCCCCAGATAAGTAGGTTAGCTAAAGAAAGCCCACAGATAGAAGAAATCAGGATAACAGAAGTTCCAACAAATGCTCCCACAGAAAATTTTCTTTTATTGAACCTCATTTATGTAACCATTATTCCAAACATAACATAACATAAATTATGTCTGAATTGTCATGACATCAGAAGTACATATGGAGTAGTTGCAGGTGATGCTTGGGACAGTTCTGATTATGTTAGTTTGGTTTTATGTGTTTTTTTAATAGAAGGGTTTTTATTTCTTTTTTTAAGGTTTTGTAGTTTGTGGTCGAGGTCAATAGGTTGTAGAGTTGGGGGTCAAGTGTTGCAGCTCGAATGGCTAGGAGGTTGTCGAACAGTTTTTTTCTTTTGACGTTTTTGGTTGGAGGGTGTGTGAATGGTGCGTGAGTTCTCCTATGTCTGTTTGAAGTGGATTGAATTATTTAGCTGAAGAAATTAGTTACCCCCCCCCATTCCACACACATTAATTCTCTTCCATTTTTGTTCCCATTATAAAAAAACACTGATAAGTTCCCAGGAAAAAAATACATTAAAATAAGAAGTGAAAACAAAGGCCCCTACAGATGAGAACATAACATAAGAATAGCCTAACTGGGTCACACCAATGGTCCATCATGCCCAGTAGCCCATTCTCATGGTAGCCAATAGTGCTGCCTGATTCAGAGAAAAATATTTCATTCGATCCGATTCACCCTGTTGAATCGATTTTTCGATTAGATTCACTGTTAATGACACCGCTTTTTAAGTTTAAACAAAGTATAACAATAAATTTCACAACAACAATAAATTTCACAAAGTACTTTAAAAAAAAAAAAATCACATTTTTCCATTAAAGCAGTTCTGGAGACATTTGCTTGAACAGTCTTTTTTCCCAGTCCATAAGCAAGCAATATGAAAAAGATTTCCTTAATTATCTACTCAAACATTTTTGCTATTTACTTTCATTGTACCTAGACTATTATTCAGTAGAAAAAATTTAGTTTGTTCAATCAAGCAGAACATTCACTCATAGAAGCCCAATGTCCACACAGGATTTGATTGAACAAACAAATTTTTTCTACTGAATAATAGTTTAGGTATACTGAATAGCAAAAATGTTAAAGCCACACAGAAAAGCAGTAAAAGTCAATAGGTTCTCCAAGTGGGAACAACTGAGTGCACCAATCCAGGGCAAGCAGACGCTTCCCCCATGTCTTAATAACAGACAATGGACTTTTCCTCCAGGAATTTGTCCAAACCTTTCTTAAAACCAGCTACGCTATCTACTTTTAACATAACTTCTGGCCACTTCATTTTTAAGCTTAGATCTTTCCTTCCAAACAGAGACCTTGCTAGATGTCAAATACAGCACAAGGTAACTTCACATGGACTTAACTGTGCAGGAAATGAATCTCCTCATACACCCACCATATAGTGCAAAAATGTGCAAAGGTCTGTTTTTTTCTTTCGATCACTACATAGCCTAATGCCACACAAGCAGCGCTGTTACAAACATATTCTGAAGGTCAATGCTAAGGTTGACAAAGTTTCCTTCCTTGGACCAGAAGGAGATACTGACAAACCACTGGAAGAGATTCTAAAACAACTACCCAGAAATAACACCCAAAGACCCACTCAGTGTGTGAACCAGTTGAGTGGAGTGGACTAACTGGGGGTGGAAATGGGCCCAGAGTTTGCTCAGCAGAATTTCCCAGATCACCTCTTCCTCTCAACACACTGACATGCTACCACCACCACCAACACTAGGAACACCTCACCGAGTATGCCAGCAATGCTTATAAACTTTATAAAACACATTATTATATTTTCTTATAAAGCATATATTTTAACTGAACTCAGCCTTGCCATTCACAAAAATAGAAAAGTTCCCATTTCAAGCTGTCTCATGTACACTTTTCAAATCTAACATATTGTAATCACAAAACAGAAAATAAAATTATTTTTTCTACCTTTTGTTCTCTGATCAATATTCAAATCTTGTTGGTCCCAGGCTCTTGTTGTCTTGCTTGCCAGGGTCTCCTTTCTCCGTGCTAACCATCCGTCTGCCATCTCTGTTCTCCCCTTCCGTTTCCCTTCCCTCTCCCGGAGATCTGGCATCTTTCCTTTTTTTTGTCTCCATCCACAGATTCACCTTTTCTCAACTCCCCACCACCCCAGGATCCACCATCTCTCCCTTTCTGTTCCCAACTATCCTCCTATCCAGTATCTCTATCCCCCCTCCACACCATCCCCTGTTTCCAAGTTCTCTCCCTTTCTGTTCCTTCCCTCCCTAAATCCCATTATGCACCATCTCTCTCCCACTCCTCTGTTTTTAGACCCATTATTTCTAACCCCCAAAGTCTGGCATATGCACGTATCTTTGAACCCCCCCTTCCCTCTCTCCCTCTGTGTACTTTTACACCAGGACCCCCCTCCCCCGAAGGTCTGTCCCCCCTCCGAAGGGCTACACCCCCCCCCTGAAGACCTGCACCCCCCGAAGGACTTTACCTCCCACCCGAAGGTCTGTCCCCCTCTGAAGGCCTAAACCCCACCCCTGAAGGCCTGCACCCTCCCCGAAGGATTGTACCCCCCACCCGAAGGTCTGTCCCTCCCTGAAGGCCTGCACCCATCCCGAAGGCCTGCACCCACCCCGAATGCCTGCACCCACCCCGAAGGCCTGCACCCACCCCGAAGGCCTGCACCCCCGAAGGCCTGTCCCCCCCCTTGAAGGCCTGACCCCCCCTTGAAGGCCTGCCTGCTTGTCCCCCCTTGAAGGCCTATCCCCCCTTAAAGGTCTGCCTGTCCCACCCCCTTGTAGGCCTGTCCCCCCTTAAAGGTCTGCCTGTCCCACCCCCTTGTAGGCCTGTCCCCCCCTTGAAGGCCTGACCCCCCCTTGAAGGCCTGCCTGCTTGTCCCCCCTTGAAGGCCTGTCCCCCCCCTTGAAGGTTGGCACCCCCCCAAAGGCCTGCACCCCCTTGTAGGCCTGTCCCCCCCTTGAAGGCCTGCCTGCTTGTCCCCCCTTGAAGGCCTGTCCCCCCCCTTGCAGGCCTGCACCCCCCCTTGAAGGTTGGCACCCCCCCAAAGGCCTGCACCCCCTTGAAGGCCTGCACCCCCTTGAAGGTCGGCACCCCCCCTGAAGGCATGCACCCCCCCTGAAGGCCTGTCCCCCCCTTGAAGGCCTGTCCCCCCCCTTGTAGGCCTGCACCCCCTTGTAGGCCTGTCCCCCCCCCCCTTGTAGGCCTGGCCCCCCCTTGAAGGCCTGCCTGCCTGTCCCCCCCTTGAAGGCCTGCACCCCCTTGAAGGTCTGCACCCCCCCCCGAAGACCTGCACCCCCCCTTGAAGGCCTGCCTGCCTGCCTGTCACCCCCCTCCCCCTTGAAAGTCTGCCTGCCCGCCCGCCCGCCCCACCCTGAAGGCCTGATGCCCCGACCCACCCCGAAGGACCATTCGCCCCCCTGGCCTCCCCGCACTACCTATGAAGCAGCCGCAGCAGGATCGCGACGTCAGCTATATTTGCGCTACTTAGGAGCTGCTTCCTGCGTCGCGGTCCCGCCCCCTCCTCTGACGTCAGAGGAGGGACGGGACCGCGGCGCAGGAAGCAGCGCCCAAGCAGCTGAGGGATTGCTGACGTCGCGATCCTGCTGCGGGCTGCTTCATAGGTGTGCTGGAAGGTCAGTGGGGCGAGCGGTCCTTCGGGCGTGGGGGGGGACTGAGCGGCAAGGCCGGGAACACCCCCTCAGGGCTGGTACCCGGGGCGGCCCGCCCCCCCCCGCACCCCCCTAGGTACGCCACTGCACCGAACCAAACTGATAGAAGGAGAATGAGCTTCTTCAGGGATCTGACCCAGTTCTAATACCTCTCCGTCTCCGTGCCGACCGACCCCCTCAAGGACCGACCCTTGGAAACATGTTTTCAGGCTTGGAATCCAGTTAAAAGGCAATAGACGCTCTGTCTATACCTGGGACCAAACTGAAAGAAATTTGTCCAGCCCTGGCAAGTTCAAACCCAACTCAAACCAAATTCTGCACTCCTGGGGAAGGGGGAGGTTTTGCTTCTGAGAAAGTGCTCCTTAGTACATCAGAATCTCTGTCTGCTTCTTGGCACCAGCACTGGAGAAATAATGAGACGCCCTACTTTCTTTCTGCATGTGAAGCCATCTGGAGGGGGGGGGGGTGTGTTTGTGAGTACCAGAAGGCACTGCGAGGAAGGAACGGGGTATATTAGTAGATCTGTGTGTGATGGAGGGCACTAGGGCCAGCAGGAGTGAGGTACATAGTTAGAGCTGTAGAGGGGGGGGGGGGGGAGAAGGAGGGTGTCCCTATTGCAAGGGAGGAGTGAGGTTTTCCCTCGCCTTTTCTTCAGTCCTAAAGTTCACATTTTCTGGCTTTGGCTGCCTTCAGCAGTCATGCGACCGGGTAACAAAGCCCCCCTGACCCTGCACGCTGTCTGATTCGGCTGCTGTTGAACAGTTTGCGTGCCGGAACCCTTCTCAGGCTGAGTGGAATTTGGGTTATGAGCTGCAGGGAGTGGTTGTGAATTTCTCCGTGAGAACCTTGTGCATCCTCCTCCAGCTTGAGTTCCGATCCTCCCCGAGGCTGACGTATTTCCTGTTGCCTCAGCTTTCAACAGCAATCTGACCTGGAGGAGGGGAGAACAAGGCCTGGGAATGCATTTATCTGAGTTTGGGGTTTAGGTTTCTGCCACTTGGTGCTGAATGTAAGACGCGCGCACGAGGACGCGCACGCGTAGACGTCCGCACGTAGACGCCCGCACTAGACGTCCCCACGTAGACGCCCGCACTAGACGTCCCCACGTAGACGTCCGCACTAGACGTCCCCACGTAGACGTCCCCACGTAGACGTCCGCACTAGACGTCCGCACTAGACGTCCCCACGTAGACGTCCGCACTAGACGTCTAGTGCGGGCGTCTAGTGCGGACGTCTACGTGGGGACGTCTAGTGCGGACGTCTAGTGGGGACGTCTAGTGCGGGCGTCTACGTGGGGACGTCTAGTGGGGACGTCTAGTGGGGACGTCTAGTGCGGGCGTCTAGTGCGGACGTCTAGTGGGGACGTCTATTGCGGACGTCTATTGCGGACGTCTAGTGGGGACGTCTAGTGCGGACGTCTATTGCGGACGTCTAGTGGGGACGTCTATTGCGGACGTCTATTGCGGACGTCTAGTGGGGACGTCTAGTGCGGACGTCTATTGCGGACGTCTAGTGGGGACGTCTAGTGCGGACGTCTAGTGGGGACGTCTAGTGCGGACGTCTAGTGGGGACGTCTAGTGGGGACGTCTAGTGCGGGCGTCTAGTGCGGGCGTCTAGTGGGGACGTCTATTGCGGACGTCTAGTGGGGACGTCTATTGCGGACGTCTAGTGGGGACGTCTAGTGCGGGCGTCTAGTGGGGACGTCTAGTGCGGGCGTCTAGTGCGGACGTCTATTGCGGACGTCTACGTGGGGACGTCTAGTGCGGGCGTCTAGTGCGGACTCAAGCTGGAGGAGGATGCACAAGGTTCTCACGGAGAAATTCACAACCACTCCCTGCAGCTCATAACCCAAATTCCACTCAGCCTGAGAAGGGTTCCGGCACGCAAACTGTTCAACAGCAGCCGAATCAGACAGCGTGCAGGGTCAGGGGGGCTTTGTTACCCGGTCGCATGACTGCTGAAGGCAGCCAAAGCCAGAAAATGTGAACTTTAGGACTGAAGAAAAGGCGAGGGAAAACCTCACTCCTCCCTTGCAATAGGGACACCCTCCTTCTCCCCCCCCCCCCCCTCTACAGCTCTAACTATGTACCTCACTCCTGCTGGCCCTAGTGCCCTCCATCACACACAGATCTACTAATATACCCCGTTCCTTCCTCGCAGTGCCTTCTGGTACTCACAAACACCCCCCCCCCCCTCCAGATGGCTTCACATGCAGAAAGAAAGTAGGGCGTCTCATTATTTCTCCAGTGCTGGTGCCAAGAAACAGACAGAGATTCTGATGTACTAAGGAGCACTTTCTCAGAAGCAAAACCTCCCCCTTCCCCAGGAGTGCAGAATTTGGTTTGAGTTGGGTTTGAACTTGCCAGGGCTGGACAAATTTCTTTCAGTTTGGTCCCAGGTATAGACAGAGCGTCTATTGCCTTTTAACTGGATTCCAAGCCTGAAAACATGTTTCCAAGGGTCGGTCCTTGAGGGGGTCGGTCGGCACGGAGACGGAGAGGTATTAGAACTGGGTCAGATCCCCGACCCACCCCGAAGGACCATTCGCCCCCCTGGCCTCCCCGCACTACCTATGAAGCAGCCGCAGCAGGATCGCGACGTCAGCTATATTTGCGCTACTTAGGAGCTGCTTCCTGCGTCGCGGTCCCGCCCCCTCCTCTGACGTCAGAGGAAGCAGCGCCCAAGCAGCTGAGGGATTGCTGACGTCGCGATCCTGCTGCGGGCTGCTTCATAGGTGTGCTGGAAGGTCAGTGGGGCGAGCGGTCCTTCGGGCGTGGGGGGGGACTGAGCGGCAAGGCCGGGAACACCCCCTCAGGGCTGGTACCCGGGGCGGCCCGCCCCCCCCCCGCCCCCCCCCCCCCCCCCCCCCCCCCCCCCCTAGGTACGCCACTGCTTTGTGGCTTAGCAGGAGCACTGTCTTGCCTTGTTTGTTACTGCTGAGTTTAAGCTGTGTAGTTCTTGTGACTTCAAAGAATCAGACTATTGCTTTTGTTTGAAAACTACTGAATCAACTGCCTGACATGCAACAGGTTGCTAGACGTTTCCTTTGATTGTACAATAAAGAGATTTTTGTTCGCCTTTAACTCATGGTCTAGCTGTGTTTAAGATCTGGCCCTGCTGCTATGCTCACATTACCACACCATTGATAAGATATAAGGAGGGTGCCAAAAAGGTCCTGGGGGAATAAGGCTAAGGGAAGCAGTAGGAGGAAATACATCCTCAGAGTCCAGGGGACCAAGTACTTGGAGCTACTGACTCCAGTACTGGTGGTGGAAGGAGTGGTAGTGTGGCTTCTGGCTCTAGAGCTGTTATGGGAATGGTGATGGTACCATTACAAATATAGCCAACCTAAAATAATTTGAATGAACATATTCAGAGGTTTTTAACTGTCTATATGCAGCAGTTCTGGCTTGTCTAGATCATTTTTTAAAGTTATCTGGTTAAAAATAACTGAATAACATTTTTAAAGAGATTTCATTGAACTGAAAAATTAGCTGCATTAAGCCGCATGTGTTTGTGAGTGTTATTGTCTCATAACCATCCTTCTATCTATTTCACTTCTTGGCTTTCTCAAAATGCATTCCCAGATCATATAGAGCAAGGTTGCCCAAGTCCGGTCCTCGAGATCTACTGGCAGGCCAGGTTTTCAGGATATTCACAATGAATATGCATGAGAGAAATTTGCCTGCACTGCCTTCTTGGTATGCAAATCTCTCTCATGCATGTTTATTGTGGATATCCTGAAAACCTGGCCTGCCAGTAGATCTTGAGGACCGGACTTGATCAGCCCTGATATAGAGTCATTTTCTTTTGTGATATAAAACCAAATCATTTTGCTCAATTAGAGCACAGGTGTAAACAAACCACATAGATTCAGTGCTAAAAATCTTCAAAATTGTTGCCCCTAGCAAACATAGAGGTTTCTCTCATTCTTTAAAATATTGATGTAACATTGCAAAATAAATGGTATTTGGTTAGATTACAGCCTTCCAGGGTTTACTTCAGACTGCCTTTGATCTGTATATTTCAAAAGTAGTGATAGTGATTCAGCACACAAAACGATTTATAGTACACATCATCCATCACAGGAGAATATAGGAGCAGAAAAAGAAAGTAAACATTCATCCTTTGCATACAATGACCCATCGTTATCCTGAAGTTCCTACTTGGAATGAGTCAGAAAAAAAGGATGTCATCTCCTTAACCATTGTTTTGCAGCTGGTCTGGTTAAATTGGAAGCCTACAAAACAGAAGTTTTAATCTTGAGACTAGATTTTCTAACCTTCATTAGTATGCTAACATATGTTATTCAACTTTGTATGCATGTTAATGTGGACCCCCTCTTGGTATTACTATAAAATACAAGTATGAATTTGGTGGAAGTGTTACGGTATCTAGAAGGGTTCCCAAATAAGGTGAGCGCATGAGCGATCGCTCACTATTTTCAGTGGCATCGCTCATACGCTTTCTCCTGTCGCTCACTCGAGGGCGGGCAGAGGTGAGAGGAAGGGGCGGCGGCCTGTATTTTAAAGTTGAAAGATGCAGCGGCGGCTCCTCTCAAGATCCCCGACTGCATCGGACTTCCGATGCAGGTGGGGATTCGTGAGAGGAGCCACTGCCATTTCTTCTGCCTTGACCTCTTTGAAAAAAACCCAGAATAGGAATGATAATTAACGTTTTCTCAGCGAATAGTGTGCTTTGTGTTTTTTAATTTTATTGTTGGTAGATCATTTTAACTTGGTCATTTTAAAGTAGCTTGCAAGCCCAAAACGTTTGGGCACCCCTGAGCTAGAGCATTGAAGCTGTGTATTTCTATTTTATCCCCCCTTTTACAAAACTGTGGAGCGTTTTTTAGCGCCAGCCGTGGTGGTAGCAGCGCTGATGCTCAGAATTCTATGAGCGTCAGAGCTGTTACCACCGTGGCTAAAATCCACACTACAGTTTTGTAAAAGGGGGAGGGGTTAGTTTGTGATGACATTCCATACTAGGCGAAGGTGTTTTCTGTGTTCTGTGTGTTCAAAAGACATAGTTTTCTGTTAAGATTGACGGTGTAGGATTGATCTGTGCTGGTCTGGCTTGTTTAGTTTTACAATGGGTGTATTGATGTACTGCTCACTGCAATATGTAAGATGCTGCCTTTTCCTAGGTACTCATGTGTGACGTGTTGCTTGTTACTAAAAATCATGTTTTTCGTACAAATGAGGGGGGTGCCAAAAAATGCTAGGTACGCCACTGTATGTAAAGATACCAGAAAGCTGGCGAAGCAAAAACTTTAAGTAAATTGTTATTCTTCTAAGTTTTGAGTATTTAATCCTCCCATAATCTCATGGGCACTCGTTTCAAGTTTATTGAGATTTTGATTTAAACGCAATATCAAATATTTTCAATGCGTATAACAAAAATAAATTTGGGGAAATAAATAAAACCATTTGAACAATAAACATACAAACATATCCATAGATGATTAAAAATACATAAGGAGTACAAGGATAAACTACATTTGTTTAAAAATTAGTCCTCCATGCCTGCTCATAAATTTGTGGAGCATGTAACTTGTTGCTCATACATATTTTTTTTTGCACACACCTCATCAATCCTTAGAGGGAACATTGCACACAATCTTTTATAGAAACAGGTTTTTTTAATGTTTTTATTGCTCTTAATGATTTGGTATTGTTTTAATTCTTATTGTGCTCTTAATTTATTCCAGCAGTTTTCTTTGTGACCTCTCTGCCGCCGCACAGCGGCGGCACGCTGTGGACTCCACCCCCATAAGCCCGTCTTCTTTGCGACCTCTCTGCCGCTGTGGACTCCACCCCCATAAGCCCGGTACATGCATTTTATAAACAGGCTCCTTGCGGTGTGCTGGTGGATACAACAATGAAATCATCGGCACAATGTGCAGCGGCCTCAAAGAAAGCAAACAGAATGCTGGGCATCATTAAGAAGGGTATCACAACCAGGACGAAGAAAGTTATCATGCCGCTGTATCGTGCGATGGTGCGCCCACATCTGGAATACTGTGTCCAATTTTGGTCGCCGTACCTCAAGAAGGACATGGCGATACTTGAGAGGGTCCAGAGAAGAGCGACGAAAATGATAAAAGGTATGGAAGACTGTTCATATGCTGACAGGCTGGACAAGCTGGGGCTCTTCTCCCTGGAAGAGGAGACTTAGAGGAGACATGATAGAACTTTCAAGATCTTGAAGGGCATAGAGAAGGTAGACAAGGATAGAGTCTTCAGACTACGGGGAACCACAAGTACGAAAGGGCACTCAGAGAAACTGGAAGGGGACAGGTTTAGAACCAATGCCAGGAGGTTTTTCTTCACTCAGAGGGTTGTGGCCACATGGAACGTGCTCCCGGAGGAGGTGATCGGGCAGAATACACTACGGGGATTCTAAGAGGGATTGGATAGATTCCTGAAGGATAGGGGGATTGAGGGGCACAGAGAGAGGTAGATAGGGTATAGAAGGAGTATAGATAGAAAAATAAGGGGGCTAGGGCTAAATCATGAAAACCTTACAGTCATGGACCTGATGAGCCGCTGCGGGTGAGGACTGCTGGGCGCGATGGACCTCTGGTCTGACCCAGCGGAGGCAACTTCTTATGTTCTTATGAACCAATGGACAGCAACAGAAGAATTTACAGAAGATGGGAAAGCGGAAAAAAGAAACTGGGACCAACTTTATGGAAAAATAAGTCTCCAGACAACAAAGGTAAAAAACGGAATTTATTGACTAAAATATGTTAGCTTTGGGAAATGTATATAGCAAATGTCTTTGTATTGTGTTCAAAAGAAAATGAAATGCATTTCTGGTTTTATTTCTACAGTGTTGAAGTACTTGCTGACCCTTGCTGTGACTGGTGGGGTTACCCAAGCACTGCCAGCAGAGGATCTCTTCTAGAGACGGCCAGAACTCCCCTCCACCAAGCACAGCAGTCGCTGGCAACATCCATGAGCCACTGAGGTGCCAGTATCTGTTACTCAGGGACGCTACTGCTGCCTGCCAAGCTTGGCAAAAGGGACCCCGGCCAACTGCAAAGGAAGTCCTCAGCTGACAGCTTGGAGGTTCTCATCAGCTGAGTATTTATATTTTATATTTACATTAGAGGCTCTGGTAGAAACCCGTTTACAAAGTATGTATTCTTCCCAATTAATATTTCCAAATTAATAAAGTGTTTTTGCTTATTTGTAAATGGGTCTCTACCAGAGCCTTTAATTCAGTAGCATAATTAAATGAAATAACTATTTCTGAAGTTTATAGGGATGGGCGGGGACGAAGGGGACTCCTCACGGGGACAGGTGGGGACGGAGGAGATTCCTCATGGGGACAGGTGAGAATGAAGTGATTCCTCATGGGGACGGGTAGGATTTTGGCAGGGACGGGTAGGATTTCTCCCCGTGCAACTCTCTAGTGCACAGCCGGCCACCCTCCCTATTCTGCTGCTGCTGCTTTCCTTAACCAGCAGCAGCGGCAGTAAACGGGAGTGTCCGGGGGTGCTCAACGGCGTTGCTCATGTTCTGGCCGGCTCCCCTGCTGAAAGCCACGGGCGGCTGCATCGGAAGCGACGTCAGAGAGAAGGCTTCTGATGAAGCCGCAGATCGCGCAAGAAGCAGACACCCGCGATTTCAGCAGGGGAGCCGACCAGACATGCTGGGCAGGGAAGGGGGGGGGAGGGTAGACATGCTGGGAAGGGGGGAGGGTAGAAATGCTGCGCAGGGAAGGGGGGAGGGTAGAAATACTACATAGGCAAGGGGGAGACATGCTGCTGCTGCAGCACCCAATTGGGGAGAGAGAGGGAAGGAGGGAGAAGGAAGACAAGGGAGAGGAACCAGAGATGCCAAGTCCATGGGAGGGAGGGAAAGGAATAAAGGAAAGGAGATACTAGACCATGGAGGGGGAGGAAGAGATGCTATGGCATGAGGGAAAGGAAGGAGATAGAGATACCACACCATGGTGTGGAGTGGGAAGGATGGAAAGGAGAAGTGAAAGAGAGAGATGCCAAAGCATAGAGGAGGTGGTGGAGACAGAAAAATGGGGAGGGGTGAAGCTGAAATGAATCATGTGCAAAGGAGAGAAGGGACCCCAGATATACAGTTTATTGAAGGGACATAGAAAGAGGGAAGATGCCATATGGAAGAGAGAGAGTGTGGACAGTAGATGGAAGTGGTAGAGAGAGGGCAGAATCTGGGTGGAGGGGGCAAAGAGAGGGCAGATGTTGCATGGAAGGGAGAGAAGACAAACGCTGAATAGAAAGAAGAGAGCAAAGAGAAGATGATTAAAGCAGAAACGACAAAAGGTAGAAAGATTTTTTTGTTGCTTTACTTAGAATCAAGTAGTATTGTAACTGTATTGATAAAAGTTTATAAATAGGAAATGGAAATAAGGCAATTTTTTGGACTAAACCCCTTTCCTCAGGTCAGGATACCATAACATAAGTATGCTGTACTATTCTGAAGAAAGATTTGGCCTCTGAAAGCTAATTGAAAAATGGACTAGTCCAATAAATGGTATTTTCTTATTTCTCATTATTTGTTTTATTTTTATTTGTTAATTTGTAAAGTGGTGATTGTTATGTATCAGTTTTTTCAAATTTACATCTACTGTCTTTATATTTTGCACAGTATTAGGGGACATGTGTCACTGTTTTTGTGATGTTGTGGTGTTGCATTGTATGCAGAGTCTGGTTTCTTGGCGGTTCAGCTTAACTTTTGTCTACATATTTCTATTTTTAGTTTGTGATTATTCCATATTGGGCGAGGGTGTATCTCTGTTCTGTGTGTATGAAAAGGACGTGGTTTTCAGTTGGCATTGACTACAGGATCAATTGACTCTGCGGGATCTGGCTTGTTTAGTTTTACAATGTATGTATTGGTGTTCTAGTGCTCACTGCAGTGTTTAAGATGCTGCCTTTTCCTAGGTACACTCTTGTGCGATATGTGGATTGTTATTAAAAATATTTTTTATATAGATGGGGGGTGTCAAAAAATGATGGGCCCCGGGTGTCAGATATGCTAGGTATGCCACTGTTTCCTCCTGCACAGACTGGCCTTTCTCTGCCCAGGCACACCTCTCCACAGTTTTCCTGCAGCATGGCCTCTTCCTGCCTTCTCTCTGGCTACTTCCTGGTCTCTCCTCCTCCTTCTTTAACAACCTTCCCTGGGGTTTCTCAAACCTCTGAAACCTGATTGGTACAGACTGTGGTTGCCAGGAAGGGACTCTCCTTCTGCCTTCTCTGACTGGCTCAAATTTTGTGTTGTTCCACTGGATTGGCCATTTTCTGTTCCTCTTCTGGTCGGCTCCCTTGCTCTAGCCTGCCTCTTTGCTGGTTCTGGGTCCTGGTTGGCTGTCCCTGTAGCACACCCTGGCCCAGATTGATCAGCAACTTACAGGCCCACCTCCTCCTCAAGTGCTAGCTTCTGATTGGGGCATATGACCCCGCCCCACCCCACTCTGCCCCCAGCCCCACCCCACCCTATCCCCAACCCTGGCCACAATATATTATTACTTTATCTTAAAGAAAAAAGTTTACAAAATTATTTTTATTTACCTTTGATGTCTCTGATTTCTGCTTTCCTCATCTTTTCTTCCCTCTCTTCCATCCAGGATCTGCCCGTTCCATCCACCATCTACCCTATCCCCCTGCTCCTCTCCCTTTGCATCCAGCCTGTACTCCCCAAAGTGGGTGGGCAGGCATGCGGATGACTCACTTTTTAAAAACCCAAACAAATACAAATTTGCTTAATTAAAAAAAAAAAAATGCCTGGACACCCAGACAGTCCTCTAAAAAGAGGACATGTCTGGGTTTTCCCAGACGTATGGTAACCCTGTCTCTAGCTTCTCTGCCCCTTCAGCTTGCTCTGCCTCTCTCCTCAAGGTCTTCATTAAATAACACACATTAAATTTCTAGTAACCTAGCCCTATATTTTTCAAAATGGCAGTTTGTTGAATTTAATGCTTCCTGATTTGCTTTTATTTTGAAGTTCTTTTAATTCAGTCTTAGGAAGGTCAAGGGAATTGAGAATGCAGGATGGTGAACAAACCTAGGATCTATTTGGGAATGAGTGAAGAAGACCAAGATTGCTGGAGTTCAAACCTGGGACCCCAAGACCCAAAGGTTGCCTTGATTCAGCCCCTAGAGCCTTTGAATGGAGATAGTGGAAGGAGATCTCCACCCCAGAAGAAGCCCATTAGACCAGCACACACTTACTGGCCTAAGAAATCATCTGATGGGCCTTTCCAGTACCTGGCTTTTATCCAGATTTGCTTTTGCACTGTTGCTACTTGTTTAATATCTACTTAGTATCTGCTTACTTACCTGTTGTCCAAGCTTCATTCTGACCCTGGTTGGTGTTGATTTACCTGCTTGCTGCTCCTAGTCTTTCTGCCATTCTACCCTGGCCTGGAATTATCTCTGCTTCCCGCATCTGGACCATCCTGTTTAGGCCTAGCCTCTCTACCATGATGCAGCCCAGACCCTGATAGTGATCTATCTAAATATTGTTGCATCTTGGCGAGGTAGGAAGATTAGATCAACCATAGAAAGGCTTAAGGCAGTGTTCTGCAAACTTTCTCGAGCCACGGCACACTACAGGTAGTGGTCGTGGCTCAAGGCACCAGGAAGTGCGCAGATATCACCGTGAGGACATCACGTGCATGCGTGACATCATGATGTCGATATCCGCATGTATGTGAAGGCCCTCCAGGCAGGCCCCGAGACACCAGTGGCGGATGCCAGAAGGGCAGAGGGCCAGAGAGAAGGATATCCACCAATGGCATACCTAGCATGAAACCCAGGGACAATCATCTTTTAACAGCCTCTTTCCATATGAAAAACATGATTTTTAGTAATAATCCACAAGTTGCACAACAAGAGTGTACCTATGAAAAGCATCTTACACTAGAATATCAATACTCCCAATGTAAAACAAACAAGTCAGATTAGTACAGATCGATTCTGCACAGTCAATGCTAACAGATAACTATGTCCTTGTCATACACACAGAACACAGAAACATCTTCGCCCAGTATGGAATAAGTAATCACAAACTAAAAGTAGAAATATGTAGACAAAAGTTAAACTGATCCACTAAGAAGCCAGACTCTGCATACAATGCAACACCACAGAAACAGTGCATGCATGTTTCCTAATACTGTACAAAATATAAAGACAGCAGATGTATATTTAAGAAATCAAATCACTTTACAAATTAACAAATAAAAATAAAACAAAAAATGGAAAATAAGATAATACCATTTTATTGAATTAATACATTTATCAATTCGCTTTCAGAGGTCAAAACCTCTTTCCTCAGGTCAGTAAAGTATTCTGCTGTTAAAGTATCCTGTCCTGAGCTCAAGGGAGATTTGGTTTCAAATTTCAAGTTTATTTAAAAGTTTGATTTGATCACAATATCATATTCTAATGTGATTTACAAATAATAAAAGAAAAAGAAAATCACACAATTGTTAAAACTATAACACTATAGGACACAAGAGGAAGACAGGTTTAATAACACTGGCATTTGCATCACTCCTCATATAAACATCACTAAATAAAGACGCATAACACTTAGTAGTGGCAAAGCATGGGCCGCAGCTTTATTAAACTTATCCATCAATGAATGAATTCATATAAATATAACATTTTCATACATAAATAATTCAGTGTAGCTTAACCATAAACTTTGGAGCTATTCGGTGTCGAACTAGCTCAACTCGCAAAACTCAAACCCCTTGATGGTAAGCGGTGTCGAATTGGGGGGGGGGGTCCAGGTAGGCTACCTTTGGGGGGATGGGGGTGTCGGCAGGAGAGATTGGGCATCTCTCTTGCTAGTGAAGGTTGTGGGGTGGGGTGTTTGGAGATTGGGCAATCCTACCAGTGAGGATTGTGGGATAGGGTGTTCAGGAGTGTCGGCAGGAGAAATTGGGTGTCTCTCCTGCCGCAGTCATTGCAGGGGGGGCACGGGTTGCCTGGACCACTGAACTGATTGTGGCAGCCACGATCAGCTCAGCGGCCCACTCCAGAACTTATACCTGTTTTGACTTGGTCTAAGTCAAAACGTATAAGTTCCATCCAGGCAACCTATTAAACTTTTTGACTATGAGTGCTGGATGACTAAGTTTAAGTCAGCCCACATCCCGCCCACCTCCCACCCTCCCCACTCCTCCAAAAATGCCCCTTTTCACTTTAGGCGCACAAAGATAGTGAAAAGGCCTAAGCTGGTTTTAGATAAGTCTAGAACCTTGTTCGATTATCAGTACTTGGAAGACCTTTTTGATTGTCCAAGTGCCAATTTAGGCGGGTTTTTAGACGTATTTCCCTTTCGATTATGTACCTCATAGTGTTGTCTAATTCATCACTTGCATCTTCATCTTTAACTTCGTAATCATTGTCATGCTGTCCAATTACAAAGAAAGCATTCACAAAGTTGGGATTGTTGTTGTTCCAAGAATTTTCATCTGATGTCAAATTGAATATCTTTGAGAACTGATGCAAGAACATCAAAGGTGTGGGAACCCTTCAGTCTTAAGGCCTGACAACCAGACTTCTTCTCTAAAGACTCTACCAATCCAGTGGATAGTCACCCCAATGTAAAATTTTCCATGGGATGATCAGCAGTGTGTTGTGCTAGAGACATATGTCTGTTCACCAAGAATTGCTACCAGCTTCAGCTTCATCTCCACTTCAAAGTGACCCAGCTCATCGCTGTTCTGTTTGACTGGAGACCAATAACTAGTTCAGCAAAAACAGGCAGCTGAATATAGCTTGTTCTTATAGGCTATATTCACTGAACAGCAACATTTAAGATGAGATGATCCACTGTTTGTGTGATGAGATTTGCAAACACAAAACCCTGTTCCCAGTTTTGCTGTTTCATTTGATTTACTGAGGAATGACACCAAACTCTGCAGCAGGGTTAGAACCGCGGAAGACTGCGAAGACCTGCAAAGGGACCTAATGAGGCTGGAAGAGTGGGCAAAAAAGTGGCAAATGAGCTTTAACATAGAGAAATGCAAGGTCATGCATGTAGGGAGAAAGAACCCGATGTTTAGCTACAAAATGGGGGGATCATTGCTAGGGATAAGCAACCTTGAAAGAGACCTGGGGGTGATGGTGGACACACAACATTGAAAGCATCAGCACAGTGTGCGACAGCCTCAAAGAAAGCGAACAGAATGTTGGGTATCATTAAAAAGGGTATCACGACCAGGACGAAGGAAGTCATCATGCCGCTTTATCGTGCAATGGTGCACCCTCATCTGGAGTACTGTGTCCAGTACTGGTCGCCATACCTCAAGAAGGACATGGCAGTACTTGAGGGAGTTCAGAGAAGAGCGACTAAACTGATAAAAGGTATGGAAAACTTTTCATACGCTGACAGGTTGGAAATGCTGGGGCTATTCTCCCTGGAAAAGCGGAGACTTAGAGGAGACATGATAGAAACCTTCAAAATCCTGAAGGGCATAGAAAAGGTAGACAGGGACAGATTCTTCAGACTGTGGGGAACCACAAGTACAAGGGGGCACTCAGAGAAATTGAAAGGGGACAGGTTTAGAACAAACGCTAGGAAGTTCTTTTTTACCCAGAGGGTGGTGGACACATGGAACGCGCTTCCGGAGGTTGTGATAGGCCAGAGCACGCTACAGGGGTTCAAGGAAGGTTTAGATAGATTCCTAAAAGATAAGGGGATTGAGGGGTACAGATAGAAGTAGAGGTAGGTTATAGGAATAGTCAGGGACCACTTCACAGGTCATAGACCTGATGGGCCACTGCAGGAGCGAACCGCTGGGCGCGATGGACCTCTGGTCTGACCCAGTGGAGGCAACTTCTTATGTTCTTATGTTCCCTTGGTGAAATTATTACTTCAGTAAAATTAATAAATGTTATCCTGTACTTCTTTACAAAAGTAACAAAACTTTTACTTAAGACAGTAGCTAGCTACACTTACCCTCTCTTTTACTAAGGCGTGCTAGCCGATTTAGAACGCGCTAAACACTAACGCGTCCATAGCATATAATGGACATGTTAGCATTTAGCCATGTTCACTGCAACACCAGGAAGGCTAGTGGTACAAGAACAGGAATACATCATGGCTATCTTGACCAAAGTAATATGAAGCTTCGGCATTAGATTCTCCTACAATGTACAGGAGAAATTAAGGTGAAATTTATTATTATTTATTTATTTAAAAATTTATATAACACATACAGCTATGTGTTTCCATATCACATACATAAAATCTTGTTTCCCTACGATTATCACATATAACAGACATGTCTAAACAACATCATTATCATCCCTGTTATAAACAGGGATAGAACACAAATTCAATCAATTCAGAAATACAAGCAAGCTTTAAATCATACATTGGTGTCAGAAAAAAATTCTAAAAGGTGATTATCAACTGAAATATACCTTAACATAAGAAGGCATTCCATTGGCAAATAGAGTTTTCAGCATTTTCTTAAAATTCATCCTCCCCATACAAAACTGTAGGATACCATGCAAGGCAATAGTTCAACGCCAACCACAGATATCATTGTTGCTCCAATCCTAGCATGCATAGTCGACATTCAACCCTCCAGATATTAGAGAAGGTAAACTTAAATTGGGATTAAACTGAGACTTTAAAAGAGAAATCAGGAAGCAGGATTGAAGCTTAATTAATATGGCGGGGAGGTGTAGCAGAAGAGAATTAAAGATATTAATGGTCTCAAATTACTAAAGAGTAGAACTGAGGTACTTTCTTACATGGATTTAAAGTAAAATATTTTGGACCCAGTCCTAAAAAATTCATAAGGTATGATAAATGAGAAAAACTGGCAAACAACTTGAAACTGAATTGAGATCAGAGAGATCAGATAAGACCAGGTTTGACATATGATCACAACGTAGAAGAACAAAGAAAGAACTGTTAAGCATAAATTTCAAAAAAAATAGAAAAAAGGTTTAAAATCAGCAACTGCTCAGAGAATCAGTGATGAACAGGCTGGGTAAAGAAAATCACCTTCTGATTTTAGCATCTGATGCACCAAACTAATGAAATGCATAATATATAAACATTATCCCAGGACAAGCAGGCATGATATTCTCACATGTGGGTGACGTCATCTACGGAGCCCCAGCGCAGACAGCTTTTCAAGGAAACTTGATTGAAGTTTCAAGTTTGCTATGCTGCACCACGCATGTACATGCCTTCTTGCCCACTAGAGGGCGCATCCCCACCTCGTGGTCCTCAGTTCAGTCTTTATCCCAGGACAAGCAGGCAGCATATTCTTAACGCATGGGTGACGTCACCGATGGAGCCCCGGTACGGACATTTTTCACTAGAAAGTTCTAGTTGGCCGCACCGCGCATTCGCAAGTGCCTTCACGCCCGACGGAGGAGTGCGTGGTCCCCAGTTTCTTCGTTTCCGCGGAGCGAAGAAGACGCATGTGGTTTCAACGGCCGTTGAAAACATCCTTTTTGCCTTCCCGCTCGCGCTTTTTTCTCGTTTTTTCTCTTTTTCCCACTTCGGGTTCTCTTTTTTATTCGATTCAAAAAAAAATCTCTCGATTTTCTCTATTTTTTGAAACCGGCCCCAGCGGGGCCTGTTGCCACCATACAGGCCTCCGGTTTTGATTTTGCGGAGGCCGTATTTCCCTTCATGCCCCCTCAACCGGGCTTTAAGAAGTGCCAGCGGTGTGCACGCCCGATCTCCCTCACTGACCCACACAATTGGTGCCTACAGTGTTTGGGTCCAGAACATCGGGCTGACACCTGCACCCGCTGTGCCACTCTTAAGAAACGCACCTTAAAAAATCGGCAGATCCAGCAGAACATCCTTTTCGGTACCGGATCTGCTATGGAACCTGCCGCGACGTCGACGGTACCGCAAAAGACGGCACCGACCACTTTGACGACGCCCGATCCTTCCTTGGGGTCGCTGGCACCAGGTAAGCCAGCTAAGAAGCCTTCCACCTCCCTTGAGCGCCCGCCTGCCTCAGTGACGACGCCGGTCCTCCCGGCCTCACGCCGACCCCGCAAACGCTCCGCCCCGATCTCGGTGAGTGCCTCGTCATCGGCCTCCTCATCGCCGGGGCGTGGAGCAGCACCTATGGAACCGAAAAAGAAAAAAGCGGTCCTGGTGCCACCCCTGGATGACCGCATCGCGGCCATACTCCATGACAAATTGCAGGAACAGCTGCAGCAACAACTCCAGCACCTGTTATCGACCCTCTTGGCTCCACTTCTTTCGGTACCAGACCGGCCCGAGCCTCGCACCATCCCACCGATGTCCACCCCCTCGGTGCCACTCAACACTTCCATGCCAGTCCTCTCGGCTCAACCACCCCGTTCTCATCCTGTGGTACAGACCCGCTCTGAGGTTGATCCCCCTCGGGTCGAGGAAGGGCACCGGTCTCCCCGGGACCCTGAACGGCACCGCTCTTCCCGGGACCGGGATCAGCACCGCTCTTCCTCTCCCTGTACCGTCTCCATGCGCTCTAGCAAGTCTCTTTCTAAGACCCGCCATACCGAGCCTTCCACCCCGACATCTCGGCGTGCGCACACTGATATCAGGGACCCGGACTTATGGGAAGAATCCCCACCCGGTACCAAGGAGGACGCCTCAGTGATCGATACCGCTTCCAAGCCTGAGCAATCCTCTTTCACCAAATTCCTCAGGGAGATGTCGGCGGCTCTTTCTATTCCTTTAGAGTCCGACTCCAAAAAGTCCCAGGCCTTTCTGGATGCCTTAGACTTTGAACAACCTCCCAAAGAGTTCCTCAAGTTACCCGTCCATGACATACTGCGGGAAACTTTTTATAAAAATTGGGAAAATCCACTCACTGTCCCCGGAGCTCCTCGTAAACTTGACAGCCTATACAGGGTCATCCCAATTCCGGGCTTTGACAAACCTCAATTGCCCCATGAGTCTCTCCTAGTTGAGTCTACATTAAAGAAAACTCAGGGCTCCAGTGTTTATGCCTCCACCCCTCCTGGCAGAGAAGGCAAAACGATGGATAAGTTTGGCAAACGCCTCTATCAAAATGCCATGCTAGCCAACAGGGCGAATAATTACACATTTCACTTCTCATTTTATATGAAGCATCTCGTACAACAACTATCCGCCCTACAAAAATATATACCTGACCGCAAAGTTCCAGCCTTTCAACAACAAATTTCCAGCCTCCTTCAACTTCGGAAATTCATGGTGCGCTCTATTTATGATTCATTTGAGCTGACCTCCCGAGCGTCCGCCATAGCTGTTGCCATGCGGCGTCTGGCCTGGTTGAGGGTATCTGATCTTGACATCAACCACCAAGACCGCCTAGCTAACGCACCCTGTCTTGGGGACGAACTTTTTGGGGAGTCCTTGGATTCAACCACCCAGAAGCTCTCAGCACATGAGACCAGATGGGACACTCTGATAAAACCTAAAAAGAAGGCCCCACCTGCTCGTCCTTATAGACAACAATCCTCTTACCAGCGCAGGTTCTCGGCCAGGCCTCTCAACCCGCCTCAACAGCAGCCTCGCAGACCTCGTCAACCACAACACACTCAGGCTCGCTCTCAATCTCACCAACCTGCCAAGCCTCTTCCTCCGTCAAAACCATCTCAGCCCTTTTGACTCCTTTCTCCAGGGCATAGCCAGTCTTCCACCATCATTACCTCTTCCTCAGCCAATCGGAGGATGTCTCCAACTCTTCCTCAACCGTTGGGAGGTCATCACATCAGACCTGTGGGTCCTCAACATCATCCGCCACGGCTACTCTCTCAACTTCCAGACTCTCCCACCAGACAACCCTCCTATAGAGTCTACGGCCCACTCCTCCCAGTCCCTTCTCCTCCTAAGGGAGGTCCAATCCCTCCTTCTCCTCAATGCCATCGAAGAGGTTCCCACAGACCAAAGGGGCCAGGGATTCTACTCCCGCTACTTCCTGGTTCCCAAGAAGACAGGAGACCTTCGTCCCATCCTCGATCTCCGGGATCTCAACAAGTGTCTGGTCAAGGAAAAGTTCAGAATGCTCTCCCTGGCCACGCTTTATCCTCTTCTCTCTCCACAAGACTGGCTACGTTCCCTGGACCTCAAAGAGGCCTACACTCACATTCCAATCCATCTGAATTCACGTCGCTACCTCCGATTTCAGATACAGCACCGCCACTATCAGTACAAGGTGCTACCCTTTGGCCTCGCATCATCGCCCAGGGTGTTCACCAAGTGCCTTATTGTGATGGCGGCCTTTCTCAGGTCTCACAACCTCCAGGTGTTCCCCTACTTGGACGATTGGTTGGTAAAAGCACCTACGTCTCCACTTGTGCTACAAGCCACTCAGTACACCATCTCCTTCCTCCATCTCCTGGGGTTCGAGATCAACTACCCCAAGTCGCATCTACTTCCCACACAGCGACTTCAGTTCATTGGAGCCGTTCTCGACACCACTCTGATGAGGGCGTTTCTCCCCTCCGACCGCCAACGAACTCTGCTCCACCTCTGCCGTCAGGTGCTCCTCCGTCACTCCATTCCAGCTCGGCAGATGATGGTCCTCCTGGGCCACATGGCATCGACGGTCCATGTGCTTCCTCTGGCGCGACTCCACCTCAGGACACCTCAGTGGACTCTAGCCAACCAATGGTCACAGACCACGGATCCTCTTTCTCATCCCATCTCTGTGACATCGTCTCTTCAGCAATCTCTTCAAAGGTGGTTGAACTCCTCCAATCTTTCCAGGGGTCTACTCTTTCATCTACCCCCTCACTCTATGATCATAACCACAGATGCCTCCCCCTATGCATGGGGAGCTCACCTGGGAGACCTTCGCACTCAGGGACTCTGGACCCCTCAGGAACGTCAACATCACATCAATTTCCTGGAACTCAGGGCCATGTTCTATGCCCTCAAGGCCTTCCAGCACCTTCTCTACCCTCAGGTTCTTCTCCTGTGCACAGACAACCAAGTCGCCATGTACTACATAAACAAGCAAGGCGGCACCGGATCTCCCCTCCTCTGTCAGGAGGCCATCCGCATCTGGACCTGGGCCATGGCCCGCAGTCTCTTCCTCAAGGCTGTCTATATCCAGGGCGAACAGAACTCCCTGGCCGACAATCTCAGCCGCATCCTTCAACCTCACAAGTGGACTCTGGATCCTCCCACACTCCGCCCCATCTTTGCTCGGTGGGGCACTCCTCAGGTGGACCTCTTTGCAGCTCCTCACAACCATCAGCTGCCCCTTTTCTGTTCCAGACTCTTCTCTCCTCATCGTCTGGCCCCGGATGCATTCCTGCTCAACTGGACGGATCGGTTCCTCTATGCCTTTCCTCCTCTGATGTTGCGGACGTTATTCAAACTCCGCAGGGACAAAGCCACCATGATTCTCATCGCACCTCGATGGCCTCGCCAACACTGGTTCTCCCTCCTGCTCCAGCTCAGCTCCAGGGAGCCCATTCCTCTTCCTGTGTTTCCTACTCTACTTATTCAACAGCATCAGTCTCTACTACATCCCAATCTGTCCTCGCTCCACCTGACAGCTTGGTTTCTCTCGGGCTGACCTCTCCAGAGAATCTATCTCAGCCTGTCCGTCGCATTCTGGATGCCTCCAGGAAACCGGCCACCCTCCAATGTTACCATCAGAAGTGGACCCGGTTCTCCTCTTGGTGTCTGCTTCATCATCACGATCCCACCTCATTGGCGGTGGAAACCGTACTGGACTATTTGCTCTCTCTCTCTGACGCTGGCCTCAAGTCGACCTCCATCAGAGTCCACCTCAGTGCCATCACTGCGTTCCATGAGCCTATCCTCGGAAAACCTCTTACGGCTCATCCCCTGGTTTCCCGGTTCATGAGAGGCCTCTTCAATGTCAAACCACCTCTGAAGCCTCCTCCAGTCGTCTGGGACCTGAATGTGGTTTTATCAGCACTCATGAAACCTCCGTTTGAGCCTCTTGCCACAACTTCACTCAAATTTCTTACATGGAAGGTGCTTTTCCTCATTGCCATCACCTCTGCCAGGAGGGTTAGTGAGCTGCATGCACTGGTCGCCGACCCACCTTTCACTGTTTTTCACCATGACAAGGTGGTTCTGCGTACCCATCCTAAATTCCTTCCCAAGGTGGTCTTGGAATTTCACCTCAACCAGTCCATTGTGTTGCCTGTCTTTTTCCCTAAGCCCCATTCTCATCCTGGGGAACAGGCATTGCACACGCTGGACTGTAAGCGTGCCCTTGCTTATTACTACCTTGACCGTACCAGGGCTCACCGCTCATCTCCTCAGCTCCTTTTGTCCTTCGACCCTAACCGTCTAGGTCGTCCTGTCTCCAAACGGACGCTTTCCAACTGGCTTGCTGCCTGCATTGCGTTCTGTTATGCTCGGGCCGGTCTCTCACTGGAAGGTGCTGTCACGGCCCACAGGGTCAGAGCTATGGCTGCTTCTGTGGCTTTCCTCCGTTCCACGCCCATCGAGGAAATCTGCAAGGCGGCCACTTGGTCCTCAGTTCACACATTCACTACTCACTACTGTCTGGATACCTTCTCCAGACGGGATGGGCACTTCAGCCAATCTGTGTTACACAATTTATTTTCCTAATGGCCAACCATCCCTCCTCCCTCTCTGTTAGCTTGGAGGTCACCCATGCGTTAAGAATATGCTGCCTGCTTGTCCTGGGATAAAGCACAGTTACTTACCGTAACAGGTGTTATCCAGGGACAGCAGGCAGATATTCTTACGACCCACCCACCTCCCCGGGTTGGCTTCTTAGCTGGCTTATCTTAACTGGTGACCACGCACTCCTCCGTCGGGCAGGAAGGCACTCGCACATGCGAGTGAAAAATGTCCATACCGGGGCTCCGTCGGTGACGTCACCCATGCGTTAAGAATATCTGCCTGCTGTCCCTGGATAACACCTGTTACGGTAAGTAACTGTGCTTTTCCGCGGAGCCAGAAGCCCTATGGAATTTGTGCTCTTCTATTTTGCCTTCTGACACCGCGGCTGAGTATTTCTTTCTCGGTCGCTGTGCTTACTTTGCTTTTTTATTTGTTTGTGTTTAGGTTTTCGTCGAAAAAAAAAAAAAGATTTTTCGTTCGGCTCCGGGGGCTCCCGGTAGCCGCGGCCGCGGGACCTCGTTCGTTCCCGGCCGTTTTTTGTGTCCATGTCCCGTCCCTTGACGGGCTTTAAAAAGTGCACCCGGTGCGATCGACTCCTTTCGATCACCGATCCCCACCGGTGGTGCTTGCTTTGTTTGGTCCTGAGCACCCGACCGACTCCTGCACTCGGTGCTCTACTTTTCAGCCGAGAGCTCTCCGCCGCCGTCGCGCTCGAATGGCGGAGCTCTTTGCTGTGGACCCCGCGGCGGGGAAGGCCTCGACGTCGGCCTCAGCTTCGGCCCCGGCCTCGGCTTCGGCCCCGGCCTTGACCTCGGCCTCGACTCCCTCGACCTCGCTGCGACAGCCCGCTTCGTCGAAGCCTGCGTCCTCGACCCCGAAGTCGACGGTGGGTAAGTCCTCACTTCCTTCTTCTGTTCCAGCCTCGAAGAAGCCATCCTCGGGCTCATCGACGGGGGCGGGTGGGTCGTCCTCGGCCCCGCCCCGAGCGTCGAAGTTGGGTGCCCCGCGGGAATACTCGAGACCGAGGTCGCCCTCGAGGGAGCACCCGCCGGCACCGGATCTGCCGACTATGATGGGGATTCCCGCCTTTCAGGACTTACTCCGTGCGCTCATTACCTCGGAGCTGTCCGGTGCCCTTGCGCACCTCCAGCCGCC
Source organism: Geotrypetes seraphini (assembly GCF_902459505.1). Taxonomy (NCBI): domain Eukaryota; kingdom Metazoa; phylum Chordata; class Amphibia; order Gymnophiona; family Dermophiidae; genus Geotrypetes; species Geotrypetes seraphini. The sequence continues at coordinate 318,081,420 of NC_047086.1, forward strand.
TTCGGCGGCCCCGGCGTCGGCTGCCTTGGTCTCGGTACCCTCGACTTCGGCCCCCGGGGGGGCTTCGGCCTCGGCCCCGACCTTACCCTCGACCTCGGTTGACCAGCCTGAGCGGAGCGTGCGGCCTCGGGACAAGGTGCGGAGGGTTCGGAGGATCTCTTTCTCTTCGTCCTCGTCGAGGTCCTCCCGGGGCTCCTCGCCCTCGGGTCGGCCTCGGGCGAAGCGTCGGTCGAGGAAGCCCAAACGTCAATGGGCCTCTCCTCATCCACGCGGTCGCTCCTCGCCGACCGGGGCAGAGACCCTACGGGTCTCCGAGCTCCGCCTCGATAATCCGAGGCTTTTCCGTTCCTCCGAGGTTGAGTGCTCGAGGGACTCTTCGCCGAGATGGAAGGGGCGTGCCTCGGGTTCGGGGTCTGGCACGGGTAAGGAACCTCGTTACTCCCGTGAGGCTTCCCCTTCCTTCTTGGCGACGAGGGCTTCTCGATCTCCCTCTCCGCCTTCGAAGCCCTCCTCCTTTTCGAGATTTGTGCTTGATATGGGGAGGGCTTTGGACCTTGATCTGGCGTCAGGTTCGCAATACACGAAGAAATTTTTGGAGGAGCAGGATTTGCCCTCTCCCCCCAGAGAGACTCCTCGGCTGCCTCTCAACAAGGTTCTCCACCAGACCTTCCTGAGGAACTTGGACTCCCCTCTTACAGTCACAGCGGTTTCATCAAAGATGGAGTCTAAGTACCGCGAGGGCCCTTGCAAGGGCTTCGATAAAGAACAGCTGTCCCACCAGTCGTTGCTGGTGGAGTCGGCATTGAAGAAGTCTCAGCCTTCTAGGGTCTCTGCTGCGGTCTCCCCCGGGCGGGAGGGTCGGACCCTGGACAAGTTTGGTCGTCGCCTCTATTCCAACTCCATGATGGCTGCCAGGGTCCTTAATTACGTATTCACCTTCTCATCCTATTTAAGGCAGATGGTGAAGGCGTTGCCCAGGTATTATGGGGTCATGCCGGATTCCCATAAGGGGGATTTTGGTACCTTTATGGCCAATTTGTCTCAGCTACGTCTCTACCTTTTTCACGCAGTTTACGATGCGTTTGAGTTGGCCTCTCGTGTATCCGCCTTTGTGGTGGTGATGCGCCGTCTCGCATGGCTTCGTACCCTGGATATGGACCTGAACTTGCAAGAACGTCTGGCCAATCTTCCATGTGTTGGCTCCGAGTTGTTCAATGAGTCCTTGGAGGCGGCGACCAAATGCTTGTCTGAACATGAGCGCTTTATCGCCTCATTGGTCCGTCCTAAACCCCGGGCCCCGCCGCAGAAGCCGTTTAGACCTCCTCCTCGGCGATACCCACAGAAGTCAACGCCGGCTTTCTCGAGGCCTCCGCCCCGGCGTCCCCCTCAGCAGGGCAGAGCGTCCCAACCAAAGCCTCAGGCGCAAGGGGCGTCTAAACCGGCTCCGTCTTTTTGACGTGATGCGTGGTTGGGGGCGGGCCCCCTCCGCACTGTCAAAGGACCCCCTTCCTATCGGGGACTGATTGCAGGCGTTTCTTCCAGCCTGGGCCGATCACGTCGGACGCTTGGGTGCTCCGGATCATCTCCGAGGGTTACTCGCTAAACTTCTTAGCCATGCCGCCAGAACATCCGCCGGGGGCTTCTCTTGGCTGTCGAGACCAGCTTCCTCTTCTCCTGTCGGAAGCCAGGTCCTTGTTGAGCCTTCGGGCGGTGGAGCCCGTGCCCCCGAACCAAAGGGGACGGGGGTTTTACTCCCGTTACTTTTTGGTCCCGAAGAAGACAGGGGACTTACGCCCCATTCTGGACCTCCGGAGGCTCAACAAGTTCCTTGTCCGGGAGAAGTTCCGTATGTTGTCCCTTCCAGTCCTGTACCTTCTGTTAGAATCGGGGGACTGGATGTGCTCCCTGGACCTGAAGGAAGCATATACTCATGTTCCAGTGCATCCCGCCTTCCGCAAGTTCCTCAGGTTCCAGGTGGGGGAGTTGCACCTCCAGTATCGGGTCCTCCCCTTTGGACTGGCTTCGTCCCCTCGAGTCTTCACGAAGTGTATGGTGGTGGTCGCGGCAGCCCTGAGATCTCGGGGGCTGCAGGTGTTTCCCTACCTGGATGATTGGCTGATCAAGGCGTCCTCCAAGGAAGGGGTTATTTCAGCGACCCGACAGACTATCATCTTCCTTCAACGTCTGGGGTTCGAAGTGAACTTCCCCAAGTCTCAGTTGTGCCCGGCTCAATCTCTTCAGTTTATCGGGGCCGTGCTGGACACGGTTCGCCTCCGTTCGTTCCTCCCCCCGCTACGGTTGGAGGTCCTGCTTCCATTGAGTCGCCAGGTTTCGTTGCTGCCCTCAGTTTCGGCGCAGCGCATGATGGTTCTGCTCGGCCACATGGCGTCGACGGTCCATGTCACTCCGTTTGCCCGTTTGCACCTGAGGCTTCCTCAGTGGACCTTGGCCTCCCAGTGGCATCAGGATCGTGACCCAGTCTCCTCCCCTATAACAGTGACTCCTTCCTTGAGACGCTCGCTCCGTTGGTGGACCAACTCTTCCAATCTTTCCGGGGGTTTGCTCTTTCTCGTTCCTCCGCATCGCAAGGTCCTGACCACGGACTCTTCGGAGTACGCGTGGGGAGCTCATCTGGACGGTCTGTGGACTCAAGGTCTATGGTCGGCAGAGGACCGCAGTTGTCACATCAATGTTTTAGAACTTCGTGCCATTTTTCTGGCTGCTCGAGCGTTCTGCCACCTGCTGCACGATCAGGTAGTCCTCGTGCAGACGGACAACCAGGTGGCCATGTATTATGTGAACAAACAAGGGGGAACGGGCTCTTGGTCCCTGTGCCGGGAAGCCCTGCGCCTTTGGGAATGGGCGGTCTCCCAGAACATCTTCCTGCGGGCGGTTTACATTCAGGGAGAGAAGAATTGTCTGGCCGACAAACTCATTCGTCTTCTCCAGCCGCACGAGTGGTCGCTAAACTCCCGAGTTCTGCGCGAGGTCTTCAACCGCTGGGGGACTCCTCAGGTGGATCTGTTTGCCTCCCCGGAGACTCACAAACTGCCCCTCTATTGTTCTCGGATGTACTCCCCGGACCGTCTCGAGGCCGATGCCTTTCTTCTCGACTGGGGAGGGAGGTTCCTTTATGCGTTTCCTCCTTTCCCTCTGATCTTGAGGACGTTGGTTCATCTCAAGTCGTCCAGAGCCACTATGATTCTCATTGCGCCTCGTTGGCCTCGTCAGCACTGGTTCTCCCTGCTCCTTCAACTCAGTGTCAGGGAGCCTCTGCTTCTGCCTGTTTTTCCCTCTCTGCTGTCTCAGAGTCGGGGTTCGCTGTTGCATCCCAATCTTCAGTCTTTACATCTGACGGCTTGGTTCCTTTCCCCATGACTTCACAGGTTTCTCAGTCTGTGAGGGAGGTTCTGGAAGCCTCACGCAAGGTCTCGACTAGGCTTTGTTATTCTCAGAAGTGGACCAGATTTTCTTCCTGGTGTTCCTCGAATCATCTGGATCCGAGTTCGGTTCCGGTGTCTTCGGTTCTGGAATATTTGTTGCATTTGTCCAAGTCTGGGCTGAAGACGACTTCCATTAGGGTGCATCTCAGTGCGATTGCTGCTTTCCATCGGCATCTCGAGGGTCGATCTCTCTCTCTTCATCCTCTGGTGATTCGTTTCATGAGGGGTCTAGTGAATGTTAATCCTCCTTTGAAACCTCCTCCTGTAGTTTGGGATCTTAATGTGGTTTTGGCTCAACTGATGAAGCCTCCCTTCGAGCCTATTGACAAATCTCATCTTAAGTTTCTCACTTGGAAGGTGATCTTTTTGCTTGCGCTCACGTCCGCTCGTCGGATTAGCGAGCTGCAGGCTTTGGTTGCGGACCCGCCCTTTACTGTGTTCCATCATGACAAGGTGGTTCTTCGCACCCATCCTAAATTTTTACCTAAGGTTGTGTCTGATTTCCACCTCAATCAGTCCATTGTTCTTCCGGTGTTTTTTCCGAAGCCCCACTCTCATCCTGGGGAGGCGGCGCTTCACACGCTTGACTGTAAGAGAGCGTTGGCCTTTTATCTTCAACGCACCAAGTCTCATCGGAAGGTTCCTCAATTATTTTTGTCCTTTGATCCTAATCGGTTGGGATGTCCTGTTTCCAAGCGCACCTTGTCCAACTGGTTGGCTGCTTGTATTTCTTTTTGCTACGCTCAGGCTGGTCTCACGCTTCATGGTTGGGTCACGGGACATAAGGTCCGAGCGATGGCATCTTCTGTGGCGTTCCTCCGGTCTACTCCGGTGGAGGATATCTGCAAGGCTGCCACTTGGTCTTCGGTTCATACTTTCACCTCCCACTACTGCCTGGATACGTTATCCAGGAGTGACGGCCGGTTTGGCCAGTCAGTTTTGCGTAATCTGTTTTCCTAAATTGCCATCCTCCCACCTGCCCTTTTTTGGTTGGCTTGGAGGTCACCCACATGTGAGAATATCATGCCTGCTTGTCCTGGGATAAAGCACAGTTACTTACCATAACAGGTGTTATCCAGGGACAGCAGGCATATATTCTCACAACCCGCCCTCCTCCCCGGGAATGGCTTCTTTGCTGGCTATGGAACTGAGGACCACGAGGTGGGGATGCGCCCTCTAGTGGGCAAGAAGGCATGCACATGCGTGGTGCAGCATAGCAAACTTGAAACTTCAATCAAGTTTGCTTGAAAAGCTGTCCGCGCTGGGGCTCCGTAGATGACGTCACCCACATGTGAGAATATATGCCTGCTGTCCCTGGATAACACCTGTTACGGTAAGTAACTGTGCTTTACCAGGATGACATTAGAGACAATACAACAATGCTTATGATGCAGCATTTGGCAGCTCACGTTTCCCTGCATGAATTGGCTCAAGGGAAAGAGCCACTTATCAGAGAAACTTCCTTTCAGACTCAAATATGTCTCTGCAATACTCCCAGCCTCAAACATAGTATGCGAACAAAAGCCCTATGAGATGAAACTAAAGCATCAAGATATGTATAACCTGCAGGAAAGAAAAGGTAGTGGAGATATGATAAAGACACTGAAACACCTTCAGCTTGGAGAAGAGACAGCTCAGGGATGATATGATAGAGGTCTATAAAATATTGAGTGGAGTAGAAAGGGTAGATGTGAATCGCTTGTTTACTCTTTCCAAAAACACTAGGACTAGGGGGGCATGCAACAAAGCTACTAAGTAGTAGATTTAAAACAAACCCAAAAAAAATATTTCTTCACTCAATGTGTAATTAAACTCTGGAATTCATTGCTGAAGATTGTGATCCAAATCAGTTAGCTTAACGGGGTTTTAAAAAGGTGTGGATAATTTCCTAAAACATAAGCCATTGTTGAGATGACTTTGTGAAATCCACTGCTTATTCCTAGGATAAGCAGCATAAACTCTGGGATTATTGGGATCTTGCCAATGGATTGGCCACTGTTGGAAACAGGATACTGAGCTTGATGGACCTTTGGTCTGTCCCTGTATGGCAATTCTTATGTTCTTATGTAAACATGGCAGCGCACTTTAGGAATTCTGTTAGATTGCAATGAGAAAATAAACTCATTCTTTGGGGGAATACAGGTACAAGCCCAAAAACACTAATTCTGATTTTAAAAAATGGTCTTGTCACTTTAGCACACCACCCAAGAAGGGACCAGATTGAAATGTATTGTAAAACTAAAATAGCACATCGTTTGCTAAAGATTTCTGTTTCCTGTCATTTTCAAAATGTTTGTTCTTTACCCTTACCAGAATGAAAATCTGACAAAAGCTTGTCCCTTTTGAAAGTTCCCCCAGGCTATAATGTCTAAGAATGTATAGTGTTCCTCATAGCCTTACTATCTCTCACTATAATCAAGTTGAAACTGGTTGCATTGTCATGCTTCCCGAAAGGCCTTGTAAAGTTTAAAGGAAACACCACACACTGAAATCCATAAAAATACCAATACTCAGGCACTGAATAAAACAAATTGTTTAATTGCTTTTTTAAAGGGATGCCTTTGATTCATATATAAATGGAGAAAATATGTGGGAATTAAGACACACCCTCATGCCTCAAAGAGCTAAGAACAGCCTTCTTTTTTCTAGATACAAAAAGAGGCAGCATTCAAAATCAATGTTGTTCTAGATAAAATACAGTTAACATGATCTGTAGTCCTGCCCACATGCAATGACTTCTGCCAGTAAATCAAGTTGACACAGCCTGTGATCTACAGCAGTGGTTCCTAACCCTGTCCTGGAGAACCACCAGGCCAGTCGGGTTTTTGGGATAGCCCTCATGAATATGCATGATAGAGATTTGCATATAATGGAGGTGACAGGCATGCAAATCTGTACCATGCATATTCATGAGGGCTATCCCAAAAACCCGACTGGCCTGGTGGTCCTCCAGGACAGGGTTGGGAACCACTGTTCTACAGTATATTACTATATATTTGCTGCTAAGGCTTTAGCTTCCTTCAGGTTTTTTCTTTCTTACAATATAATAATAATAATAATAATAGCTTTATTTATATCCCACCATACCTTACAGTTCTAAGCGGTTTACATCAAGATAAACTGCATAATATGCAGTGAGAATACATCAGCAGATATCATTTATCAAATCGGTAAGAACTTAAACTAGTAAACCACGTATGCTTTATATAATCGGTTTTCTTCGACATGGGAATTTTCACTGATTGAGGATTGCCTTGTGCCGTCAAAGAGTGCTCAGTGACAGGATAATTAACTTATCGAAGGTTTCCCGTGACCCCATGATATCATCTCAAGCCCTGGGCAGAGAATTCTGCCACCAGAGGAGCTCCAATAGACTATCTGTGGACCTGGCTTGACTCTACCAGCTCCTTCTTAACTGCAAGAGTTCATGTTCAGCTTTAGGGTTTTATGGGGTTTTTTAAATCTCAAGATCTAAGAAAATAGAACTCTTCTTGCCAGTGTTGTGACATGAAATCTGAGTTTGATCAAAGGCACCCCTCCCCCCCCTGTCCTTACCCTCTAAGTACAATGATGGGAAAAGGATGAGTAAAATGATTTTCCCATGAGACATCACCGAGCACAGCACATTCAGATCTCCCCCAGAAAAACTCCTTATAGTATTCAAATTTTCTCTTCCTTCCTAGCATCATCAAATTCTCAGTGAGATATCCAGTACTGTAAAGTATGAGAAAGTTATGATCTATTAGGGGATTATTTCTGGAACACAATCTGCCTACTGTAATCCATTCATTATTGATTGCCAAGTTGGATTATTGCAACATTGTCTATATAGGCATAACAAAAAGTAATATTAGGAGATTATAAACTATTCAAAATACCCCTATTAAAATGCTGGGATATAAGAAGAAATTTGATAGGGTCACACATTTATTCCTGAAATTTCACTGGTTGCCTATTTATCATAGGATACAATTTAAAACTCTAACTTTGGTTCATCAGGTTCTGTATCATCAACAACCTGAATATTTGCATTCATTAATAAGACCTTACTCTCCCAGGAGAACATTAAGATCAATACAAGATTGCAGACTGGTACTCCCTTCAGCAAAGAGGGCCAAATAGGAATCTACTAGAAATAAAGCCTTTTCTTTCATAGGTCCCCAATTATGGAATCATCTGCATTAGATTAGAAGTAACCACACAGCCATTCAAGACTAGGCTTAAGGCCTTCTATTTTGAGGAGTCATTTGGAAAGGACAGGTCTTCATCAGAAATCTGTCATATTTATTGAAGGAATTCAGTTCAGCGGCATGATTCCTGGAGAATATTATCGATAGGGGTCATTTGGATATGTTTTTTCTCTCTCTCTCTTGTTGAACACATATGATGATGTATGTATCCTATCTATCGCTTTCCTATCTCTAATGGAGTTCCTTTCATAAATTATTGGTATTGTATTGTAAATTGCCTAGGTCTGTAATATGCTAAAGCGGTATAACAAATGCTAATATAACATAAACATATTCAATCCGTATATCCATACACTGGGGCGTGACTGGCATTAGGATTGCAAATTTGTTATCAGCTATTCAGTTCATTAGTATGCCTTAAAATTTTAGTTCACATAAAATCATTTTAACCAACATTAACCTACAATTAAATACAGATGCAATTGATTTGCATAAATTGGATCCAAGATGGCCACTAACAGAGTGACACGCTCCTGTGAGTTTGTTCTTGTAACTTGCTTTTGGCATTGCTTTTTGATATTACTTATCTGAAAATGCCGAAGAGGAGAGTGATAGAAAATTGGAACACCCTTTCGGAGTCTGTCAGGAGAAAACACCCTCCAGGGATTCAAGACAAAGTTAGACAAGAACCAGAACGTACACAGGTAGGGCTAGTCTCAATTAGGGCACTGGTCTTTGACCAGAGGGCCGCCGCGTGAGCAGACTGCTGGGCATGATAGACCACTGGTCTGACCCAGCAGGGCAATTCTTATGTTCTTAAGAAGCGCCGCTGGTGCCTCGCGGCGCTCCAGGACTGTCGTCTTCGGCAATATAGACAAACTCATGAGACGTATACAAGGCATATCAGCACCATCAGTGACTTCCCTGCTGGAGACACTGCAGAGAAGCGGGATGCAAGCGATCTCCCAGGAGCTGGAAACGATGTTGAGCCCTGACACGAGAGCACCTCCCCACAACCTCAAACCACCAGTTCCCTGCAGTTGGAGGCACTTCCGGGAGTTGGAACGCACCCTCTCCCTAGAGGCTAGAGAGATCGTATCGGGGAATGAGGACTCTGGCTCTCAGTTTCTTCAAGGGAGCCTGAATATGTATAATGAGGACTTGACAACACCGGGGTTTGGACCTACCCAGCCAGAAGAGCGACACGGAGAAGTGCCAGTGGGTGAGCAAAGTACTTTAAATTTGCAGTTTCCTCAATTCCAAACCCCCCGTGAAGTTACATTAGACGTCTTGTGGGATCTGGTCGCTAATTTGGCAAAGACTATTAACCCTCAGTTCCAACAGATAGAAGGGAAATTAAAAGAACATGACAATGATATCAACAAATTAAAAAATATTCTAATGAAAATGAAAACATTGATGAAGATTGTTGAATCAGTTCTGTAGAAGAGTTTTGTAAGGGCTTATGTGGGGGTGCTGTCATATTTGATGAGGTTGTCCATTCTTTAAGGTATGTGTTTATTGTGAGCCGCTTAGGCCTTAAGCAGATTATAAATATTTTAAATAAATAGACCAAATGTGTGAAATAAATAAAAATGCCCTCTGGGAGAAGGGAAATAGCTACAGTACCTGAATGTAATTAACCTTGAATTACTACTGAAAAGGTGTGTGCTAAATCCAAAGAAATAATAGAAACTAAAAACTTCAGAACATTCCAAAAACCAGCCAGTCTTTTTGTCTGTGTATGCGTGTGATGTCATCGTGTTGACATCCATGTACTTCCGGATGCCTCGAGCCATGGCTACCACGTTCAGTGTTCTGTGGCTTCGCAAAGTGTGCAAGACACTGCTCTAACAGAATTCATTAAAACTTCATCTATTGTTTCTGCAGATTTCCCAGAGATGGTCATATTATCCAGTTACTGGTACTGAATATACGGATCTGTGGCAGCTCCCGGATGTTCTGCAATTAGAACCAGTCTGCAGCGCTGTACCTGCATAGCTGAATGGTCACAGTTAGGACTGCCTTTTGTGTGATCCATCAATGTAGTGGGTCATCAAGAAAGCATTCATACCAGTACATCAAGAGAATTGTAGCAATGGGAATTCAGATTTTGACCTCAGAGTTTAAAGTACTCATCTGGTCTGTCATTCGTCATTAATCCCTGCTGATATTCTCATATTTTCAACATTTTATATACTTTTTGTAATCTTTTTGTTTTACTTATTATTATTTTCAATAGTATAATATTTAGATCACTTAGCTTCTTTAGCGAGTATGCATTCTGTGATCTACTGGTTCACCAGTGCTATCCCAGCATTAGAGTAAATGTTCCCCCATGCCAACGCGTTTCGCTTAACTTTATCAAGGCTGGGGAGTCTGCGGGAACATAAAGCACAAAGAAAACCCATTAATGTAAGTCTTCAGAAACACAGATGGGACAAACGCTATTTGAGAGTGTCCACGGAAACAATTCTTACACAAAATCATTTTTTTCATGATGACTGTTGGATTTATCTTGCTTTGATTGCCAACACAATATCGACGTTTGTTCTGCTTTCTCTATGATATGATTTATTGTATATGGAGACGTTTACTTTTGGGTTGTTTATTGTTCTTATTGTTTGTTTTTGAATTATATAAATTTCAATCAAAATGATTGAACTTAAAAAATAAATTACATGCATTGCATGGTGCTCTTAAGCACCTATGTATGCCAACCATAGCCCTGGCATAAAATGCAAAGTTTCCATTAGTATCCTATAACCGAGTCAGAGCGCCCACTATCCATGCATCATTGGAGTGCTTAAGTGGAGGCATTCTGAAATAGAACTGGCACTTTACTTTATAGTTGTTGAAGTGATCCATAGGTAAGAATTAACTTCACCTGAATTTTTTTCCCAAAGGTATAGATCTTGATAGTATTATAGTCCAATTCTCACATGGATGTGCGATGTGCTCTACGAGCAAATGTTCCCTCTGTTTTACTACTGCTTAGAATGTGACTGAGATCAGACCCTTGACCTTATGTGGGTAGGGTATGACCTTTCTTTCAGCAGATCTGGCCTACGCTGCCACTTCTAAAGTCATGCTATGCCTCCTGTCTCTACTTTGTGAGAAAATTACGAGACTGATACTGTGCACAGCCTGAGGCTACTTCCCACTGCATCAATGTTGTGAACTATATAACACACTTGAGTCACATCCTGCACCTCCTTCATTATCTGTAAATGTTGTCCCTGGCTTTTATTTTGGTTTCATATGTACTTTATAACTTATGTTTGCATCATTAGTTTTGTTTAGGATAGTGTAACTTTGGAAGGCAATAATAAAGCACTATCAGAATCGAGTTGCCCAATATTTATTGTAGATTTAAGATTTTCTACCCCTAAGTCATTCTCTTCACCAGCATATGCAAAGTCTACAGATTATACATAGTAATATAGTAGATGATGGCAGATAAAAACCCGAATGAGCCATCTAGTCTGCCCAACCTGATTCAATCTAAAAATTTGTTGGGGGAGTGGGGTTCGTCTTCTTAGCTATTTCTGGGCAAGAATCCAAAGCTCTGCCCGGTACTGCAGTCAAACTTCTCTTTAATGCCAAAAAATATGATCTCGTCACTCCCCTACTGTACAAGGTACACTGGTTGCCCATCAAACACAGAGTGACTTTTAAAATTCTACTTTTCACATTTTAAAGTTAGACAAAATTATTCCTCAGGATTTATAGATCGACTACTTATCCCATACATTCCGATGAGGACACTTTGTTCCAGTCAACAAAATCTATTAACTGTTCCATCTTCAAGGCATATAATTTATGACACTACACATAGGACCATCTTTCCGGTCACTGCTCCCACCCTTTAGAATGTTCTTCCATCATAACTCTGTCACGAATCCTCCTTAATTAAATTTAAATCTAATCTTAATTTCTTTTTTTTAATTTAATGATGACGCCTATAAAATGGCATACTAAGGTGTATCATACTTAAACGAAGATATACTTATAAAATAAATCAAAGCAGTATTTATAAAAATCTTTTACCCTTTTTCCTATAACTTCCCATCACTTTCTTTCCTATTAAGATATTGCAGTTCCTCCCTGACCCTTTTACCCTTTTATCCTACTGTATCTTTGTTTTTGTTTTGTTAACCCTTAAATTTATGTAATTTTTATGTAATGTAAATTTTTCTTCTTTTATTTGGTTTTTCTCCCTACTTTTTGTTTTATAAACCGCTTAGTTTTATAATATGCGGTATATCAAAACCTTAATAAACTTGAAACTTCTTGTGAAATTCTTATAGCTATTTAACATTTGCATCAGACATGTCCACTTGCTCTGAACCACAGCCATTGTGAGTAGAGATTCTCTTCTTATTTTCTTAGCCTTTTGGGAAAGAGGTTTAGTATGCTATATATATTTTATTTGCTCTGCTTGAGTAATGCATTATTAAACATCTTATTCTATTATTATCAAAGACGAGTCCTCTTTACCCCCCAAAATAGAAGGTTTAGTATTCAATATATTATATATATATATTTTTCTCATGTGCTTTGCTTAAGTAATGCATTATTAAACATCTTTTGACCTTAATATCAAATTGGAGTTCTTTATACCCCAAAAAACAGAAGCCCCATTCACCTATATGCGGACACCTCCAGCACGCCTAAGTGACACCCAAGTCGCGTCCACTTAACTCGCACCTACCAAGCACCCAACTCATACTCAAAAGTAGACCTGTTTTTGCAACGCCTACATTTTAGGCATTAAGTAGACACATTAGGATGCTGAGCAGCATGCAATTCTGTAAATGGATGTCTATATCAAAGCCACGCCCATGCCACACCTATTCGTATCCCATTAGGTGCAACTTTTTCCAATGGGTATCCATGAAATTGAGGATGCCTATTTTGCAAATCGCATCCAGCCTTTGAATGTCTAATTTTCAATTATTGCTTGTTAAAGTCATTAATTGGACTTATTATCCACTTTATTTGGATGCCTAAGTCAATGGACATCCACATTGTGGACACCTAAAGTTAGACATCCTTTACAGAATCTGCCCCTCTGTGTCCAGTATATGGAAAGACAAATTGGGACATGCTGGAGTTAGCTTTGACCGTGACTCCAGCAGAGGGATAGGATCAGTATTTAAACTGAAGCCCCAACAGTGAAGCTGATGCTGGCCAGACTTATGCAGTCTGCATCCAGTATATGGCAAGATGGATCGGGACAAACTGGAGTTAGCTTTGATGGCCACTCCAGCAGTGGGATAGTGTAGCTTATTTACAATTACTATGTACGATACAAGCAGAATATCTTCAAAATTAATAGCCACACCAAATGATATTCATATACTAATGCTATCAGAAACCAAGTGCTACAAACTATTTAATTCGTGAAAACGGTAAAGACCTCAGTGTTTCCCAGGGTAAAACCTGTGAAACTAACTATGCCGATAATAATATTGACATAGAGAAATACATCCTTGGTCTTATATTCTACCGTTACACTTTTCTCTTATTTTCAACTTTTTAACTTTTATACTTTTTACTAGCTTTTATATTTTTATAGAGAAGTAAGCACTTATCTTGTTTCCTTCTGATAGCTCTTTTATCAATCCTTATGATAAGAGGGAATATCTATTGACTTCAATGACATCCTGTGATACTAGTGGGATTGTTTATACCATTAGTTGCCCTTGTAACCTATTATATATAGGTCAAACCTCTAGACAGTTTAGAACCAGAATTATTGAGCACAGGTCTTGTTTGACCTGTTGCAAAACAGAGGCACCGATCATGCAGCACTGCTTAGAGACCAATCATAAATTTTCTGAAATGTGTTGCTGGGTTATAGAAAAGCTGTATCCCTCAAATAAAGGGGGTGATTTCAAATTATACCTGAGACAAAAAGAACAAAAATGGGTATTTAGATTAAAGACTTATACTCCATATGGCTTAAATGTCAGGATTGAATGGCGCGCGTTTTTTTAAGAGAAACCCGGAAGTCATGGTGATTGGCTGTGATTCCGTGTTTCTCAGTTGCTGATTGGTGCGGTGCTGTCCCTCCTTTTTCTTTATAAACCCGGTAGTACGCCGAGCCACCATTTCGCTGGGAGAAAATCATTGAAGCAGTAGCTCATAATGAAAAGTAGGTAGTCTTGAAATTAAGGCAGTTTTTATGAGAAATATATATGTTTGTAAACTAACAGTACATTTTGTTTTATAGATAATCCCCTGATGCAGCCATAGGGCGAAACAGGGCCTGTTGGGATATTTTTGAATTGATCAAATTTGAAACTGTTCAAGAGCGGCATATTGATACCGCTAAAACTGCAGCTGCGGTGATTTTGAGCTATCAGAAGGAAACAAGATAAGTGCTTACTTCTCTATAAAAATATAAAAGCTAGTAAAAAGTATAAAAGTTAAAAAGTTGAAAATAAGAGAAAAGTGTAACGGTAGAATATAAGACCAAGGATGTATTTCTCTATGTCAATATTATTATCGGCATAGTTAGTTTCACAGGTTTTACCCTGGGAAACACTGAGGTCTTTACCGTTTTCACGAATTAAATAGTTTGTAGCACTTGGTTTCTGATAGCATTAGTATATGAATATCATTTGGTGTGGCTATTAGTAGTGTAGCTTATGCCAGATGAGCTTCTATGGTCTGTATCTATATGCGGCACGACAGATCAGGAGCAAGTATGTGTATCTTATACCACATTCATATCAGCTGAGTACAGGGCTTGCCTATCTCAGAGGGCGGGGAAGTCATCTTATAGGGGAACTTAGCAAGTACAATGAATAATTGAAAGTTGGTTCAAATGAACGTGACTGTTGGACAGACTGGATGGACCATGCATATCTTTATCTGCCATCATTTACTATGTTCCTATATTTAGAGGTGATTGTTCCAGTGTTTCTTGTTCCGCACAAAAATCAAAGATGTCTGACTTTGTAACAGCATCAGAAAACAAAGATTTGCATGTTTCTAAAATGGCTAACGTATGTGTTAGCACATAAATGCGTGTTTTTAGCATACTAGCACATACGTGTTTATGTTGTATTGTGCTCATTGGTATTTTCGATTAGAATCTAAAATGGATTCTCTTCGCCCACATAACTGGATCCTAACCACCTATTTCATCATATATTTTGGAACAGATTCTATGTCGGTACACCCTGTGCTAAAATACTAATGGATCTTGAGACATCACAACCTGATCATTAAGGGGCCCTTTTACCAAATCTTAGCATATGCTAACAGAATAAGAGCACACTAACCCTCTCTTTTACAAAGGTGTGCTATGCTTTTTAGCACGCGGTAAATATCGCACGCTAAACACGCACGCGTGCATGTTATCCTATGGATGCATTGGTGGTTAGCGGACACATTG
This sequence comes from Geotrypetes seraphini, assembly GCF_902459505.1. Classification (NCBI taxonomy): domain Eukaryota; kingdom Metazoa; phylum Chordata; class Amphibia; order Gymnophiona; family Dermophiidae; genus Geotrypetes; species Geotrypetes seraphini. The sequence goes on from NC_047086.1 coordinate 318,096,461, forward strand.
ATTCAGCGTGCACTAAATCCACGCTAAAACGCTTAGCGCGCCTTTGTAAAAGAGGCCCTGAATGCTAAGAAGCTCATAGATATAAAAATAGGCTTTTTAGCATTTAGTGTGCTAAGCTTCAGTTAAAGGGCCCCTAAAATGAGGGGCGCTAGTGAGCACCACTGTGAATGGCAGCGTAGCGTTTCAGCTCCGTAGCCCAGCGCACTAAAAAGCATTTTTTGATATAGCCATAGGGCTTTAAAATTTCGGCGAACCAGCGGATCGTACAGATAAATATGTCTGCTACAAAAACCGGCAAAAGGAAAAATGTAGAGCCCATCTCGCCGCAGAAATCAGCGGCTACGAAGGATGAGGAAGACACGTTGCAAAGTGTCATGGCGGAACTTCGAGCCATGCGGGAAATTCTGGCCTCTACCAACAAAAACACTGAGGATATAAAAACTGATCTTGCCTCTCTCACGGTCGAGATGGCGGTGTGCAGATCACGATTGGACGTGGCTGAACAGAAGATCGAGGTAACTGAGACTAATGTAAAAACTTTACAACGTCAATTTAAAAAAATTAATATACTTGAGCAGGAGCTCGAAGACGCCCAGAACCGCTCACGAAGGAACAATCTGCGTGTTCTGGGCATCCCGGAGTCGAGAGAAGGAAAGGATGTTATTGAATTTGTGCAGTTGCTCATACCTAAACTCCTTGGAATCGAGTTTAAACATGATTTGGAAATTGACCGCGCTCACAGAGTGCCGACGCACAAGATAGATGTGGGGGCCAAATATCCACGGCCTATAGTGATTCGACTGCTGCGTTACGCCCAAGTGATGGAAATCATGAGACAGGCGAAGTTACAACGGCCATTGAAGTTTGAGGGAAATAATGTTCTTATAGTTCCTGATCTTGCTAAACAAACAGCCAAAAGAAGAAAACAACTTTTGGAATACAGGCCCAAGTTGAAGATTATTGGAGCCAAATTTGGCATGTTCTACCCTGCCACCCTCAGAGTCACATTCAACAATAACACCAGAAATTTTACTCACCCTCACGAGTTGGCAGACTATTTGGAGACTCTAGCTCCAAGTTCTATAGATTCCACTTAATCCTACCGGTGCACTGTTCATCACAGTACATGCTTTGGTATGCTGGATTTGCCACTTCCTATGGGCCTATATGACTGCCCTAGTATGTCTATATCACTGCTGTTTGAACTATTACTTACTGGCCTGTAACTAGCACTGTTGATATTGTTCTACTGCTTTCTTTGCTAATCAGGCATTTATACAAAGGTTAATTTGTCTTTATATAGTTCTTATGCTTACATTACAGATTGTTGGGATACGTTGAGTGACTCGCTATCTGCCTCTGTGATCTCACTATCCCTTTTTCTCTGCTCTGATTCTGACTCTGCTGATTCTTTTCTTTCCTCTTATGACAGATCTTTCTGTTCTTTTGCTTTTGATCAATATTATAGATTCATTTGTGTTTCTTTTTGTGCTCAAGCGTAACTGTAAGTGTGCACACTTGGTGTATTACCTGGTCATTCTAGTCTCTAACTTAATATATATTGGAATATTAAGCACAACTTTATTAGGTCCCCAGGAGATCTTATTATATGGCTATTATAATGCAATACTTATAACACATGTCTTTTATGTTTCTGAAATGCTTTCAAAGGTTATAACTGAGTACATGTTCTCAATATATTCACCATGATTGCTCCTATAGTATCACTACAGATTATATCTTTAACTCGATATGACACTTACATTTTGCTCTCTTAATGTGAAGGGACTCAATAATCCCGTTAAACAACAAAAAATATGTGATTATGTCTCACGACTACAACCAGACATTACGTTACTCCAAGAAACTCATCTCTCTGATAGGGATTCTGCCAAATTCTGTTTACCCTGGGCTCTCCCGTCTCTATACTCTCCTGCCATAGATAAAAAAAATGGTGTCATGGTTATTATTAAACGTAGGAAGGATATTAGATTAGTTACCCACTCCACTGATCTAATGGGGAGATGGATCAAATTTCATATAGACATTAATGGTACACCTATTACATGTTTTAATGTATACGCCCCAAATGCTGATAACCCTGACTTTTTTGAGGAATTGTTCATGCAGATCTCTGCTTCTCCTGACAATAAATATATTCTAGGAGGGGATTTTAATCTTATTATAGATCCTGATCTGGATCGCAAATCACATGCTTCATATAAAAAATCCCGTTCTTGGTATAAATTGCAGGAGATTATAGAACATTTTAATTTAACAGATCCTTGGAGACTCACCCACCCTACAGATTCTGCTTTTACATTTTACTCTCCACCGCATAATACCTACTCCCGCATTGATTATTTTTTAATTAGTGCAAATCTTTCCACATACCTCTCATCAACCACAATTAAAGAAATTGCTATCTCAGATCATGCGACTATCATCCTAAGCTTTAATGGGATTGTTAACAATATTCCCTATAAACAGTGGAGATTTAATAACTCTTTACTTTTGGAAACCGAGTTTAAGGAACATATCTCTGCTGCTATAACTGAATTTTTTGAAATTAATAGCCCTACTTCCACAAACTGGATCAACCTATGGGATTCTTTTAAGGCAGTCATTAGGGGTGAAATTATATCTAGAGCGGCACATTTAAAACATGAACGTCTGCGTGCCACTACAGAGTTAGAGACTAAAATTAGAGCAGCTGAAAAATTTCATATAGACCATCCTGCTGATTTTGATGCCCTGATGCACCTTAGGTCACTTCGAGTAGAATATAATATACTTTTGAGCAAATCTGCTTCACATACCTTATTGCTCAAGAATGCTTCCTATTATATGGAGAATAATCGCTGTGGACATCAGTTGGCTCAATATCTTAAGGGACGGACGACTAAGACTCACATAGCCGCTATACATTGCGATAATAATAGTGTACTTACTGACTCTGCGGATATAGTCACTCAATTTCATACCTACTATTCACAACTATATTCCTCCGAAATTAGTGATTCTGCTTCCACGGATCAATTTTTACATTCCCTTCCTCATGTAACAATATCTAATTCACAACAACGAGATCTATCCAATGTTTTAAGTTGTGATGAAATAGATAAAGCTATTAGACACTTAGCTAATAATAAAACTCCTGGACCAGATGGTCTAACAGCAGAATTTTATCGAGCATTCCTACCCCAGATTTTACCTCATATATACAACTTCTTTATATATATCATCAACTCGGGTAAAATATCAGGGTCCTTTACAGAGGCGACTATAATTGTCTTACCTAAACCGGATAAATCACCCCTTTTGGTTTCTAACTACAGGCCTCTTTCTTTAATTAATACAGATGCTAAGATTTTTGCAAAGGTTATAGCGAATAGATTAATTCCTAGTATGCATAGTATTATTTCCTCAGATCAAACAGGATTCATCCCGGGACGCATGTCCAGTGATAATACTAGACTACTGGCAGACGTAATCCATTTAACTGATGTTAATTCGGAACCCTTGCTAATTATGGGATTGGATGCTGAAAAAGCTTTCGATCGTGTTGAGTGGGGGTACATTTTCCAAGTATTACGGTGGTATGGATATCCAACACCTTTTATATCAATGATTAAAATCCTATACACTGCACCTACAACTAAATTGTATATTAATGATTTCTTTTCTGCACCATTTCAGCCAAGCAGAGGTACCCGACAGGGTTGCCCGCTTTCTCCACTATTATTTGACATTGCCCTTGAGCCCTTGCTAACAGCGATTCGTAATTGCCCTACTATAACGGGATTTCACACACCTTCAGCTCATGTTAAACTATCAGTCACAACAGGGTTTGGATGGGGGACGCTCAGGAAAAGCTACTACTAGCCTAAAACAGCTCCACTCAAGAGGTAAAGGGTGCTCTCAGTGTGAACCATCAGCAATGGGAGCAGAAGCTCCGATGCTTCACTTCCGGGCTGAGGCGGGAAGCCTCCTCCACCACACCATCATTGAGCCCCCTATGTGTGAATAGTAATGAAAACCTACAATAAGGCCCTAAATAAATAATGCAATCAAACAACCCGTGAGCAATTAAAACTCAAACGGTGAAACTACAACCTGAGCGACCCCCACACAAACCCTGCCAGCCGAAACCCGCCAAGATAGCAACAAAGCAAAATCAAAATCAAAACATACTTAAATATAATCAAAAGAATATACTTATCTAAACCAAACTGCCACAATGAAAACGCCAGGAGCCGAAGTTCAACCAAGCTGGTTTCGGGGAGGAGCCCTTCTTCAGGAACCAGCCCCCGACCGCAAGCCAAAAACAAAAAAATGAAAAAATGCAAAATGCCGAAAAACGAGGCGGGACGGCCTCCCTCCAGCCGTCCCGCCTCGTTTTTCGGCATTTTGCATTTTTTCATTTTTTTGTTTTTGGCTTGCGGTCGGGGGCTGGTTCCTGAAGAAGGGCTCCTCCCCGAAACCAGCTTGGTTGAACTTCGGCTCCTGGCGTTTTCATTGTGGCAGTTTGGTTTAGATAAGTATATTCTTTTGATTATATTTAAGTATGTTTTGATTTTGATTTTGCTTTGTTGCTATCTTGGCGGGTTTCGGCTGGCAGGGTTTGTGTGGGGGTCGCTCAGGTTGTAGTTTCACCGTTTGAGTTTTAATTGCTCACGGGTTGTTTGATTGCATTATTTATTTAGGGCCTTATTGTAGGTTTTCATTACTATTCACACATAGGGGGCTCAATGATGGTGTGGTGGAGGAGGCTTCCCGCCTCAGCCCGGAAGTGAAGCATCGGAGCTTCTGCTCCCATTGCTGATGGTTCACACTGAGAGCACCCTTTACCTCTTGAGTGGAGCTGTTTTAGGCTAGTAGTAGCTTTTCCTGAGCGTCCCCCATCCAAACCCTGTTGTGACTGGTTGTGCCTCTTTGTTGTTACTATATTAGGATTTTTGGCATATTATTTGAGTGTAGTGTTGGTCATGTTAAACTATCAGCATATGCTGATGATGTCTTATTATATGCATCTCCCTCTTCTGTGCCCTCCATTTTAAATTTGATATCTACATACTCTTCTATATCCGGATACAAGCTTAATCTATCTAAAACCGAAATAATGCCCCTCCACTGTCCTGAGGTTAAAGTGGAGCTTGCTAAATACGGCTTCACATGGTCATCAACTAAAATAAAATACTTGGGAATTTATTTTGGGCCGTCAATAGAAGATACAATATCTTATAATCTGGACTTTCTGATTAATAAACTTAAAAGGCTTACATCCTGTTGGTCACCACTCAAGCTTACTTGGTGGGGCCGTCTAGACACTATAAAAATGATGTTAGTCCCGGTAATTAATTACACTCTCTCCATGCTGCCATGCCTGCTCCCATTGCCGGAATATAAGAAAATTGAGTGCATCTTAACTTCCTTTCTTTGGAATGCTAAAACTCCTCGAATTAGTTTACAAAAACTTAAGTGTAGTAAACGGAATGGAGGGGTTAACTTTCCTAGTGTATATGAGTATCATTTGGCATTTTTATTACGTCAAAGCATGATATGGAATGACCCATTACAACTCACATACACTCCACTATGGGCCACCTTAGAATCATTAGGCGACCCCCTATATCTGAAACATGCCGCTCTTATGGAGGGACTTGAAGAGCTAGACTCCCACCCAATAGTGAAATCCACTGTTACCGCTATTAGATCAATAGATTGCTTGATGGAGATCCCTTGGTCTTCCTCGATATTTGCCCCAATATGGAATAATCCTGCATTCAAAATACAGCACAAATTGATTTCCTGGAGATTGTGGCAGACACATGGTATTTGGAATATATCCAATCTCTTTGATGGTTATACTTGGTTTACGTATGAAGACATATGTAGGAAACATAAATTGCCTCCATCACAATTTTTTAGGTGGCTTCAGTTGACTCACTGTATTAAAAAGGCCCTGAAAATTAGTACTTACAAGGTGGACATACCTTCATATGTCACAGCGTGTATCACTATCTCTGCCTCTGGAAAGACTGCTTCTAAATGGTACAAACTCCTTCAAGGATATAAATATGCCTCTGTGAGATCCATTAGGGAAGTATGGCATAAGGAACTCTCCTTAGACTTAGATGAACATGATTGGAATCAATTATGGATCTCTGCTGGTAAAGCTCTCCATTCTTCCTCAATACTCCAAACAGCATTCTTTTTATTGCATAGAGCATACTGGACACCTTGTAGGCTAGGAAAGATAGACGCCTCTGCATCAAAACTATGTTGGTCTTGTAAAATGTATGATGGATCGTTGAGACACATGATATATGATTGTCCAATGCTGGCGTATTTCTGGAAATCAGTATGGTCAGACATATGTGATATACTCTGTATACATAGTACTTTTTCCTATGCTATTGTCATCACTGGCATGCATGCATTGTCAACACCTATTACGGGTGATGAAGGTATTCTACTTAGAGGCCTACTTCTCTTAGCATTACGTTGCATTACCTCCAACTGGAAATCTCTCGATAGGGTTGCACCTTCAATGTGGTGGTCGAATATTAACATTGTTGTTAAATATGAACTGTTGTATGCTCGTAAATCGGGATCTCTGCGACGATTCCATAACATATGGGATCCTGTACTGAATTACTGTTCCAATATATGTAACATAGCTGATGTATAAGGTTTTCTATTTGTCAATTGGCTTATATGCCTCTATATCATTCACGAGAAACATTATATACACATGGTTATGGATGCACACTCATGTAATGAATCTTATATATATGGATCTGTCCTCTCATTTTCATTTTCCTTTTTATCACAGATGAAGATTGTTATGATAGATATGCTTCTTGACTGATGTTCTTTTTATTTCGATTTGTTGTATCTTATATATAAAATCAATAAAAATGATTGAACTTTAAAGGGCCCCTAAAAGCTCTATAAAGTTAATTTGTTAACAAGGAATATGAACTGTAGCATGAAACAATGTTTTTCATGAGACGTGTGTGGCAAATCAGACTCCCGAACCTTTTTTTTATTTCTTTAGTCATGACACCAGGATTAACATCCTGACCTTACTAAAACTGTCTGCAATGTACCCAAAGTACGCAGGTCTCCATTTAACATCTTATCTGGCAAACGAAGCTCTTAGAAGTACAGTGCACTTAACAACATGTATTGGTTCAGCTCTAGTTTGACAGGAAGGATATCTTGTACCGAGCCACTCACACTACATCCTGCAGCACTCTGCATTCCTCAGAGGTTTCCCATCCAAGTACAGATCAGGCTAAATCCTGATTATCTTTCGAGCTGTCACACTGCAGAGCACAAGGAACTGTAGCTTTAGAAGAGGGTTTCCCAGACTGGTCCTGTGCTGATCTCACAGCCAGTTTTGGTTTCAGGATATCTGAGACAAAGGTCCTTCTTCTGTGGTTAATGCAGTTGCTTGAGAACCAGGGGAATAACCCCCCCCCCCAAAAAAAAAAGATGAAACTGATTTACTCATAAATTTCAAACACAGTCCCAAAATTGTAAATCAACTACTGAACACTTAATACCATGATCTTGAAAATATATAGAATTTATTCTTAAGTGGGAGGAAAAGGCTTCAGAAAGGTATCTGCTAATAAGCTACAGGAATCCAGCTAAAGTAGACCAAATATCATGACGTCAGAAAAAACCTCTACACAAAAATATTTCTTATTTTATTAAATTGTGTACTATCAGATATATATGAGTGTAGTTACAAAATATATTTCTGTATATACTATGGGACTCATTAAAAAAAAAAAAAAGAATGGAATCCAAAAAACAGCATAAATAAGCACTTGGACTGTCCTAGTGCCTATTTTCAAAACTGACTTCCTAGACGTCCTGCTAGGCTTTTTGTTCACACTGCATCCAGATTTCAAGGGGGAGTGTTAGAGGCATGTTATGGGTGGGATTTGGGTATGCTTAGCGCTTGGATGTCTTGCGGCAATAATCAAAAATTTCCCAAGATGTCCAGGATGCTATTTGGACGTCCCAAGCTAGACCAGTTTTAAAACATAAGAACTGCCATATTGGAACAGACCAAAGGTCCATCAAGCCCAGCATCCCGCCCCCAACAGCGGCCAAACCAGGTCCCAAGTGCCTAGCCAGATCCCAAGCAGCAAAACCGATTCCTTGCTGCCTAGGGTTACCAGAGGTCTGGATTTATCTGGACATGTCTTCTTTTTTAAGGACATGTCTGGGCGTCCGGATGGCTTTTCAAAACCCAGCACTTTGTCTGGGTTTTGAAAAGCTTCCTCTTCAGATCATATCGGGGGGGGGGGAGGCATCTGTGCATGTGCGGATGCTCGACCGACCGACAAGAACAGGCTGAGGGGGGCGGGGCTGGGGCGTAACAGGGTGGAACTGGGCAGGCCTGCATGCGGGTCTATGGGTCTGGATTTTATGCAAGTAAAATCTGGTAACCCTAACCCTGCCTATCTCAGGAACAAGCAGTGGATTTCTACAAGCCATGGAAACTTATACAAACATAACTCCAGCACGTTGGTCAGACATTTCTAAAACTTAGCTAGCCAATAGGTTGCAGGGACAAACAGAACTGAAGGTTACTAAGCAAAGGATGATGGTGTATCGTATTTCTATGTTTCTATAACCTATTGCTCTTGTCTCTACAGCTTCTTGGCTGCTTAAGGAAGAAAACTTACAGTATTAGCTAAGGGGTTCTGAAGGAAACAGAAGCTGAGGGAAGAGCTGTGAAAGGGAGAACTCAGCTGAAGCTAATACAGGCTGGGTGAAGCACGAAAACTGATACAAAGATAACTGCAACACATTGGTCAGACGTTCCTAAGGAAGCTCAGCCAGCCAATAGGCTACAGGAAAAAAAAAAAAACAAACAAGACAGAATTGCTAAGTGTGGAAAGTGAGCCCACCAAAAACCTACTATACTATAGGTGACACCAGCAGCCATATAGGCTATTGGGGTGGTAGACAGGTTGATATAGTAGGTTTTGGAGGAGTAATGGAGGTCTCACCATATATTTTAAGAGGGTTCTGGTGAAATGTACACCTGAAACCCTTTATGGGAAGTTCACAGCAGTGCCCTGTAAAGTGCCCCACAGCTCCGTTGGCTTGTGTAGTATAAATGGCTTGGTTTTGGACATTTTGAACTTGAACTTTTTTCTTTTCAAAAATGGCTGAAAAAGCTGAATGTCCTAAGAACATAAGAATTGCCGCTGCTTGGTCAGACCAGTGGTTCATCGTGCCAAGCAGTCCGCTCACGCGGCGGCCCCTAGGTCAGAGACCAGTGCCCTAACTGAGACCAGCCCTACCTGCGTATGTTGTGGTTCAGCAGGAACTTTTCTAACTTTGTCTTGAATCCCTGGAGGGTGTTTTCCCCTACAAGAGACTCCGGAAGAGCGTTCCAGCTCTCCACCACTCTCTGGGTGAAGAAGAACTTCCTTACGTTTGTACAGAATCTATCCTCTTTCAACTTTAGAGAGTGCCCTCTCGTTCTCCCTACCTTGGAGAGGGTGAACAATCTGTCTTTATCTGCTAAGTCTGTTCCCTTCAGTATCTTGAATGTTTCGATCATGTCCCCTCTCAGTCTCCTCTTTTCAAGGGAGAAGAGGCCCAGTTTCTCTAATCTCTCACTGTTTGGCAATTCCTCCAGTCCCTTAACCATTTCAGCCGCTCTTCTCTGGACCCTCTCGAGTAATGCCGTGTCCGTCTTCATGTACGGTGACCAGTGCTGGACGCAGTATTCCAGGTGAGGGCGTACCATGGCCCAGTAAAGTGGCATGATAACCTTCTCTGATCTGTTCATGATCCCCTTCTTTATCATTCCTAGCATTCTGTTCGCCCTTTTTGCCGCTGCATCGCATTGTACAGACAGCTTCATCGACTTGTCAATCAGAATTCCCGTCTCTTTCCTGGGACGTCTCTCCAAGTACCGCCCCAGACATCCTGTATTCGTGCATGAGATTTTTGTTACCAACATGCATCACTTTGCACGTATCCACGTTGAACCTCATTTGCCATGTCACTGCCCATTTCTCGAGCTTGATTATGTCACTTTGTAGATCTTCGCAATCCCCCTGTGTCTTCACTACTCTGAATAACTTCGTATCGCCGGCAAACTTAATCACCTCACTTGTCGTACCAATGTCCAGATCGTTTATAAAGATGTTGAAGAGCACGGGTCCATGCACCGAGCCCTACGGCACCCCGCTGGTGACACTCTTCCAGTCTGAGTATTGTCCATTTACCTCCACTCTCTATTTCCTATGCTCCAGCCAGTTTTTAATCCACGTGAGTATTTCAGCCAAGACATCTATGAGGAGGTCCTGAAACGTTCTCAGCCCAACCAACCAACTTCCTAAATTCTGAGCATTATTTTGCCACTGTAGCTGAAAAAAGTGTTACTCTATTTTGTTAACTACTAATTTGCAGAAACAAAATTTTATGTTTTTGACATTGTTTCAGATCATTGATAGAGTCATATCCACTTCATTCTCCTCTTGGTTGGGCTGAGAACTTTTCAGCACCCCCTTGTAGATGGGCGGTTAAAAAAAAAAAAAAAAGATGTCTAGGGGTTTCGAAAATGGACATTTTCACTTCCTGCATTTTGGACACATTTCTTAAGGCAGGGGTGTCCAATGTCGGTCCTCGAGGGCCGCAGTCCAGTCGGGTTTTCAGGATTTCCCCAATGAATATGCATTGAAAGCAGTGCATGCAAATAGATCTCATGCATATTCATTGGGGAAATCCTGAAAACCCAACTGGACTGCGGCCCTCGAGGACCGACATTGGACACCCCTGTCTTAAGACATCCAAATTGGACTTAGCTGCACTATTGAAAATGGCTCTCTAAGGCACAGTAAAAACAATTTAGTAACTTATAAGGGCAAAAGCCAGTGGCACTTAACTGAATCAGCAAAGGTGCTCAATGAAGCCCTCTGTTTCACTCCTCTCTTCATCAGCAGTTTCCATTCAAGTATCACTGTTAGTGTGGTATAAAGTTGATGTAACCTAGCAAAATTAGCAAAAACCAATGTGGTGGCATATTACTAAATGATATAAAAATCAGCTATACAAAAAAAGAGGTTTTAATATCACTATGATTTACAAAGCAATCGAAAGAGCCACTAAAAAATTTTTTAAGATGGCACCTGGATTTTAAACAGAAAGCTGGAGATCAACTACTAGTTTTACTAGACTAACTTAAAGGGAAAACATACTCCTCAAAGCATCACACAGAAAATATTAATCAAAACAAATAATTTATAAAGGTTGAGCCATGGAGGGGCATAATCAAAACATATGTCTAAGTCAGATTTGGATGTAGGGCGCTAGTCACCCAAAGGCAGCACCGGGAAAATGTCCATTTTCGAAAAGTACGTCTAAAATATTTTTTTTCCTAAAAATTGTTTATCTGGACGCCCAGGCTTTTGAATGTCCAGACCGCCACTACGTGTATGTTTATAGCACATTCTCAACCAAAAATTTGTCCAAGTCCCAAATGCCTAGAACAAGACCTTTTGAATGTGGAGGGGCCAGCATTGTGATGGACTGGCCCACCCAGACATGTGGGCCAGATATGTGATATGTGAAAACTCAATGATATTCCAAAATATAAAAAAATACAAGAAAAATACAAAAAATGTTATGTACAACGTAGATAGTGCTGCTTTGGTTTAAATGGGGTGTGTTTCAAAAAAAATGGAGGAAAAGCCTCAGACTGAAGCTCTCCCACCACCACAATGGTGGTCCAAGGTGGTTGGGTGATAACCTCACAGGCAAAAAACCTCCATTGCACTCCCAAAGTGTAAAAACCTTAAGCAGGGCTGTCTATGCAAATTGATAGAAGATAAGTTGAAAGTTTCTTTCTTCTATCAATTTGCATAGACAGCCCTGCTTAAGGTTTTTACACTTTGGGAGTGCAATGGAGGTTTTTTGCCAGTGAGGTTATCACCCAACCACCTTGGACCACCATTGTGGTGGTGGGAGGGCTTCAGTCTGAGGCTTTTCCTCCACCCAGACAGAGAAGCGGGGCACCTTACAAGGCACTGCTGTGAACTTCTCAAAAAGGGTGCCACATAAACATCTTACCTGAAATCCCATTCCTTTTCTCTTTCCCTTACTAATGCTCCCTTCCCAACCCTGCCTGCTTCACCACTTCAGTAAGAGGAGGAAGCAAGCTGGGAGCACAGCCCCTTGGTATGTCATTGAGGGTCTATGCAGTAAAGTATGGCATGCATAAAAAGCAGATCCCCTAATCCATTTCCAAGTAAATGCTAGAATTAGCACACACCCCTTCTTTAAATGAGGGAATACTATACATAAAATAGCCTTTATTGGCACCTACAATATAGAGAGGCATTGCTCTCTCTCACTGAACATCACTGATACCCAAATAACTTCAGGGACCATCTAGACTAGTGTATCGCAAACTGTGTGCCTCCTGAGATTTCAGGTGTGCTGCGGTATACTGGGGAAGAGGAGAGATGCCGGCGCCAGCTGACTGTCTACAAGACGTGCCTCTCGCGAAGAGAGGCACGTCCTGCAAGCAAACTCCCGACACTGGCACCTCTTCTCTCTGCTGGCCCTTCTCTCCAGCGCAGGTCCTTCTCTTGGCGCAAGGCCCGTTTGAAGGGCCTTTGCGCATTTGCTGACATTGGTGCGCTGATGTCATGCATGCGTGTGACGTCATCACGCCGACGCCAGTGCACTTCCAGGTTTCTCGAGCCGGGGACACTAGGTTTAGTGTGCCCCGGCTCAAAAAAGTTTGCGAGACACTGATCTCAACTGTCCCCAGACTGCCCTCGCATTAACTGTATAATGCCTTGGTGGTGTGTGTTGATATTCAGCAGCAGAGCGGCTCAGAAGGATTTAAACAGATAAATGAAAAGAAGAGAAAATTTGATATACTACCTTTCTGTGGTAACAATCAAAGCGGTACCTGGGCAATGGAGAGTTAATTGACTTATGCAGAGTCACAATGAGCTGCGATGGGATTCAAACCCAGTTCCTCTGGTTTTCAGGCCACTACTCTTCCACAGGTGTCATGGTTAAGAAAGGCTAAAGAGGTTAGAGGCCTTCAGCTTGGAAAAAAGAAAGCTAAAAAGGGATATTACAGAGGTCCATAAAATCATGCATGGGAAGAACAGATAAATAAGAATTGTGGTTTACCTTTCCCAAGTATGCCATGAAAGTAATGGAGGGCAGATTTTATAAAAATTTGTGAAAGTATTTTTATTGCTCATTAGATCAAATCTCGGACCTCCTTCTTCTGTTTCTCCTTCTCATATTCCCAATGATTCCTCTCATCTATCATTCAGCTCTTGTTCAACTTTTAAAATGCCTTCGCTAGCTAATTTACTTCCCATCTTGCAATCTCTTAATACCTCCAACACTCCTTTGGAGAGTATTCCTCCTTCTCTCCTTAAAAAATTCTTCTCCTTCTTCGGTCCATATCTTTGGGAAATGATATCTAAATCTCTTTCCGACTGCTTAGTTCCTTCTGCTTGGAAAACAGCCCTTGTCTTTCCAAAACTCAAACAATACAACTTAGATCCCTCCCTGCCAGCAAGTTACCGCCCCATTGCTAATCTTCCTTTAATATCTAAACTAACGGAAAAAATCATTCACACCCAACTCACAGAATTTATCGAAAAAACCTTTGCTTTACATCCTTGCCAAACTGGCTTTCGTTCTTCGCATTCAACAGAATTGTCACTGCTAGGCCTCATCTCAACCATACACTATTATCATGATCACCAAAAATCTGTCCTTCTTATCTCCCTCGACCTTTCCGCAGCCTTTGATACCATTGACCATTCTCTTCTCATAAACAGACTCAAAGATTGCGGTATCACAGGATCTGCACTTTCATGGTTCACGTCTTATTTTAAAGAATGTAGCTTTAAAGTCCATGTAAGGAATGAAACCTCTTCTTCTATATCACAAACCTATGACGTCCCGCAAGGTTCCATTCTATCCCCATTACTTTTTAATATCTTTCTATCTCCCCTCCTAACTTTAGCACAATCTATTGTATTTACAATCTTTGCCTATGCAGATGACATACAACTTCTTCATCCAATCAACACTTCAAATATTTCAGATATAAAAGATATAAACAATAAACTGGACACCATAAGTGATTGGCTTTATTCTAATAAACTTTCCCTCAATATAGACAAATCCCGTGGTCTCTTACTTTCAATTAAAAATACCGAATTCCTACCAGAAAAAATTTCTATTAAATCTGTTCCAAATCAAATGGAAACAAAAATAAAACTTCTAGGAGTCATCATTGATAAAGATCTATCATTCCACGACCATATTAGTTCAGTTGTAAAAACTTGTTTCTACAAACTTCGCATTATCCGCTCATTAACTTCAATTTTGGAGACCGAATCAATCAAAATTCTGGTTCATTCTTTAATTATTTCCCACTTAGATTACTGTAATTCCCTTCTCCTCCCTCTTATTCCATTCACAATATTTTCTTATTATTCTTTTTTTTATTTTATTTTATTTTATTTCTCTCTTAAAGAACCTACCCCACCCAATATGTTTTATTCCCAACTCCCCTTTCTTCCTTTTCTCTCAAAAATGTAACTCTACCCTCCCATTCCCTTTTATCCTCACTTTCAAGTTTGTCTGTTAATGTCTTTTATGTCCACTCTATGCACTTTTAAATATTTACCATTTCAATTTCTTTTTCTTTACTTTTTTTAAAATTTAATGTAAACCGGCCAGATATTTGTTTGATGGTCGGTATATTAAAATCTAATAAACTTGAAACTTGAAACTTCATTCAAGCTGTGTAATTTCTTACCAGAGGATATCATCAAGAAAACTTGCATAGCAAGATTCAAAGCAATTTAGATAAGTTCTGTTACAGATGTTGATTTACACTGATGCCACCTAGTGGCTCATAGTTATATCTCACGTCTTCATTGTTGCATATCACTTCCTAATTCTTTGTAGTCACCTTTTTCCTTTAATTGTAACACAGCTTTGTTCTTATGCACCAACTGCATTTAGTATGTCTGCATTCCTAACTTTGAAACATGGGTCTCCTTTTACTAAGCTGAGATAGCGGTTTTAGCATGCGCTTAGCGTGCACTAAATTGCCGTGTGCGCTAGACGCTAATGCCATCATTGAGCTGGCGTTAGTTCTAGCCGCATAGCGTGGGTTTAGCGCACGCTAAAATTCTGCGCTCGCTAAAAACGCTATCGCAGCTTAGTAAAAGGAGCCTTAGGTGTCAAAAGTTTCTGAACCTGTGCTGTTTTCCTGCCTATGACGGAGAACGTTTCCACAATGTGGTGAGTTGCAGAACTGTGAGTGTAAAGCAGGACTTACAGTGAGGCTGATCAGCCTAAGACTGCATATGCCTTTCCTTTATGCAGAAGCAAAAAAAAAAAAATATGACAGCATCATAGCAGCTGCTAATAGCATGAAGGTTAATGGTGACTTAAGTAGCAACCAGGAAAATTTCAGAGCAGAATTTGAGAAGACTGTTCTCTAGCAACAGGCTTATATTGTATTTACATCTCAGTGATCAATGCTAATTGGTAATTGCCTTTTAAGTTTCCTTTCAAAAGCTTTATATTCATTTTTTTTTTTAAACAAATCAACTGGCAAAACAGTACAAATAAAATTAGAAAACAAGTATGTGCTAGTGATCAGTAGTTTAAAAGGTGAGAACTGAAAAGATAATACATATTTCTTAATCTAAATCATTGACAGCAAGTCAATTAAATCCCACCTGCTGGATTTTACAGGGTTTTATTCTGATACAGAGCTATTCAGTCACGAGCTGCCCTTTTGGCTTTCTTCAAGTGACTGCCCATGGCATTTGACATGCACAAAAGGATAAGTGGATACAGCTATTAGCAAGGTCTTGAAAAAGATACTTGTCACCAAAGGTCAGCTATCTCTTAACTTTACCCTGTAAAATGTCACAGAGGTCTGCAGGCTTCTCTATTTCTAATCAATCTCTATTAGACACAGGGAGTTGTTTTAAAGTGCCAGTCTTGGCCCCTTCAGTGTTATCTAGTGGATAGCAAAGGTGAGAGAAGAGAAACACTAGCCATTAATTGCTTTTGTTGGAATCCAGAGATTTCATTAAATTAACATGTTGTTTTAAGTGCTTTACATCGAAATCTGAAAATGTATCTTTTTATAAATAATGTGGTCAATATTCAGCAATCCAGTGTCCAATTGAAATTAACTGGATGCTCAGTCAGGATATCAGATTAAGGGGGAAAGTTATCAACACGGGCTACCGTTAAGATTTAATCTAATCTAAGATTTATGAGTCGTTCTAGGCCTAATTAGGTTCAAGGCAACGTACAATTCAAGAGATATGCAATAGATGGGTTAGTTTACCATTAACAGGTTATTTTAGAGCAGGGGTGGGCAATTCCGGTCCTCGAGGGCCGGAATCCAGTCGGGTTTTCAGGATTTCCTCAATGAATAGGCATGAGATCTGGTATTTGCATGCACTGCTTTCAATGCATATTCATTGAGAAAATGCTGAAAACCCAACTGGATTCCGACCCTCAAGTACCGGAGTTGCCCACCCCTGTTTTAGAGCATGTCCCATTTTATGCAATGAGACCTAGTTACTAATGAACCGGGTTAGCAGTAAAATAACCTGTCTTAACAGTAGGACAAATTGATAACTTTCCCCCCGAGTCAAGACAATGAACATACTCAGTTAAAGTTAATGGGATAACCTATCTAATTAACTTTAGGACAAGTATTTCAACAGTCCCGACTTAGGGCTAGATTCACCAAGAGCACAGATCGGATCCGTGAGGGATCCAATCCGATTCATGTCCGGGGGTTGATTCACGAATTGCCCTCATGCAAATGAAGGCGATTGGAATCACGCCTCCAACCGAGTGCCCGGATCGCTCTGTAGCGATCCCGACAAATGCGCAGAGCATCTGTAGATGGTCTGCACATGCATCGAAGAGCAGCGACTTTTTTAAAAACTTTAGTCCAGCGAGCCCATGGTTTAAACCCGCTTTAAACCTGCGGGTTAAAACCATGGGCTCGCACTGCAGGGCAAGGCCAGGGCAGCGCTTGGGGCAGAGAGCAGGAGAGTCGGGGGCAGAGAGCGCGCAGGAGATTTGGGGCAGAGTAGGCTGGCAGGAGCAAATTGGAAGAGAGTCGGGGCAGGGAGCAGGGGAGGAGATTCGGGGGGCAGAGCAGGGAGGCAGGAGAAAATCGCGGTAGAGAGCTGGAAAGTCGGGGTAGACAGCAGGCAGAGAGCAGGAGATGGCAGTCGGAAAGCAGTGAACGACTGGTCCCCAGCAGTCGCTTTGTTTGTGATCGGCCAGCCCAGTCGATATTGCAGGGTTTTTGTTAGTGAATCGCTGCCTGCCTACATTTCAATGCCGTTCCCCCTCATTTGCATGCACGGATTGGAGGATGATCGGGAGAGAGGTTAGTGAATTGGGTCAGAGGGAAATCGGGTCGCAAAGGGGTCGCAAACTGATCAGTTTGCTTAATTTAGCTAGATAACACTGAATACTAGCACTAATCAGATTAAAGTACAGCCATCCTCTACATACCTTTTATTCCACAAATTGAGAGGAATTGGGGTAAAGCTATGCAGGTGCAGAGAAAGCATTCAACCATTAAATAGCTATGTTGATCTTGAGGCCCTGAAGTAGTGGTGCTGTTTGCCATGAAGCGATTGTCGGCTGTACAAAGTATACCTAGTGAGATTGACTTGCACATAGAATATCATATGATAATATCCTTGCTATATATATTTTTTTATTGCTGAATGTTTTTTCTGTCTGTGATGGGTTGGTAGAGGGTGGTTTCACCTCACCAATAATCTGAGGCATTTTCTTTTGCCCGTAGGTGCCTAGCTAGCTTTTGTTCTTCAATTAATGGGGTGATTCTGTAGTTGCATACCTTTAATTCCAGCTTAGTTAACCAGCCCCAATAGCACACAAATGCCATCTCAGAACGTTACTTCTGCCCTGAAGCTTGTGTAAATGAGTGTGCAATCTCTACTTGGACCTGCTTATTTACACACATCACAACGCTAACCTCCACTCTACCCAAATCATGCTCTTGGGAGCATCATGTATAATTTTCTAGACAAGCATACAAATATGCACATAAATGGTCAGGCCTCTTCCTATGTAAAACCTGCATTGCGTGCATTTTAAATGAACAAATAATCAACACAGAGGTGCCAGTACTCCCAGCACACACCCCTTCCCTAAACCCTGCCACTTAAATTTTAATAATCCTCTCTCTGCCAGAGCCCTCTCCAACCCTGATCCTCTCCCAGGACTTACATGAGGGATCAGCACAGGTAGTTGAGTGGTCGCAGGCAGCAGGGACACTTCTCTGCTGCCACATAGGTTGGAATTAAATCCAAAATGGCTTTGATGACCCCTAGTGGTAGTCTCACAGTACTATCTCAAGGGGCTCATCCTTTTATGTATGGAAAAAAATCTACATATTTGTAAGGATGACAAATAATAGTAGTACCCAAGACTACCACTAGAGTTCAGCAGCATCATTTTGGATTTGGGCATTGACCTGGGCAGCAATCGAGGAAGATCCCTGCCACTGCCAATGCTGACTCCCAAGTAAGTTCCAAGGCAGGGTCAAGGGTGAGGGAAGGTAGGGCTCTGGCAAGGGGTGGGTTGTTAAAGTCCAAAGAGAAGGGTTTGTGGAAGGGGACAGGCTGGGTGTGTTCCAGCACCCCAGTGTTAATTGGGGTGGGGTAGGGGCTGTCTTTGGGGGGTTCAGAAATTGTCATGACCTGTGTTGAGGGTCTGGATGTGCCACTGGGGGACTGGGATTGTAATGGGGGCTAGAATCGTACTTAGCACTGATATTTTTCTGGCGTCCATTTTAAATTTAGGCATAGTTTCAGCAAAATGTGTGCTTTATAACATAGACTCTAAAATATGCACCATCCTGCCCAATTAACCTAGGCACCTTGCTATAAATTTACCCTCAAAAAGGGAGTATATTGAAAGAGGAGTAAATAAGCTGAAGCATTACAAAATTAATAAAGAGTGGCTACCATTTTCCTACATTTTGCAATATATTGTACCTATTTTCTTTGGCTTTTTAAATGCACTTTTGCCCATACTGTATACACAGCACCTTAAGATAGGCACCGGTAGGCACCCTATTGGTGCCTAACACATTGAAAACACCAATTAAAAAAGAAAAAAGTATTTTAAAAGAAAAAAATGTAGGTGCCTGCATTGCGCCTATGGAGGCACTTTACAAAGCCTAACGCCAGAAGCAATGTTAAGCATCATAAAGCATCTCCGTCAGTGTGATTCATGTAAAAAGTAGGTGCCAGAAATGTAGAAACCCCGGCCTACATTTCTGGCGCCTACCTTTTCTGAAGCTACGATTCTATAAAATGGCGCTGTCACGTGATTAGCACATGATCAGCAGCCATTTTTAAGGCAACCGCCAAGGATGCCATTTATATAATCTGGGCCTTTGTGGCTTTGTTACAGTCTCTAGGGTTTTAATTCCTATTATCTCAATGATGTTGTTATATTTTGTAAATGTATTTTGTTTCTATCAGATATTGTTGTATTTATTGCGTATGTACTCCACCTAGAACCAAAGGATAGAGTGGATTTTAAATAATTTAAATAAAATATAAGACTATTAATTTACCACAGTGTGGGGGGAGGGGAAACCCCAAATGCCTTCAAATTAAAAGAAATTGAGCTACTTCTAGCATAGTTGTGGTATCCTTAGTAAAGAGACTTAAATGATCACAGGCTCGCCACAGGTTGACTTTCTTGGAAGGCACCAAGCAATTCATCACAGCACATTATGATACAGTTAAATCCTGGATCATTGTATAGCCACAAACTGATTTTTCTATTTGGCAGTATGAGGCATTTTTTTTGCCACTCATGATAGACAACTCACTGGGATCTTGCTTCCTACAGATTGCATGCCAGTATGAACGAACTCATCAGATGGGAGGGGGGGGAGTTTTCTGCTACTCAAATGTGGAGGTGGCAGATAAAAGACAAGACATTCAAGTAGCTGACAGAGTAACCTGTAAGAGCCCGTCCCCAGTAATCTGCTTGTCAGCTTTTCAAGCTTAGAGAGGACACATGCACCACAGGCTGTCAGCTTCGCGGCATCTTTCCCCTTTGCTTTTCATCATCTTTAGGCCCATGAAAGGAGGTTTTGTTTGATTTTCTACAAGAGCCTGAGGAAGAACATAATTTTTTTTTTTGTCTAACAAAGTATATCACATGTAAAAATAAAAGGCTTGCATAGATAATGTACATCTTAAATTTCTTGTAAAATGCTTCTGAAATATATAATTGCAATGCACAGAAGTACTTCAAAGGATGGCTTATGGGGCAATTCTAGAACTTGGGGCTAAGCTATAGGCGTCATCATGGTGCAAGTGTAGTGGCAATTCTATAACAGCTGCAGGGCATGCCTAAGCCATTATAGAATACTAGTGCAAAGCCACATTGGCATGCCAAAATATAGGTGCACCTAATTATGACAGGTCAATGGCTGCTGAAAATTGGCTTCAACAGTTTCTTAAATTGACACAAATCTTTCTGCTGTCGAAGATACACAGGAAGCTTATTCCACCCCATTGGCCCAGCACAAGAGAAAACACTTTCTTAATGTTCCATGCTGTAAAATTTTATACGATGGAATAGCCAGGTCAAAATGACCTGCAGAACGCAGTAACCTAGATGGAACATATGACACAATACAATCCTGCAGATATATAGGCAATAATTGATTCAAACTCAAATATACTATCAGTAACAGTTTGTATCTTACCCGATACTCAGTGGCGTAGTAAGGAATGGCAGGGGTGGTCTGCTCCGGGCGCTGTCTTGATGGGGTTGCTGGCACCTGTCCTCCTCTCTACCCCTTGCTTCTTCCCCACCCGCCCCCACTATTGCACGTGCACACCCTTCGCTTCCCATGTACCTCTTTAACGTTCCCGGGGCAAACAGCAACCGCAACCTGCTGCTTGCGCCAGTGTCGGCTCTTTCTCTGACATCACTTCCTGGACCCACGCCTAGGAAGTGGCATCAGAGGAAGAGCCGGTCACTCTTCTTTGAACCTTTTCTAATTCCGCTATATAAGAACTTATGAATAGCCTTACTGGGTCAGACCAATGGTCCATCACAGTGGCGTACCTAGCATATGTGACACCCGGGGCCCATCATTTTTTGACACCCCCTCCCCAACTGTATGAAAACATGATTTTTAGTAACAATCCACACGTCACACATGAGTACCTAGGAAAAGGCAGCATATTACATACTGCAATGAGCAGTACAACATCAATACACCCATTGTAAAACTAATCAAGCCAGACTAGTACAGATCAATCCTGCAGTCAATCCTAAAAAAAAACCATGTCTTTCGAACACACCTTCGCCTAGTATGGAATATGTAATCACAAACTAACCCCTCCCTCTTTTACAAAACTGTAGTGTGGATTTTAGCTACGGAGGTAACAGCTCTGATGCTCATAGAATTCTGAGCATCAGAGCTGCTACCACCATGGCTGGTGCTAAAAAACGCTTCATCGTTTTGTAAAAGGGGGGATAAAATAGAAATACATAGACAAAGGTTAAATTGAACCAGCAAGAAGCTGGACTCTGCATAAAATGCTTCACAGAAACAGTGGCACATGTCTCCTAAAGCAATAAATAAATAGAAAATTTTTTTTCTACCTTTGTCTTCTGTGGTTTCTGCTTTCTTCATCTTCTTGTAACTCTCTTCCTTCCATCCACTGTCTGCTGTCTCTCTTCCCCTATAAGGCATCTTCTCTCCTTCTATGCCCCTTCCAGAAACTGTATGCCTCCCCCTTCCATCTCTCCTTTCACCCCCATTGGTCTGGCATCTCTCTCCTCTCCTTCCCTCTCCCACTACTCTCCTCTGCAATCCCTTTCCCTTTTTTCCCTCATTTCCCTTTTCAATTTATTTTCTATATCTGTCTAGATTATGTTCTTACTACCCTCTCATCAATGTCCTTTTTTACTGTCTACCTAAAGCTTGCCACTTCTTTCCCTCACCCCTCCAGTGTTTCCCTAACTCAATCTTTTTCTCCCCATCATGTGTCCTCCTTTTATTTATCCCCTCCTTCCATCATGTACCCTCTTTCTCCAACCCTTCCATCTAGTACCTTCTTCTCTCTCTGTCCACTTCCATCCAGGATCTGCTCCCCTCTTTCTCTCCTCCCATTTCCTTCTGGCATTTGCTCCCTTATCTCTCCCATCTGCACTTCCATCCAGCATAGGCTCCCCACTACCATCCAATGTCTGCCCTTTCTCCCTCCATCCACCCCTCTTCAAACAGCATCTTCCCCCTTTCTTTCCCTCCAATATCCTTCCCCCTTATGTCTCTCC
The DNA here is from genome assembly GCF_902459505.1 of Geotrypetes seraphini. Lineage (NCBI taxonomy): Eukaryota > Metazoa > Chordata > Amphibia > Gymnophiona > Dermophiidae > Geotrypetes > Geotrypetes seraphini. The sequence goes on from NC_047086.1 coordinate 318,118,892, forward strand.
CCTTTCTCTGTACATCAGTTCCATCAGCACCACCCTTCCATACCACCCTGCCCCCTTTCTTTCCCTCCACCACTCTTCCATTCCAGCAGTCCTACTCCTTTCTCTCCCTTCATGCAGCAAGGTCCTGCGATGACTAGCTGCCTGCTGCCAGTCTACCCCACTCCGACGTACTTGCTCTAGAGCGGACTCAGCAGCCGCATGCTGAAAGGTCCCGTGATGACTAGTCGGCTGGCTTTGCTCTGGAAGAAGTAAGTTACGTTGGAGGGGGTGGACCCGGCAGACGCAGGGAGTTGCGGCAAAGTCCCGCAATGACTATGTCTGCCGGGTCCACCCCCTCCGACATAACTTACTTCTTCCGGAGCAGAGCCAGCAGATGAGTCATCGCGGGACCTTCCTGCACCTCAGCGCAGCTGACGACTCTGCTGAAGAGAAAGTAAGTCAGTGGTAACGTGACCATTTATTTTTTTCATCAAAAGGGGACATCTATTAATTGACTGTGTATCCTTTCTTTCTTTCTGCACTCAGGCCCAACAATTGTCCCTTTCTATTCCCTCCCTCCTTCCTTCCCATGTTCTTAGTGCCCCCAGTGCCTCCTTCCCGTGTCCATAGTGCCCCCAGTGCCTCCTTCCAGTGTCCTTAGTGCCCCCAGTGCCTCCTTCTTATGTCCCCCCACTGCCTTCCAGATTTTGCCCACCCCCAAAGCCAGCCAGCTCTGCCACCTCTCTATTTTTTTCTCTCTGTCACCACCCCATCCCCTATGCTCTGGCATCTCTCTCTTCTCCTTTCTTTCCTTCGCACCCCATAGGCTGGTATCTTCCCTTCCCTGATTCTCTGGCATCTCTCTCCTTTCCTTTTCTTCCATCTTTCCCTCCCCCTCCATGCTCTCACATCTCCCCCTTCCTTTTCCCTTAGTCTGGCATACCTTCCTCCTTCCCTCCAAGCCCTGGCATCTCCTTTCATTCCCTCCCTCATCTTCCTTCTCCCTCCAGCTGGGTACAGCAACACTCTCCCCTGCAGCTCTGGACTTCCCCACACCTGCTCCCCCAAAATTGCCATGTTTCATTTCCTCTTCTTCCTTCCTCCCTCCCCCCACGGGACCCTGCGGCACCATCAACTCTTACTCCCTCTAACACCGGCCCTGCAGCTCCAGACTTCCCCACACCTTCTACCCCCTTCCCCCCCCGGATGCTATTATTTTAAATGTTATAGCCGCGGCGCTGTATCCATCAGTGGAGACGTCTAACCTCGGCCTGCCCCGGAACTCTTACTGCAGCAGCCGCCCGTCTAGGCAGGAACAGGAAGTCACTGTTGCAGTAAGAGTTCCGGGGCAGGCCGAGGTTAGACGTCTCTACTGATGGATACAGTGCCGCGGCTATAACATTTAAAATAATAGCGATCCGGGGAGGGGGGCAGGTGTGGGGAAGTCCGGAGCTGCAGGGCCGGCGGTACACGCAATGAGAACAGGACAGCTAAGCGTCCGACGTCGTCTTCAAAACCGGGCCGGCTGTGCACTCCCCCAAGGCGTGCACCTGGGGCGGACCGCCCCCCCCCCCTTTAGTACGCCACTGGTCCATCATGCCCAGTAGTCCATTCTCATGGTGGCCAATCCAGGTCACTAGTCCCTGGCCAAAACCCAAACAGTAGCAACGTTCCATGCTATCGATCCAAGGCAAGCAGTGGCTTCCCCCATGTCTTTCTCAATAGCAGATTTTTTTGAGATATGGCAACCAGAATTGAATGCAATACTCAAGGTGAACTTTTGCTATTTTTCAAATTTATCAATACATATCGTAATAGATAAAGCAATTACATTTCCCCCTCCGTATTCGCTGTGATAGGGGATTAATAGAACTGCAAATAACTTTTTCACAGAAGGAGGAAAGCAAAGGAAGAATCTATTTATACTTATAAGTCACTCTCATTAACAGAACCTATAAGATAGGAGAGTAAACTCTGCTGGTAACTGAAGTGAACTATTTGACATCCGTTGCTTATATGTTTGGATATAGCTTCAAGTTATTGCTATTTGCTTCTACCGCATTGGAACTTGCATATTTGATATACAATTGACTTGTATATCTTTGTTCAGGGTTACTAAGTATAGTTTACTACAAGTCTAAACTGCTATTTAGTTTCCCACAGTAATCTAGGCCTGGCCTTGGTCCCAACAATAAATTTGTTTGTGCACCCAGTTCTCATTCTACAGAGTTATAGTATGTATTTTATAAAAAGTGTTTGTGTAACCCAGGGCCAGCCCTATCCATCCTGCAATAGCTTCTGTCCTGCAGAAGACAAGCTTTTTACACCGTCAAGCTTCTGGGTTTGTCCTTGAGTTGAGTCCTAATTGGAATCAGGACTTGAGCCTGCTAAAATGTGGATTGCTGATATCAAAAAATATAGTTGTTCCCTGTATCCTGTGAGCAATATCCCTTACACACCCAGAGATTGCATTATATACTTAGGCCTTGATTCTATAAAGTCTGCCTAAAGTTAGGCACCGACATCGGCACTGATTTTATAAAAGGCGCATTACTTAAGTGTGCTTAGGCAGCACAGCATCCTAACGTTTAGGCATCCCCAATTTGTGCTAGGGTTTTCTTCGCCTATAGTTAAGTGCCTATATCATAGCTTAACGGCACCTAATTCACAAAGTAGCACCCAACTCAAAAACATGCCATGATCCACCCCCTAACCATGCCCACTTTAAATGTATATGCTTTGGGCCAATGTGCGGTGGTGGCCAAAAAAGCAAGCAAGATGCTAGGAATTATTTCAAAAGGGATGGTTAACAAGACTAAGAATATCATAATGCCTCTGCATTGCTCCATAGTGCGACCTCACCTGGAATATTGTGTTCAGTTCTGGTCTCCTTAGAAAAGGTTCAAAGAAGAGCAACCAAGATGGTAAAGGAGATGGGATGCCTCTCGTATGAGGAAAGACTAAAAAGGTTAGGGCTCTTCAGCTTGGAAAAGAGATGGTTGAGGGGAGATATGATTGAAGTCTACAAAATCCTGAGTGGAGTAGAACGGGTACAAGTAGGTCGATTTTTCACTCCATCAAAAATTACAAAGACTAGGGGGACACTCGATGAAGTTACAGAAAAATACTTTTAAAACCAATAGGTGGAAATATCTTTTCACTCAGAGAATAGTTAAGCTCTGGAACGCATTGCCAGAGGTTGTGGTAAGAGTGGATAGAAATATAGAAACATAGAAAAAAGCAGCAGAAAAGGGCTATAGCCCACCAAGTCTGCCCATTCCAAGTATCCCCTCCCCTGAATTTACTCCCTTAAAGATCCCATGTGAGTATCCCATTTTCTCTTAAAATCCGTCACGCTGTTGGCCTTTATCACCTGGAGTGGGAGTCTGTTCCAATGATCCACTACTCTTTCGGTGAAGAAGTACTTCCTGGAGTCGCCATGAAAGTTCCCTCCCCTGATCTTCAGCGGATGCCCTCTGGTGGTCGAGGGTCCCATGAGCCAGAAGATATCATCTTCTGACTCGATGCATCCAGTGATGTACTTATGTTTCAATCATATCTCCCCGTTCTCTTCTTTCCTCAAGTGAGTACAGCCGCAAATTTTTTAATCTTTCTTCATACGTGAGATCCTTGAGCCCCAAGACCATCCTGGTGGCCGTTCGCTGAACCGACTCGATCCTCAGCACGTCCTTTCGGTAGTGTGGTCTCCAAAACTGAACACAGTACTCCAAGTGAGGCCTCACCATGGCTCTGTACAACGGCATCATAACTTCAGGTCTCCTGCTGACGAAACCTCTGCGGATACACCCCATCATTTGGCTTGCCCTGGAGGAAGCCTTCTCCACTTGATTGGCAACCTTCATGTCCTCACTAATGATCACCCCTAGGTCGCGTTCCGCCGTGGTCCTAACCAAGGTCTCACCATTTAGTACATAAGTTCTACGCAGGTTTCTCTTACCCAGGTGCATTATCTTGCATTTTTTAGCATTGAAGCCTAGCTGCCAAGTAGTTGACCATTGTTCCAGCAACAGTAGGTTATGTGTCATATTATCAGGTAATAAGCTTTTGCCTACTATGTTGCAAAGTTTGGCGGCGTCGGCAAACAGTGATACCCTTCCTCTAAGTCCTTGCGTCATATCTCTTATGAATAAGTTAAATAGAATTGGGCCCAGGACCGAGCCCTGCGGCACTCCACTGATCACGTCCGATGCTTCGGATGGGGTACCGTTCACCACCACCTTCTGAAGTCTACCACTCAGCCAATCCTCAACCCATGTAGTTAGAGTGTTTCCTAATCCTATCGATTTCAGCTTGTTCAGTAATCTTCGATAGAGTAGCTGGTTTTAAGAAGGGTTTAGACAATTTCCTAGAGGAAAAGTTCATAGTCTGATTGAGAATTGCCCTGGATCAGTAACAATGAATGTTGCTACATTTTGGATTTTGGCCAGGTATTAGTGACCTGGATTGGCCACCATGAGAATGGGCTACAGGCTATTCTTATGTTCTTATTCACTAAACAGAGCTGTTTTTTTAGGTGCCAGTAGGGGGCCAAACTCAGTAAACAACTGCTGTTTAAACAATGTTTTTTAGTACCTAAAAAACTGGCACCAGAATCGCGCCTCAGTAGGTGTTTTAAGTAGCCTAATGCCACTGTCAGAGTGGCTAACACCAGAAGTGGTGTTAGGCGGCCTAAAGCACCTACAGAGACGCAGTTCACATCAAAGGTAAGTGCCAGAAATGTAGGCCTGGAAACAGTGGCGTACCTAGGGTATGTGGCACCCGGGGCCCATAATTTTTTGACACCCCCCCCCCCATGTAAAAAAATATTTTTTGTAATAGCCATGAAACTGAATAAATGGTCATAATAGAAACAGGCAGTGAAAATTTTCTTTTATTGAACCTCATATATGTAACCATTAATCCAAACATAACATAAATTATGTCTGAATTGTCATGACATCAGAAGTACATATGGAGTAGTTGCAGGTGATGCTTGGGACAGTTCTGATTGTGTTAGTTCGGTTTTATGTGTTTTTTGAATAGAAGGGTTTTTATTTCTTTTTTGAAGGTTTTGTAGTTTGTGGTCAAGATCAATAGATTGTAGAGTTGGGGGTCGAGTGTTGCAGCTCGAATGGCTAGGAGGTTGTCAAACTGTTTTTTTCTTTTGACGTTTTTGGTTGGAGGGTGTGTGAATGGTGCATGAGTTCTCCTATGTCTGGTTGAAGTGGATTGAATTATTTAACTGAAGAAATTAGTTACCCCCCATTCCACACACATTAATTCTCTTCCATTTTTGTTCCCATTATAAAAAACACTGATAAGTTATCAGAAAAAAAATACATTAAAATAAGAAGTGAAAACAAAGGCCCCTACAGATAAGAACATAACATAAGAATAGCCTAACTGGATCAGACCAATGGTCCATCATGCCCAGTAAACCATTCTCATGGAAGCCAATCCAGGTCACTAGTACCTGGTCAAAACCCAAAGAGTAGCAACATTCCATGCTACCGATCCAGGGCAAGAAGATGTTTCCCCCATGTCTTAATAACAGACTATGGACTTTTCCTCCAGGAATTTGTCCAAACCTTTCTTAAAACCAGCTATGCTATCTGCTTTTACCATAACTTCTGGCCACTTCATTTTTAAGCTGAGATCTTTTCTTCCAAACAGAGACTTTGCTAGATGTCAAATACAGCACAAGGTAACTTCACACGGACTTAGCTGTGCAGGAAATGTGAATCTCCTCATACACCCACCATATAGTGCAAAAATGTGCAAAGGTCTGTTTTTTTCTTTCGATCACTACATAGACTAATGCCACACAAGCAGCGCTGTTACAAACATATTCTGTAGGTCAGTGCTAAGGTTAATAAAGTTTCCTTCCTTGGACCAGAAGGAGATGCTGACAAACCACTGGAAGAGATCCCAAAACAACTACCCAGGAACAACACCCAAAGACCCACTCAGTGTGTGAACCAGTTGAGTGGAGTGAACTAACTGGGGGGTGGAAATGGGCCCGGAGTTTACTCAGCAGAATTTCCCAGATCACCTCTTCCTCTCAACACATTGACACGCTGCCACCACCACCACTAGGAACACCTCACCGGGTAGGCCAGCAATGCTATAAACTTTATAAAACACATTATTATATTTTCTTATAAAGCACATATTTTAACTGAACTCTCTGACATTTTCAGCCTTTCCATTCACAAAAATAGAAGGAAGAAAAGTTCCCATTTCCTGCTGTCTCATGTCCCCGGCCTTTACAATATTTTTCTTCTGCAGAGTGCAGACCCTTCAAAAATCTGACCAAATCCTCATTTCACTTGCATTATAAAAGTACTGAGGATGCCATCTCTCCCCAATCCCAGGTCCTAAAGTCTAAGACAGTAGCACAAACTAGTGCTGCCAGATTCAGGAAAAAAAATTTCGATTCAATTCAGCCTATTGAATTGGTTTATCGATTCGATTTTCCTGCCCAATTGGGTGTTTTTTTCAAACATCCTGGTGGGTTTATTTTATAGCTTTTTCACCCTGCCTTTGGCTTCTCCTAACCACACTGGCGCTGTGGTGTAAATAAAATAAAGAAACAAAAAGGACTTTTCCTCTCTCTGTTAAATCCTAGCTCACATTTGTGGTCTAACATCAGCTCTGGCAGGATACACATTTCAAATCTGACATATTGTAATCACAAAACAGAAAATAAAATTAGTTTTTCTACCTTTTTGTTGTCTGGTTATTTTTCAAATCTTGTTGGTCCAAGGCTCTGGTTGTCTTCTGATAACTTGCTTGCCAGGGTCTCCTTCTTTCTTCTTTCTCCGTGCTAACCATCCATCTGCCATCTCTGTCCTCCCCTTCCGTTTCCCTTCTCTCCCCCGGATGTCTGGCATCTTTCCTTTTTTTGGCTCCCTCCACAGATCCACCTTTTCTTAACTATCCTTTCATCCAGCAGCTCTTCCTCCTTCCCCACCACCCCAGGGTCCACCATCTCTCCCTTTCTTTTCCCAACTACCCTTCTAACCACTATCTCTATCCCCCCCCTCCACACCGTCCCTTGTGTCCAACTTCTCTCCCTTTCTGTTCCTTCCCTCCCTAAAACCCATGTCCGTCATCTCTCTCTCTCTCCTCTATTTTCAGACCCATTATTTCTTCCCACCCAAAGTCCAGCATATGCACGTCTCTTTGAACCCCTCCCCTTCCCTCCGTGTACTTCTACATCAGGGCCCCCCCTCCCCTGAAGGCCTGTCCTCCCCTTAAAGGTCTGCATCCCACCCCTGAAGGCCTGTCCCCCCCTTGAAGGCCTGCCTGCCTGCTCCCCTTGAAGGCCTGCCCCCCCTGAAGGCCTGTCCCCCCCTTGAAGGCCTGCACCCCCACGAAGGCCTGTCCTCCCCCTTGAAGGCCTGCCTTCCTGTTCCCCTTGAAGGCCTGCCCCCCCTGAAGGCTTGTCCCCCCCTTGAAGGCCTGCACCCCCCCCGAAGGCCTGCACCCCCCCCAAAGGCCTGCACCCCCGAAGGCCTACACCCCCCTCGAAGGCCTGCCCCCTCCTCGAAGGCCTGCCCCCCCCTCGAAGGCCTGTCCCCCCCTTGAAGGCCTGTCCCCCCCTTGAAGGCCTGTCCCCCCCCCTTGAAGGTCTGTCCCCACCTTGAAGGCCTGACTGCCTGTTCCCCTTGAAGGCCTGCTCCCCCCTGAAGGCCTGTCCCCCCCCCTTGAAGGCCTGCACCCCCCCCCCAGAAGGCCTGCACCCCCGAAGGCCTACACCCCCCTCGAAGGCCTGCACCCCCCCTTGAAGGCCTGCACCACCCCCAAAGGCCTGCCCCCCCCCGAAGGCCTGCACCCCCCTCGAAGGCCTGCCCCCCCTTGAAGGCCTGCACCACCCCCGAAGGCCTGCACCACCCCGAAGGCCTGCACCCTCCTCGAAGGCCTACCCCCCCTTGAAGGCCTACCCCCCCCCTTGAAGGCCTGCACCACCCCCGAAGGCCTGTCCCCCCCTTTGAAGGTCTGTGCCCTCCCTTGAATGCCTGTCCCCACCCCGAAGGCCTGCACCCCCCCCCCGACGGCCTGTCACCCCCTCCGAAGGCCTGCCTGTCCCCCTTGAAGGCCTGTCTCCCCCCCCTCAACAAGGTCTGCCTGCCCGCCCCACCCTGAAGGCCTGCTGCCCCCCTCCCACTACCTCAAAGGACCACTCGGCCCCACCACCACCATTACAAAGCACTGCTCATTCCCCCGGCCTCTCCGCTTCATTTCCCTGGGGAAACAGCCTGCAGCAAGATCGCGCGATGCCAGTGATCTTTGCTTGCTTCGGCTGTTTCCTCCGCCGCGGTCCTGCCCCTCCTCTGACGTCAGGCAAAGATCGCTAGCATCGTGATCTTGCTGCAGGCTGTTTCCAAACGCGACACCCGGCGCAGGGGGGGGGGGGACCGGACTGGGAGCACCCCCTCAGGGCTTGGCACCCGGGGCGGACCACCCCCCACACCCCCCCTTTGGTACGCCACTGCCTGGAAAACCCTGGCCTACATTTCCAATGCGTACCTTTGTTGGCGGCACAATTCTGTAACAGGCGCTGGCGCATGATTGACACGTAATCAGTGGCTGCTTTTGAGGCAGTTGCAGACAACGACGCCGGTTAGAGAATCCAGCCTTACTTTTTCTAGAATTGAGTTTTTTTGAGTTAGGTGCCTCACTTTCAGTTAAGTCCAATTAAAGCTGATGGTGAAGTGTTGAGTGCCAATAAAGCTTATTGATCAATTAAGGTAGGCGCCGATATCGGCGCCTAACTTTGGCGGATTTCATAGTATCAGGGTCTTCTTGGGCATGTGACACGTGCATTTAGATCCTCCAAGTACAGAGATTTTTGTCTGTTGGACCTTCAGACATGCAGCTCTAATATAAAGTCTTAACTGAGTTATAGGCACTACAGTCATCATCAGTTTAGAATCTTTATCAGAAGTTAAATTTTTTTTTAAAGGCTTAATCCTTATCCAAAATGTTCTACTGTAATCATTAAAGTATCAGGGGGCTGATATTCAGCTGGTGCGATCGGTGTTTTCTACCTGTGTAATGCCGGAAAATGAATGCCAGGCCATGTCCAGGATTCACTATTAAATTTTTGGGCTTCCGGAGCAAGCTTCAACACAACCGGCTATGGAGCGCCGCATAACTTTTATGTGGGCCTATTTATGCAATGAGTTTCACCAATAAGTACCAAATATTGGCACTTAATCTGCCAAGTGCTGACTCCACCCTGGAATGTTCCCAAAATAGCTAGGTTCGCTCTAAATACTAACAGGTCATTTGAGTGACACTAACTGGTTAAGGGCCACTGAAAATGCCTGGGTAGTCCAAAGCATGCAATTTAACTGGCAAGGAGATATTTCTGGCCAATTAGATTGCTTTGAATATCAACCCCTTATAGATTACTCATCTTTCAAACAGCAAAGTTGGGGGGGGAGGCCAACATTTGACATAAGATTATGTTTCATCCAAAGACTTTCAAGGGAAAGTCCACAAAAAAGAAACAAAAAATATTTTGTTTATTGTATAAAAGTATAAACACAAATTAAGACTGTCAAACATAATTATTCTTCAAATTTGTCTGATATACCTTCTAACTCACACCATGCCACATCCTTAAGCTTCTATTAATGCCAACATGGTGGCAGCATTTCTCTAGCTACTAAGTAAGACCATATGACAACAGTCATGTGCTTCAAACAAACCTAACACGGTGTCCCACCAAGTCAAATTAATGATAACCATTCCAGCTCAGCATTTAAACCAGAAGAAGTGACAGAGTTTAAAGAATATATCCAAAGTTGTTCTTTATAATTTAGAAACTTTTCAGAATGATCATCCTCCCAGCCTACAAATACCTGAACAATAACTCTCCAAGCATATTTGTCAGAAAATTGAATCAAAACATGTAAACAGAAAAACCAGATTAGTGTATCAGGATATTAAGAAATTGTGGCAGAAATTCCAACCTCTATTGGGGATGCTTAAAAATGCCAATGGAATGATATTGAATGATCCAGAAAGCATTAAAAAGAGATGAAAAGAAAATATGGAAAATTTATACAAAAAAGGTAATGAGGATAACATTGGGGGAATTGAACTGGAAACTGATGCCAAAAAAGAACCAGATACAGTGGAACCTCGGTTTGCGAGTGTTTTGCAAGACGAGCAAAACACTCAGCAAACTTTTGACTCGCAAACCGAGCACTGCCCTGATAAATGAGCACTTACAGTCCAGGAAGCGTCGCTTCGGGGGATTCCTCTTCTGTCTTCTGGCCAGCCTTCCACATCGGGTGCCTTCCGCAGGTTGGAGGACCTCTGTCTGAGCCTGCGCAGCTGGGTGCCATCCCGCCAGTGCGTTGCATGTGACGCGCACAGCATCAATCATTGGCATTGTGTGTGTCGTGCGCGGCGTGCGGGTGAGGCAGCGCTCAGCTGCATGGGATCGGGTGGGGGCTCTCCAGCATGCGAGGGGCATCCGAAGTGGAGGGCTGGCCGGTGGATGGAGGAGGCATCCTTCTGTAGCGGCACTGCGGGGTTCTCCGGCGGCTGACAGACATTAGAGGCATCCCCCCGAAGCGGCACTGTGGGGTTCTTCTTGATGATGGATGGAGGAGGCAGCGCTGAAGCACCTGGCACCTGACAGGTACAGACCCCGGGTTCTGGAACAAATTGTTGCTCTTGCCACTATTTTCTATGGGGAACTTTGCTTTGATAAACGAGCATTTTGAATTATAAGCATTCTCCTGGAACGGATTATGCTCGTAATCCAAGGTACCACTCTATTTTAAAAGAAGAAATCATAGTAGAAATTAAAGATATATCAAAAAACAAGTTACCTGATATTGATGGCATTCCAATTGAATTAATCAAAGGCTCACTCAACTGTGTCAACAGATTTGGAAGGAAAGAACATGGCCAAACGACTGGAGAAGATCACTGTTCATACCTATACCGAAGAAAGGTGACACAAAGGACTATAACAACTACAAAACAATTCCATTAATTTCACGTCAGCAAAATATTGCTGAAAATAATACAATAAAGACAACAATCATACGTTGAACAAGAACTACCTGAAGTTCAGGCTGGTTTCAGAAAAGGTCGAGGAACAAGAGACATTATTGCCAATGTTAGATTGGTAGTGGAGAAGAGCAAAGAATAATAAAAGCCCCTATACTTGTGTTTCATTGACTACAGCAGGGGTGCCCAACGCGTCGATCGCGATCGACCGGTAGCTCAGGAAGGCAACATGAGTCGATCGCAGAGCCCATCCCGGGCTCTGTGATAGACTCGTGTTGCCGTCCTGATCTACCAGGCCTATCAGCTTTCCTCTCCCCGATGTCAAAGACGCCGGGCATTAGGCTGTTTTTGTCATTTCGGGGGGGGGGGGGGGCGTGGTGGCGTGGCGGCAGCAGCAGCAACAGCCTGAAAAAGAAATCATCCTGGCCCGGGTCGGTGTCATACTCCGGAACTTCTACCTCTTCCAGCAGCCCTCTCCCTTCTACCTGCTTCCGGCCACACCCCCTGCTCCGCGGCTCTCTTCGGCAACTCAGCAGCAGCGATCGACACAAGCTTCTGACGTCGGGGCCTACCCTCTGCGAGTCACGCTTGTTTCAACTTCCTTTTTCCACAAAGGCGGGACTCGTAGAGGGAAGGCCTCGATGTCGGCAGCTTGTCTTGATCACCACTGCTGACGAGTTGCTTATGAGAGCCGCGGAGCAGGGGGGTTTTGCCAGGTGCAGGTAGAAGGGAGAGGGCCAGATGCAGGACTCGTGGGTGAGGGAGCAGAAGAGAGAGAGAAAGAGAGAGGGGAGGGAAACAAAAGGAAATATTTCATACTGGGCTGGGCCGGAGTGGAGGGAGGGTGGAAAGATTCTGGCTACAGGGTACATTAACAAAGGAAAAGGGGGGAAAGCTGAAAATGGAGATAGTGACACAAAGAAGAGAAAGAGTAAGCAGGACCTACTGAATAAGGATAGAGATACAGAGGGGACATGAAGAGGAGGTGAAATAGAGACATAGAAGTAATGCTGAAAAAGTGTGGGGGGGGAGATAAAGACATTGAAAGGGCAAATGGTGAACATGGGGTAAAGACAAGGACAGAGACAAATGAAGATTTTGAAAAAGTGGCGAGATAGGGATATAGGTGAGATGGACACAAAGAAGGGTGATGCTGGAAAATAGGTGGAATGGTAATTCTGACAGACACAGAAGGGAAATGCTGGATCAAGGAGAGATCAGGGCTCAGGCTGGATGGAATGAGGAGAAATGCCTTGTTGGCCCGGAACTTCCTCTCCTACGTCAGAATTGACATCAGGGAGCGGAATGCTGGTCAGCGTGACACTTCTGCAGAGAAAGCTTGGGACGGCGGTGGCTTGGGGGCTGTTCCCCGATGGCAGTGGCAGCAAACCGAGTGGCTTGGGGGAGGGCACAGAGAAAGAAAGAAAGGGGGCAGACAGGGAGACAGAAAGAAGGGGGAACAGGGAGACAGAAAGAAAAAGTTGGGGGAGAGAATGAGGTCTGGAGGAGAGGAAACATACAGGAGGCTGAAAGAAAGGAAGAAAGATTGGATGCACAGTCAGAAGAAGAAAGTGCAACCAGAGACTCATGAAATCACCAAACAGCAAAGGTAGGAAAAATGATTTTATTTTCAATTTAGTGATCAAAATGTGTCAGTTTTGAGAATTTATATCTGCTGTCTATATTTTGCACTATGGCTCCCTTTTACTAAACCGCAATAGCGTTTTTTAGCGCAGGGAGCCTATGAGCATTGAGAGCAGCACGAGGCATTCAGCGTAACTCCCTGTGCTAAAACCTACTATTGTGGTTTAGTAAAAAGGGAGGGGGTGTATTTGTCTATTTTTGTATTTTGTTACTGAGGTGACATTGCATAGAGTCATCTGCCGTGACCTCTTTGAAAAAAACCCGGAATATGAATAATTAACATTTTCTCTGCCTTTCAGTGTGCTTTGTGTTTTTTTTTTTTTATTTTATTGTTGGTAGATCATTTTGACTTAGTCATTATAAAAGTAGCTCGCAAGCCCATAAAGTGTGGGCACCCCTGGACTACAGCAAAGCTTTTGACTGTGTGGATCATGATAAACTATGGAGAACTCTAGCACAAATGGGAATACCCAAATACATAATTCAGCTCATAAAAAGCCTCTACAAAAATCAAGAAGCTGCAATGAGAACTAAATATGACAATACTTATTGGTTTCCAATAAAATGTGGCATCGGACAAGGATATATCTTGTCATCTTACCTGTTCAACCTTTACAGTGAAGCCATCTTCAGAAAAGCAAATTTGGAAGAAGAGAAAATTGGTGGCCAAAATATAAACAACCTGTGCTATACAGATGATACAACGCTCATTACCAGCAGCAACGAAGACATAGTGTATCTACTGAGAAATTTAAAACTGAAAGCCATATCATGGGATTAGAACTGAACATAAACAAGATGAAGATCATGAACATGGAAAATGATGAAGATTTTGAGCTTGAAGGTGATAGAAGTTGAAAAGGATTTCAATCTTCTAGGTTCTTTTATAAACAAAGGAACAACAAGCAGGGAAAAATACTCCACAGAATAGTACTTGGTCACTCTTCAATGAAGGCGCTTGACAAAGTATTCAAAGGCAAGGAAATAACACTCCAAATGAAAATCAGACTTGTCTATGCACTCATTTTCCTAATGGTCAATTACAGATACAAAAGCTAGACACTACAGAAACAAGACAGAAAATAAGATTGACTCATTTGAGCTATGACATTGGAGAAGGATTTTATGCATTCTGTGGACCACCAGAAGAAATAACAAATCAATTCTGGAGGAGATCAAACCAGCTATGTCACTCAAAGCCCAAATGATAAAGTTATGACTGTCATATTTTGGTCACACCATCAGAAAAGAGAGCTCACTGGAGAAGGACATCATGTTTGGGAAGAAAAGGGCAACCTGGAATCAGATGGCTAGACACACTGAAAACAACCATAGGGATGATGCTGGACGATCTTACTGGTCTAACACAAAACCAATTTCTTTTAAGATCTGTAATTCATCAAGTTGCTAAGATTCAAACACAATTCAATGGCTCCTAACAACAACTCTCCGACTAATATCACTGATAGTATGTTGTTTATCCTATCATATCTCTTTGAAGATAAATATTCATCAAATCTTTTCCTTCATTGCTTTGCCAATGTAATAAATTCTGAGAAAATTGGATAAATTTGCAAGAAATTATAAGCAACAGGCAAAAACCAAGAATTGACCCCAAAATATCCACAGAGAAGAAAATCCAGAGAAAACCAAAAATACTCTTTGGCGTGACGATATTCCTAAATGGACTTTATCTGAAAGTGTCAAAGTTCCAAAGGTACACTGAAATCATCCACATAAAATAATTTAATCCACATAAAAATAAATTTATCCACATAAAAGCCTTAAAGGACCTAGTCCGCTAGGGATACAGGACCCAACACGGTCCACGTTTCGACAAAAAGTCTTCTTCAGGGGTCCATGGGGGCCCTTTCTATTGCAAACACAAGCAGTGTCTCACTTCCGGTTCACCACACAATTATTTCCCACGTATTCACCTTTATAGGACCCCCAGGGACCCCTGAAGAAGACTTTTTGTCGAAAAGCAGATCGTGTTGGGTCCTGCATCCCTAGTGGACTAGATCCTTTAAGGCTTTTATGTGGATAACCTATTTTTATGTGGATGAATTTATTATATGTGGATGATTTCAGTGTACCTTTGGAACTTTGACACTTTCAAATAAAGTCCATTTAGGAACATCGTCACTCCACAGAGTTTTTTTGGTTTTCGCAAGAAATTATAATGCATATAATTATATGGCAAACTGGATGGATTGTTTAGGTCTTTATCTGCTGTCATTTACTGTGTTACTATGTTTCAATGACATTGTAAAATGTATTGAACCTGTTCCTCAGAGTTCTTGATGTATTTGTGCCATTGTTTAATCTTATAAAGAATGTCAATTGGCACAGCAAAACTTATAAAAAGAGATTGCCACTAATATAGAAAGGATTTTTTTTATATTGGACTTTGAGAAATGCAGCTCCAGATGCCATGGATCCTATCATTTCTACTTTTAAAGATCTTAATGAAATGGTATGGTGGCTCTGTCAGTCCACTCTTCAAGGCAATATGTAGAAATAAAATAAAAACATAAAGGAAAACCCCCCAACTTTTTTATTGGACTAAATGTAGTTTATGATTGGCTTTCCAAAGTAACCCCTTCCTGCCAGATACTTAGCAACACAATTTTCCTAAATAAACCATGTCCTCTTTATTTGGCTATAATCAAAAACGTTTTGCAAGATTTGCATTTCAAATTGTTAATATCTTATTAAAACAGACAAAATATTCATCAGTAGCTATTCATAAATATTCTAGGATGTTGCCGAAACTGTATTTGCATAATTACAAAATGAATAAGCCTTTTCAATTATTTATCTAATACTTGTATCTCAACCCACTCTCCCACCCCCCACCCAAACACACATACACAAGTCTGGAATTGATATATATAATTTTGGGATGGCTTAGTCTGAGCTTCTGTATGGTGTGAAAAAGAGAAAGAACGTGATATATCTGTCTTCACACATTCTGGTTAATAGGTTTCTCACCATAATTAACAGTGTTTACATTCTTTTCTTTCACTCTCCCTGATAGTTTTTCTCCAAATGTTTTGACAGTTGAGTTTGATGATATGCCTTTGAGTGTTTCCCTACAAAAACCTTTTCAATGCCATCGAATGACAGTAGCAAATTTTATAGTTCATTATCCATTATTGCATAGAAAAATAAATTGTGAAATATGCATTAATCTAAGAAGTCAAAGAAAGTATGCATCATATGTTCTTAATTTTATATACCAAATCTTAAAAAATAAATTTAATGGATGCAAATATATCTCATTGTGGCAATTCAGAAAGCCCAATTGGTTTGGTAGGAGAGTAGCAGTGTAGCGAGGGAAGGAGGTGTCTAGGGGCAGTGGCTGCCAGCATCATCATGCCGTGTGCCTCCCCCTACTCTTCCCTGCCATGGTCACCCCCCTCCCCTGTATTCCTTCCCACCGCGCACCCCCCATCATACCTCTTCAGATGATCACCAGCAGTGAGAAGCATCTCTAAGCTGCTTCTCGCGCTGGCCTCAGCTCTCTTTCTGTCATCACTTCCTGGTCCCTTGGTCCAGAAGTGGGCATGTTTAGGGGCAGCGCCAGACTTTTGACATCACTAGGTGATGCTAGCTGCAATTCTGCAAGGACCCTAGGTGCTGGAAATAAGGGCTTTAAAACCCTTACTAGGAGCCAGCATCCCTGATCCTGAAAGCAGCGCCTGGCCGTGATTGACACATGATAAGTAGCTGTTTTCTAGGTGCCTGTCGTGGCAGGCGCTGCTTACAGAATCAGCCTCAGAGCGTGTGAGACTGTCTTCTGAATGCTGGTGCCTTCATTTTAAGAACTGATAAGAACATAAGAACATAAGAAATGCCTGCACCGGATCAGACCTGGGGTCCATCCAGTCCGGTGATCCGCACACGCGGAGGCTCAGCCAGGCGTACCCTGGTGCATACATTAGTCACTCGTATCCCTAAATGTGTACTGCAAGAAGATGTGCGTCCAATTTTCCCTTAAATCCTAGAATGGTGGTTTCCTCCATGATGATTTTATATTGTTCTGACTATTGTACACCAGGCAATGTATGGAGTGACGCCTTGGTATTTGATGTAGACGTTGAAAAACTATGTACCTCTTAGGCAGCGGTCTCAAACTCTCGGCCCCCCAGGTACTACTCTGCAGCCTGTGGTCTGGATATAATGATCGAGAGTCGGCTCCCTTACTGCGGTCTTTTTTCCATTCAAAGCCGCGGGTGGTGGCTCCTCGCGCAATGTGCGACTGCATCGGAAGTCTTCTCTCTGATGTCGTGACATCAGAGAGGCTTCCAGTCTTGAAACCCCTCAATTTTCACGCACAATTTTAAGCTTTATATAGTATATAAAGAATTAAGGGAATAGTGTTCAGAGCTTATAAGATACTAAACCCCCGCCCCGTTTTACAAAACTGTAGCGCTGTTTTTAGGAATGGCCGCAGCAGCTCCGACGCTTATAGGAATTCTGTGAGCGTCGGAACTCTTACCGTCGCAGCTGGTGCTAAAATCGAGCTACGGTTTTGTAAAAAGTGGGGGGGTAAATGTTAAGTATGATGTAGCAGCTAAAGTCCTGGATGAAATATGGGGAAGAATGGTGGTCAATAAGAGAACAACATTAAATGGGACTGATTGTGATCCAAAGTGAACTACCCATCACAGTCTGCTAGTCTGATGCAGTCCTTTTTTTATTCTGTAATTCATAGGGTTCTGTGTAAAGGAAAATCTGGAGAGAAGATCTGCAACTTACTAATAAATGCTAACATTGTGAAAAGAGCCACTCACAAAAAAAACCCACCACTGCAGCCAATACTGATGGACACTAAAATGTTTTAGAGCTGAAAAAATGCTCTTCAACTGAATTTAATACCTTGATGCAGTGGTAGCAAAATGGAGCTTTCAATTGAGCTTTGGGATATTTATGATAAGTACTTTCAAGTACTGTATGTTATTGTTGCAATGTAGTGTACATTAATTTCAATGAAAGATTATTTAAAAGGTTTAGTTTTTGAATAAGCATAAAACTATAAGTACATACCAATTGCCATACTGGAAGAGACCGAAGGTCCACCAAGCCCAGTATCCTGTCTCCAACATTGGCCAACTCAGGTCCCAAATACCTAGCTAGATCCCAAGTAGTAAAACAGATTTTATGCTGCTTATCCTAGGAATAAGCAGTGAATTTCCACAAGCCATCTCAATAATGGCCTATGGACTTCTCTTTTAGGAAATTAGCCAAGCCTTTTTTAAACCCTGCTAAGCTAACTGATTTCACCACATTCTCCGGCAACGAATTCCAGAGTTTATATGTTATGTGAAGATCTATTTTCTCTGATTTGTTTTAAATTTACTATTTAGCAGTGGCATACCTAGCATATGTGACACCCGGGGCCCATCATTTTTTTATACCCCCCCCCATCTATATGAAAAATATGATTTTTAGTAACAATCCACATATCGCACAAGGGTGTACCTAGGAAAAGGCAGCATCTTAAACACTGCAGTGAGCACTAGAATACCAACACATACATTGTAAAACTAAACAAGCCAGATCCCGCACAGTCAATTGATCCTGCAGTCAATGCCAACTGAAAACTATGTTCTCTTCATACACCCAGAACAGATATACACCCTCACCCAATATGGAATAATCACAAACTACAAATAGAAATATGTAGACAAAACTTAAACTGAACCGCCAAGAAACCAGACTCTGCAAACAATGCAACACCACAACACCACAAAAACAGTAACTCATGTCTTCTAATACTGTGCAAAATATAAAGACAGTAGATGTAAATTTGAAAAAAAATGATACATAACAATCACCACTTTACAAATTAACAAATAAAAATAAAACAAGTAATGAGAAATAAGAAAATACCATTTTATTGGACTAATCCATTTTTCAATTTGTTTTCAGAGGCCAAATCTTCCTTCAGAACAGTACTGTTATGGTATCCTGTCCTGACCTGAGGAAAATGGTTTAGTCCAAAAAATTGCCTTATTTCCATTTCCTATTTATAAAATTTTATCAATACAGTTACAATACTACTTGATTCTAAGTAAAGCAACAAAAAAAATCTTTCTATCTTTTGTCGCTTCTGCTTTAATCATCTTCTCTTTGCTCTCTTCTTTCTATACAGCATTTGTCCTCTCTCCCTTCCATGCAACATCTGCCCTCTCTTTGCCCCTTCCACCCAGCTTGTGCCCTCTCTCTCTCTCTACCCCTTCCATCTACTGTCCACCCTCCCTCTGTCCCTTGCATCCACTGTCCACTCTCTCTCTCTGTCCCTTGCATCCACTGTCCACTCTCTCTCTGTCCCTTGCATCCACTGTCTACCCTCTCTCTGTTCCATATGGCATCTTCCCTCTTTCTATGTCCCTTCAATAAACTGTATATCCTGTGCCCTTTCTCTCCTTTGTACATGATTCATTTTGGCTTCATCCCCTCCCCTATGCTCTGGCATCTCTCTCTTCTCCTTTCCTTCCTTCCTTCCAACTCCACCCCATGGTCTGGCATCTCTATCTCCTTCCCTTCTCTCCCCCAATGCCCTGACATCTCCCTCCTATCTCTCCCTCTGGCACCTCCTCTCCTTTCTTTCCCTCTGGTCTGGCATTGTGTCTCCTTTAGTTTCCCTTCCTTCCCCCATGACCCGGCATCTCTCTCCTCTCCTTCCGTCTCCCCCTCCCACTCCATTATCTAGCATCTCTTCTCCTTCCTTTCGCTCCTTCCTTCCACCTGGTCTAGCATCTGCCTCCTCCCCTTCCCCCCTGACATCTCCCCCGCCCCCCATGGTCTGGTAGCTCCTTTCCTTTCCTTTACTTCCATGGTCTTGGCATCTCTTTCCTCTCCCTTCCCTGGTGTTCCTTCTCCCCTCTCTGTCCCCAATTGGGTGCAGCAGCAGCACTTCTCTCTTGCCCCTCCCCAATTGGGTGCAGCAGCAGCAGCATCTCTCTTCCCCCTCCTCCCCTTGGGTGCAGCAACAGCATTTCTCTTCCCCCCTCCCCCCCCCTTGGGTGCAGCAGCAGCAGCATTTCTCTTCCCATCGGTGGAGTCACAAGCTTCCCTCCATCCAGGGCCGCCATCAGGGCAGTACTACCAGTCCTGCATTCAGGGGCCCGAAGCTGACAGGGGGCCCGGGCTCCCCCAGGGTCCTAGGCCACAGTTCTTCAACCGCCGGTCCCAGTGGCGTACCGCGGGGGGGAGGTCCGCCCCAGGTGCACAGGACAGAGCTGGACGGGGGACCCACGGAGTTAAATACATCTTGAGCTGCGAGGCTCGTCTTCTGTTCCTACCTGCCCTGCCGCTCACATATAGCTGATCGGAAGTGTTCCCCGATGTCAGTGCTGACGTCGGAGGGAGGGCTTATGCAAAGCCTGCCCTCCGACGTCAGCGCTGACGCCTGAGAATACTTCCGGTCGGCTATTTGTGCACGGCAGGGCAGGCAGAAAACAGGAGACAAGCCTCTCGGCCCAAGCTCCGTTTTGCTGAGAAAGTTTCAAAGATGGGCTGGGAGGCAAACGCGGAACACAAAAGGGGGGAGGGAGTGCATTTTGGACACAAGGCATGAACTTGGGAGAGAGGAAGGGAGGGAAAGAGATGCTGAGGTGGGGGAGGGAATGGGTTTTTGGACACAGAAGGCATGGACTTGGGAGAGAAGAAGGGAGGTAAAGAAATGCTGAGGTGGGGGAGGGAATGGGTTTTTGGACACAGAAGGCATGGACTTGGGAGAGAGTAAGGGAGGGAAAGAGATGCTGAGGTGGGGGAGGGAATGTGTTTTTGGACACAGAAGGCATGGACTTGGGAGAGAGGAAGGGAGGGAAAGAGATGGTTGTGTACACGGGGAATAGAAGAAAGGAGAATTTTTGGTTATAGGGAGGGAGTGAGGTACAGATAGTGGCATACCAAGGTGGGGGAGGGTGTGGGGGCGGTTTTATGTGCGTGCGCTGAAGGAAAGTGGAGAGAGAGTGGGCTGAGGACACTGAAGGGAAATGGGGAAGAGAGAGTGGGGAGAAGATGCTGATTTATAAATTGACAATTGTACAGAATATTGTTTCTTTTTTATATTCATCCATAGCTGCATGTTAATAATGTGCTCATATGCACTTATTTATCATCAAAACATATACATCATCATTAACATGCAGCTGTGGATGTGTAAGGACAGGCTGAGGAGGATGGATGGGAAGGTGCACATATCAACATATCGTACATTTTTAACATGCATGATGCAGCTATAGGCAAGCTGAGGAGGCTGGGATCATACAGATGTGTATGTTCAGATATGTAGTTTTTTCTGATATATTTATTAAGCTTACAGTATTTATAAAAACACATTTAATACTTGTTACAAAAAATATTGTGCAATTGTGATCTACTTCTGGCCTACAAAGGTCAAAAGAAATCCTTAACTGAGATTTTACATTCAAAAGTGAATTATAGCTACTAGCACTATTATTTATTAGTTATTTATTATGCAGATGTTTGTTAGTTTGTTATTAGTTCAGTATTAGACATATGTTAGTTTAGAATAGATAGGTATAGATTAGTTTAGGTTAGGTTAGGTTAGGACCCTGCTGAAAGAGTCTACCTTGACTTGGTTGCAGGCTTACAAATCTTTTGGTCAAAGAGTGCAGCGACAGAGAAAAGTATGTGTGTATTCGGCCCATGGAAGAAGGGGGGGGTCAGGGGAGAAGGGGTGCATGGGGGGCCCAATAGGATTGCTCAGTAAGGGGCCCAGAAATTTCTGATGGCGGCCCTGCCTCCATCGCTGACCTCTTGCTGCTCTTCCTTGCTTTGGGCCTTCCTCATTGCCGGGTCCTGCCTTCGCGGAACCAGAAAGGCAGGACCTGGCAGCCAGGAAGGCCCGAAGCACGGAAGAGCAGCAAGACAAGTTTTAACTTCCCTCCGTCGCTGACCTGTCTCCCTTAGCTTCCCTCCGTCGCTGACCTGTCTCCCTTAGCTTCCCTCCATCGCTGACCTTAGCCCTAGCGAACTCATGCTCTGGGGCTCAAACGTGTACGTGCCGACTTCTCTTCTCCTCCCTACCCCGGAACGTAACTTCCGGTTTCGGAGGGAAGAGAAGGGAAGCTGGCATGCACACCTTAAAGTCTCGAAGCATGAGTTCGCTACGGGCTAAGGTGGGAAATCGCCAAGCCGGTGAGAGGAGGGGGTTGTTGGTTTTTTTTTAATATTGAGCAGCAGCAGGATTCGCAATAGATGACAGCCGGGCAATCATCTAAATTAGCCGGGTGCAGCGCCCGGCTAAAAGGCCCTAGGGCAGTGGTAGGCAAACTCATTAGTCAAAAGAGCCAAAATCAGCAGTTCGATTAAGATTTTTTTTTGAGAGCCATACCCCGTGCCCGCTTGCGCTACAGTGGCTACGTCAACCTGACTGACACCCCACACGTCTGCACGTAGTCGAAATCGATTCATGGCAGAGCCTAGAGAATGACAGGGGGAAAAATTTGTCTCCGTCCCTCCATCACCGCAAACCACCTGATTCCATCCACACAAGCCTTGAATTGTTTTATATTGAACTTATATTAAAGTATAAAAAGAAACAATATTCTGTACAATTGTCAGTTTATAAATCAGCGTCTTCTCCCCATTCTCTCTTCCCAATTTCCCTTCAGCGTCAGCCCACTCTCTCTCCACTTTCCTTCAGTGCACACACATAAAAACAAGCAAATAATTTTATATCATTTTCATTCTATTCATTCATAGAAATTAAAGTCTAAATAATGCCAGTCACATAACAAAACATGATTTTCCAAAAATAATTCCCTGCACAGTCAAGCCTGCAAGGATTACTAGATGTCTTTCAGCAGCTTCCCTCCCTCCCTCTTACCTTCGTGGCCAAGTCAAAATGATCTACCAACAATAAAATTTAAAAAACACAAAGCACACTGTATGTAGAGAAAATGTTAATTATCATTTATATTCCCCAGGTTTTCAAAGAGGTCAAGGCAGATGACTTTATGCAATGTCACCTCAGTAACAACTATACAAAAATAGACAAATGTACCCCCTCCCTTTTTACTAAACCGCGATAGCAGTTTTTAGCGCAGGGAGCTGCGCTGAATGCCCTATGCTGCTCTCGACGTTCATGGCTTCCTGCGCTAAAAACCGCTATTGCGGTTAAGTAAAAGGGGGCCATAGTGCAAAATATAGACAGCATATATAATTTCTCAAAACAGACTCATTTTGATCACTAAATTGAAAATAAAATCATTTTTCCTACCTTTGTTTGGTAATTTCATCAGTCTCTGGTTGCACTTTATTCTTCTGACTGTGCATCCAATATTTCTTCCCTTCTTTCAGCTCCCTTTATGCTTCCTCTCCTCCAGACTTCATTCCCTCCCCAAACTTTTTCTTTGTTTCACCTTGCCCCCTTCTTTTTTCTCTCTCCATGCCCCATTTCTTTGTTTTACCCTGCCCCCTTCTTTCTTTCTCCATGCCCCCTTTCGTTCTGTATATCTTTCTCTCTCTCTCTCTCTCCGTGCCCCATTTCTTTCTTTGTTTGTTTCACCCTGTCCCTTCTTTCTTTCTCTCTCCATGCCCCCTTTCTTTCTGTATGTCTTTCTCTCTCTGTCCCATTTTTTTCTTTCTTTCACTCTGCCCCCTTCTTTCTTTCTCTCTCCATGCCCCCTTTCTTTCTGTCTGTCTTTCTCTCTCTCCGTGCCCCATTTTTTTCTTTTTCTTTGTTTCACCCTGCCACCTTTGTTTCTTTCTCCCTGCCCTCCCCTCCCCCATGCCACTGCCATTGGGAAAATACTGCCACCGCCGCTGGGGAATAGGCTGCCACTGCCACCATCGGGAACAGGCCGGTACCGAATTCACCCTGCTTCTCTTTCCTGCGGGCCGACCAACTCTCGCCGCCTGACGTCAATTCTAACATCAGAGAGGATGTTCCGGGCCAGCCAGGCAGCGATTGGCTGGCCCAGAACATCCTCTCCAACATCAGAACTGATGTCGGGTGGTGAGAGTTGGTCGGCCCCGCAGGGAAGAGCAGGGAGAACTCGGCACCGGCCTGTTCCCGATGGCGGTGGTGGCACTCAAGTGGCTAAAGAGCCGCAGTTTGCTGGCTTAGGGAGAACACTGGAGGGTGGCCAGCTGTGCAACCTTTGGGGCGTGCACCCGGGGCGGACCGCCACCCCCCTTGATACGCCACTGCTACTTAGTAGCTTCATCGCATGCCCCCTAGTCCTCGTACTTTTGGAAAAATGGCACACTCCTATCCTGCCAGTTCTGGTGGCAGACACCAGGGAATTACATTCAGGTAAGCCTATGGAAGCCTGGGGGAGGGCTTACTGCCTATGGGGGCCCAACTGAAGGAGACATAGGTAGGAAAGAGGTCATTCACTAGAAGGAGCCCATAAGATTGGTGTGATGATCTGGTTGGGGACAACATAAAAGGATCTAGATTAGGTGAGACCTCAAAGACAGACTTTCTGACCTGGTAGCACTGTCCAACCACTGCTTTTATCAACAGATGCCGGCCCCTTTAAGAGACAGCTTGAGAGTATTGGGCTGCAGCTTGGCAGGGAATGCCACAGTTATCAGAAGAGATATTTAGCAGCACTAATCAGGTACATGCCACTGATTATTCCCTCCTGACCTGCAAAGAGTGATTTAAGCAGGCAGAAACCTCTTCTGTCCACTTAAATTGTTTTGAATATCAGGCCCTTCATTTTCTGATTTCAGTTTTCATGAACTGCATAATTCAAAATGATAGCCTTAGATAGAGTATTGTACTAATTTAACTTAATTTAATGTCAACTACTTACAAAAGATATAACTAAGCAAAAGAGTAAGCAATTATTTACAGGAAGAAAGATGCATTGTAGATCTTAAATTCAACCAGAGTTCTTTGAACCTCAGGGCTTATGATTATTTTTAAACATTCTAAAGTGTTGAGAATGAACATTTTCAAATTTTGAGGGCTTGCAGTGGTGGTTTTATAATAGAAGAGATCAGTACAGCTGACTCACAAGCTCTGAAAATGTTTTCTTCTGGTGCTGGCACTGTGTAGATGGAAGGAGTGGTGGGCAATGCAGGATTGTGTTGGGGGAGCCCAAAATGTCTACCTCCACCACAACTTCCTCATTCTCATACCCCTTCCCTCTCTCTCTCTACCCTCCCTTCATTCACTCTAGAAGTGGCAAAAATATACAGGGACCTTCACTCCTCCAGACATATGATTTCATCAGGGAGCAGAATTTAAGCCTTGAGTAGAAGGTATTTTAGCTGAAGAGTTAAATAAATATTGTGATTATAGCATATTTGTCTAAAACAAGCATATTTTATTTGACCACTGAAAGTGAGTCTGACTCACATTTATTTATGTGGAAACTCAATACAAAAAATTTATAAGAAATGTGTATTAAAAGTTCCATATGGTCCCTGAACAATGTAACATTCCAATGCAGCATTTTTTTCTGTCATGTTTATTTAGATTTCCATGTTACTTTTATTACATTAATGATGAAAGTATGCCAGATATTTCATGTGACTCTAATAATAATGTGATTCAGAAAACAAACTTGTGGAATTTATTTAGCTATCATTTATTTTATAGAGTCACATTCAGTGTTATTATGACGTTACTCTGTATTGCATTACATATTTGTATCACATTATGGCGGTCAGCCACCCAGAGAATGCATGCTTTTACTGGAATATAAATAGTTTGGAGATGAGAACTTTGATTCAATTCAACAAATTATAACTTTCAAATCCCAAACTGCATCCAACAACTTCTAACCAAAAATAAACAGGACATCAAAAATATTTGCAAACTTGATCTAGTGTCATTTATCACTGAAACTTATCACACTGCTGAAGTGGATAAATCCCTAGATTTGGAATGGATTGCAGAATGATAATTCTTAGTATTAAAGTTGCATAACCCTGATGGGGAATCTAAACAAGCTGGATTAAAGAAGCAAGCACAAATTAATCCTATGATATCAAGCTGTGGGAATATTGTAAAAATCATGGTATATCACATGCCTTTTGGATTCCACTGGAATCTGAGTTGTTTACAGGAAAAAGTTGGTGGGGATCATTTTTATTTCCAGAAATGGGCAAATATTTTAAACCCTCCCTTCAATGTTATACCTTTATTGATGCCTTCATATTAATATTAATGTCATTATTAATTTTGCTGTTGGAGTATCAGAGATGAAGAATGGTGTTAAGGACTTCTACATGGACAAATATGTGGATAAACTGCAGGATATGAAAAATATAAATTTCACATGTGAAGTATGTGACATTTGCTAGGAGTATAAGAAGACCGCAAAGCAAATTGGTGTGGAAAGGAGAGCCAACTGCATGCTATGAGACTGGGCCAGGACACTTTCTGAAAGGATGTTTCAGAGGCTCAGATGGGCAAGTTGGGGTGATGGACTAGAGCAGTGTTCTTCAACCGCCGGTCCGCAGACATTTCCTGCCAATCCACAGGGCTGGCACGTGCATCGGGCCCCAGCCAGTGCTTTTCAGCCGCCGGTCCACGGTGCGATCGATGCGGCGTTGTCTTCGGGCCAGCTTCTTCTTCCTCAGTGATGCAGTGCACAAAGCCGTGGGCAGAGACTCCTATGCGCATCCTGCACCTGAACTTGAAGCCTTCTCTCTGACGTCAAAGGGAAGGCTTCCAGATGAGGCGCAGAACACATGAGGAGCCGCTGCCCACACTGCAGCACTGAGGAAGAGGGAGCCGGCCTGAAGATAACACCGGGGGGGGGGGGGGCAGGCCAGAAGGCAAGGCACAGCATGGAGGGAGGGAGACAACAACGGTGGGGGAATGATTTTATTTTTTAATTTAGTGATTGATTTACATCTGCTGTCTATTCAGGAAGAAATGCATTTGTTTCTTTTCCTCTAGGGTTGTACTGCATGCAGAGTTTTGCATCTTAGGGTTTGTTTGTATATATTAGTACTTTTAGTTTTTGGTCCCATATTTGCATAAGGGTTATCTGTGTTCTGGTAGGAATGAATAGAGAAACATACAGTGTGCTTTGTATAGTTTAATTCTGTGGTTACTATTATGTGTTGTTACCATTATGTGTTGTTAATACAGTTATATTGTGTATACATGACAAATGAATGGAAAAAATGGTGTTACAATTAGTACTATTATCGGGGCGGGGTCTGGGGCGGAGATTGAGTGGAGATGGGCGGGGTCTGACCCATGACTTAGCCCAGTGTTCTTCAACTGCCGGTCCACAAAATAATTATTTTATTTCCACCAGTCCATAGGGGTCAAAAGGTTGAAGAACACTGGACTAGAGTATAAATTCCATAGAGTACTGTATACAAATGAGTGCTGAAAAGTTCTCAGCCCAGCCAATAAAGTTGGGGCAGTCTCCATCAAGCAGTGGTGTGGTAAGGGTGAGCAGTTCCCGAGTTGGGGCGCTCCTCCTCAGCCCTCTTCCCTGCCCCCCCCCCCACCACCACCATGCGCGCCCCCTTCCCTTTCCCCGTACCTTTTTAACTTCTCCAGCGTGAACAGCATGCCCATGTCGGTGTTGGCTGATCCTTTGATGTCACTTCCTAAGCGTGGGTCTCGGAGGTGACATCAGAGAGAGTGCCGATGCCAACATGGGCAGCAGCCTCGCGCTGGGGAAGTAAAAAAGTTACGGGGAAAGCAAGGAGCACAAGTGTGTGGCAAGGAGAGGAGCAGGGGAGGATAGGAGGGGTGCCACGCCTTAGGAATACCACACCTGGGTGGACCACACCTACCTTACTATACCACTGTCATCAAGGGCTATACACTTGGTCCAATTATTTTCCACTTTTTTTGTTCTGTCAGAAAATATGGAACAAATAAAGTGTAAAATCGCAGGACTAAGGGCTAGATTCACAAAGGGCACGGATCCGATCCGATCCATGAGGGATCCTATCTGTGTCTGGAGGGCTGATCCATGAATCGCCCTCATGCAAATTAGGGCGATCGGAATCACACCCCATCCGACTGTCGGGATCGATGCATGCGCAGACCATCTGTAGATGGTCTGTGCATGCTTAAGAGTAGCGACCTTTTTTAAACTTTATTTTTAATCTAGCTGTTTTTACTTTTTCTTCGCGAGCCCATGGTTTTAACCCACTTTAAACCCGCGGGTTAAAACCATGGGCTCATAGTGCGGGAGAAGGGCAGGAGAGTCGGGACAGGCAGGAGAGGATAGGAGATTCGGGGCAGGCAGGAGAGAGCAGGAGATCGGGGCTGAGAGTAGAGAAGCAGGGCAGAGAGCTGGGCGGCAGAAGGCAGGGCAGTCGGAAAGGACCTCAGCGACTGGTTCTCAGCAGTTGCTTATTTTTGGAACGGCCAGCCCAGTCGGTGTTGCTTTTTTATTTTAGTGAATCGCTTCCTGCCTACATTTGAATGCCGTTCCCCCTCATTTGCATGCACGGATCGGAAGACGATCGGGACAGGGGTTAGTGAATCGGGTCGGAGGGAAATTGGGTTGGAGGGAAATCGGGTCGTAAAGGGGTCGTTAAGTGGTCGGAAGTTGATCGGTGGGCTTAGTGAATCTATCCCTAAGTGTATAGCCCTCAGTGGAGACTGCCCCAACTTTGTTGATTG
Organism: Geotrypetes seraphini; assembly: GCF_902459505.1. Classification (NCBI taxonomy): domain Eukaryota; kingdom Metazoa; phylum Chordata; class Amphibia; order Gymnophiona; family Dermophiidae; genus Geotrypetes; species Geotrypetes seraphini. Next base: position 318,147,156 of record NC_047086.1, read on the forward strand.
GGCTGAGAACTTTTCAGCATCCCCTCGTATTTCTGGTAGAACTATAGAAATGATATGAAATAGTGGTAGTACTAGTAGACCAGATTGTAGCTATTTGCTAATAGTTTTAGTATACAGTGGTTAACAGCTGGTAAACAGGCTCCTGCCTTCTCAGAGCATGGGTCAGACAAAGTTACCCTCTCACTTGAAATGATATGATAAAATCGGAGTTATCACGGTACCAAATAACCAAGGAAGACAAATGTTGTTCCTGCAAGAAAGAAGTCACCATTATTTGCACAGACTGGGCCCGGGTGAGAATGCTAGTGCAGTGTTTCTCAACTTGGTCCTGGAGTCTCCCCATGCCATTCAGGTTTCAGGATATCCACGATGAATATGCATGAAAGGATTATTCGCGATCCAGTCCCATCATTTACTACTCAGATTTCGTTTGTTATTAAATGTTCTGATTCATTCACTAGTTATTAGCAACATCGATTACTGCAACTCACTTTACAAGGGCATCACAATCTCTGATTTATAGGCCCTTGAACCAATTAGAAGGCTAAAATAGTAATTAGCTAATCTCTATTAGTTAGTAATTAACTCATAATAAATAGTCTAAGAAATCCTTGGAGGGTAACCTATCAATGACTACATTACAAAATAGTAATAAAAAGTAAACATTACCATAGCCTAACATATAACTGGCAATTTTAAGAGACCTTAGTGTACATAGAAAGGGACAGATTCTTTAGCCTACTGGGAACCACTAGAACAAGGGGGCACTCAGAAAAATTGAAAGGGGACAGGTTTAGAACCAATGCTAGGAAATTCTTTTTCACTCAGAGGGTGGTGGACACCTGGAATGCGTTTCCGGAGGTTGTGATAGGACAGAATACACTACCGGGTTTCAAGGAAGGATTGGATAAGTTCCTGAAAGAAAAGGGGATTGAGGGATACAGATAGAGGTAGAGATAGGCTATGATAGGGCATAGACAGAAGGACAGGGGGGCTTAAATGATTTAAATAAAGATCACCTTACAGGTCATGGACCTGATGGGCCGCCGCGGGAGCGGACTGCTGGGCACGATGGACCTCTGGTCTGACCCAGCGGAGGCAACTTCTTATGTTCTTATATTCCAGCTCTCTTAACAAGAAATCATCAATATTAAGATGCAGGCAGCAGTCCAGCAGCAAGATGGGGGCTATCCAGTCTTTTGCACCGAGTATCACATGTTTGATTATCTCCCCTTCTCTTTCCTGTATTATTGGAGTTCTTCCCCCATTCCCACAGTAATTTGTCTTTATTAAGCGCTCTCCCCTTACTCTCTACCTATTTTTAAAAAGATTGTTAGCTGCTTAGAAGTATGTTTGATATGTGGGATAACAAACCCTAATAAATATCTGAAACCTGATCCATGCTCAACAGCGCCTAGGAGCTAGTTTATAGAATCAGGGCCTAAGTGCCTAGTGTAGATCACTCAACCTCCTACCCATCCATACCCACAATCCTTGATTTAAGCACTTGAAAATCATACTTGGCCATGGGTTTGGTTAGGTCAGTAGAACTGATTTGTCCAGCTACACCTAGGTGCAGCAACAGCAAAGTCTACTCTAAACCCTTTTCCTCCCTTATGGTTTATTAATCTTGTTATTCTGCTCATTCATTTTACTGGTCCAAGCGGTTTACAAAATACAATCAAATATTTAAAAGAAAATAAAAAATAAAAGAACTCCATTGTTAAATAGGATAGATCTAACCCACACAAACAGCAAGAGTACAAGAAAACATTCATTCACTCCTAAATAAAACAATAATATCATATTAAGATTTCACAGGACTGCTGACTGAAAATCCAAAACATTTAGAAGATATGAGTAATTTCAGATTGATTCAAATCTTCTCCGAGTGCTTCCTGATGAGCAATTAGCCCAAGGGGCTGAGCTCCCAGGGTATTTTGCTTACCCATCTGATGTACAATCAATTTACAAGGATAATTTATCCATGTAAAGGTATGCCTCTATATTCAGCATTTAGTAGATAACTGTATACCTTTATGCGCTCCTCGCCTTGCTGAATATTTACTACAGACAATTTAAGTCTACTTCAGTTTTGTGTTAGCAAAGACAAAAAATGCACATTGCCACAATTTAAGTAAAAAAATCTTATAAAAACACTGACCTTTAGTGAACTGAAGTAAAACATCAGGATTGTGTTTTCTGCATAAGTTTCCTGTCTGCAATGTTTATTTTTGAGCAATAAACCTACTTTTATTGTAAATATCTAGTCATAAAAGGAATATGGGAATATAAAAGACAGTTTTTATAAATCTTCTCAAAGCTCTTAATGTGAAATTGTAAACACTGTTGAACACAGAGAAGAGCACATATTCGTTCAAATGCTTTACTACGGCTGGGGCCAGCACCCTTTTGGCAAACAGATTTTGTCCCAGTGTCTGATACTTCCACTTACCCTATCCAAAATATTAAGACTTCTTATTTCAACCAAACAAGTTGATCCACGGTTATTTTAGCGGATGTCTTAGGGATTTCAGCTTTACATTAGCAAAATGCCACTGCAGGCCAGCTTAAAACTATTTTCTCTTTGACCCCCCAATTTCCAACTTCACTCATTTGCTTTATTTTGCTGTCATATGGGTTATAGCAATTAGTGTGAGGCAAAACAAGGCATTTTTCAAAGAATGTCCAAGTCAGAATCGGGATGTCTTGCTCATAACGTCCAAAACAACGTCCATCTCGTAGCCATTTTTGAACATTAAAAACATTTCCTGTTTGAAAATGTTAGTGGTGTTATCCAAGTTCCGACTTTACCTATTCGGTTCAAGGTCGGATTACATTACATGAGGTTTGGTCAGTTACTCAAGAAGTTACAATGGACAGTTTGACACGGATATTACATTACATTAGGGACTTCTATTCCTCCTATACTATTCAACAGAGTTGCTAGTGCAGTTATTAATAGTTAGGACATAGTTACAAGTTCAAGTCGGTCATCGCTGGCTCATCGTTATGAACTTGGAGTTGTGCTGGACAGTTTAGAAATGGGCTTTTACAATTGCCATTTCAGTTACTTCCGGGCTGGCTCCCTGCATTGGTACAGAAATGCTTTTTAAAAGTTTTCTGAACCTGAAGTGATGGTCACAAGATCATAGGGCAAGTGGTAGTTGGTTCCAGCATTTTGCTAATTGATATTGGATGGCTAAGGTAATTTGCCTGGTAGACTTTATATTGTTGCATGCTGGGAATTTTAAAAATTATGCAAGAACAGCCAAAATGAACAGCATTTTCCATAATAAAATGTCCAAATTGTGAATATAGATGTCTGTCTGGCAGTATTTGTACAAAAATGGCCACACAGATGGCCCTGTAGAGCAGAGGGACAACCTAGTAATCAGTAAAGTGGACTTTAATCCAGGGAACCCAAGTCCATAGTCCACTGCATCTCTGTTATTTTAAATGGTGAGCCTTCCAGAGCCTTCCAGGGAAATGCTTACTGTACTTGAATGTGCACCAGCTCAATAGCCCTCAGGCATAGTAGGTATATCTCTGTTTCTGGAAGGCTCACAATTAAAAAAAATAAAAAGTTGGCGTAGGATTTGAAACTTCAGACCTGCTTGTTGCTGTGCTCAGAATGTCCATAATAAACCTAGTTTCCCTTTCCAGTATCACTTTCAGGAGTGGGGGAGAGGTAGGGTTACCATATGGCTCCAGAAAAAAGGAGGACAGATTGAGACATCCGGGTTTTACTTCCATTGCTTTCAGTGGAAGTAAAAACTGGATGTCTCATTCTGTCCTCCTTTTTCTGGAGCCATATGGTAAACCTAGGGAGAGGGACAGTAATCTAATCTAATCAGGATTTCTTAATCACTCTTTTCCACTACAGATCAAGGCGATTTACAGGACAAGAGACCCATGAAACAGCATGGGGAAAAGTTACAATATAGAGATGAAGGAGGTTATACAATTTCAGGGAGAAAACACTGGGGGGTTAAGAAAAGGTCATGCTTCAGTCCCTCCAGTGGTCAGCTATTCAATCAGGGCACCTCTTTATACCCTGGATGTGATTGAAACAGATTTAACTTAGGATGCTCTTCTTTTTAGACAACAGATTATTACTGCTGGACGTCCAAAATGTGGGCCCTCCCCTACTCCAGCCCTAAAGACACCCACAACATAACCCTTTGCTATCTGGATGAACTGTAGATTGGGATGGCCAGATTCTACCTTTTGGAAAATCATGAGTTGGGCATCGCTGGAAGATAGGGACATCTCATCATGGCCCCCCAAAACCATCTATGCTTTGAACATGAGCATCACAGAGTCATATGGGATTATTTTGAATGGCCACTAGCAGTAAAGTAGCGAGGGCGAGAGGCGCTTGGGGTGGTGGTGGTGGTGCCCATCCCCCACCCTCTTCTGCACCCCTCACCCCACCCGCTCCTTCCCCAACCCCCTCCTGCCGCATGCACCTCTTCCCTCATATGGCGTGAGCAGCAACCCCAACCTGCTGCTCGTGCCACGTCGGTTCTTCCTCTGATGTCACTTCCTAGGCGCTCAGGGTGGATTCCCCCCCACCTTTACTACAACATTGGTCAATAGTGTTGCAGAGTAAGCACATACTTTGTACATCTGTACTATGTAGAACCAGCCTTTATGGGGCAAATAAGGGGATAGAATAAGATTGTGGGGGTAAATAGCCAGTGGCAGTCAGCATTTACTGGCTGTTGCTGACATTATACCTGGATGTTCAATACTGGGCCATGTCCAGGCACCAGCACTGACGATCTGGTTTTGTGCAGTGGGCTAGCTAAGTATGATATTCAGCATGTAACTGTCTGAGCGAAACCAAACAAAAACACGACTGAGGGCCAGATGCTCAAAAGCCGCCATTAAATATCAGATACGTTTAAAGCCATGGTTGAATTTACTGATTTTGAAACACCAGTCAATGCTGAAAGGAAATCGCATGAAAATGAGATGCACCGAAATTCAGTTTTATGCAGTCTGATTTGTCCAGTTAACTTAGGCAAGTAAATGCCTGAACATCGGCATTTAACCAACCAGTTAAATACCTCTGAATATCAGCAGTTGGCCCACACAAGCGATTTAACCAGACAGGAGCCTCTCACGCCCTGTTAAATCATTAAATATCATCCCCTACATGTGTTATGTAATTCCAACACACACACACACACACACCCGTTGCAATTACTTCAGCATGAGACTGAATCCACAGAGTACTGTGGATCACTATAAATTCCTGAAGGAGGACTTGGAATCATTTATTAACCATTTCCCTGCCATCCTGGGAACTATGAAGCTATTACAGTATTTATTTATTTAAAATATATATAGCCCATTTTATCCCACAGTTCTAAGCAACGTACAAATAATTAATACATACACAATAAAACAATACACAAGACAAGACATACCAAAAAAAAAAAAATCCAAAAATTACATGCTGCTTTGGATAGCTAATACTTAAATAGACCGTGCAGTCTTTAATCACATACAACCATAGGCATCGGAACAGGGGAGACCACAGGGGTCAGTTATGGCTCTACTCCCCCCACGTACCTCCTCCCAACCACTGTAATTTTAAATCTTTGGGCAACCACTGTGCAGCATCAATGAGTAGGCCTAACTTGGAACCCTTCATTCTGCAGTGTCCCGCCTATGCGGGAACAGGAAGTCGCTGTAGAATGAAGAGTTCCAGGGCAGGTCTGCTCTTTGACGCTGCACGGCGGCTGCCCAAAGATTTAAAATTACAGCGACCAGGCAAGATAGGCGCGGGAGTTGGGGAGTTGGAGAGAGAGGTTGTGCTACAGGATCCTGCTGGGGCTACAGTGGAGCTTTTGGGCCCCTCCTAACAGAAAAGCATTCCGTTGCCTATGCATACAACAGGAATATATCTAATGCTTAAGTGCAATAAACTAGTTTCTGTTTCCTTCCACAGTAAAGCAGCCACTGGGTGGGCCCTGAGGACTGGGTTGAAAATCACAGATTTAAACATCTTGGCCACCCTTTTAGACAGATTCTGGCAACAGTGTTAAAATACACTGCACAACAATTTTTTGGTTAAGTCTTGATTCCTGAAAAGTTTTTGGTGATTATGACAGGTACCAACTTGGTATGCTCAAATATGGTTTTGGTTTTACTGCATCACGTAAGAACTATGAGAAATAGACATTTTTATGTTTACTGACAATAAAATATATAGTCAAGTTTACGTTTCGCACAAGCGACTAAATGAAACAGAATTAAAAGTGTTTTGCTCCCGAGTTTCTTTTATATTCAGTGTCTGGTGCATCACGTTGTAGCATCCAACAATAGTCGGCAAGCATTGACGGATTCCAATTGCCCTGGTATCGTTTCTCCATCGTAGCTATGTCTTGATGAAACCTTTCACCGTGCTCGTCACTCACAGCACCGAGATTTGCGGGGAAGAAGTCCAAGTGTGAATGGAGGAAATGAATCTTGAGTGACATATTGCACTTCATTCTCTTGTATGCTTTGAGAAGTTTGTCTACCAGCTGAATGTAGTTTGGGGCTCTGTAATTGCCCAGAAAATTGTCAACAACGTCTTTCAAGGCTTTCCAGCCAATTTTTTCCGGCCCAACTAACAGATCTTCAAATCGCTTGTCCCTCATAACATGTCTGATCTGGGGGCCAACAAAAATACCCTCTTTGATCTTGGCATCAGTTATTCTTGGGAACATCTGTCTTAAATAACGAAAACCTTCCCCTTCCTTGTTCATTGCTTTCACAAAATTCTTCATGAGTCCCAGTTTAATGTGAAGAGGAGGCAAAAATATCTTTGTCGGGTCAACAAGCGATTCATGTGCTACATTTTTCTGTCCTGGAACTAACTTTTTACGGAGTGGCCAGTTCTTTCTAGAATAGTGCGACTCTCTGTCTCGGCTGTCCCATTTGCAGATGAAACAGCAGTACTTTGTATAGCCAAGCTGCAGTCCTAGTAACAGAGCAACGACTTTGAGGTCTCCACAGATATTCCAGTTATACCTGGTATACTGGACATACTTTAGTAACATTTCCATATTCTCATATGTTTCTTTCATATGTGCTGCATAGCCAACAGGTACTGAAGGATAAACGTTGCCATTGTGCAACAGAACAGCTTTCAGGCTTAACATTGACGAATCAATGAAAAGACGCCACTCTTCCGGGTTGTGATCACAACCAAAGACCGAGAACAATCCTTCAATGTCACAACAGAAACAGAGACTGTCGACTTGTGCAAAAAATTTGGTTATATCATGATGCCGGTCTCGAAACACAGAAATTTTCGTACCTGGTGATAGCAAACACCATTCCTGCAGTCTCGAACCTAGCAGCTCAGCTTTTGCTTTTGACAGACCCAAATCTCTGACCAAATCGTTCAATTCGGACTGTGTTATCAGATGTGGATCGCCTGATGAGGATGGTTCAAAATCCGGGTCAATGTCACTGTTAGAACCCTGCACTGCAGTTTCTTCATCTGGTTCGTCTAAGGTCCAATCCTCTGGTGGTTTCGGAACTGGAAGACTGTCATCATGTGGCATGGGTCTCATTGCTGAAGGCAGATTAGGATATTCAATTGACTTCTTGTTTTTGGCAGAGAAACCAGACACATTAGTCAAACAGAAATAACAGTCCGTCACATGGTCTTTCTGTTCTCGCCATATCATCGGAACAGCAAATGGCATCGTCTTTCGAGTACCTCTGAGCCAGGCTCTCAGACTAACAGCACATGTCGCACAGCAAATGTGAGGCGCCCATTGCTTGTCTTGATCACCTATTTTGCAGCCAAAATACAGATGATAGGCTTTCTTTACAAGGGCAGTCATCGAACGTCTCTGAGGCGTAAGTGTATATTCCCCACAGATATAGCAGAATGTGTCGCGGCTGTTACGACACCGACGAGACATATTGCCCGACACCAAAACGTCTATAGCATCAAGCTTACTTACTGTTATATTGCTACAGCTACTATACTACTATACTTTACTATACTGATACTATATACACACACGGACTATCTATATTAACCAAATGAGCAGGATCGGTGTATGGAAGCCACCATTATAGCATGGTGAGACAGCGCAAGCTCGTTCAGACCTGCCCAGACATGCCCAGGATGTCATCTTCCATAAAACAGCTTCCAACCTGGCTAGATTTTATGCATGGACATACCCAGGCGGCACAAACCGTTGTTGATAAGACACTTATGGGAGAAAAAATTGTTTGCATCCAAATATAAGAAAAAATCACGACAAAATTGAAGATTTCTCTGAAATGGTACGTGATGGGTAATTTTTGATGTAATATTCATGATCAGCACCCAAAATTCTATAAGAAACACCCAGCAGTGTTCAGGAAGCAAAAACTTTGTTGTGCAGTGATATTAACCTGAGAATGTTTTGCTTTTGTGCAAACTTTTCTCACATTGAATCATTTGTTGCTGGGGGACTGGGAATTAGTGATACAGTTAAATCATCATTTTGAAAGTTAAACTATGATTTCTTAACAGGAAGGGTAATTTTCAAAGCAATTTACCTTGGTAAAAAAAAAAACCTACCTTTTTGCCAATCACCCTTTTTAAAAAGTGCCCTTCCTGTTAAGAAATCATCATTTATATTTCAAAATAGCTCTAATTCTCGATCCCCTAAAAAATAACAAATGATTCCAAAGCAGTGCAAACTGGCTGACTGTATATTTCTTCCTTGGGATAGAGTGGAGGTGTTTTAGTTGGGGAAGGAGATCCTATGATAGCTTACATTTTCAAAACTGTGAAAATACAGTAGCACCCAATGAAAGAAGCTAGTGCAATGTATGTAAGAGCATTGTGCCCACAGCAAGGTTCAAATAGAAAGCAAGCCTGTACATTGGCTTTGAAAATTAGGGCACAGTTTACAATTAAAAAGAACCCCACTGAGTTTTGCCCAAAATGTATCATTTGAAAATTGACCCATATAGTCAGCAAATTCAGGATTATATTTTAGAAAATAGCCAAAATTTCCTTTGAGCAGTAGCCTTGCGCTCCTAATCATTTTTTGGTTCAGAGGTTGTCATGCTACAGAATGACCCCTCTTCTCTGAACTTGTCAGCACCAGAAACTACACTGCTTTTCTGCTTTGATATTCCAGGCTTCAGTGAAGGTCCAAGACCTAAACTGAGGGTTTCAAGAGCGCCCGGCTGCACTCTCTCCGGAGCAGAAGAGGTTGCTGGTGGTATCAGTCAACAGTATGTCCTGACACTTGACTTGCAAAGTGGCACAGGTCTTGGCCTACCTCCTGGTTAGAGATAAACATAAGCTTCAGTAGTAGTACCCAGTGGAAAGAGACAATGCAAATAAAACAGCCGAGTAAAGAGAACAAAAATATTTATCATTAGATTGGTAATAGGTTTTAATTGTTCTCACTATCAATGGGTTAGTTCAGACTCTGCCAGCTCCTCACCAGCACTAAAATCTGATTTAGGTGATACATAAGGTCCACTATCTTCACAATAGTTAGACACGTTGCCAAGCAATTCTATCCTGCAGCCTAAGCATTGTGATATTTGGTATGGATATGAGAAAAAAAAGTCAGATTTCAGCGAACAATAATAAATTATTATTAATAATGACAGGGGTTGCCATTCAACAAATCACATATAACTGGAAAGATTGGAAAAGACTAAATTATACATTTTGGTGGAATTCTTTATGCCATATATATAAAATGGAAAGGTTTACTGCGTTACAAAAGGGATATTTTAAAAAATTTCAGGATGTATGGAAACCATTAACACAATATTGTCAAGATTAAGTAGAAATATTTCCCTTATGTTTATTAATTTATGAAGAAAGGGGGGGATATTTTATTTTAACATATATCATACAAAAATGAAGTTTAGGGATGGGAGGGAGGGAAGAGGAATAGAGATATAAATAACACTTAATGTAATTTATGAATATGAATAAAGAATTTATATGATTATAGAACATATGATAGAGAGGGATGGGAAGGGGAGGGGGGGAAAAAAGGATGTACTGCACAAATAATAGAATGTTAAATGATATATTTATTGTTAATGTGATTAAATATATATATACATTTAATGTAATTATGAAAATGAATAAAGAATTATAAAAAAAAAAAAAAAAAAAAGAATTATTATAGTAACATAACATAGTAGATGACAGCAGATAAAGACCCGAATGGTCCATCCAGTCTGCCCAACCTGATTCAATCTAAAAAAAAATTGTTTTGTTTTGTTTTTTTTAGCTATTTCTGGGCAAGAATCCAAAGCTCTGCCCGGTACTATTCTTAGGTTCCAACTACTGAAGTCTCCGTTAAAGCTCACTCCTGCCCATCTACACCATCCCAGCCATTGAAGCCCTCCCCAGCCCATCCTCAATCAAATGGACATATACAGAAACAGACTGTGCAAGTCTGTCCAGTACTGGCCTTAGTTCTTCAATATTTACTGTTCTTTTCTGATTTTAGATCCTCTGTGTTCATCCCACGCTTTTTTGAACTCCGTCACCGTTTTCATCTCCACCACCTCTCTTGGGAGCGCATTCCAGGCATCCACCACCCTCTCCGTAAAGAAGAATTTCCTTACATTGCTCTTGAGTCTCCAAACCCTCAACCTCCAATTATGTCCTCTGGTCTTACCATTTTCCTTTCTCTGGAAAAGATTTTGTTCTAGGTTAATACCTTTCAAGTATTTGAATGTCTGAATCATGTCTCCTGTCCTTCCTTTCCTCTCTAAGGTATACATATTCAGGGCTTCCAGTCTCTCCCACAACAGCTTACCTGAGCATAGGACCCTGGAAACAAGTCCTAGGTGAAAGGATTATGTTATCAACTGGAGGGCAGATTCTATCCACAGGATTACTTCCTGCCACACCAAATGACTTTACTTCTTTAAGGCAGCACGGGAGGGGGGAGGGGCTCCTAAATTGGAAGTAGGACAATGCCAAACAAGGAACAAGTTCAAATATGTTCTCCAGATTATATGCAATCTTCTTGATATGTGATCCATGATTCTTCTGGGTTTTGGTTTGGTTTTGAAATTCTAGCAGGAATTTGGGTATTATGAATTTTGACACACCAGTTCTGAACAGAGAGAGGTCTCTGTTTAATGAAAGTGTTTTTCTCTATCTGTAAGAATTATTGGCATGTCTTTCTTGAACCAAAACAAAAGGGAATGTTAGCTTTTGCACATGCACAACAATCAGTCCAAAAAGAGCAGAACAGTCCAGGTCTTCAAATCAAAGGGAATTTAACAATTACCAAAATAAAACTGTATCCTGATGCAACACGACATGGGCCGTGTTTTGGCTAAAAAAGCCTTCTCGGTGTGATTCAAGTTTTATTTTTTCACTTTTCATAAGAGCAATGCTGCACAGGCTTTTCTTTAATGCTTTCCACTACACGTGAGTTGATTCATTTATGAAACTCTAGGACTCCTGAGGCAGGTCTTCTAGCCGAAACACGGCCCACATCGAGTTGAGTCAGGACACTGTCGTTGACCCCCTTTTTACAAAACTGCGATAGCGGTTTTTAGCACAGGCTGACGTGCTGAATGCTCTGCACTGCTCCCGACGCCACTAGAAATCTATGAGTGTCGGGAGCAGCGCAGAGCATTCAGTCCGCCAGCCTGCGCTACAAACCGCTATTGCAGTTTTGTAAAAAGGGGAGAAGTAAATGTCTTTCTTGAACACCATCTCACAATAGTTGTCTACCAAACTGAAAGAAGGAGTCTCTTAGGTTGCTCAGAGTGCATTTATTATTTAATTTATTCTAAAATTTACAGAGCATTCAGCTGGCCTGCGCTAAAAACTGCTTCCATGGTTTTGTAAAAGGGGAGGGGGGTTATATGGCTGGGTTACTTACTGACACCATGCCACTAGATTGTATTTTTAAAAAATGAGAGCTCTGTTGTATAGAATTTTCTGGACCCCAGTTCGTTTACATAAAGTAGATAGTTCCAAATCTAATAGATGCTGGCACTGTCATCTCGAACTTGGGACTTTAGATCATTTGTTATACTATTGTCCCTTGATACTGAAATTTTGAAGATCTGTTTGGGATCAAGTTAATAATTTATTGGAGAATCCAGTGGCACTATCATATGATACTATTTTATTTGGTACATTTATGAGAGCGAAGAGTAACAAACTTCTCTTTATAACGACAGGGGTTGCCATTCAGCTTATTTTGAAAAATTGGAAAAATTGGGATAGACTAAATTACGCATTCTGGTGGGAATCCCTTTGTTATACTTTTAAAATGTAGCGGTTTATGGCCATTCAGCAGGGAAATTACAAAAAATGTATGGATGTTTGGGAACCGTTAACTAAATACTGTAAGGATTGATCTCTTTAGATGTCCCTTTAAACATACACATCCAGGGTGGGGGAGGGAGTATGTTTTGGAATTGGTTTAAGAGGTATGTATTGATTGTTCTTGAAGGTATTTATTTATTGATTAATAGGTGGAAGGTTGGGGGGAAATAATTTTCCTTTTTATAAATTTTTGTAAGTTTAATGTGCTTTAATTTTAATATCATATGTAAGTGTATTAATTATTATGCACTTCTGTAGTTTAAAAATTGAATAAAGAATTAAAAAAAAAAAAGAAAATGAGAGCTCATATGGCAAAGTTCTAACTACTTATAAGCTCATAGTGAAACTCCTCGTGGAGTTTCCATTTGACCATTCAGACTGACAAAGCAAAGCAGTTGCTTTGTACCACAAATACTTTCCCTCCCCACAGTACGGATTCATGCTCTGTGAAGAGCTTATATACTCTTTACCCTTTTCTAAGCAGCTAAGCCCCTGTTTATCTACACCCTCCCAGTGAATGTGTCTAAGGCTCTTTACTGTAAATCTATAATATACTGGCTGCTTCCTACCCCACCTCCACCCTTCACATGTTGAAAGTATTCCTTCCATGACACTGCTAGCATAAAATCCCTAGAGGCACAGAGAAACAGAGATCACTCTTAATTTAGGTTTCCAGAAGTGAGCAATGATGTGCTAGCTTCCACGTTATCTGCACTTTCTGAAGTAACAGATGCCAGATTGCTTAGATGAGTCCTGACCCGTGCATCGGGGGGGAGATACTGTAAGTGTTACATGCCTTGGACTGAAACTGGAATGCTCAGGAGAGGAATAAGATAATAAGAATAGTGAGAAGAGAGATATTAAGCAGACTGAAGAGCTGCTCTGCAGCTTCTAAAAGAGCCAGGAGAACCAAGGTGTCTATATCCAAAATTTGACTCTTGTCAGTACAGTGTGATGTGACAATGCAGTTTTTAAATGTTACGCTTTTGTCAGTTTGAATTTGTGAAATAAAATGCAATGGTTTGCAGAAAGAAAGTTTTTTTTTTTAATTGTCTTTATTAGCAATTGCAAAGGGAACATACAACCAGGATCAAAACAAGCATAAAAAAAAACATAGCCAGCAGAGAAAACAGCACTGGAAAACTATGACAGCAAATAGACGTTGGATCAGAAAGGATCAACGATTGAGTCATTGTACATATCAGCCCTGTTTTAGAGAGAATGTAGAAATCAGAATTGAGACATCTGGATTGGGAAGTGTCAAACTCTGGCAGCATTTTCCAAGTTTCCAAGTTTATTATAAGATTTGATTAATCGCCTATTCCAAATTCTAAGCGATGTACAGCTAAAAATTACAAAGTTAGGGGAAACATACACGACTAACAAAATTGTTACTAAACATATTAAAATATCATAAAATACATAACATAAAATAACATAACATAACTAAACATAACTAACAAGACTATTTTTACATACAAGATCAAATAATGGGAAAGTTGCAGGAAGAAATACAATTGAATATAAAAGAAACAATTAAGGTTAATAATACATTGGGAAAAGGGGAAGAAATTTATTGTAATTTAAGGAGAGATTAGAAACATAAAGAATTCAGTTAATTACTGAAAGCGTCTTTAAAAAGGAAGCCCTTAAGTTTGCTCTTAAATTTGTCTAGATTTCTTTCTTCTCTTAGGTAAATTGGCAGGGCATTCCAAACTTGGGGAGCCGTAACTGAGAAAATAGAATGACGTCGTGTACTAGTAACTTTTAAAGAAGGAACAACCAATAGATCTTCTGAGCTAGAGCTTCTACCAGTGGCGTGCCTGGCATATTTGACATTGGGATGGATCATTAGCACACACACATCCTCCTCTATATAAGACAATGTTAAACAAATAATAATAATAGTCAGACCAGAAGTGCAAACAGCTAGACCAGCAAAAGATTTTTTTCAAGAGGAGTATTTTATCACTGACATTATTTAGAATTGCCGGCACATGGTGATAATAAAAAGCCAGTGGCAAGTGGTGACAGTTACAACAGGGGGACTCAGTAAATATGCCATACTGCCCCCAATACTGTGAGCCTGCCGGTGCCGGGTTTTGCAAATGGCCACCGACCAGGGCTCAGCAAAGACCGAACTTGTCGTGCCTTCAAAGAAAGTTGAAGGTCCTGATGGTTCTTATGAATATAAAAAAAAACAAATGTCAGGAACAATAAAGCTTTGCAAAAGAACTTGTGTCCAACTTTATTTCTTAGGTATCAAACGGCTACGGTTTAGGCTTTGCACACAAAACATAACATAAAATTTGGGCTTACAAAAATACAGCCCACACCTTTCTTGCAGGTAAGTCCAAAATTGGTTCTATTGTAGCCTTGCCCTACCAGTCTCACAATCAAAGAAGGCAAAATACGGCTACCGGAACACCCAGCCTTTTCCCTGGTTATTCCCAATGGTTTTAAACAGTCCAGAACATGCTGCCTAGGCCTGGTCTTTAACAGGCCTTCCCCAACCAACTTCACAAACAGCTGGTGGGGGAGGGGAGTAGCAGAATCCACTTAATTAAAGCTTGCCAAAAAATTGGCCCCACAATCCCGCCCTGAGGATCTTGCGTGGATTCTCCCCACTACTACCCCTTCAGCAATCAAGTCCCAAGCAAACAGCAACAGAAAAGGCAAAAAGTAAAAATGCCAAACAAAACCGCATTTCATTTAATGTCCTCAAAATAAGGCACAGCTGCAGCAGTGAGCCTAGCACTGCTCACACTTGTGCTTTCAGACAGCCCAAAAGAAAAACCAAAAAATTAAATCACCAACAGTCAAGAAATTCCACTTAACTCTCATCCATGTGGATTTCTTCAGGTTCCATGGAGGTATCCATCAGCTCTATGGCATCCTGGCTGGCTGGCTGGCTGGTTTGCCTCAGGGACAGTAGTAACATCTGCCATTTCAATGTCCTGATTTGGTGGGGTTTCAGGAGCCCAGTTCCTCGAGCCTCCTTCCTGGGCTGACCCAGGATAGACTGGCTTGTTCTTCCTAAGCACAGCCTCTAAAGCCCTGAGCTGGACACGCCCTAACCTGTGAGGGGGGAGGAACAACCTGCTGCTTCTGCTGAGTTTTCTGTTTAGCCTTAATTGGCCCCAGCAGTGGTTCATTAGCTGAGCTCTGAGCCTGACTCTTAGGCTGTCCTTTTGTGTAAGGCTGCTCCAGGCTGTTCTCCCTCTCATCTTCCCCTCCCCAGGGTTCTGTAACCTGGTGTTTCAATGGGAACTCAGACCCTATCTGTTTGTCTGAGCTTAGCCTATCACTCTTGTTAGCCCTTTTCAGGATAAGGCTTGGATTTGGAGGAGATTGACCTGGTACAACCCTAGTCTTAAGGCTGGGGTTGTGACAATACGTAGAGCATCAATATATCTATTGTGAAAACTGAACAAGCCAAATTACTTGATATCACTAAATAGAACATTTATGCAAACAGAATACCTGGTCCCAGTCACACAAGCAGAATAACTGACAAGACAGAAATAAAAATATGTAAGCACAAATAACTGAAACCTCAAGAAGCCAGTCTTGCATGTAGCACACCAGTGAAATAGAAAGAGATACCTTACCCCCTGTACTGTACAAAATATAAATACAGCAGATATCAGGAATGGCGTTGGGGGTAGGGCAGTGCAACCAGAGCAATTGCCCTTGAGGGCCCCAAGCCTGCATGAACCTGAAGAACGAACAGCTTGGTTGTGGACTTTGTGATCCCCTCCTATTCCCAAATTTCCTTTCTGGACCTCCGCCATGTCTAACACCAACTCTGACAGATGTACATTCCAAAAAAAAGTGATATATTCCAATCACTAAATAGAAAGTGATTTTACTTTTCTTCCTTTGTTGTCTGGCCATTTCATTTTAATTGTATTGTTCTCAGTGTCTTGTTTCTGCTTTTCTGGCTTCTCGTAACCCTTCCACACAATGAGGGAGTCGTGAGGGCAGGATGTCAAGAGATCAGCCAAGGGTGTATTGTTCAAGAAATCACTTTATTGATGGATATGCCACAATGGCTCAATAGACTCAACACTGGCAGTGTTTAGGCATCTGTGCCTTTATCAAGAGTCTGGCTTGAGTATGGCACAGTGCATACATACACTCCAGTAGATGCGCTGTGGAGATGTGAATGAAAACAAAATTAGAAACTAGTGTCCAAAGCGAAATTCAAGATCACTCCAATCTGCTCTTGAAAAGCTATGGATAATAAGGGCTCTTTAGTAGAATGTTCAAGATACTAAAATACTGATTTTTAAAGTACAGAGTGTTTGATCAGTTCATGGGAACTTTTTTTGAGCATTTTTCAAAAATTCACCAGGGTTTATCACCGCATTTAGCACCCTAGAGTGCATTGCAGGAATGACCCACAAACATCATATTATACACCTTGTAACTGATAAAATTTGTATTTCTAAATTTTTAAATTAGTGTTTAAAACATGCAGAGTTACCCAAAGTACCCAGTGCCAAAATAATCAAATTCAAGAAATCAAAAACACTAAATAGTGTGAAGTCACTTAGTAATTAATATCCTTGCTGTATCCAAAAAATATCAATAAATAGCATTCAAATATGGCTGCCACAACAAGAACTTATCTCAATCAAAACTGCCAGTATCCATCAGTAGGAAAATCTGTTTACAGGGAGTGCCAGTTGATCACTCTACAAAGCCCCGTTTCGTGTCCTTCGTCAGGGGCACCACCCGCTGAATGTTGAGTTGAATGCTGCTTCTCTTCATTCCTGCAATGCACTCTAGGGTGATAAACCCTGGTGAACTTTTGAAAAATGCTCAAAAAAGTTCCCATGAACTGATCGAACATCCTGTTCTTTAAAAATCAGTATTTTAGTATCTTGAACATTGTACTAAAGAGTACCCACAGCTTTTCAAGAGCAGAGAGCAGGTTTTTTCTACCAAGCTGTGTTTTGTGACCCCTCTCAATTAGAGTAGGCTTGATAATATTCTTAGACTATAGTAATTCCACTTACTATGGATTCCCTCTTTCACTTTTATGTAGACTCCAAACAGTTTAAAATACTGCAATTAGAACTTTTTCTCATACTAGCAAATTTGACCATTACCCCAATTTTTATTCAAGATCACTGCCTGCTCACTATCCTGTGACCACTATCTCAGGTTCAGGAAGCTTTTTAAAGCATTTCTGTACCAAGACAGTGGTAAATCAGGCGCCTAGATCGGCTAAGCCAGAGGTGGGGTGCAAAGGCCACAATCGAGTCAGATTTTCAGGATTTCCCCAATGAATATGCATGAGATCTATTGGCATACAATGGAGACCGTGCATACAAATAGATCTCACGCATATTGATTGGGGAAATCCTGAAAACCCAACTGTATAGCGGCCTTCAATCCTCACTCTTGGGCTATGCTCTCCAATCCAGGTGCCTAACTTTAGGTATCTTTTATAGAATCAGGGCCTTTAAGCCTACTGGTATTTTTTTATGCCCGATTTTGGTGCAAGTGACTTTGGCTATGTATTGCCTCTTTGATTATTCAGTGCCCAATTACCCCCCAAAACAGGCTTAGAAGAGTTAAGTACCAAAATCCTAACTTTAGAGGTCAAAGTCTAGAAATAGAAATGCTTTTTGGAAGTCTTGATCAGGTGTTAGAGTGTTTCAAACCTGGATCACATGTGAACAAAATAATCCTACATGAGGTTGCATCCATAGGCTTTAAACCTTTACGGGTTCTTTGGTATCTTTTAATGTTCCTCAGTTATTAGAATATAAGCTTGAAGCCACCCAAATTATTCCCCCTCCCCCCCCCCATTTTTTTCAGTGATGCCCATGGGCATCGGCATGATTACCGTAGCAGCAGCCACTACTGCAGCTTTGTAAAAAGAGCCCTATATTTCTTGAGTAGCCCCAGAATTATCCAGTTCTAATTTTTGTGGTAACAAGGATCTTACTGGCAGTCATCTTATGATAGCAGCTGTATTTACATTTCAGTTTTAGTAAAAAAAAAATTATATTAAAGGGTATATTATAAACACACATGAAATAATACAGTGGCCAAAAATCTAAGTCTTTCAAAACAGGAAATTTCAAGAACATATAGTTACTGATTTTTCTCTTATACTAGATTACCATATATAGTTCATTCGGTGATTTGATCTTCTGAACTCGTTTTACTTCTAAACAAAAGTATTACATTTTACACTGGAAACAACTGAAGTTAGAAGCTCACTCATCAAATGTGCTAATGTAACTATATTAAGCGATAGGAAGACTTAGAACTATAAAAACTGCACAAGGCATACAAAAACATAACATAACTTTAACATAACTTTATTTTTTGTATACCGCCATACCCAGGGAGTTCTAGGCGGTTCACATCAATTAATCAAAGTTACAAACGGTACAATATCGGTTGATCAAAGTTATGGGCGACAAAGTAGTAGATGTTGTAAGGAGTAGGAGAGAGTGGGTCGAGGGGGAGAGGGAAGGGTAGTACCAATGGGGGGAGGGGGGGAGGTTTTGGTTCTTTGTGGAGGGGCATTAAGGGTCCTGGCCTTGGAAGAGGTGAGTTTTGAGTAATTTTCTGAAGCCGAGGTAGGTGGACTATGTTCACTGTAACATAGTTAATTTTTAAAGGCTTAAAGAAAATCTATATTGCATAAAAAATGAGAGGAAAAAGCATCAAAGAGCTCCAAGCATACAGAGCTTAAACACTTCATCATTGGCAAAAAAAAAAAAAAAAAAACCTCTCAAGTTTATGAAGATTTATGGTTATATTACAAGGGGGTGCTGAAAAGTTTTCAGCCCGAACCAACTTCCTAAATTCTGGGTATTATTTTTCCACTATAGCTGCAAAGAGTGTTATTTTACTCCCTCCTTTACAAAGCTGTGCTAGTATTTTTTGCGCCGGATTTGGCGATAACAGCTCAGACCCTCATAGGAATTCTATGAGCGTCAGAGCTGTTACCACGGCAGCCAGTGCTAAAAACACTAGAGCAGCTTTGTAACGGAGGGGGTCATTTTGCAAAGTGTGCCAATTTGCAGAATCGCAATGCTATGTTTTGACATTCAGATCCTTGATTGAACCATGTCAACAAAAAGTGTGGATCTCTGAGCCGTTATGAAGTTCCTATTCCTGTAGAAAAAAACCTCCAAAGGAAATCCATGAATGTATGATGCAAACATTGAGTGGCAAATGCCCATCATACTCAACAGTGAAGAAGTGGTGTGCAAACTTTCAGTGTGGAGATTTCGAGACCGCAGGTGCAGCAAGGTCTGGGAGGCCTCAAATGGTCAACTAAATATAATAAAGGTACAATCGTATTCCGTGAAGAACAAAATTTTGTAAATATATACGTTGTAGATAGTTAAAGTAGGGATTCATTCACACCAAAGATAACAAGTACAGGACAGTTGACAAAATCATAAACAAACGGAGAAAAATAAACCTCAATTGTGGGTCGCCGGGACTACACAAGTACCCAAAGCTCACCACCTCATCACGGGTTTATAAAAAAACTCCGTACAATTATAAGTTACTTTCATACTTCAACATCTCTTTAGAAGAATAGTTTTCAAAAAATTCTCAAAGGATTTGAATTTCAACGTCCTACAGTTTTCTATGATTAAGTGAAACAATCCCAAACTAACTATATTTATGGCAATCAGCTCCAGCTGTAGATAAATTCAAAACAGGGTTTAGTAACGTGGCTATAAAACCTGCATAATAGCGTATATAAGAGAGTTAAACACTCATCTGAAGAAACATCTTCGTCCCGATAGAAAAGATCTTCTATTTCGCCTGAAAGCAGGCTACTTCAGGGGATTCGTTTACACAAGGTTATCTCCACGCTTTCAGCTGCATAACGGGAGGCCTGCTTCTCTCAAAATGGACCTCAAATGGTGTCAGCTTCTGAAATTGTTGACCATATCAATGACCTGATTTTGGCACATATCAGCTAACACAATTGCTGAAACACTACAGATATCCAGGGAACTTGTTGGGTGTATAATCCATGAGCAGTTGGGTATACAGAAGCTGTCAGCCAAGTGGGTGCCCAAATGTTTGAATGCTGCCAAGAAACGACATCGAGTGGACACTTTCAAATTGATTTTGCAGTATTTTCAGTGAGCTTTTGGAACACCATGATCCTGAGACAAAACAAGTCCATGCAATGGCAACACCCAGGTTCTCCAAGGCCAAGGAAATTCAAGACCCAAAAGTCAGCAAGAATGGTCATGGCCACAGCGTTTTGGGATCAGAAAGGTGTTGTAATGACTGACTATCTTCCAAGGAACCAAACAGTTAATGCAGAATACTATCGTAACTTGCTGTGTTGGCTAAAGGAGGCATTGAAATAAAAAAGGAGAGGAAAGCTGCAGAAAGGAGCATTGGAGCATTTACTGCGCCAGCCCACACGAAAAAAACACCTCTAGCGCAGACTAATAAAGGAGCCAAAATGTAAATAAAAGTATAAAAACTGATTTAAAAGTGAAAACAGTAAGAGACAAGAACACAAAAACCAGAATAGAATACAATCCTAATATGTTAAAAGAAATTATATGGAAAGTACAAAAATATCATCTAACACATAACTGCCATGGGTCAGAAAGGCAGTTAGTAAATCCCAATAAATACACTGGAAATTTTGTAGATGGATATCAGAATCTTAAACGACAACTTTTCTTGGGCTTTCAGAGCTGCAGCTGAGCATTTCATCTCATTAGGAAAAGTCTATAGCACCACCTACTGCACTTTCAGAAGTTCTGTGTGATAAAAGCAAGTATCAATGTGATTATATATTCTCAGATCCATTAATGCCCGGATTCTCTAACCGGCGCCCATGTCAGTGGCTGCCTTAAAAGAGGCCGCTGATCGCATGTCAGTCACATGACGGCACCGAGAATCGCACTTCATGTACCTACGAAGGCACGATTCACACAAATGTAGGCCCGGCCTATATTTCTGGTGCCTATCTTTGACAGGGGATCCCAAAAATATTCAACAGCTTGCCATCAGGTGATTGCTGCAGGGGAATCCCCAATCAGCTGAGCTAGCAGGACTCCCCGAAGTTGTGGCTTTGGGAAGTCCTGCTGGTTCAGCTGATCGGGGATTCCCCTGCCACGATTAACTGAACCAGCAGGGAGATCCCCGATTCTTCTCTCTAACCCACTGAGTCCGACTCCCCAACCTCCCCCCCCCTGCATCCCTACACATGCACACCCCTTGTACCTTTGGATGGAAAACCAGCAGGAGAGATGCACATTCCCTTCTGCTGGTAGGCCTGCCTCTTCAAAATGGTGGGTCTTCCAGTGCACTCTGAGGTAAACTGGAAGTAACCTAAGACTCTGATTGGCCTAGGCACCTAAGGCCCCTGCCACAATCAGCTGATGGCAAGCTGTGGACTGTTTTCAGGATCTTCTGGCAAAGATAAGCACCAGAAATGAAGGCCAGAGTTTTCTAGGTCTACATTTCCGGTGCCTATTATTGCGTGAATCGCACCTATGTAGGCACTTTAGGCTACCTAATGCCATTTCCAGCATTGGCCACGTCTACTTTGAGCACCACCACATATAAATAGCCTCCTTTCTAAACCTGATTTATTCAGCTGCATGCAATGAAGCAACTAAGTAGTATATTTAAAACAAAACAAAGAAAATATTTCTTCACTCAGCGTGGAATTAAACTCTGGAATTTGTTGCTGGCGAATGTGATGAAAGCAGTTAGCTTATCAGGGTTTTAAAAAGGTTTGGCTAATTTCCTGAAACAAAAGTCCATAAACCATTATTAAGATGGTGTGGAGAAACCCACTGCTTATTCTTAAAAATCATCTGTTTTACTCCATGGGATTTTGTCAGGACCTGGATTACCCACTGTTGGAAATAAGATACTGGGCTTGATGGTCTGTTCCAGTATGGCAATGCTTCTGTTCATATGTTCCTCTCATGTGTATAAGCTGCAATTTACTTAAGGCGATGCTTCGAACACAAGGGCCTAAATGGCTTGAACTAACAAACATTAAAAACTCTTTATAGTAAATGAGCCCCCAAATTTCCTTTATAGTAAAAAAAAAAAAAAAAAGCAAAAAATAGAAAAACAAAATTCAAATTGACATGAATGAAAGCAGCTTTTACATATTTTAGTTTCTAAAACAGTATCTACATACAATAAACTTAGCTCTTTTGCTTAAATTATTTGCACATGTTTCTCATCTAGAACAGACAAGTTTCACTGAACCAGTTTCTTTGCCTTCATTCTTGATTTAAACTTCTCATGACATATTTTTTACATAAAAGCAGGAAACCTCACTTATGACTCTAATTATAAAGCAGTGTTATAAAATTATACCCGCATTTTGCTTTTCACAGTAAGCAATCTTCATTGAACGTTGAGATCTGTTCCTGGACCTTATTGTTCTCCTTGGTTGATTTCAACACTTAGGGCTGGGTTCTGTATACTGTAGTCAAAGTTGCCCGTGCAAATCTATGCGCATTACCGGTGACAGGTCAAAAGCACGTGCCGACAACCCAGCGCAGACAACTGAGCGCAAGGCGGAAGCGCGCTGAAGAAAAAAAAGTATTTTAAAGGGCTCCGACAGGGGGTGTGGGGGGGAAACCCCCACTTTACTTAACAGAGATCGCGCCGGCATTGGGGGGGTTTGGGGGGTTGTAACCCCCCACATTATACTGAAAACTTCACTTTTTCCCTAAAAAAGAGTGAAAAAGTTAAGTTTCCAGTAAATGAGGGGGGTTACAACCCCCCAAACCCCCTACAACGCCAGCGCGATCTTTATTAAGTAAAGTGGGGGGGGTTCCCCACCAACATCCCCCGTCGGAGCCCCTTAAAATACTGTTTTTCTTCAGCGCGCTTCCGCCTTGCGATCAGTTGTCTGTGCTGGGTTGTCGGCACGCCTTTGTCATCGCGCGCTTTTGTCTATGAACCACATTACCTATTTGTGTATGCAACTTAATTAGTTAATTAACAAATTAGTGCCAGTAATTGCCAATTAACAATCAATTATTAGCTCTTATTAGAATTTACAAGGACAGCTTTCTAAGCACATTCTATAAAGTGCTATGTGTATCTCAGAAGATAGCATGATTGTGAAGGATCATGGGTGGGTTGTTTGCATTCCTAATTTGGGTACACTGTTACAGAATACTCTCAATCCAAGCAGAACTTAGGCACAGGCATTTAGGCCTGGTTTTCATTGGCATAAATGCCTAGGCCTAAATCAGTGTCTCGCAAACTTTCTGGCCGGTGGCACACTAAATTCAGTGCCCCGGCCGGAAGGCACCCGGAAGAGCGCAGAGGCCCATCTGGCCCACTTCGGTGGAGGGATCCAGAAGGTGTGGGGAGAGGAGAAGAGACACCAGCCAGGAGGAGTCATCTGCGCTGGCTGACTTCCTATGGGACATGCCTCTCGCCACGAGAGGCACATCCTGTAGGCAGTCAGCCGGCGTGGACAACTCTCCTCCTTGTCAATATGTCGCGGCACACCTGAAATCTCAGAAGGCACACATTTTGCAATACACCAGCTTAAATGATAGTCATATGAACGAGTGCTACACATGATTCATAAGAACATAAGAATTACTACTGCTGGGTCAGACCAGTGGTCCATCGTGCCCAGCAGTCCGCTCATGCGGCGGCCCTTTGGTCAAAGACCAGTGTCCTAACTGAGACTAGCTTTACCTGCGTACGTTCTGGTTCAGCAGGAACTTGTCTAACTTTATCTTGAATGCCTAACAAAGCAGATGGGGGAAGCTACTGCTTGCCCTGGATCGGTAGCATGGAATGTTGCTACTCTTTGGGTTTTGGCCAGGTACTAGTGATCTGGTTTGGCCACCGTGAGAATGGGCTACTGAGCTTGATGGACCATTGGCCTGACCCAGTAAGGCTATTCTTATGTTCTTATGAGGTGATCTAGTGATTAAGAACTGTTGCCCTATCATTCATAAGCTGTTCCTAACTCCATAGGGAGTTTAAAGAATTCACTAAACCCCAATCTTTTTTGTGCCGATTTTTTAGGCAACATATACATAGGCCTAACTGTATATAATAGGTATAAAAACACAAGGTTTAGGAAGCAGTCATTTTATTTTCTCTTTCTCTATTATTTTATTTATTCATTTTATCAATATAATTACAAGCAGCCACTTGTTCTAAAAATACAGAGAATAAAGAATTAACAAAAAGCAGAAATCTTCAATCAAAGAATAATATATGTAATCTCTTCCTCAGACCACAATAAAGCTGGGGGGAACACAGAAGATAAGGAGATCAATTAAAGTTCTATATTTAAATTAAGGCATATGCTGAACTGATTATAACAACATCTGCAATTTAATTTAATTATCCCTGCTTTTAATGGAGCAGTTTCTTAGTATCTACAAAGGCTTTAAGCTGGTCAGGGGCAAAAAAGGTATATTTAGTCCCAATATTTACACAATATTTTACACAATTTTACATAGGTAACTTTTACACAATATTTTACACAATATTTACATGGGTAACTTAGCATAAATGAAGCCCCCAAAGCCTTAACCTTCGTTCTTGGGTAGATTTGATCACATCTGGATAGACCCAAATTCTTTGTCCAAGGAACAAAGCTTGAGAGAAACGAATTTAGGTCTTGTTCAAAAACAAACGAAAAAAGGGTAGGGCGAGATTGAATTTCTAAAGATTTTTCCAATAAATCAGATAGATTAGTAATATCAATAGGTTGTAATTTCTCAGCTTCAGGTTGATTATCCAATTTCTTTTTTTCAGGAAGATAGTAGATACGGTTAATGGGCAGCATTGTTTCAAGTGGAAATGTTAGTACTTCAGACGGGTATTTTTTTAACATGTCTCCCGGTGTTACTCCTGTAGCCTTAGGAAAATTTAACAGTCTAAGATTTAACCTTCTGTTAAAATTTTCAATTTCTTCATTTTTTCTATGAATAAAAAGTTTGTCTTTTACCAAGTTTCCAGTCAAATTTTGAAGAGATGATATCTCTTTGCCCATCTGATCAAGCCTATTTGTTGTATCATTTCTTATGGATTCCACGGATTTAGTTAGATCATCTATTTTACTCACAACCATTGAGAATTCCAAAGTCGATTTCGTTACTGCCATTTCTAGTCTTTGTAGAACACTCCAAACTCCATCCAAGGTAACCACCGCGGGGGAGCTCGATTCTGTTGCTCCCTGGTTGATTCTAACATCAGTGTCGGTCTGCAGGTCAGCTCCCTCTTCGCGCACCTGCCCCAACTCGCCCTGGGTTGGAGACGTGACAGCGTCACTGTATTCTGACATCGGCCACAGTGCAGGCAGGGTAAACGGAGGAGAGAGAGATGTTTCCATCCCAGAAACTCTGGAGGCTCCTTCTCCCGAAGTAAAAGCATGCAACTCGACTCCTGGAACAGATGGTGAGCTTGCCATGAAGCGGTCCATCCTTGTCTGTCCTGGCAGTGAGGGATCCAGCTGAACAAAGCCCTTCCTTTTAGTATGTGGCATTGTAGAATTTGTTGGTATAGAACGCTGAAAAATTCCAGCAGTTATTTAAGGGGAAATAGTCAGGCAGGGACGGAATGCTTTTTTTTTTTTTAATAAATCTTTATTCATTTTCTTATGTTACAACAAGTGTTTCAAATAAACTCGTTAGAAACTTGAATATACACACTTGATTAACTTACATATTAACTTCAAATTTAACATTTCTTTAAAAAATTAATATTATATAAAGTTATAATATTATGCAAGAAATCTAAATTTATATAATTCTTATTGAATATAATAATCTCCCATCCCTCCCTCCCTTCCTATCAATAATACATAAAATCAACTTTATTGTAAATACATTCAAATGTTGATATAGTATGTAATAATCAGAAATAAAATCCCACCCCATTCCCCTCTAATCAAATATCTTATCATGGGAAAAGTTAATCATTCATTACAGAAATCTGTTAACGGTCTCCAGACTTTTTGAAATTTACTCATATAGCCTTTTTGTGTTGCAATGGTGAGTTCCATTTTGTATATATGGCATACAGAATTCCACCAGAAATTGTAGTTTAACATATCATGTTTTTTCCAATTATATGTTATTTGCTGTATTGCTATTCCAGTTAAAATAAACAAAAGTTTGTTGTTGCTTGCCGAAATTTGACTTCTTGCTCTCATAGTTGTTCCAAATAAAATAGTATCATATGTCAAGGCTACCGGATTTTCTAACATCCTATTTATTTGAGGCCAAATTGATTTCCAGAATGATAAGATGAATAGACAATAGAATAAAAGGTGGTCTAATGTCCCGACTTCAACATGACAGTGCCAGCATCTATTAGACTTAGAACTATCTATCTTTTGTAAACGAACAGGGGTCCAAAAAGCTCTATGTAATAGAAAAAACCAAGTTTGTCTCATAGATGCTGACACCGTACATTTTAACCTCCAAGACCAAAGTCGTGCCCATTGAGATGCAGTAATTTGGTGCTTTATCTCAATGCTCCAAATGTCTCTAAGACCATTTTTTTGGTTTTTTATTTACAAATCCAGATATTAATTTATACCACTGTGCAGCTTTATGATCTGTTGAATCCATCTGGAAACATAAGAATTCCAAACTATGATAATTAGTAAGATTTTTCCATTCAGGGAACCCTACCTGAATGGATTGCTTCAATTGCAACCATCTAAAATATTGTGACTTATTAAAATCAAATTTATGCTGCAATTGTGAAAACTCCAGCAACTTACCATTTTGTATTACATCATCCAAAATACGAATACCTGCTATCATCCAATGTTTCCAGATAATTTTAAAACCGCCAATTTTGATCTTGGGGTTTAACCAAATCGTTTGTGTTGTTGATTTACTTATTGGAATAGGAGTTAGATTACTTATATATCTTAGAGTTTTCC
Organism: Geotrypetes seraphini; assembly: GCF_902459505.1. Taxonomy (NCBI): domain Eukaryota; kingdom Metazoa; phylum Chordata; class Amphibia; order Gymnophiona; family Dermophiidae; genus Geotrypetes; species Geotrypetes seraphini. The sequence goes on from NC_047086.1 coordinate 318,174,422, forward strand.
AAGTATCCATAAATATTTTATGCTCTTTATATAACCTTGGTTAGAAAGGCATACAGGGACTCAATGTAAATTGTCGTCTGGAATTTTTGAAGTTTTACAAACGATCATCTCTTGGACAGACTCTTGGACAGATACGTTTAACAGTGTGTAGCATTGTAGCATTGGGTCTCCTGAAGCAGAATTTTCGAAACGGGGCCGCGTTGAGACCCCCAAAGTGCCCTTACAACTACAAACCTTTAAAGTTGATACAGATAAGTGCATGGTATCATCGTTCCAATGAGCAAGAGTTGTGCATAATTATTTTGAACATTTTTTGTCAATTTAACAGAGTTTATTCAAACAATATTAGTTTTTACCAGTGGTCAGAAAGTGATGTTCTACAAAGCAAATGCAATGATTGGACGGTAAACTCTTGCCTCAAGGGGAGGTATCCACCTCCCTTTCAGAGTTTCACTTTTCTGAGCGTTTTTAGGAGTCATTTGCTCTCTCCCCACTGGTATTTAATACTACCACAGTCAGTCTCTCATTCATTAATCTTTATATAACCTTGGCATTCTGATACTAACTACATGACTAAGACGCAAGGGAAACATAAGTCTCCATTCTAACCAGAACCAGTCTGGAATATTATCAGTGGGCTCTGGGAGGATCCAATACATACCTTGACGTAAAATATAGGCTTGATGGTACCTATAAAAATTGGGAAAATTTACCCCGCCCTCCACAATTGGCCTTTGCAACGACACTATAATAATAATAATAACTTTATTTTTCTATACCGCCATAGTCAGGTGACTTCTAGGCGGTTTACATTGTAAGAAGGCTGGACATTCAGCGAATAACAAAAGGTCTTAATACAATACAATAAGTCTACATACAATACAGTGAGTCTAAATACAATACAGTACAGTACAATATAGTGAGTCTGAATACAATACAATACGATACGATAAGACTAAATACAATACCATACAATGATTCTAAATACGATATAATAGTCAAATGGGAAACCTACGTGCTAATTGGAGTTCTATGGGTAATGAATACCTGAATGCTTAGTACATTACATATGAATTGGAGTTCTATGGGTAGGGGATATCTGAATAGAAGAGGAGCTTCTTGAGAGAAAGGAAAGGCATTTACGGTGAGGGGAGTCCTAGTGAGGGAGGGTCCTAGTGAGGGAGGGGACAGTTTTAGTCAATAAATTTTGCGAATAGGGCGGTTTTGATCGATTTACGGAATGCACTGTAAGACAGATTGGGTTCATTTATGTAGTTTTTCAGCCAAACTTGCTGTCTGTTCGCTTGGAACTTAAAGGTTCTATCCAGGAATGATTTGTATCTGCAGCCTGTAATCTTTGGGTATGCAAAGATGTTTTTGCTTCTGGTTGCTCGTGTGGGGTTGTGCAGGATGAAGTGAGTTTGCAGGTATGAGGTGCTAGTCCCCAGGCTTGCCTGAAACAGGTGCAAGCAAATTTGAATAGTATTCGCGCTTCTATTGGAAGCCAATGCAGCTTTTTGTAGTAGGGGCTGATGTGATCGTTTTTTCTTAGACCGAAAATTAGGCGAACGGCGGTGTTTTGTATTAATCTCAGTTTTTTTATTGTTTTTTGTGGGATGCCCAGGTAGATGATGTTGCAGTAGTCAAGAATGGATAGGATCAGCGCCTGTACCAGCAACCTGAATGAAGTTGGGTCAAAATATTTTTTTATGGTCCTTAGTTTCCATAACGTGTAAAAACATTTTTTCATTAGTGAGTTTGTGTGGTCAATCATAGTTAAATGAGTGTCTAGAGTGATACCGAGTATTTTTATGTTTTTGGATATTGGGTATTCGTGATTGTTTATTTTTATCGTTGTTCTTGTAATTTTGTCATTAGGACTAGCCAGAAAGACTTTTGTTTTCTCTGCGTTTAGTTTTAGTTTGAAATTAGTGGTCCATTTATCAATTTCGGTCATTATGTTTGAGAGGTTGTCTACAATTTCTTTTGTGATGTCGTTTAAGGGGATTAGAATGGATATGTCGTCTGCGTAAATGTAGTGTATTAAGTTTAGTTTTTGTAGGAGGTGACCTAAGGAGGTGATGTAGATATTGAAAAGGGTGGGCGATAGGGGGGAACCTTGAGGTACGCCTGATGGGTTTTTCCATGGTTTGGAGTAGTTTCCATTGCTGATTACTTGGTAGGATCTGTTTATTAGGAATTCTTGGAACCATTTCTTTGCCTTTCCAGAAATTCCCATTACTTCAAGGCACAGCAGCATGATTTCATGGTCTACTAGGTCGAACGCGCTGCTGAGGTCTAGTTGTAGGATCAGTGCGCTTTTGCCTTTGCTAAAGAGATCATAAAGGTGGTTCAGTAAGGAGGCTAAGACAGTTTCTGTGTTGTATCCTTTCCTGAATCCTGATTGGTGTTCACTAAGGATGTTAAATTTATCCAGGTAGTTTACTAGTTGAAGGTTGACCAATCCTTCCTGTATCTTTGTGAGAAGGGGAATGCTTGCTATGGGTCTGAAATTGGATGTCAGAGCTGAAGAGGTTTTCTGATCTTTGGGGATTGGAGTGATTAGTATGTGACCCATTTTTTTGTTTAATGTTCCGCTTGTGAGGGTGGATGTTAGCCATGCGAATAGTTCCTTTTTAAATTCTGAAGGGGCAACTGTCATGATTTTTGGGGGACATACGTCAAGTAGACAATTAGATTTGGTGTACTTGTTGAATAAATTTAGGAACTGATGCCAGTCTGGGTATTCGAGGTGGTCCCATATCATGTCTACTCTGGTGTCTTGGTCATGGGGTTCGAGGTATTGAAGAGCATTTGTTGTGGTTGTGGGTAAGGTTGCTCTTAACTCCGCGATTTTATTTTGAAAGTAGTTGGCTAGGGTTTGTGCCGGTGGAGTGGGCTCATTGTCCTTTTTCAGAATTTGTGTTATATCGGTTATTGTTTTTACTAGTTTGAACAATTCTTTGCTGTTTATTTTTGAGGTACCAATTTTTTTTGTATAATGCTTAGTGCGTTTTTCTTTGATCAGATTTTTGTATATTTTCATTTTTTGTTTCCAGTTTGTCTTGTATGACTCGTTGTTTGTTTTTTGCCAGATTCTCTCCAATTTTCTTAGTTCCTGTTTGGTGGTTAGTAGTTCGCAGTCAAACCATTCATTTGGTGGTCTATTTTTCTTTTTGTATGTTTTATATGGTGCTATTTGGTCTAGGAGTTCTTTGCTGAAAGTTTCCCATCTTGTAGGGAAATCCTGAAATTCTTTGGTTATGGGATGTAACTCATAGTGGGTCCAGAATTCGGTTGGGTTAATAATGCCCCGGCTGGTTATTGTGTTCGTGTTGACGTTTTTGTGTTTTTTCTGTGTATTCTGTTTTAGCCAGTGTAGATTGAATTTGCCAATGTAGTGGTCTGACCAGATGCATTTTTCCCAGGGTCCTGGGTAATATTGTATTTTGGGATCTATTGTTTCTTTGTGGGAGAAGGTGATTAAGTCTAGTTTGTGTCCTTTTTCATGGGTTATTTCAGCGTCTGGGTTTGGAAAGTCCAGTGACATTAGGAAGTTAGCGATTTCAGTTATTTCTGGTTTTGGCTTTTGTTCTAGGTGAGTGTTTATGTCTCCCAGAAGCAGGTTATATGATCCTTTTAGGGTGGATAAGGTAAGGAATTCAGCAAATTCCTCTTTAGCGTTTGACCATTTTTTGGGTGGGATATAGAATAAAGTTGTAATTAATGATTCTTCTAACTGTGCGTTAGTGATTTTGCATGTTAGTATTTCAAGGTTTTCTGACGATTTGGAGTCGGTCTTGATGTAGTAGAAGTGTTCTTTTAGGATGATCGCTAGTCCTCCTCCTTTTTTCCAGTTTCTTGATAATGGGATAATTTTGTATCCCTGAGGTAGGATTTCTTTCATGATAGTGTCAGTGTCGGAGATCATCCATGTTTCTGTCAGAAACAGGAGATCCGGTTTTGTTTGTAGTATCCAATCATATAATATGTGGGCTTTGTTTCTCACGGAACGGGTACTTAGGTAGTATCCCTTAATGTTTTCGTAACTGTTTGCTGTAGGGATTTCAGAGTATGTTAGTTTTTTTATGTTTCTGTTGGTTCTGTTCCTGTGTGGTTTGCGGGGTTTGCGGGTGGTGTTTAGTACAGTGATTTGATGAAGGCCTTGTTTTGGCTGGTTGTGTAGGAGTTGGTGAGGGTTGGAGGGCTTAGTTAGTTCGACTGGTCTGAGCCAGGAGATAGGATAGGTGTGCATAGGTTGGGGGGGTTGTCTTCATTGCCCCAGCATTTAGAGCATAATAGGTATAGTATCCCTAATAGTAGTTGTTGTTTATTGCAGATTGCCATGTTGAGAGAACAGGTGTGCGGTTTGGGTTGTGGGGAGAAGGGACTGTTGCCTGACTGGGTATGGCAGTCAGCGAACAATAGAAATGGGTAAAGGTAGAGTGAAACTGGTTGTGTAGACAGTGTATGAGTGTAAGGAACTGAGTTGAAATGCGGGAGCAGGTTAGGTATGGGGAGAACTTACGGTGGGAAGTGCAGGTAGCTTATATCTGGGGTAGAAGGGTAATCCTACGGTATATAGTGGTAACAGGTTAAGTGTATGAGGTAAGACAGCTGTGGCTGGGTGTGTAAGTAGTACCAGGTCATGCAGTGACAGACAGTAATTGGTCATGCAATAATTGGTCATGCATTAACTGGACAAGTCATGTAATACCAGGTTGTGTCTGCGGTCGCAGGCTATTCATGCAATAGTCGGTTACAACATGCGGTTACATATTATACCTAATAAACATGCGGTATCAGACTGTACATGCTGGCTAAACGTACTGGACCGACAATATGCGACTAAAGCAATTCTGGGGTTTTTACCAAGCCAAATAAATTTTGTCAAAATCCTATTTAATTTTTTATAAAAAGATTCTTGAAAGAAAACTGGTATCATCCCCATTTGGTAACAAACTACAGGCAAAATCATCATTTTAACAGTTTGTACTCTTCCCCACCAAGATAGATGCAAAGGATTCCATTGCTCACACATTTCTGTCACCTTTTGTAATATGCATTTTTCATTACTTTTCATTGTTTCATCCACTGTTTTTGTAATCCAAATTCCCAGATATTTAATAGCCTCCTCCTTCCAAACAAAAGAGAATGTATCAAATAATCCTTTTGTACAATGTACATTTAATGGAAGAACTTCTGATTTATTCCAATTTATCTTATATCCTGAGAACTTTCCAAATTTCTCAATCAACTCAAGTAAATATGGAATGGAAGATTCTGGATTCCTCAAATACAATAGTAAATCATCTGCATATGCAGATACTTTATATTCTCTATCTGAATGTGGTATACCTTGTATTTCCTTCACCTGTTGGATAGCTAATATTAAGGGTTCTAAAACAATATCAAACAGTAAAGGAGACAAGGGACAACCTTGTCTAACTCCCCTCTGTAAATTAAATTTTTCTGAAAAAGTATTGTTAATATATAATCTAGCAGAAGGGGAGCTATACAATGTTTGTATTATTTGTATGAATCCAGGACCTATACCAAACCATTCCAATGCCTGATACATAAAGGTCCATTCTACTCTATCAAAAGCCTTTTCTGCATCCAGAGAAACAGTAAAGTAGGCTCATTCATTTTCTTTGTTAGATATAACATATGAAATGCTAATCTGGTATTATGAGATGAATGTCTTTGAGCAACAAATCCTGTTTGATGCATACCTATAATATGAGGAAGGGCTTTAGCCAATCTTAATGCTAATATTTTTGCTAATAATTTACCATCTACATTTATTAAAGATATTGGCCTATAATTTGAGACCAAAGTGGGATCTTTATTTGGCTTTGGCAAAACAATAGTTAAAGATTCTGCTATAGTGCCATTAATAGAACCTTTTTTAAGTTGGTATTGATAAAGATTTAATAAATAAGGCAATAGAAAATTTTGAAATGTTTTATAAAACTCCACTGTATATCCATCACCACCTGGAGCGGATCCAGCTCTAAGGGACTTCAAAGCTGTTTCTAATTCTTTTAGTGATATTGGCTCTTCCAAACTTCGTTTTACATGTTCAGGAACTTTTGGACCCTCTAACATTTTCAAAAATTCTAAACCATCTTTTTCTTTATCTAAATAAGTCTCGGAAGAATAAAGAGAACTATAAAACTTTAGGAACTGTTTTAAAATAGGCTCAATTTGTGTAAATGTTTCACCATTTTCATCTTTGATGGCAATTAATTTTGATTTCCTTTTTTTCGCTTTAAGATAATTTGCTAATATTCTTCCCGCCTTATTTGAGTTACCATAATATAAAGCTTGCTGAGAAAATAAATCTTTCCTAATCAATTTAGATGAAATCTCGTTATATTTGCCTTTTAGTTTTAACAATTCTTGTTGAATAGAATATTCCCATTTTTCTATAAGTTTTGATTCTAAAATTTTAATCTCTTGTTCTAAATTTAAAAATTGTTTTTTAACCTGTTTTTTAAGGTAAGCCGAATAAGAAATTATTTGTCCTCTTGTTGATGCCTTAAAAGCATCCCATAATATTTCCCTAGAGATTTCATTTTTATCATTCATTTGAAAATAATCTTTCATTTTTGTTAGAAGGTTCTCATTAAATAATGGATCAGCAAGCAATGTATTATCAAACTTCCATATTGGTCTATTAGTGTTTTGATCTGTGATCTTAATTTCAATCCACACCCCACCATGATCAGATAAAATGATTGGATCAATGGCAGCTTGTGTCACCTGATGTGCCAAATGATTTGATATAAAAATATAATCTATTCTTGAAAAAGAATTATGCACATGAGAACAAAAAGAAAATTCCCGTCCATCAAAATGAAGTATTCGCCAAATATCTGTCAAATCGCAAGATTGTATCAAATTATCTAGTCCCATAGATTTCATAAATCTACTTGGGTTTTTATCCAGTAGAGGATCCATAACAGCATTAAAGTCCCCTGCTACTATTAAATTTGAAGTAGCCAGTGGCAATATCAGTTTTTGAAGAGTTTTAAAAAATTCATTTTGGTTCGAATTAGGGGCGTATATATTAAACAACATCATGGTAGTATTTCCCATGCTCACTTCCACATTTACCCATCTGCCTTGAGTATCTGATGCTATTAATTTAAATGAAGAGCATTTTTTATTTACTAGAATAGCAACACCCGCTTTTTTCCCTATAGCTGATGAGAAAAAACAATGCTTGACCCAACCTCCTTCCAACTTATTTGATTCAATATTTGAAAGTTGGGTCTCTTGTATAAAGCATATATCCGCATCTTGCCTCTTTAAAAATAAAATGCTTTTTTCCTTTTTATTATATGATTTAGACCATTAACATTCAAAGATAGAATTTTAAGATCCATTTAAATTTTTAAAGTACAAATTTCCCAAAATTAAACAGTATATAATTGTTTTTAATAACTTATCCCAATATACTAAATGTTTTATAATGTCCCAGCCCCTACCCTCATCCATCCCTTTATTAAATATCTCCCCCTTCCCCTCCCTCCCACCCCCAATTATATACGAAAACTTGGATACGCAGATCAGTGGCGTACCTAGGGTATGTGGCACCCGGGGCCCGTCATTTTTTGACACCCCCCCCATGTAAAAAAATATTTTTTTGTAATGACCATGAAACGGAATAAATGGTCAGAATAGAAACAGGCAGTGAAAATTTTCTTATATTCCAAACATAACATAACATAAATTATGTCTGAATTGTCATGACATCAGAAGTACATATGGAGTAGTTGCAGGTGATGCTTGGGACAGTTCTGATTGTGTTAGTTCGGTTTTATGTGTTTTTTGAATAGAAGGGTTTTTATTTCTTTTTGAAGGTTTTGCAGTATGAGGTCGATGTCAATTGGTTGTAGAGTTGGGGGTCGAGTGTTGCAGCTCGAATGGCTAGGAGGTTGTCAAACAGTTTTTTTCTTTTGACATTTTTGGTTGGAGGGTGTGTGAATGGTGCGTGAGTTCTCCTATGTCTGGTTGAGGTGGATTGAATTATTTAGCTGAAGAAATTAGTTACCCCCTCATCCCACACACATTAATTCTCTTCCATTTTTGTTCCCATTATAAAAAACACTGATAAGTTCCCAGAAAAAAAATACATTAAAATAAGAAGTGAAAACAAAGGCCCCTACAGATGAGAACATAACATAAGAATAGCCTAACTGGGTCAGACCAATGGTCCATCATGCCCAGTAGCCCATTCTCATGGTAGCCAATCCAGGACACTAATACCTGGTCAAAACCCAAAGAGTAGCAACATTCCATGCTACCGATCCAGGGCAAGCAGACACTTCCCCCATGTCTTAATAACAGATTATGGACTTTTCCTCCAGGAATTTGTCCAAATCTTTCTTAAAACCAGCTACACTATCTGCTTTTACCATAACTTCTGGCCACTTCATTTTTAAGTTTAGATCTTTCCTTTCAAACAGAGAACTTGCCAGATGTCAAATACAGCACAAGGTAACTTCACATGGACTTAGCTGTGCAGGAAATGTGAATCTCCTAATACACCCACCATATAGTGCAAAAATGTGCAAAGGTCTGTTTTTTTCTTTCGATCACTACATAGCCTAATGCCACACAAGCAGCGCTGTTACAAACATATTCTGTAGGTCAATGCTAAGGATAACAAAGTTTCCTTCCTTGGACCAGAAGGAGATAACATAGAAACATAGAAACATAGAAATAGACGGCAGATAAGGGCCCACGGCCCATCCAGTCTGACCACCTTAATGTCCCTCCCCTACCTTTGCCCTGTGAATAAATCCCATGTGCCGATCCCATTTTGCCTTAAAATCAGGCACGCTGCTGGCCTCAATCACCCGTAGTGGAAGACTATTCCAGCGATCAACCACTCTTTCAGTGAAAAAGAATTTCCTGGTGTCACCTCGTAGTTTCCCGCCCCTGATTTTCAACGGATGCCCTCTTGTTGTCGTGGGACCCTTGAAAAAGAAGATATCTTCCTCCGCCTCGATGTGGCCCGTAAGATACTTGAACGTCTCGATCATGTCCCCCCTCTCTCTGCGCTCCTCGAGCGAGTATAGCTGTAATTTGTCAAGCCGTTTTTCGTATGGTAGATCCTTGAGTCCCGAGACCATCCGGGTGGCCATTCTTTGCACCGACTCCAGTCTCAGCACATCCTTGCGATAATGCGGCCTCCAGAATTGCACACAGTATTCCAGGTGGGGCCTCACCATGGATCTATAAAATGGCATAATGACGTCCGCCTTACGACTGACGAAACCCCTTCGTATGCAGCCCATGATTTGTCTTGCCTTGGACGAAGCCTGCTCTACTTGATTGGCAGACTTCATGTCCTCACTGACGATTACCCCCAAGTCTCGTTCTGCTACCGTTTTTGCTAGGATCTCGCCATTAAGGGTATAAGACTTGCATGGATTCTGGCTGCCCAGGTGCATACTGCTAAACCACTGGAAGAGATCCCAAAACAACACCCAAAGACCCACTCAGTGTGTGAACCAGTTGAGTGGAGTGGACTAACTGGGGGGTGGAAATGGGCCCGGAGTTTGCTCAGCAGAATTTCCCAGACCACCTCTTCCTTTCAACACATTGACACGCTGCCACCACCATCACTAGGAACACCTCACTGGGTAGGCCAGCTATGCTATAAACTTTATAAAACACATTATTATATTTTCTTATAAAGCACATATTTTAACTGAACTCTCTGACATCCTCAGCCTTTCCATTCACAAAAATAGAAGGAAGAAAAGTTCCCATTTCCTGCTGTCTCATGTCCCCGGCCTATACAATATTTTTTTTCTGCAGACCCTTCAAAAGTCTGACCAAATCCTCGTTTCACTTGCATTATAAAGTACTGAGGATGCCATCTCTCCCCAATCCCAGGTCCTAAAGTCTAAGACAGTAGCGCAAACTAATGCTGCCAGATTCAGGAAAAAAAATTTTGATTCGATTCAGCCTATTGAATTGGTTTTTTCAATTCGATTTTCCTGCCCAGTTGGGTGATTTTTTTCAAAACTCCTGGTGGATTTTTCACCCCCTTTGGCTTCTCCTAATCACACTGGCGCTGTGGTGTAAATAAAATAAAGAAACAAAAAGGACTTTTCCTCTCTCTGTTAAATCCTAGCTCACGTTTGCAGTCCAACACCAGCTCTGGCAGGATACACATTTCAAATCTGACATATTATAATCACAAAACAGAAAATAAAATTAATTTTTCTACCTTTTGTTGTCTGGTTATATTTCAAATCTTGTTGGTCCAAGGCTCTGGTTTTCTTCTGATAACTTGGGGTCTCCTTCTTTCTTCTTTCTGCATGCTAACCATCCATCTGCCAACTCTGTCCTCCCTTTCCATTTCCCTTCCCTCCCCAGGAAGTCTGGTATCTTTCCTTTTTTTCATCTCCCTCCACAGATCCACCTTTTCTTAACTACCCTTTCATCCGGCATCTCTCCCTCCTTCCCCACCACCCGAGTCCACCATCTCTCCCTTTCTTTTCCCAATTACCCTCCTATCCAGTATCTCTATCCCTCCTCCACACCATCCCTTGGGTCCAATTTCTCTCCCTTTCTGTTCCTTCCCTCCCTAAATCCCATGGTCCATCATCTCTCTCCCTCTCCTCTATTTTCAGACCCATTATTTCTTCCTCCCCCCCCCCAAAGTTTGGCATATGCACGTCTCTTTGAACACCCCCTTCCCTCCGTGTACTTCTAAACCAGGGTCCCCCCCAAAGGCCTGTCCCCCCTTAAAGGTCTGCCTGTCCCCCCTTGAAGGCCTGCACCCCCCTTGAAGGCCTGTCCCCCCCTTGAAGGCCTGCCTGCCTGTCCCCCCCCTTGAAGGTCTGCACCCCCCCAAAAGCCTGCACCCCCCCCCGAAGGCCTGTCCTCCCCCCTTGTAGGCCTGTCCCCCCCTTGTAGGCCTGCCTTCCTGTCCCCCCCTTGAAGGCCTGTCCACCCCCCCCTTGAAGGTCTGCACCCCCCCCGAAAGCCTGAACCCCCCTGAAGGCCTGCACCCCCCCGAAGGCCTGAACCCCCCGAAGGCCTGCACCCCCCCGAAGGCCTGCACCCCCCTTGAAGGCCTGTCCCACCCCCTTGTAGGCCTGTCCCCCCCTTGTAGGCCTGTCCCCCCCTTGAAGGCCTGCACCCCCCCTGGCCTGTTCCCCCCTTGAAGGCCTGTCCCACCCCCTTGTAGGCCTGTCCCACCCCCTTGTAGATCTGTCCCACCCCCTTGTAGGCCTGTCCCACCCCCTTGTAGACCTGTCCCCCCCTTGAAGGCCTGCCTGCCCCCCCTTGAAGGCCTGTCCCTCCCCCTTGAAGGTCTGCACACACCCCCAAAGGCCTGTCCCCCCCTTTGAAGGCCTGCCTGTCCCCCCCCCTTGAAGGCCTTCCTGCCTGTCTGTCACCCCCCTCCTCCTTGAAAGCCTGCCTGCCTGCCCGCCCGCCCCACCCCGAAGGACCGCTCGCCCCCCTGGCCTCCCCGCACCACTATGAAGCAGCACTACCTATGCTCCCGGCCTTGCCGTTCAGTCCCCCCACCACCACCCCCGAAGGACCGCTCGCCCCACTGACCTTCCTGCACCACCTATGAAGCAGCCGCAGCAGGATCCCGACGTCAGCGATCTCTGCGCTACTTCCTGCGCCGCGTTCCCGCCCCTCCTCTGACGTCAGAGGAGGGGCGGGACCGCGGCGCAGGAAGCAGCGCCCAAGCAGCTCAGGTATCGCTGAAGTCGCGATCCTGCTGCGGGCTGCTTCACAGGTGGTGCAGGAAGGTCAGTGGGGTGAGCGGTCCTTCGGGGGTGGTGGTGGGGGGAATGAACGGCAAGGCCGGGAACACCCCCTCATGGCTGGCACCCGGGGTGGACCGCCCCTCCCGCACCCCCCTTAGTACGCCACTGACGCAGATTGAGGTTAGGTATAAATAACTCCCACAAGCTATTACCAAATTCAGCTATAATTACTACAATTAAATTTCTCCTTTTTTTTTTTCCTTCTTTATATCCTAAATATAAAATCTCAGGATCTATATCAGAATTAATAGGAATTATAAGGGAATCCTTATCTATACTTATTTATTTATAAGCTTGTTCTCAATCCTCAATGATATAGTATAAGATCCTTGCATCTAGATGATTTTTTTAAAAAAAATCAGGAAATAGCTTTAACCTCATGAACAATAATATTACAGTATTTAAACATCAAAATGACATATTCTTAATTTATAATATATATGTATATGAATATATATGATTCATAAGCATAGGAGAATTCCTAAGATGAAAACTAGGAGAGCCAGCAAATCAAAATAGCAACAGTGCTATCATTTCGAAGTATTAGAATAAGACGTTATTAAACCATAAAATATAAATATATATTATTTTTTTTTTTAAATGAAGAATATACAGGAAAATTCCTAAGATGAAATTTGGATCTTACCAGGGAGGGCCAGTGGATAAAATAAGAACGCCCTGTGTAAATTTTTTTTTTTTTCCTCCGACCCTTTTGAAACGCAAACTTAACCGGAAGTACCTCCTCTAGCAGGAAATCACCTAATTTAACCAATCATATTATAGTTTTATCTTTGACATTATATTTGTTAATATGATTGAAGGAGATTTTCTCTTCCCTTGCAAGTAACGCCCCTTACATTTCTATAGCCAATCAGCAACTATTTTAATTTAAGGTCAGTGAATAAAAAACAGTATTCTGCGCATAGATTTCAATCGGATCCCTTTCAGCTCCACGATGTTACATGTAAGTCTATTTTATTTTAAAAATCCAGAATCGAATTATGAAGATCAGATAAGATTTATGCCCTTAAGTTGGCCTGAGGGTAATGTTCTCTTCTTGCTTCTTATTAAGAATGTTCCATGTAGTTCAAATTATAGTTCCATCCACGTGCGATTCTATCCGTTGTATTAGAAGTTTGAGTTTTGAGTTTTAACTGAAATTTTCCCGTATGTTCATATTATCAAAAGTCAAAAGTTATAATATGTATAGATAATTAATTTTGAAAAGATCCTTTCAGATGTTCTTAAGAGGACATTGGTTGCTCATGTTGCTCAAGAAATTCCTGTAGTTTTTTGGGATCCGAGAAATTTTGAGTTGTATTATTTATTGTAATTTTCATTACTGCCGGATAAAGGAGCCCATACCTAGCCCCCAGGGATCTTAATTGGGGTCTCAAGTCTAGAAATTGTTTTCTTCTCAATGCCGTTTCTCTTGCAAAGTCAGGGACAATGTGTATTTTTGCGTCCTGACATTTGAGATTTTTATTCTCTGTGGCTAGTTGACAAATTTCTACTGCTTGTTGATGTCTGAGGAGTTTAAAAATTAAAGTTCTTGGACCCATTTGTGAGTTTTTCCTCTGAGTTGGTATCCTGTGTGCCCTTTCGATTTCTAATGCAGTTTTGAATTTTAATGGCAACACTTTAGGCAAAAATTGTTCCAAGAAAGTTATAGGGTCGTTTTTTTCCACCCCTTCCGGCATTCCGATAATTCTTAAATTATTTCTTCGTTCACGATTCCGGCTATCTTCAAGATCTCTTTTAATTTCTGTGACCTCTTTCCATATTGTTTTACTGTGTCTCATATCCATATTTAGTTGCTCCAAGTTTTCCTCCAAAATGGTTATTCTATTTTCTGTCACCTCCACTCTTTTAGTGAGGATTGCAGCATCATCCATTGCTTTTTGTAATTTTTTATTGCTGTCTAAAACGATCTCCTTAATTTGCCATAATTCCTCCATAACGTCGGGGCTTTCGTCTGATGGTAACGACACCTTTGAAGGAGGAGTGCTAGGCTCCGGCTTTGATCTTTTGTTGCTTCCTGTACCGGATCCTCCAGCCACCGATTCTCCTTTATTTTGTTTGCTAGATGCCATATTTTTATGTTATTAGCCGTTTTTCTTTTAAAATTTAATTATTTTTGTAGTATTTTCTATAAATAGGCTTGTATGCACGGAGCTACTCACTCACCCAACCATCAGAGTTCGCGTCCAAGCCACGCCCCAGGGACGGAATGCTAACATTGGCTGCTAGCCCACCGCCATCTTGGTTCCCCCTTCTCTTTCTCTATTTTCTCTGTCCTTCTAGTGCTACATGTCAAGAAAACAAATAACATGCACGTGGGACAAAGAGAACAATTCTAGCTTTTAAACTAAGCTAAAGTTCTTCGCTCTCATCTTCAGTTTTTGTTTTATTAAAAATCTGTGGCTCTCTTTCTCATGAAATCACAGCTGTCTCCAATGTTTAGAAAATGACAGATACACATGCATGTGTAACTATAAATATCTATTAATAGATAATAATTCTGCTGTTCTCTATTAGGAAAATAAAAAATGAATATGTAACTTTACAAATAGGACGAAAGAACTTAACGAAAGTAGAAAAGGCATTTCCTCAAGAGTGCTTTTTAATCAAAGATTAAAGAGGGTTAACATCAGTCCTGCTCAAAATAAATTGGCAACATATATAGCAGAGAAAGAACAGCCCATTTCAATTAGCGTTGATAGTTTATAAATTTCGAAGACTTTAACATCACCAGAGGTTTCCTGACAGCCCATGTTTTCCCTTAGTTCCAGTCTTTAACAAAATAAACGACTTCTGTTTTATTTTAATCAAAGTTGCAGTTTTTTCAATGCATATTTACAAAACACACAGATCAAAACTGAACATTTCAATGAGACGCCCAACTGACACGCCACGCACCTATATTTTAAGTTTATTAGTGTTTTTGATTAATTGCTTAATCATACTTCAAAGCAATGAACCTAAATAATAAACATTAAAAATTGCAATATTAAAAAGTAATACAATATTTAACATAGACTTAAAATCAAACCAGACTATTCACAAACTTCACAAACAAGAAAAAAGGGAAAAAGGGATTTGAACTGCAAAGTATTATAGAAAGAATAGTCAGGGAAAAAACACAAGGTAGGGGATATAAAATTCATTAATCAAAATCAACATAATTAATAAATCCAAGGGTGAGAATTATCACTCAAAAGCATCTTTGAAAAGAAATGTTTTTAAGTTAGTCTTAAATTTATCCAGATTTTGCTCTTAACCCACATAAACCCAACTGACAAGTGGAGAGCAATTACATTCTGCTTTGGAGGGTAGGTACAGTGACATAGTGGGGGTAGGTGGCACCCGGAGCAGTGGCGCTCCTGCCCCGCCCTCTGCTCTACCACCCCTGCTCCTTCCCAAACCCCTGCCTCGCACGCACCCCCCCTTCCCTTCCCCCATCCCTTTTTAATTTTCCAGGCGAGAGCAACAGCACAAACTTGTTGCCTGCGTCGTGTAGGCGATCCCTCCGATGTCACTTCGTAGGCGCAGGGCCTGGATGTGACGTCAGAGAGAGTCGACACTGATGCGGGCAGCAAATTTGTAATGCTGCTCACACAGGGAAAATTAAAGAGGTACAAGGGAAGGGAAGGAGCACACGTGCACGGCGGGGGGAGGAGGGAGTGGAGAGGAGGACGGATGCCTGCGCCCTTTACAAAGACTGCGCCTGGACCGGCAGACAGCAATTTTTATCCAGTTTTATAAATGGATGTGGGTACCTATGGGGATCATTTTGAAAAAAAACATTGAAGTCCAAAAGACGCATAAACCGGCATATGGACGTCTTACTAGTCAAAACGTCCAAGTGGGCATTTTTGGAAACTGATGTTTTAGACTTTCTGGTCGTTATGTCTCCAGTGCATCTAGCTCAGGGATCTCAAAGTCCCTCCTTGAGGACCGCAATCCAGTCGGGTTTTCAGGATTTCCCCAATGAATATGCTTTGAAAGCAGTGCATGGAAATAGATCTCATGCATATTCATTGGGGAAATCCTGAAAACCCGACTGGATTGCGGCCCTCAAGGAGGGACTTTGAGACCCCTGATCTAAATCTTAAAGGGGCGTGTTAGAGGCGTGTTTTGGGCAGGATTAGGGTGGGCTTAGCACTTGGATGTTTTACAGCGATAATCAAACATTTTACAAAATGTCCAGGGCACAGTTTAGCCATTTTAGGCTAGATCTGTTTTGAAACAATTAGGGGCCAAAAAGGTACCCAAACTGACCAGATGACCACTGGAGGGATGAAAATATGACTCCTTCCCACTCCCCAGATATCTGCATGAAACAGTAAATATCTGTCTCCCAGCAAGCCGATGTGGTTAATGGCAGAATATGGGTATGTTTTGCGTGGAGGTGCCTAAATTGGACTTAGGCACCAGTATTTAAGCCAAGAAAACTCTGACATAAATAGAGACAGAGGCGTAGTAAGGGGGACAGGGGCGGCTATCTGCCCCGGGCACTGTCTTGGTGGGGGTGCCAGCACCCAGCCTCCTTTTTGCCCCCTCCTGCTCCATCCCCCTCCCCCACTACCACTCTTACGCACCCCTTCTCTTTAACATTTCAGGCGTGAGCAGCAACCCCAACCTTCTACTCGCACCAACGTCAACTCTTTCTCTGACATCACTTCCTGGGCCACACCTAGGGATTAACATCAGAGAAAGAGGCGACATTGGTGTGAGCAGCAGGTTGGGGGTTGCTGCTTGCACCCGGAATATTAAAGAGGTACAGGGAAAGGGAAGGGGCGTGGGTGTGCGTGCAACAGGAGGGGGCGGGAAAGAAATGGATGGGGTGGGGGTGGAGAAGAACTGGTTGAGTGAAAGACAACAGAGGGTAATGATCAATGGAGATTGCTCTGAGGAAAGGGAGGTTACCAGTGGTGTGGCTCAAGGTTCTGTTCTTGGGCCTGTTCTTTTTAACATTTTTATAAACGATATTGCTGAAGGGTTGTCGGGTAAGATTTGCCTCTTTGCAGCTGATACCAAAATCTGTAATAGCGTAGACATGCCAGATGGTGTGAATAACATGAAAAAAAAAACTGGTGAAGCTTGAAGAATGGTCTGAAATTTGGCAGCTAAAATTTAATGCTAAGAAATGTAAGGTCATGCATTTGGGCTGCAAAAACCCAAGGGAGCAGTACAGATTAGGGAGTGAAGAGCTTATGTGCACGACAGAAGAGCGGGACTTGGGTGTGATTGTATGTGATGATCTTTAGGTGGCCAAACAGGTTGAAAAGGTGACGGCGAAAGCTAGAAGGATGCTACACTGCATAGGAAGAGGTATGGCCAGTAGGAAAAAGGAGGCATTAATGCCTCTGTATAAGACTTTGGTGAGACCTCATTTAGAATATTGTGTACAATTCTGGAGGCCACACCTTCAAAAAGATATAAAAAGGATGGAGTCGGTCCAGAGGAAGGCTTCTAAAATGGTGTGTGGTCTTCGTGATAAGGCATAAGGGGACAGACTTAAAAATCTCAATCTGTATACTTTGGAGGAAAGGCAGGAGAGGGGAAATATGATAGAGACGTTTAAATACCTACGTAATATAAATGTACATGAGTCAAGTGTCTTTCATTTGAAAGGAAACTCTGCAATGAGAGGGCATAGCATGAAGTTAAGAGATGATAGGCTCCGGAGTAATCCAAAGAAATACTTTTTTACGGAACAGTCTCCCAGAAGAGGTGGTGGAGACAGAGACTGTGTCTGAATTCAAAAGGGCCTGGGATAAGTAAGTGGGATCTCTCGGAGGGAGAAAGAGAGAAAGGTTACTGCAGATAGGCAGACTAGATGAGCCATTTGGCCTCTATCTTCCATCATGTTTTTATGTTTCACTACACCACTGAATAGGGGGCGCCTAAGATTTTAACGTCTTTTGGTACCTAAGTCCAATTTAGATGCCGCTGGCCATGAATCTATAAACAGTGTCTCATGATTGACATGTGCTATGCGCTATGTTCCTCAGCATCTATGTTTTTAGTGCCAATTATAGAATCAGGGTCTTAACCTTTAAGATACCAACTACTATAATGTTTTCTGCTTTATGAGCAATGAGTTTACTTATATCCAGTGGAGTAGCAAGGGGTGGTTGGGGGTGGTCCACCCCGGGTGCCGGCACCCCTCCTCCTCTCTGCCCCCTCCCATTCCTCCCTCTGCCACGCACACGTGCCCATGCTCCTTCCCCGTACCTTTCTATCTTCGACATGACTTCAACAGACTTGCTGGCCACGTCGGCTTCAGCACTTTCTCTAACATCACTTTCTCTGACGTCACTTCGTACCGAAGTTAAAAAGGTATTGAGAAGGAGGGCACGCATGGCGGAGGGGGGAGCGCCCTTGCCCCGAGTGCCAGTCACCCTCGCTACATCACTGCTTATATCATCTAAAACAGAGGTCTCAAACTCAAACCCTTTGCAGGGCCACATTTTGGATTTGTAGGTATATGGAGGGCCTCAGAAAAAATAGTTAATGTCTTATTAAAGAAATGACAATTTTGCATGAAGTAAAACTCTTTATAGTATACTAGCTGATGCCCCGGCGTTGCACGGGTATTTAATTATAGCAATAACACTGTAAATGGATTCAAATAAAGATACTTTATAGTGGTGAATGAAAATATTTTTTTACAGCTTTATAAAAAGTACTATTATAAAAAGTAATATTCAAATTATAATGTGAAATATTTGACAAAATGAATACAATACAACTAACACAAAACTTGATTATAAACAACATTTTTAGTTTCACCTCCAGGAGCAAGAACATATACATTCTTGGGTGAACCCACCCTTCCCACGTGTGCAGGTGGGCCGCGAGACCCCCAGAACATATCACCCCCGGTAGTGAGGGATCTGCATACCAATTTTCGTTCAAATCGGTCCCACAGCTTTTTACATTTTTTCCATTGACATGAATGGGTGAAATCCGATTTTCTGTTTGTAGCTCCGCCCACGTGTGCAGGTGGGCCGCGAGACCCCCAGAACATATCACCCCAGGTAGTGAGGAATCTGCATACCAAGTTTCGTTCAAATCGGTCAAGCCGTTTTTGAATTAATGTGAGAATGGCATCTTTTTACATTTTTTCCATTGACATGAATGGGTGAAATGTGATTTTCTGTTTGTAGCTCCGCCCACGTGTGCAGGTGGGCCGCGAGACCCCCAGAACATATCACCCCAAGTAGTGAGGGATCTGCATACCAAGTTTCGTTCAAATCGGTCAAGCCATTTTTGAATTACTGTGAGAATGGCAGCTTTTTACATTTTTTCCATTGACATGAATGGGTGAAATCTGATTTTCTGTTTGTAGCTCCGCCCACGTGTGCAGGTGGGCCGCGAGACCCCCAGAACATATCATCCCAGGTAGTGAGGGATCTGCATACCAAGTTTCATTCAAATCGGTCAAGCCGTTTTTGCGTGATCGCGGCACTTACACACATACACACATACCTCCGATTTTATATATATACATTTTTTCTTTTGGCTGTCTTAATAATAATATTGTAATTTATAGCTAAAGAGATATATGATCAAGAAACCGTTTTATTTTACTTTTGTGATTATGATAAACATATCGAGGGTCTCAAAATAGTACCTGGCAGGCTGCATGTGGCCCCTGGGCCGTGAGTTTGACCTCTAAAATGATGATACAAAGCGTACACATATTCTCTGCATATATACTTTTATGATTTATTAGATTTAATATACTTCCTTTCCTTAAAGAATAACAAGGTGGTGTATATTAAGAGACGGAAAGGATCATCAGTAAAAATAGGAAAGCAATGTTTGGAAAAAGAGTCAGAAGTAAATATAAGTAAACAAGCAAACAGACAGCCAATAAATGGCCATATGCACACAAACCATTCATAAAAAGAAAAGAAAAGTAGAAAGGCTTTCAGCTGGCTGCACACCATAGGCCTGCGAGAATAGATAAGTCTTCAATAAAGTGGCAAGAGTACTGCAGATGTCATACTGCGCTTTGAGATTGTTGGCTCAGTTGAAAACTGGCTGGGATTTTAGGGAAGTTCTATAGAGTACGGTGTTATCAAAATTGGATTATTGCAATAGTTTGGGCCCAATCCTATTCAACATCTTTATAAGGGACTTGGCAGAAGGGCTTCGGGGTAAAATAACATTATTCGCCGATGACGCCAAACTAAGTAATGTAGTGGGCAAATGCACAATAGATGATGTTTCAATGCCCGACAACATGATGCACGACCTACTCCTACTGGAGCGCTGGTCTAGGTCCTGGCAACTCAGCTTCAATGCCAAAAAATGCAAAGTTATGCACCTGGGCAACCAAAATCCATGCAAGACTTACACCCTAAATGGAGATATCCTAACAAGAACTGAAGCAGAACGTGACCTAGGGGTGATCGTCAGTGAGGACATGAAGACTGCCAATCAAGTGGAGCAAGCTTCATCCAAAGCAAGACAAGTCATAGGTTGCATACGCAGGGGTTTCGTCAGCTGAAAGCCAGAAGTCATTATGCCGCTGTATAGATCCATGGTGAGGCCCCATCTGGAATACTGTGTGCAATTCTGGAGGCCACATTATCGCAAGGATGTGCTGAGACTGGAGTCGGTTCAGAGAATGGCCACCCGGATGGTCTCGGGACTCAAGGATCTCCCATACGAGGAACGGCTAAACAAATTGCAGCTATACTCACTCGAGGAGCGCAGAGAGAGGGGGGACATGATCGAGACATTCAAGTATCTCTCGGGCCGCATAGAGACAGAGGAAGATATCTTCCTTTTCAAGGGTCCCACGACAACAAGAGGGCATCCGTGGAAAATTAGGGGAGGGAAACTACGAGCTGACACCAGGAAATTCTTTTTCACAGAAAGGGTGGTTGATCGCTGGAATAGTCTTCCAATGCATGTGATCGAGGCCAGCAGCGTGCCTGATTTTAAGGCCAAATGGGATCGTCACATGGGATCTATTCACAGGGCGAAGGTAGGAGAGGGATCTATTCATAGGGCGAAGGTAGGGGAGGGACATTAAGGTGGGCAGACTAGATGGGCCTTGGCCCTTATCTGCCGTCTATTTCTATGTTTCTATGTACCTGGGTGTGGCAGTTACTCAGGTACAGGCTTTGCAGGTTGTCCAAAATTCTGCTGCTCGTATGCTGATCGGGGAGGGGGGTAATCACCCCTATATTGAAGAAATTGCATTTGGGGTTATGCAATTTTGTATACACTATAAGATTCTTAAATTGGTTCAGCATGGCATCTAGATATTTCAATGATATTTTACAAATATATAAGCCTGGATGTACATTGAGATCTAAGATGTGGGAATAAGAGATGATGTGCATTACGTAAGTACAGCAAAAGCTGCTTTTTCTGCAGCTGGCCCAGTTCTATGGAATAATATCCCTGGAAATTTGTGTTTTTGTGAGAGTGTGCTTGATTTAAGAAGTTACAAAGAAGTTGTTTGGTTAACAAGTTACTCTTTTTGTCCAGACATTTCACTAAAATGAGGACTTTTTGAACTCAGAAAGGTTTGTATGTTAGGTTGATCTCAACGATGCTTTGTTAATTTTATTGATCTAAATAATGGGTTTTTTTTAACTTTGTCAATGTCTGTTGGATGTTTTATTGTAAGTCACCTAGGTTTTAGGTGGATAATAAAATATTCAAATAAATTTAAATACCCCCACCCCTTTTATGAAGCCACGTTAGGGTTTTATATTGCTGGCCACAGCAGTAAAAGCTCTGACGCTCATAACTATCCCCCCCTTTTTACAAAACATGGGAGCAGTTTTTAGTGCAGGCCAGCACACTGATGCTCAATGCTGCTCACGGTTTTGTAAAAGGGAGGTATGAGTGTTGGAGCTTTTACCGCTGCGGCTGGCGATCAACAACCCTAACACATTTTCATAAAAGGGGGGAGGTAAATAAATAAAGCCCTAAATTTGAGGTAAGAGAATTCCAAATTTATATTAGCTAGAATAACAAACAAGACAGTTTGTACCAACTGTCACATTAAACAACTAACCTATAAAATTGGGAGCAACTTTCTTGTTAGCATACCCTTGTAAATGCTTAGTTAGGTATTTGGGAGTTAAATATACATTTTTTTCTCCTAACCAACTGAAGAAATTCTTGGATGTAAAGAAAATCATCAAGGACTGAGGGAAAATAGAAATTAATAGCTGGTGTTTAGAACATAAAGCCTAATCGTTTAATTAAGTTCCTCGTTAAATTTCTCTCAAAAAGTTCCGATTGACCATCCCACTATTATGGTGGTCTAAGAAAGGAAAAATTATTTTTATAAGTATGTAAAATAAAAATACTTTTTATAAGTATGTAAAAAACTTCTGTATTGTTTTTTCTTTCCTGTATTTAATGTAACAAGATGTATTCTTGTAAAATTTTGTTGAATAATAGAAATAAAAATTAAAAAAAAAAAAACAACTAACATGAAACATAACTTTTTGAGGAATGAAATGGCCTGGTCTGAACCTAATAGTTGATATAGAGGTTGATACTATTCATTACTTGTTAATATAGCAGGTAACGCAGAGCAGGAACAGAAGAACTGAAAATAGTAGAATATCTTGAGAAACCAACGCGGCAGGCTTTAATACAGATCTGGGTCTCTTATCACATTATAAACCATAAAATTATATTTGTTTTATCACCTTCTGATTACCCATCCACCTCTCCCTATTTCTTACCCCCGACTCCTTGTTTCATACCCATCTCTCCCTGTTTCTTACCCCCTGCTTTTACCCCTAAGACTGTCATTGGAATGCTTTTATATTTCATTTATATATTCTGATACCGTCAACTTTTGTTCATACTATCCTGACCTAAGGAAGAGTGTTCTGGCCTTTGAAAGCTAGTCAAAAATGTATTAAATTAGTCCAATAAAAAATATATCATCTTCTTTTCTTTTATTTCTATTCACTAGCTCTAAAGATCTCAGGATTGTGCCTAGTAATTTTGCAATTTGATTTATCATCTGTTTTGCTTAATCTGAGTTGCTAATTAGGTGGGGGGGTTGGGGGGAACAACTGTTTGTAAACTCGTTCAGTTGTAGTTATATTTAAGTACAGTTGGTATTTCTTTCTTTGAATGTTTTAATGTAAGTGCTGCATATGTCTAGCAGAGGCTCACAATCTACCCGAGGCAATAGAGGGTTAAGTGACTTCCCCAAGGTCACATTTGAACTGGGCTTCCTGATTCAGCCTGTTGCTCTAACCATTAGGTTAATCCTCCAATTGTATAAATTCTAAGTTTAGGCTTTCTGCTTTGATATGGCATACATTTCTAGCATTTTTGCACGTCTGTTTTCTGCCTTTTAGTGATTTTATTCAGGTAACATTTAATAAATGGATATTTTTTAAAAAAAATAAGAACGTAAGTATAATATCTGATGTATTGCAACACTAGTCACATATTGAGACATCATCGATTTCAACTTAGTCATATAAGTAACTTGCAGCATGAATGTTTCCTGTTATAAGGTTAGACTGCCCTCTCCTGGGGTAAATTATATCACATTCTACTGCAGTAGCATTAGACATATTTGAGGGTCACTTTACTAAACTGCTATAGAAAGTGGCCTTAGCTCACTCTTACATAAGTCTTTCCTGCATACTAAGGCCAGTTTTACCATGGCAGTAAAATAACAAATTTTCCGTTTTTACATTATTTTAATGTTGTGATCCACCTTGTATAAATGCGGAATATAAATAATATATAATAAATTATTAACTATCCTCCTTTTACAAAACCGTAGGTTAATTTTTAGCTTTGGTAACAGCTCTGACACTCATAGAATTCCTATGAGCACTGGAGCTGTTACCGCCACAGCCGCCCTACACCATCACCATTAGCACATGACCACTATAAAAATTAACCACATTAGTACTTACTGACATCTATCTTGTACATGGTGATCCTGCACTAATCAGTTAGCACAGGGGTACGGAACTCCGGTCCTCGAGAGCCGTATTCCAGTCGGGTTTTCAGGATTTCCCCAATGAATATGCATGAGATCTATTTGCATGCACTGCTTTCAATGCATATTCATTGGGGAAATCCTGAAAACCCGACTGGAATATGGCTCTCGAGGACCGGAGTTCCCTACCCCTGCGTTAGCATATAGTAATGTAGCTGCACTAACTGATTAGCACAGAAATACCCCCTCGTCATCCTCAGACACGCCCACTCTGCACAAAATAAAACATATTTTCTAGTGCGTGGGTAGTGCATGCAGATTAGGAACTTATTAAAGAACTCTTGAGCATGTCCTGTAGTCCTTATAAGGTGCTGTAAATACACACTAGCACTTACCACAGCTTAGTAAAAGGAGTCCTTGGCGTTTTTATTTTGATATACTTTCACTGGATGAAAGATATGGATATATAATATAGGATCTTCTAGAGCAGTGGTTCCCAAACCTGTCTTGGGGGACCCCCAGCCAGTCACGTTTTCAAAATATCCCTAATGAATATGCATGAGAGAGATTTGCATATAATGGAAGTGACAGGTATGCAAATCTCTCTCATGCATATCATTAGGGATATCTTGAAAACCTGACTGGCTGGGGGTCCCCCAGGACAGGTTTGGGAACCACTGTTCTAGAGGAAAAACCATGTTGCTCACCCCCAGGACAGGTTTGGGAACCACTGTTCTAGAGGAAAAACCATGTTGCTCACCTGTACCATGTTTTCCATAGTGAGTAGCAGAATTGATAAGCAGTGTTGTTTAAAGTTCTAGGTCAATGTGCATAAGTAAAAGTAAAGGTAAATGCATATTTTGATATTTAAGTAAAAAGTATAATGAAAAACAAATTAGAAATTTACTCAAGTAGGGGAAAGACAAGATGGTACCATAGTAAAGATGCTGTGTGTTTCTACCTTCTGCCATTTGTGTCTATTGCCTGGATTTTGCCCAAGTTCCTTGTGTTGGAGAGGCGAGGGAGGATGGCTGTTTTTGCCTACAGCCAGATAGCGCCTTGTTGCGGCAGTCGGTGATCACAGCGTTTGTTCAGTCTTCCGGTTCGGTCGGACATGGAGGAGATGCTGGCCTTCAGGAGCAAGATCTCATTCAGACCTGTGGGACCTGCACCTCCCCATGAGATCTTTGGAGACTTTATGGGATACGATAATGTTGCCAGTGGAGTCTGAGGGCATTCTGAGGTCTAATGAAGGGATTACGGTCATGACATCTACTGGAGAAGTGGAAGGGAAGTTGTTGGAAGTAAGAGGAATATCTGTTATTCCACCTCTAACTAAACTTGTAGAGGTGACCCTTGATTCAATATGGACTGCACTGGACTCTCTTTATAAAGGTATGTGCAGGAATTTCACTCCTTGTACAAACTCACTCTCATAGGATATAGAAATGTGAAGATGATATTAACAGTCAATTGAGAAGATAAATGAATTGGAACAGTTTTCACAAGTTCCAAACTGTTCAATCTACTATGTCCCAGAATAAGATGGAGGTAGAACGGAAAATCGAAAATTTTGAGAATTGTACTCGGCAATTGAATTTAAGACTTTCAAATTTTCCTAAGTTCTTACTACTTCTCCTCAGGACTTGTTTTATAGGTTCTTGAAAGAAGTGTTTATATATTCTGAAGAAGGTCTCCCACCTTTTCACAAGGTATACTTTTTGCCTAATCCTGTAAAACAGGGCTGCCCAAGTCCGGTCCTTGAGATCTACTGGCAGGCCAGGTTTTCAGGATATCCACAATGAATATGCAAGAGAGAGATTTGCCTGCACTGCCTTCTTGGTATGCAAATCTCTCTCATGCATGTTCATTGTGAATATCCTGAAAACCTGGCCTGCCCGTAGATCTCAAAGACCGGACTTGGGCAGCCCTGCTGTAAAATGTTCTAGTCCCAAGGTTGAAGATTCTATTGTTAATGTATCACGTGGCAGTTTGAACCTTACAAAAATGTTGGACTCCTCAGCAGATGATGTATCGAGATCTACATTGCTGGTATCATTTGCATTTTAACATGGTAAGGAAGCACTTATGAGATTCTTTTTTAAAATGAAAGAAACAAATGTTTTGGATAGTAAGATCTCTATTTTTCCTGATATTTCTAAATGGACTCAGTCAAGAGGAAAAGATTTCTGTTACTAAAACCACAGGTTATTACTTTAGGGGCAAGATTTCAGTTATGTTATCCATGTAAATGTATGGTATTTTTTTGAACAGCATTCTTATTTCAGATCTTTAAGAGTGAGAAGATTGTCATGGTTTATTCCTTTATGTTTGATTCCTGAATTTCCTCCTAGAATTTGAATTGTCTCTCCCATAATGTGGAATATTCAGTTCATTGGGTTTTTTTGTATAACATTTTCTGAATTAATGTGGTTTGACTCTGATTTTCCTTTTTATTGAAAATTCTTTGATGTAATTATAAAAGCATATACATTTTTAAAAATAGCTCAAGTAAAATAAAAATAAAAAAATAGGTGCCTGAAATAATACTTTTTGAGCAAAAAGTAAAAGTACCACAACTACAGTCTGTTCATCAAGAATTGCTACCAGCTTCTGCTTCATCTCCTCTTTAAATTGACCCAATTCATTTAGCCAGTTGAAACAAAGGCAGAGATAACTAGAATTAACAAAAGTATGTAAAGCTAGGAAGAACATGATACACAATACCAGTAATATGCTAGTATGTATGTGTATGTGTGTGGGGGGTGTATATATATACAGTGGTGCCTCGCATAACGGACGCCTCGTACAGCGAACGCTGCGCATAACGAACTTTTTGTCTTGCTCCCTATAACGAACTTCGTTTCACACAACGAAGTCGCCCAAGGGGCCCGGGGGGGGGGCGGAACTACTCTCGCCGCTTTCTAATGTGAGCCGGGAACAGCAGCACCCTCCTGTCTGAATGCAGTGTTCCATCATCTCCCTCCACCTTACCTTAAAAACCGAGTTTTCCGGCTTTCTTTTTCGGCCAGCCACACACTTTCAAAGAGCAGCACATGCGCGCATGCTCTGTTGTTCAATCTTCTCCTCTGACGCAACCGGAAACCGGAAGTTGCAGGAGAGAGAACATTGATCAACTCCAGCAGCTGCGCGTGCACAGCTTTTTGAGATCGTGCGGCTGGGTGAGGGAGAAGGCTGGCAGGCTCTGCATGTGAGGTGAGGTGGAGGGAGGGAAATGTAGGGCTGCAGAACGAATTATTTTGTTTTACAGGTATTCTTATGGGACAACAGGGCTGCAGAACGAATTATTTTGTTTTACAGGTATTCTTATGGGAAAACGCGTTTCACACAACGAACGTTTCACATAACAAACTTGCTCCTGGAACGGATTAAGTTCGTTGTGTGAGGCACCACTGTATATATATATATATATACACACACACATACACACATATGTATATATATATACACACACACACATACACACACATATATATATATATATACCCCCACACACATACACATACATACTAGCGTATTACTGGTATTGTGTATCATGTTCTTCCTAGCTTTACATGTATATATATATATATATATATATATATATATATATATATACCCACACACACATACACACACACATATATATAGGATAAGTGTATTGTTGTATAAATATGTAGAAAAAATATATAGAGAGAGGAAACATAAGGCCTCTTCTATTAAACTGCGCTAGCAGTTTTTAGCGCAGAGAGCCACGCTGCTCCCGACACTCATAAGAACTCTATGAGCATCGAGAGCAGCGAGGGCCATTCAGTGCGGCTCATCGCACTACAAACTGCTAGCGCAATTTGATAGAGGAGGCCCATAGTATTCACTGGTGCACATGTAGGGTGAAGATAGTATGTAAATATTGTATATCCAGTCAAAAGACTAAGGAGCTCATAATCGAAAGAAAATTATGTTTAAAAATCCGCCCAAGTCGGAACTTAGACAATCTAAAAGACATGTCATCCAATAATCGAAATGGGTTTTTAGACGTATCCAGAAACACTGTACGCCCAGAACAGAAAGGGGCATTTTTGGAGGAGTGGTTAGAGCAGAATGTAGACGGGATGTGGACCGACCTAGACTTAGTCGTCCTGCAGGAATAATCGAAGGTTTGATGAGACTGCTTACATGGAATTTATACGTTGTAACTTAGATGATCTAAAAACAGGTATAACTGCCCATAAGGTATCCAAAGTGACCAGATAACCACTGCAGGGACAAAGTAATGACCGCATACACACTCCCCTGGTGTTACACTGCCACAAAAATCAGAATAAAAATGTACATACCTGCCTCCGGAACATTAGCACCTGGCATAGGAAAGCCTAGTAGAGCTGCACAGAGATGGCTTAAGTAGTCTGCGGGTGGGCTAGTGAACCATTGAGAGGAGGATTCAGGTCCATAAGCCACTCTAACCACTACATGTGGATGGAACATGTGTGCCTACCAAAACCCAACTGTACTGTCATATAGGTGCCACCCATAGCCATAAGCGCTATTGGGATTGTAGGCAGATAGGTATAGTGGGTGTTGGGGGTGTGACCTATAAGGGAGTTGTGGTGAGATGTTTATGTGACACCCTTTCTGGCACCCTGACGTTCACAGCAGTGCCCTGTAAGTTGCCATGTTTGGGTGGCCAGTCAATCACAATGCTGGCCCCTCCCATGTCCAAAATATCTTGTTCTGGACACTTCAGACTTGGATGAATATTTGATGAGAATGTGGTATAAAGATAGACGTACTGGTGGTCTGGACGTACAGAGATGATTTTTTTTTTTTTTTAATCTTTTGGACGTACTTTTCGAGAATGGACCTTTTGAGGCTGCCGACTTTGGGCGACTAGCACCCTATGTCCAAATCAGACTTGGATGTTTCTTTCGATTATGCCCCTCTAAATGTATAAGAAGGTATACGCACTATACCATGATGCCTAAGTGCTCCAAAACCATCGGTAAGTCCCTTCAGAGAAGTATTGAAAACCATCTTAAAACTCTCTAAATCTGTACTGTAACATCATTACAGATGTTCTTTTATGGAAAAACCCATCACAGAAACTCTCAAACTCTGCTTTGTACCACCAGTACAGAAGCTCATGTATTATACCATCATTCAGAAGCTTATGTAAACCGCTCTGAATTGATTCCCCAGTATTAGAAGCAGTATAGAAGCTTTCAATAAACAATAAACAACTCCACTATTCTTATAGGCTATATTCACTGAACAGCAAAATTTAAGATGAAATGATCCACTGTTTGCATGATGAGGTTTGCAATCAGGGCAGGGGTTAAGGGAGGGCAACTACCCTAGGCCCCACAGTTCTAGGGGGCTCTGCAGTCCGGGCATCTGTTCACCTTGTTGGCCCATCTCATTCCGTTCCCCCACCTTCGCAGTTGCCTTTCCAAATCAAAATTTTCTTTTTTTAGCAGGGCCCCGGCGCAGCAGGCGGCTGCCCAGTCTGAAGCTTCCCCTCTAACACACCTTCCTGTTTCTACCTGGGCAGATCGCATCAGAGGGAAAGCTTTGGGCCGAGCAACTGCCTGCAACTTATGAAAACAGCTGCTGCACCGGGGTCCAAATGAAAAAGAAATATTTGATTTGGAAAGGTGACTGTGACGATGAGGCGAAGGGAAGGAGATGGGCCAACAAGGGTAAGAGGTTGATTGGCACTTGAGCTTTATTGTGTGCCATCAGGAGCATGTGGGAAAGCAGCAGAAGCGGTGAGGAGGTGAGGTGATGGGGCAGGATGCTCAATGGAATTGGGGTGGAGGAAGGGGAGAGAGCAATGGAGCAGGATACTCGATGAAATTGGGGTGGAAGGAGAGAGCGAAGGGACAGGATATTTGTTGGAATTGGGGTGGAGGTAGGGAGAGAGAGAAGGAGGCAAGATACTCAATAGAATTGGGAAGAAGGGAGGGAGAGCGGAGTCAGGATACTCAATGGAATTGGGGTAGAAAGAGAGAGGGGGTAGATGGTGGGAGTAGAGGGAGAGAGGGCAGACATTGGATGTCAGTGGGGAGAGGAGAGGGGGGAGAGCAGATGCTGAATGGAAGTGGAGAAAGAGGGCACATACTGAATGGAAAGAGAGGATAAAGAAAAAAGGGCACATGCTGGATGGAGGGAAGAGGATAGAGTTAGTGAGATACTGGAGGGGTGAAGAAAAGGGGTGGCTGTAGACAGACATAGTAAAAAGAGGGAAATTGAGGACTGGATGGTAAGAAAGAATTTAATCCAGACCAATGAGGGGGGAGGGAAGGAGACATGGGAGGGAAGGAGACAGAGATGCCAGACCATGGGTGGAGCGGAAGGAAGAAAATAGATGCCAAACCAATGGGGGGAGGAGAGTTGGAAGGGGGATGCAGACAGTTTCTGGAAGGGGCTTAGAAAGAGAGCAGATGCCATATGGAAGAGTCAGAGAGAGGGCAGACAGTGGATGGAAGGAAGAGAATGATAAGAAGATGAGGAAACAAAAACCATGACAAAGAGAGAAAAAAAAATCTCTTTTTTTTTGCTTTGGGATAAAGTACTATTTTAGCTGTGTTGATAAATGTTTATAAACAGAAAATGGAAATAAGGTGATCCTTTTATTGAGAAGCATACAGTGATATGGGGACTAAAACTATGCCAGGGTACACCTGGTGGGGCCTCCGCGTGTGCGGATCACCGGACTTGATGGACCAAGGGTCTGATCCGGAGA
Source organism: Geotrypetes seraphini (assembly GCF_902459505.1). Classification (NCBI taxonomy): domain Eukaryota; kingdom Metazoa; phylum Chordata; class Amphibia; order Gymnophiona; family Dermophiidae; genus Geotrypetes; species Geotrypetes seraphini. The sequence goes on from NC_047086.1 coordinate 318,204,939, forward strand.
TGGCAATTCTTATGTTCTTATGACTCATTTTAATGCATTTTTTACTAACTTTCAGAGACCAAATCCAAGACAGGATACTGTAACAGCAGTATACTGACCTAAGGAAAGAAGTTTTGATCTCTGAAAGCTAATTGAAAAATGTATTAGTCCAATAAAATGGTGTTATCTTATTTTCCATTTTTTGTTTTATTTTTATTTGTTTTTTTGTAAAGTGATTTATTTCTCTTTTTTCAAATTTACATCTGCTGTCTTTATATTTTGTACAATATTAGGGGACATGCATCACTGTTTCTGTGGTGTTGCATTGTATGCAGAATCCAGTTTCTTGGTGGTATAGTTTAACTTTTGTCTACATATTTTTATTTTTAGTTTATGATTACTTATTCCATACTGGGCGAGGGTGTTTCTGTGTTCTTTGTGTATGAAAGACATGGTTTTCTGTTAGAATTGACTGCAGAATCGATCTGTACTAATCTAGCTTGTTTGTTTTACATTGGGTGTATTGATGTTCCAGTACTCGCTGCAGTGTGTAAGATGCTGCCTTTTCATAGGTACACTCTTGTTGTGCGACTTGTGGATTATTACTAAAAGTCATGCTTTTCTTTTTCTTTTTTAAATATCTTTATTCATTTTAAAGCTAACAGTAAGTACAACATATTATACAGACATTTTACACTTTAAACAGCACTTAAATTCAATCAAATTATATTTCATAACAAATACATGTCTCATCCCCCCCCCCCCCCCCCACCTTTTACACACACAAAAATTGCAATAAATTAAATTAAAGGTATTTACCCACCCTGGACGTGTATAACCAAAGGGCAAAATCAATAATCATTCCTTACAGAATTTTGTCAATGGTTCCCAAACATCCTTAAATTTCCTATAATGTCCCAGTTGTGCGGCGATCGTAAGTTCCAGTTTAAAAGTGTGGTATAAAGATTCCCACCAGAAATTATAATTTAACTGGTCCCAGTTTTTCCAGTTCTTCCAGTTTTTCCAGTTCTTCAAAATAAGTTGTATGGCAACTCCTGTTTGTTGTTATGGGAAGTTATTGGGCTTTCAGCCATCAATACCGTGTCAAATAGCACCGCATCATATGTCAATTTCAATGGGACATCCAGTATTCTATTTATTTGACCCCAAATGGATCGCCAAAATTTAAGTATCAAGGGACAAAAGAAGGATTGACACGTAGACTTCTCTACTGGAATATCAGTTAAGTTAAGTTGTTAATAAATTTCAAAGTTTTCCAGGTGTCAAATAAAATACTATTGTCCTTAGTATATCTGGGTAACTTGATACTTAAAACATGACACAATCGCATTGGAGACATGAGTTGCCATTCTAAGTAAAGCCAATCAGGAAGATGTTCCATGAGCTCAGAAAGGATCCAATACATACCCTGACGCAGTATATAGGCCTGATGGTGCCTATAAAAATTGGGAAAATTTACCCCACCCACCGCAATTGGTTTTTGTAAAGATACTAAAGCAATATGAGCAGTTTTACCCAGCCAAATATATTTGGTGAGAATACTATTTAATTTCTTGTAAAAGGACCCCTGAAAAAACACTGGTAACATGCCCATTTGGTAGCAAAGCACAGGCAAAATATTCATCTTAACAGTTTGGACTCTCCCCCACCAAGACAGATGCAATGGGGTCCATTGCTCAAACATTTCTGAGACCTTTAGCAATAAAAATTTTTCATTTACTTTCATCATGTCTTCCAATGTTCTTTGAATCCAAATACCTAAATATTTTATACCCTCTTCTTCCAAAGAAAAGGGAATGAGTCAAATAATCCTTTTGGACAGTGTACATTTAGTGGAAGAACCTCCAATATACTCCAATTTATTTTATACCCAGAAAATTTACCAAATCTATCAATTAATTCCAGTACATGTAGAATGGTAGATTCAGGATTTCTCAAATTAAGCAAAATATCATCTGCATAAGCAGAGACCTTATATTCCCGACCTGCATAAGGAATATCCTGAATCTCCTTTGCCTGTTGAATAGCCAATAGCAAGGGTTCCAGAACAATATCAAACAGTAAAAGAGAAAATGGACACCCTTGCTAACTCCCTCTCCAGACAGAAGCGTTCTGAAAAAGTATTATTAATATATAATCTGGCAAAAGGGGAACTATACAAGGTTTGAATCATTTGTATAAATCTGGAACTAGCTGGCAGGCAGGAAACAGAGGGTTGGAGTAAAGGGCCATTACTCAGACTGGCAATGGGTCACGAGCGGAGTTCCACAAGGGTCGGTACTGGGACCACTCCTGTTCAATATATTTATTAACGACCTGGAGACGGGGACGAAATGTGGGGTTATTAAATTTGCTGATGACACCAAACTCTGCAGCAGGGTTAGAACCACGGAAGACTGTGAAAATGGACCTAAAGAGACTGGAAGAGTGGGCAAAAAAGTGGCAAATGAGTTTCAACATAGAGAAATGCAAGGTCATGCATGTAAGGAAAAAGAACCCGATGTTCAGCTACAAAATGGGGGGATCATTGCTAGGGGTGAGCAACTTGAAAGAGACCTGGGGGTGATGATGGACACCACATTGAAGGCATCGGCACAGTGTGCGACAGCCTCAAAGAAAGCGAACAGAATGTTGGGTATCATTAAAAAGGGTATCACAACCAGGACGAAGGAAGTCATCTTGCCGCTGTATCGTGCAATGGTGCGCCCACATCTGGAATATTGTGTCCAGTACTGGTCGCCGTACCTCAAGAAGGACATGGCAGTACTTGAGGGAGTCCAGAGAAGAGCGACTAAACTGATAAAAGGTATGGAAAACTTTTCATATGCTGACAGGTTGAAAATGCTGGGGCTGTTCTCCCTGGAAAAGCGGAGACTTAGAGGAGACATGATAGAAACCTTCAAAATCCTGAAGGGCATAGAGAAGGTAGACAGGGACAGATTCTTCAGGCTGTGGGGAACCACAAGTACAAGGGGTCACTCGGAGAAGCTGAAAGGGGACAGGTTTAGAACAAATGCTAGGAAGTTCTTTTTTACCCAGAGGGTGGTGGACACATGGAATGCGCTTCCGGAGGTTATGATAAGCCAGATCACATTACAGGGGTTCAAGGAAGGTTTGGATAGGTTCCTAAAGGATAAGGGGATTGAGGGGTACAGATAGAAGTAAAGGTAGGTTATAGAAATGCTCAGAAACCACTTCACAGGTCATAGACCTGATGGGCCGCCGCGGGAGCGGACCGCTGGGTGCGATGGACCTCTGGTCTGACCCAGTGGAAGCAACTTCTTATGTTCTTATGTTCTTAATATCAAACCAATCCATTGCTTGATACATGAAGGTCCATTCAACATGATCAAAGGCCTTCTCTACATCCAAGGATACAGAGAAGGCCAGATCTTCCATGGCTTTTGTTAAATTTAACATATGAAAGCCAGTCTGGTGTTGTTTGAAGAATGTCTTTGAGCAATGAACCCCGTTTGGTATATACCAATAAGCCTTGGCTAAACATAAAGCCAATAACTTAGCCAGTAGTTTTCCATCAACATTAATCAAAGTGTATTGGACAAGTACAGTCAAGCTTTTCATATAGAGAAGAGGATGTTAAAAAATGATCGCATATGCTAGGTATGCCACTGGCAGGAGTCCAAAGGCTGGATGTACCTTAGAATCTGAAGCCCAGTGCTTCAGAAGAGCTGAAAGAGGGGGGATTGCACTCCAACTGCCAACCTATTACATTCAAGTATTTTCTCACGCGTTACATTAATCTTTTAAAAGGGTTGTAGATCTTGTAGCAAGTATAGGCCTACTTTTATCATACCGCATTAGGGGGTCCTTAAATAAAGGTGCACTAACCGATTTAGCGCGCACTAAAGATTAGCGCACACTATATGCTAAGGCACCCATTATATTGTATGGGCGCCTTAGCATTTAGCGTGTGCTAAATTAGTTAACACGCCTTAATAAAAGGGCCCCTAGGTTTTTTATCGCCGCAAATTAAAAAAACCCTAACCTAGTAATAGGAGGAAAAAAATTCTAGGAAAACTTTCTCATTTTGACAAAATAAGCAAAGGCTATGGCAGTAGGACAGTTTTCTTATTTGGAAAGCTAGGATGATTGTCGGTTACTATTTCAGTGTTTGTTTTAGGAAATAATGAAAATAGAAGGCATGCAAACATAGTACTGCTTAATTTGACAGTTATTTTTCTGCAGCTGTGCTAGATGTACACAGCCCTGTCAGATTAGAAAAATCAGCCCCTTGATTTGTTTGTGTTAATTCTGCCTGGCTGGAAACCCCTTGGTATATCAACTCCTTCCATCGGATCCATAGCATTTCATTTTAATTTGATATAGAGTGGCGTACTAAAAACCACATTAGGCTTGAAGAAAAACTTCTTTGTAGGTTGACATTGGGCTATTAAGGAACAAGAATGGAGGGAGGGGATATACTGGAAATTGTGGAATCATGTGGGAGAGACTGAGAGGGTGGCAAGGAGATGAATGAGAGGAGGATAGTAAGTACAGAGGTGTACTGTAGATGTTTATCTCATAAGGGAATAGGAGGCTGGGGAAGGCCTGAGATGGGGAATGGCAGAGCCAGAGCATGAGAAAGGGAGAAGGAAAGTTGATAAGTGGCTGATAAGTAAAAAGGACACCAAGGGTGAAATTTGAGTGGATGGAAAGGCAGAAAAGTTAAAAAATGGGTAAGAAGAGCGAGAAAGGAAAAATTAGTATATCAAAGACAGGAGTACTGATGGAAGCCAGGAGAGAGCAGAAAAGACATATGGACAGCAACCACTGGAAAGTGAATGATCAGGAGACACAGGAAAGCACAAGAGACAAAATGGAACCAACATGATGGAAAAATAAAATGTGCAGGCAACAAAAGTAGACAAAAGAGTTTTATTTTACTTGTATTACTCTGCCTTTGTCATTATTGTCTTTGGATTATTGAAACTGAACAAATGTGTGAAGTAAATTGATCATGTGGTTCAGAGCACATCTAACTGCGTGTCTGCATTTATTGGAAGACTGAGTGACTGAGTGAATGAACTACTGTATATTCTTTCCAGCCTCCTGGAGAAATCTTCAGTCTGGGCCTACACCCATAAGCATGGCCGGTTCTCGTGCTCTGGAGTGCACATTAGGCAACCACCTATGTGAAATCTAAAACCCTGTCTGGGTTTCAGAAAAAAAAAAAGACCAGGCAACAAGATAATAATTCTATTTTCTATTATGTGTTTAGAATATGTCAGTTTTTGGCATGTACATTTGCCAAAGCTGATTAGAGAGTTCAGGGGTACTCAAATGAAATTTGTTCAACTTAGAGGGTACTTGGCTTGAAGTTAAGAAACACTGTACTGTATTATTGGATCCAAAACTAACTAGTCACGTGGAGGGCAATTCGCAATAGGATGTCTAAGAACATAAAAACATAAGAATAGCCTTACTGGGTCATACTAATGGTCCATCAAGCCCAGTAGCCCGTTCTCATGGTGGCCAATCCAGGTCACTAGTACCTGGCCAAAACCCAAGGAGTAGCAATATTCCATGCTACCGATACAGGACAAGCAGTGGCTTCCCCCATGTCTTTCTCAATAACAGACTTTGGACTTTTCCTCCAGGAACTTGTCCAAACCTTAAAACCCAGTGTCACAACCCTAGCCCTAAAGCTCGGGTTGTGCCAGGGAAGGCTCTGCCTAACCCTAACCTGGCCTTAAAGAGGGCTAACCATTGTGACAGATTAAACACCAATAAGAAGGAAGGCTCTGAATGTACATTTAAACCTCAGCTTACAAAACCCTGGGGAGGTGAGGAGCATGGGGAGAACAGCCTGGAACAGCCTCACAGCAAATCCCCCAGTTCAGCTAATTCCCAGCTGCAGGGTTTAATTAGAAGCCCAAGGAAATCTCAGCACAAGCTACAGGCTGCCCTGCCCCCGCACAGAACTGGGCGTGGTCGCCTCAGTGCTCTAGAGGCAGCACTGAGGAGGAACCAGTCAGTTTACCCTGGGACAGCCCAGGAAGGAGGTTCGCAGGATAGCTCTCCTGAACCTCAGAGCTTCCAGGACATTGAGATGGTAGAAGCAGCCCCTGTCTCTGAAGCCAACCAGCTAGCTGATCCAGAGCCTATGGAATTGATGGACACTATCATGGATACAGAAGCCTGTGTAATGGATGAAAGTTAAGTGCAAGACCTTTTACTTTCTGGTGTGCTTATTTTTGTGAATTTGGTTTTTTGTTGAAACCTGCTTGCACCTGTTTAGAGCCAGTGAGTAGTGCTGGGCTCTCACTGCAAGGTGCCTGAAACCTGGAAGTTTTAAACCAGGTTTATTTTGCTTGGAAGTTTTTGTTTGTGTTTGCCTTTTGAGACTTGAGTGAAACTGCAATATGGACTTTGTATAGGGGTATTAGAATGGGGAGAATCCACACAAGATCCTCAGGGAGGGATTGTAGGGCCATTTGTGGCATACTGTTTAAAAGCAGGTTTGAATAAGTGGATTCGGCTACTCCCCTCCCCCACCAACTACTTCCGAGTTGATTGGGGCCAGGCCTGCTTCAATCCAGGCCTGAGTGCAGCACTTTCTGTCTCCAAGGAAAGGGCTATAGTTTTTTTTGCTTGTCTGCTTGCTAAAGGCAGACGTATTAGGACTGAGCTATTACAGACTAAGTGACTACTCACCTGTTATACCTGTAAGGAAGGTGTGGGTTGTTTATTTTTGCAGCCCGTTATTCTTTCATGTTTTCTTTTGTTCATGAAAAGAATGAACTAAACCCTATTCAGGGTCTGTGAACTCAATAAATTGGGACTTTACTTTATTTTGAACCTCATTGTTCCTGACCTTTTTGTATTGCTCTATTGACTGAGAGACTAGCAGGACTTCCAGCATCTACTGGAAGCACGTGAGACGCAGGCTATTCTGGGCGCTGACCGGGGCCATCGTACAAGCTGGCACAGGCGGTGTCACACCAGCTACGCTATCCGCTCTTACCACATCCTCTGGCAACGCATTCCAGAGATTAACTATTCTCTGAGTGAAAAAAAAATTTCCTCCTATTGGTTTTAAAAGTATTTACATGTTATTTCATCGAGTATCCCCTAGTCTTTGTAATTTTTGACAAGAGCGAAAAATCAATCCACTTGTACCCATTCTACTCCATTCAGGATTTTGTAGACTTCAGTCATTTCTCCCCTCAGCCATCTCTTTTCCAAGATGAAGAGCCCTAACCGTTTTAGTCTTTTCTCATGTGAGAGGAGTTCCATCCCCTTTACCATATTGGTTGCTCTTCTTTGAATCTTTTCTAGTGCCACTATATCTTTCTTGAGATAAGGAGACCAGAATTGAATGCAATACTCCAAATGAGGTCGCACTTTGGATGTTTCCCGCAAGACGTTCAAAGTCGGAGGCAGAGAAATGCCATTTTCAAAAATAGCAACGTTGCAAGATGTCCACTTTTTTTTTTTAATCATCTACTTAGACTTCTTGGGTGCCAGGACATTCAACTCATAGGACATCCAACTTTGACATTTTCAACCAAAAAACAATCCAAGCTCAAATCATCCTAATGCAGACCATTTGGACTTAGGAGGAACCAGCATTGTAATGGACTGGCCACACAGACATACCAATAGAGCAGTAGGGCACCTTAGGGGCACTGCTGTGAACTTCTCATAAAGGGTGCCAGAAGCAAATCTCACCATAACTCCCTTCTAATGTAAAGTGAGCCCTCTAAAACTCCCCCAAAACCCTGTCTGAGGGCCCAATAGCCCTTATGGATGCAGGTGGCACCTATATGGCAATATAGTAGGATTTTGGTGGGCTCACTCTTTCCACCATAAATGTACTGGTTAGAGGGACTTATTGGACTGGGTCCTCGTCTCATTAGTCCACCCACCAGGCTACTTAAGACACCTGTGTAATGCTCTACCTGTACCAGATGCTGCTGTTCTAAAGACAGGTATATACTGTTTTATTTAGATTTTTGGAGGGTAGGAGGGGGCCAGTGACTACTGCAGTAGTGTGGCGAGGTCATTTCTTAATCCCGCCAGTGGTCATCTGGTCAGTTTGGGTACCTTTTTGGCACTTAGATGCTCTTAAAACAGGTCTAGCTCGGAACATCTAAGTTCCATCCAGGACATCCTGGAAAAAGTTTGATTATCGCTACAAGACATCCAAGTCTATGCCCACCCAGAGCACACCTCTGACCCCCCCCCCCCCCACCTCCCCACCCCCATTTACTCTTGGATGCACAGCAGGTAGAACAGCTCACAAGACAATGGTTTTGAAAATTGCCACTTTGACGTCCCAGCGATTAGGACGTCCAAGTGCTGGTTTATTCCATTTTTTTGGGACATCTGCATTTTTCAAAAATGAGCCCCAAGGTATGTACATGCTTTATCCTAGCTAATTTTCTTAGTGAAATTATCCAGTTAGTTTCACTTTAAAAATTTATCACATAAAAAACCCACAAGTGCAAAAAGCACAGTTACTTACCGTAACAGGTGTTATCCAGGGACAGCAGGCAGATATTCTTGACTGATGGGTGACGGCACCGATGGAGCCCCGGTACGGACAATTTTAGAGTGATTGCACTCTAAGAACTTGGAAAGTTCTGGCATGCCGCACCGCGCACGCGCGAGTGCCTTCCCGCCCGACAGAGGCGCGCGGTCCCCAGTTAAGATAAGCCAGCTAAGAAGCCAACCCGGGGAGGTGGGAGGGACGCAAGAATATCTGCCTGCTGTCCCTGGATAACACCTGTTACGGTAAGTAACTGTGCTTTATCCCAGGACAAGCAGGCAGCTATTCTTGACTGATGGGTGACCTCCAAGCTAACAAAAAGAGGGATGGAGGGAAGGTTGGCCATTATGAAAACAAATTTTGCAAAACAGATTGGCCGAAGTGTCCATCCCGTCTGGAGAAAGCATCCAGACAATAATGAGATGTAAAAGTATGAACTGAGGACCAAGTAGCAGCCTTGCAGATTTCCTCAATAGGAGTGGAACGGAGGAAAGCTACAGATGCTGCCATAGCTCGGACTTTATGGGCCGTGACAGAACCTTCCAGTGTCAGTCCAGTCTGAGCATAACAAAATGAAATGCACGCTGCCAGCCAATTAGACAACGTACGTTTAGAAACAGGATGTCCCAATTTATTCGGATCAAAGGACAGAAAGAGTTGGGGAACTGATCTGTGGGGTTTCGTACGCTCTAGATAGTAAGCTAGAGCCCTCTTACAATCCAAAGTATGCAGAGCTTGTTCCCCAGAATGAGAATGAGGTTTTGGAAAGAAAACAGGCAAAACAATGGATTGGTTGAGATGGAATTCAGAGACAACCTTAGGGAGAAACTTTGGATGCGTACGCAGAACCACCTTGTCATGGTGAAAGACCATAAAAGGTGGATCTGCAACCAGTGCATGAAGCTCACTGACCCTCCTGGCAGAGGTAAGAGCAATAAGAAAAAGTACCTTCCAAGTGAGAAACTTGAAAGAAGCGGTAGCCAAAGGTTCAAATGGAGGCTTCATCAAGGCGGAAAGAACCACATTGAGATCCCAGATAACAGGAGGGGCTTTAAGAGGTGGTTTCACATTAAAAAGACCCCGCATGAACCTGGACACCAGGGGATGAGCTGATAGAAGTTTTCCATGGATCGGCTCATGAAAAGCAGCAATGGCACTGAGGTGGACTCTGATGGAAGAAGACTTAAGGCCAGAGTCAGACAAAGAAAGCAAATAATCCAACAACGTCTCCACTGCCAGGGAAGTCGGATCAAGATGATGAAGAAGGCACCAGGAAGAAAATCTCGTCCACTTCTGATGGTAACATTGCAGAGTGGCTGGCTTCCTGGAGGCATCTAGAATGGAACGAACGGGCTGAGATAAAAGCGTATCATGAGAAGTCAGCCCGAGAGATACCAAACCGTCAGGTGCAGAGACTGGAGGTTGGGATGTAGAAGGGTCTCCTGATGCTGTGTAAGCAGAGAAGGATACAGTGGAAGAAGAAAAGGTTCCCTGGAACTGAGTTGAAGTAGAAGGGAGAACCAATGTTGCCTGGGCCACCTCGGAGCAATCAGAATCATGGTGGCTCGTTCCCTCTTGAGCTTGAATAAGGTTCTCAACATGAGAGGCAGAGGAGGGAAAGCGTACAGGAACAGATTTGACCAATCGAGGAGAAATGCATCCGCTGCCAGACGGTGAGGAGAGTAGAGTCTGGAGCAGAATAGGGGCAGCTGGTGATTGTGAGGAGCTGCAAAGAGGTCTATCTGAGGAGTGCCCCATTGAGCGAAGATAGACTGTAGAGTTACAGGATCGAGTGTCCACTCGTGAGGTTGGAGAATTCTGCTGAGCTTGTCCGCTAAGGAATTCTGTTCTCCCTGAATGTAGATAGCTTTCAGGAAGAGATGGTGATCTATGGCCCAAGTCCAGATCTTCTGTGCTTCCTGGCACAAGAGGCGAGAGCCTGTCCCCCCTTGCTTGTTGATGTAGTACATGGCCACTTGATTGTCCGTGCACAGCAGAAGGACCTGAGGAAAGAGAAGATGTTGGAAGGCCTTGAGGGCATAAAACATCGCTCTGAGTTCCAGGAAATTGATGTGATGCTTCTTTTCCTGGGCTGTCCAAAGACCTTGAGTCTGGAACTCGTTCAAGTGAGCTCCCCATGCATAAGGAGAGGCGTCGGTGGTGATGACTAGTTGATGAGGAGGCTGATGGAACAGAAGACCTCTGGATAGATTTGAGGATATCAACCACCATTGTAGAGATTGACGAAGAGATGATGTCACAGAGATGTGTCGTGAGCTTGGGACCACTGAGTAGCAAGGGTCCATTGAGGAGTTCGCAGGTGAAGACGTACGAGGGGTGCGACATGAACTGTGGATGCCATGTGACCCAAGAGTATCATCATTTGTTTGGCAGAGATGGAATGTTGTGGAAGTACCTGCTGACATAGAGACTGAAGAGTCTGAAGACGGTTGGATGGTAGAAATGCTCTCATGAGGAGTGTGTCCAATATCGCTCCAATGAATTGGAGTCTTTGAGTGGGAATGAGATGAGACTTGGGTAGATTGATCTCGAATCCCAATATTTGTAGAAACTGGATGGTTTGGTTGGTGGCCAGGAGAACTGCTGGAGCGGATGTGGCCTTGATTAACCAGTCGTCCAGATAAGGAAATACCTGAAGGTGGTGAGAGCGCAGAAAAGCAGCTACCACGATGAGACATTTGGTGAACACCCTTGGAGAGGAAGCAAGACCGAAGGGCAGCACCTTGTACTGGTAATGACACTGATTGATCATGAAACGGAGATACTGTCTGGAGGTTACATTGTCGAGGGAGCATAGCCAGTCATCTTGGTTGAGAAGAGGATAAAGAATGGCTAAGGAAAGCATCTTGAATTTTTCCTTTACCAGATGTTTGTTGAGATCACGAAGATCTAGAATCGGTCTGAGATCTCCTGTTTTTTTGGGAACTAGAAAATAACGGGAGTAGAATCCCTGACCCTTTTGATCTAGAGGCACTTCTTCTATAGCGTTTAGAAGAAGGAGGGATTGAACTTCCTGAATGAGGAGGGCAGATTGAGGGCTGTTCAAAGCAGACTCTTTTGGCAGGTTTTGGGATGGAAGAGTCTGAAAGTTGAGAGAGTAGCCGTGGCGGATGATGTTGAGGACCCATTGGTCCGAAGTGATAACTTCCCACCGGCTGAGGAATAGAGAGAGACGACCTCCTATAGGTTGAGGCAGGAGAGCAGATATAGGAGTACTGGCTATACTTTGGAGAAGTAAGTCAAAAGGGTTGCGTCTTTTGCTGTGGAGTTGGCTTAACAGGCTGCTGTTGCTGTTGTTGCCTGGGAGGCTGACGCTGTTGCTGCCGTTGACGCCTGGGTTGCTGAGCAGTTGTTGGCAATGGCCGAGCTGTGAAACGGCGTTGATAGGCTGACTGTTGTCTGAAAGGCCTTGTTGGGGGAGGCTTTTTCTTATTTTTAAGAAGGGTATCCCAACGTGTTTCATGAGCCGACAGCTTTTGAGTAGTCGAATCCATGGATTCTCCGAAAAGCTCATCCCCTAGGCATGGGGTGTTGGCTAACCGATCTTGATGATTAACATCAAGTTCAGATACCCGAAGCCAGGCCAGGCGACGCATTGCCACAGACATTGCTGTCGCTCTGGATGTAAGTTCGAAGGTGTCATAAATGGATCTAACCATGAACTTACGCAACTGAAACAGAGAAGACAAGCAATGGTGGAAAGATTGTTGTTTCCGTTGAGGAAGGTATTTCTCAAAGGAAGCCATGGTGGTAAGGAGATGTTTCAAATAGAAAGAAAAATGAAAGCCATAATTTCCAGCTCTATTTGCCAACATTGCATTTTGGTAGAGCCTCTTACCAAATTTATCCATGGCTTTGCCCTCTCTGCCAGGAGGAACAGAAGCATATACACTGGCTCCTGCAGATTTTTTAAGGGTGGATTCGACAAGTAAAGATTCATGAGGAAGTTGTGGTTTGTCGAACCCAGGAATGGGAATTACTTTGTACAGAGAGTCTAACTTACGTGGGGCCCCTGGAACCGTTAAGGGAGTCTCTAAATTCTTGTAAAAAGTCTCCCTCAAGATGTCGTGAAGAGGGAGCTTCAAATATTCCTTTGGAGGTTGGTCAAAGTCTAGGGCGTCCAGAAAAGCTTTAGACTTTTTGGATTCAGCCTCCAAAGGAATAGACAGAGAATCACACATATCTTTCAGGAAACTGGAGAAAGATGAAGTGTCATGCTTAGAGGACGGGTCATGTACAGCAGACTCCTCCTCATCTGAGGAACATTCTCCTTCAGAGAGAAAAGGCTCTTCTGAATCTCCCCACAGATCAGGATCCCTGACATGGGGAGAACGATCCCGAGACTCAGGGGTAGTTGGGTCTACATGCCGGGTCTTGCGCACCGACTTACCCGATCTCATCGACATCGACCCAGGCGATGTAATCGGTTGTACCGGAGCCGAAGTCTGCACCGATTGATGCTGAGCTCTCGGCTCCGGCGCAAGGACTGGCATCGATGTCGACGAGGTGGAGTGAATCGGCACCGAGGGAGTGGATACCGACAATATAGGTTGCTCCACTATCGGTACCGGCTCAGTGCGGACCGGCACCGGAAGGTTCGGTGCCAGGATCGTTGGAAGGAGCTGTTGCAATTGCTGCTTGAGCTGTTCCTGGAGAATGGCCGTAATACGGTCATCAAGGGATGGCACCGGTACCGCTTTTTTCTTCTGCGGTACCTGCGGTGCCGCTCGACGCCCCGGAGATGAGGAGCCCAATGTCGAGGGACTCACCTCAATAGGGGCGGAGCGCTTCCGCTGGCGCCTCACAGTCGGCAGGATTGGACTCACTGCACTCGAGACCAGAGGACGTTCCAGCGGGGAAGGCTTCTTAGCCGGCTTACCTGCATGTTGGGATGCCGGTGCGGAATCTCGCGGCGTCGAAGAAGAGGGTGTCGACTGAACCGGTGCCGAAGTCGGAGTCGATGGAACGGGATCGGACATCTCGGCACCGAAAAGTAATCGCTGTTGTATTTGGCGATTTTTTAATGTTCTCTTTTTCAGTGTGGCACAGCGGGTGCAGGAGGAGGCCTGATGCCCAGGACCCAAACACTGTAAACACCAGTTGTGTGGGTCCGTGAGAGATATGGGCCGAGCACACCGCTGGCACTTTTTAAAACCTGGCTGAGGGGGCATGAACGTGAACACCGCTTCAGCCAAATCGAAGGCCGAGGCTTCGATGGTGGCAGAAGGCCCCGCAGGGGAAAAGCCCAATTGAATGAAAAAACAAAAGTTTTTTTTTTTTTTTGAAAATAATGAAAGAAAAAGAAAGAGGCAAAAGCCAAAAAGGTTTACGCGAGCGGGAAGGCAAGTTCAAAAAATTTTCAACAGCCGTTGAAAAAACGCGTCTTCTTAGCTCCGCGGAAACTAAGAAACTGGGGACCGCGCGCCTCTGTCGGGCGGGAAGGCACTCGCGCGTGCGCGGTGCGGCATGCCAGAACTTTCCAAGTTCTTAGAGTGCAATCACTCTAAAATTGTCCGTACCGGGGCTCCGTCGGTGCCGTCACCCATCAGTCAAGAATAGCTGCCTGCTTGTCCTGGGATAATGCAGACATACTTTGTAAAAGCATTTGCATTATTTACTCTCCTGACCTAAACACAAGCCCGGACAGAAAACAATTTTCAGACTGCAGGATTACCATGGTAATTAGCTTTGAAAACTGCTCTCCGCACACTGTAGTAAATAAATTAATATTGTCTTTACTGGCCAGCAGGTGGGGCTGGTGCAGCTGTGCTAATGTTGTTAAAAGACAAAAATTATATTTACAGCAAATTTTAGCCATATTTCTCACCCGTTTCATTTTCAAATAGTTCATGAATACATTGCAATATTCCTTTTCTCTTGTCTTATTAGAAGAGCAGGTGAAATGTGAGCCTTACCTCTGTTTCTTCTTGCCATGGGGCACCTCACTGACAAATTCTTCTTGCTGACAGTTGTTCTTGATGCTGGCCTTGTGGCCCTCTTAGTGGCACTGCAAGAAAATAGTAGTGAGCGCTATAGAAAAGAAAATCAAGAAGGTTTGATTCTCTTTAAGGGTGCTTTTGAGATTTAGATAAATGGATCACCTAAGACTTCCCCATCTCCATATCGTTCTTCCCATTACCTTCTCTCCTTTTTCTTCCTGTGCCATGTCTTGAAAATTTCAAATTTTCATGTTTGTCCTTTCCCTTGTTTTTAATTATCCTTGTTTGTTTTTTATACAATTGTTTTATAATGTACAGTAAACCTCCGTGAATTCGCGGTTCACAAATCCCAGACTCAGTAATTCGTGGTATTTTCCGACTACCTCTTCCTGGTACTAAAGTCATGGTTACACCAATCAGGAGCTGCTTTGACACGCTACCTGGCGTATCAAAGCAGCTGCTGATTGGTGTAACCATGACTTTAGTACCAGGAAGAGGCGGTCGGAAAATACAGTTTAAATGTACTTAATATCACTATAATGAATATATTCTGCATAAACTTATACCTCAGTGCTAAAATACAATAAAGCCAAACCAAAAACATTCAAATGCATGCACTTAAAAAAATGCATCTTCAAATATCACAATAACTATACAGCAAAAACAATTTTGTCTGGATTCTGCAAAAAAAAAAGGCATTCCTCCTCTGAAATACAGTACCTCCTCTGTTACCTCTTTCTCCTACAAACCACACCCAGACCCACTACCACCAGTACACCCAGGCCTACCACCAATACCAAAACCACACACATGCCTCCAATGCTAGATAAAGTACACAGAGAAATCCAGCCACACCCACATCCCAGACACACATAGCAAGAGCAGGCAGGCAGCTAGGCAGACACAAGCAATAAATAGTTACAGAGACCTAAAAAACAAGAGACAAATAGAGAATACAGAGCATGAAACTGAGTAAAGAAGAGAAACAAACACTAGGTAAAATGAGCAGGATGAAAGGACATAGAGAAGTACAAAGATCAACTAACACTGACACACAGATTCAAAGCAAACTTCTGGGCAGTCCAAAAAACAAACTTACAGTTTTAATTTTACAAGGAGAATAAGGGGCTCATAATTTAAAAACTATAAACGTCCAAAAAGCATCCTAAATCGGCACTTGGATGTCCTAATCGCCAGGTATTATGTATGAGCCCACTCACCTCCTTCGCACACTCACACACTTCACTCATGCATACACAGAGGCACTGACACACCTTACTGATGCTCACAAATGTACTTCTAACCACTCACACCCTACCCAAAGCCCATCCATCACTTACATACCTTTCTCATGCACACACATGAAGGAAGATTTCATATAGAACATGGAGAGGGGAATTCTGATGTCAAAGTCTGGATGTGAGGAATTCCCATTCTATTTTGCGAGAAACTGCCACATTACAGTCTTGTAAAAAAAATAATAAAAAAAGGTGCAAAGGGAGCAGTGACTTTCAAAAGCTGCATATGAGGAAAGCCACTTCAAGAACTTGTAATAACAAAGTTTGCAATGTCAAAAGTGTCTGATATCAAAACAAATGGATAGTACTTCCTGAAAAAAGGGTCCCAAAGTTCACTCAACAATATATATTTTTTTTCTGGAGCCTCCTTCAAAGAGTCGTGGTGCTTCATTTACGTCATGCTATTTGTAATTAGACAACCATCAGCTAGTGTTTCAGTGGATGCCTGCTTCAGAAGCCATAAAAATAAGCCAGGTATAAAACATTATGAGAATTTTCAACAGCAGTTTATGCTGTTTTGAATTCTCTATGCTGTGCATAGTCAATCAGTTCAGTAAAGATTATTGTTTCTATTGCTGGTTTATGCAACCTTTTTAACTACTGCCTTCCTCCACCTCCCACCCCCAAAGGACACAAGTATCTTTCTATAATCAATGTTCCCTGTGTTAAAGGCCCTAATCCTAGCATCAGTGGCACACCCATTGGAGGCCACCCAGGATGCCAGATACACACACAACACACATACTGTACCATTAGATGCCATCAATCAGAGCAGCCCAATCTGCTATTAGGTGGGAATACATTAGGAATTAGACAGTAAATTCTATATATGGTGCTGAAAAATCAGCACAAAAAAATACATGTTAAGCACTATGGGCTAGATTCACTAAGCAAACCGATCGTGTGCCGATTGGTTTGCGACCCGATTTTTCTCCGCATGCAAATGAGGGGAAACGGCATGCAAAGTAGGCAGGCAGCGATTCACTAAACCAAAACTGGAACACCGACTGGGCTGGCCAATCAAGAAACAAGCGACTGCTGGACACCAGTCGCTCACGTCCTTTCCGACTGCATCTCCTGCTCTCTGCCCCGATTCTCCTGTTCTCTGCCCCAGTTCTCCTGCTGCCCTGCTCTGCCTCGAATCTCCTACACTCTGCCCCGATTCTCTGCCCTGATTCTCCTGTTATCTTGCCGCCCTGCTCTGCCCCGATTCTCCTTGACTCTCCTGCCCTTCCCCGCAGTGCAAGCCCATGGTTTTAACCCGCAAGTTTACAGCAGGTTAAAACATGGGCTCGTGAAAAAGTAGGGCTTGCAAAAAAAGTTTCCTAAAGTTAAAAAAAAGTTTTGTTTCCTGATGCCGGGCACGGAGTGCAAGCTCATGTGCATCTACAGATGGTATGCACATGCATCGGGATCAATGGAGAGCGATCTGTGCAGTCGGTTGGGGGCTTGATTCCGACCATCCTCATTTGCATGAGGGTGCTTCGTGAATCAGCCCCCCAGCCATGGATTGGATTGGATCGCTCATGGATCGGATCCGATCCATGGCCTTAGTGAATCTAGCCCTTAGTTACAAACAGCATTCCAAGAATATGCATAGCGTCGGGATGCATAGCAAACAGTAAGGGCTGTTTCATAAGTTGCGGGCAGTCGGCACGAAGCTTTCCCTCTGATGGAATCCACCTAGGCAGAAACAGGAAGTTGCGTCAGAGGGGAAGCTTCAGGCCGGGCAGCCACCCACAACTTATGAAAACGGCAGCTGCGCTGAGGCCCCCACTGAAAAAGGAAACTTATTTGGAAAGGAGACCTCGAAAGTGAGGGGAAGGGGGGGATATGTGCCATCAAGAGGAAGAGGTTGAGTGGCACTTGAGCTTTATTATTTTCCATCAGGTGTGTGTGGGAAAGCAGCAGCAGTGGTGAGGGGGCAGGCTACTTGATAAATTGGGGTGGAGGGAGAAAGAGGGGCAAGATACTCGATGGAATTAGGGTGGAGGGAGAAGGAGGGGCAAGATACTCCATGAAATTGGGGTAGAGGGAGAAGGAGGGACAGGATACTCACTGGAATTGGGGTGGAAGGAGAAGGAGAGGCAGGATACTCGATAGAATTGGGGTGGAGGGAGAAAGAGGGGCAGGATATTCAATGGAATTAGGGTGGAGGGAGAAGGAGGGTAAGAGACTCGATGGAATTGGGGTGAAGGGAGAGAGAGGGGGCAGGATACTCGATGGAATTGAGGTGGATGGATATGGGGCAGATGGTGGAAGTGGAGTAAAGGGATAGAGAGAGAAGAGGGCAGACATTTTTGTCAGTGGGGAGGGGAGAGCAGATGCTGATTGGAAGTGAAGAAAGAGGGCATTTACTGGATGGCAGGAGTGGCTAAAGAAAAAAGGCAACATGGGGGTAGGGGGAAGGGGACAGAGTTAGTGAAATACTGGAGGAGGTGAAGGAAAGGGGTAGCAAGTTGTAGGTAGACACAGTGAAAAGAGGGAAATTGAGAACTGGATAGTAAGAAAGAATTTAATCTAGATGAGGCAGAAAATAAATTGCGAAGGAAGACCAGGGAAGAAATTGAAAGGAAAGAGAGACAGGGGGAAGGAGACATAGATACCAGATCTGAGGGGAGGAAATGAGAAGAGAGAGATACTAAAAACCACAGGTGGGGAAGGAGATAGAAATGCCAGACCATGGGAGAAATGGAGCGAAGAAAATGGATGCCAGACCAGTTTGGAAGGGGGGAGGGAGGGAAGGAGAGATGGGAGGGAAGGAGACAGAGATTCCAGGGGGGAACGGAGGAAAGAAGATGAATGCCAGGCCAATGTTGGGGGGGGGGAGATGGGAGGGGGAGGCAGGGCATGGGAGGGGGAGGCAGGGCATGGGAGATGGGAGGGGCATAGAAAGAGAGCAGATGCCATACAGAAGAGGCAGAAAGAGGGCAGTGGATGTAAGGAAGAGAATGACGAGATGAGGAAAGCAGAAACTAAGAGCTCCTTTTACTAAGCTGCAATAGCGGTTTTAGCGCACGCTGAATTGCCGCATGCGCTAGACCTTAACGCCAGCATTGATCTGGCATTAGTTCTAGCCGCGTAGTGTGGGTTTAGCATGTGTTAAAATCCTGCATACACTATCGCAGCTTAGTAAAAGTAGGGCTTGCAAAAAAAGTTTCCTAAAGTTAAAAAAAGTTTTGTTTCCTGCTGCCTGGCACGGAGTGCAAGCGCATGTGCATCTACAGATGGTCTGCGCATGCATCGGGATCAATGGAGAGCGATCCGTGCAGTCGGTTGGGGGTGTGATTCAGACCATCCTCATTTGCATGAGGGTGCTTCGTGAATCAGCCCCCCAGCCATGGATCGGATTGGATTGCTCACGGATCGGATCCAATCCATGGCCTTAGTGAATCTAGCTCTTAGTTGCAAACAGCATTCCAAGAATATGACAAATGATAGAAAAAAAATGTCTATTTATTTGTTTGTATTTTTTTGGCTTTAGGATAAAGTACTATTGTAGCCATGTTTATAAATGTTTATAAACGTTTATTAGACTAATTTTAATGCCCTTTCAGAGACCAAATCCCCCTTGTTCAAGTTAGGACAAGATATTGAAACAGCAGTATACTTTACTGACCTGAGGAAAGAGATTTTGACCTCTGAAAGCTAATTGAGAAATGTATTAGTCCAATAAAATGGTATTATCTTATTTTCCATTTTTTTTTTTAGTTCAAGAAAATTTTATTGGTTTTAGAAAGCATGAAAACATATTTGTAATGTGATTTGTTATTTCTCTTTTCTTAAATATACATCTGCTGTCTTTATATTTTGTACAATATTAGGGGACAGGCATCACTGTTTCTTTGGTGTTGAATTGTATGCAGAGTCCGGCTTCTTGGTGGTTCAGTTTAACTTTTGTCTACAGATTTTTATTTTTAGTTTGTGATTATTTATTCCATATTGGGCTAGGGTGTTTCTGGGTTCTGTGTGTACGAAAGACATGTTTTTTTGTTAGCATTGATTGTGAAGGGTTGATCTGTTCTAATCTGTCTTGGGTTTGGTTTACATTGGATGTATTGATGTTCTAGTGCTCAATGCAGTATGTAAGATGCTGCCTTTTCCTAGGTACACTCATGTGCAACTTATGGATTATTACAAAAAATCATGTTCTTTATAGAGAGGAGGATGTTAAAAAATGATCGTCCCTGGGTGTCATATATGCTAAGTATGCCATATGTTAGCTTTGGGATATGTGCATCATAGATTTTTGTATTGTGTCCAATGACCTACCAGACTACTGATGGGGGAGTGAGGATAGGCAGTGGTCCTGAACCCAAAGTGGGTGGGCACTAAATTTTCTTCCTACCATGCCTCCTTCTCAAATGCAAAATATAAATACACGCAGTCCCCAGGTTAAGAATGAGTTACGTTTTTAAAGTTGTTCTTATTAATCATGACTTATTGGTAAAAGATAACTTGATAATGAGGAGAAAATTGGAAGCACTTGAAAACAATTCCCGGATTAATAATTTGCGTTTAATTAATTTTCCAAAGGTCTCTTCAATTTCCCCAAGAGACATGATAAAGCGTTACTTTCTGGAAATATTAAAAATTCCTGAGAATTCATTACCTCCATTGATAAGAGTATATTATTTACCTATAAAGACTCAGGATGCTCAGAAGAAAGACGTAATTGGAAAATCCCAGGAAAGTTCTATGGATGTATCTGCTTTATTAGAGCAGTCGGACAGAGAAGTGGCTATTCCAGCCACTCTCCTACTCACTATAGTTCTGGCTCCAGATAAAGACTGGATCCTTAAACTTTTCTTTAAAAATAGAACCACAGACTTCCTGGGTTTTCATATTCAAATTTTTCCGGATGTCTCTAAGGAGACTCAAAAGAGAAGAAGGGAATTTCTAATGTTGAAACCTGGTGTGACCCAGATTGGGGGTTTATTTTTCCTTAGCTATCCTTGTAAATGTGTAGTAAGGTATCATACTTTGAAATATGTGTTCTTTGAACCAGCTCATTTGACAGCCTTCCTCTCCACGAAGCGCCTTGGGAATGAAGGAAAATCAGCGTCCAAGGAATAATTAGCTCCTTTTCAGTATCAGATAATGTGATTTCCTTTAGTTGTTATTTTGTATCCTTAAATCACTCCGTTTCTTAAGTCTTGGATCCTAATTTTGAGGACTAGTGTGCGATTAAGTTGAGAGTTATTTCTTCTTTTTTGGATAGAAAGTATTTTTAATGTTGTGTTTAATATTATGTTTTCTTAATTGCACTTTCTGTACAAGATGATATGCTTGTTAAATAATGCAAAAATTTCTAAAATAAATAATTTAAAAAAAAAAAAAGTTGTACTTATGTCGGATTTGTATGTAACTCAGAACTTGTAGATTTTAAATTTGTTGCTGCTTTCCTCTGCTCCCAGCCGACAAAAGGGCTAACTGTCCCTACTAGTGTTCCCTCTAAGGTACATCATGTACAACCACACACTGTTCTTAATGTGGCCATGCAACAATTATCTCATCGTTACTGACTCTCAGCCAATCAATCAGATTTTCTTCCTACACCTATGCAGATGATATTCAACTCTTGCACCCATTGAATATGGAAGACCCCAATGACATAAATGATATAAACATCAAATTGAAGCAAATAAGTCAGTGGCTTAAAGACAACATGTTGGCTCTAAATATATCAAAATCTACAGCAATGTTCTTCCCATGGAAAGATAATCTTACATTATCATCACAAATACTCTTAGATAAATCTCCACTACAAATAGTAACTACAAAAATACTAGGAGTAATCCTAGATCAGAAACTTACATACCATAACCAGATCAGCTCAGTGGTAAAAAAAACTGCTTCTACAGACTGCGACTAATCAGATCCTTAACAAAAATGTTAGAACCAGATGCACAAAACATTCTAATTCACTCTTTAATTATCTATAGGTTGGATTATTGTAATACACTGTAGATTGCAAATAATACAAAATATGGCAATAAAAATGATCACCAATTCAAAAAAATATGATCATGTGACACCACTTCTGAAAAAAGCACATTAGTTACCAATCTCCTATAGAATCATATACAAAATTGCATTAATAACCTTCAAAATCCGACTATCAAATGCACCAATATTTCTTGACCATCTTCTTATACCATATACTGTACTTCATTTAGGACATTAAGATCAACAGAGCAGCATCTTTTGACTATTCTCTCCTTAAAAGTTATTGGTACAAGGAGGACTACTATTTTTTCGGTCATAGCTCCTCAGCTTTGGAATACTTCATCATGCTATTTGCGTGGAGAAACATCATTAGAAAAATTCAAAGGCTCTTTAAAAAGTTTTATAAGGATGCCTTTGAGATATAGATAAGACGATTAGTTTATGTTTAAAAACATTTTTTAGTTTATATTCTAACATCCAACATATAATCAGGCATTATCTGCAGGAAAAGGGCAAACAGAAGCTAGGAATGATTAAGAAGGGGATCACGAACAGATCAGAGAAGGTTATCATGCCGCTGTACCGGGCCATGGTACGCCCTCACCTGGAAAACTGCATCCAATACTGGTCACCGTACATGAAGAAGGACACAGTACTACTCGAAAAGGTCCAGAGAAGAGCAACTAAAATGATTAAGGGGCTGGAGGAGTTGCCGTACAGTGAGAGATTAGAGAAACTGGGCCTGTTCTCCCTTGAAAAGAGGAGACTGAGAGGGGACATGATTGAAGCGTTCAAGATAATGAAGGGAACAGACTTAGTAGATAAAGACAGGTTGTTCACCCTCTCCAAGGTAGAGAGAACAAGAGGGCACTCTCTAAAGTTAAAAGGTGATAGATTCCGTACAAACGTAAGGAAGTTCTTCTTCACCCAGAGAGTGGTAGAAAACTGGAACATTCTTCCGGAGTCTGTCATAGGGGATAACACCCTCCAGAGATTCAGGACAAAGTTAGACAAGTTCCTGCTGAACCAGAACGTACGCAGGTAAGGCTAGTCTCAGCTAGCGTATTGGTCTATGACTTAAGGGCTGCCGCGGGAGCGGACTGCTGGGCACGATGGACCACTGGTCTGACCCAGCATCAGCAATTCTTATGTTCTTCATTTTTTCTTCCCCCCCCCCGATGTGTTACCCATATATGTTCTCTTTTTTCTTTAATTATTGTAGTTTCTCCCCCCTTTCTTTTGTACCTGTATTGAATTTTTGTATGTATATATTAGTTTGTACTAATCTACTGTAATGTTTTTCCCCCATTTTTTAATTTGTAATACGCTTTGAAATATTTGACCATGCGTGCACATCAAATGTTAATAAAAACTTGAAACTTGAATCATTCCTGAATCTGCTAAAGTGTAGGAGTCTATGCCACTGGAAATACAGCTCAGTGAAATCAAATGAAGCCGCAACCACGTTCTTAAGTACGAGTCATACAAGTTGGGCATCTGTAACTCAGGGACTGCCTGCACCTAAGTTGGTGGGTTTCCCCAAAGCCCTGCCAGCTGAAAATCTTTTCCTCCAGTCCGGCAGCCAGAACTCTTCAAGCTCTGCAGCTGGTGGCAGTTCAGACACACTGCTGCTAGCTGCAGAGCTTGAGAGATTTCTGACTGCCAGATTGGAGGAGATGGCCTTCAATTGGCAGAGTTTGGGGATCTCCACCATCCAGAGAAAGGGAGGTGGCTAAATTTTGATGGACCTGGATCTTGTGTGTTTAGTACAGAAAAAAAGTGCATATCTGATTTTGTTTCTCCAGTATTGTAATACTTGCTGAGTTCAATTTCTATTTGTGGTCTCTTGTTCTGTATTTGGCAAAGGTCGGGCTGTGTTTGTGTGTGAAGAAGTCATTTAAAGTTGTTTTACGTATGGTATTAATGGGAGGTAGGGATATTAGGGGGAGGGATCAAGGCCCCCCCCCCTCCTTAATCTCTGCCCTAGGCCCCAGCATGTCTAAAACTAGCCCTGCAGGGTAGTAGTGTTAAACCTAGAGCAGGACAGGGAACACTTACTGTACTCCCTAATCTGCTCCTCTTCTCCTGCACTGACTGCTGCCTCCTCTCCCAGCTCCACAGTTCCACTTCCTTTTTGTCTGCAAATTAAGCCCCTCACACGCTAACTGATTAGCACCGGATTAGTGTATGAGCCCTTACCACCTACAAAATAAGGACCCCTTTTATCACGATGCGTAACGGTTTTTTATCGCAAGTCATGGTGATAAAAGCTCCAACGTTTATAGGAATTCTATGAGCATTGGAGCTTTTACCGCCGTGACCTGCGATTTAAAAAAAAACCTAATGTGGCTTGATAAAAGGGGGGTGGGGGGTAAGTGACGATACAAGTTCATGTGGTAGTGGAAACATTAGCACTTGGTCATTATTTCAGAAATATGAAAATCAGCCATTTGCTGACCTGCACTGGGGATAGATCAGGCCATGTTTTTTAGCCCAGTTTAGTATACAGGCCCTTTAAAATAGTCTTTTCTACTCCTTACCTTATGATTTAAGATTACATAAAAGAAAACATAAGAAAACCAAATTTACCCAATGTGGAATTTGACAGTAAATGCACTGCAAAGTTTTTTATTTTGCTTAATGGGGGGGGGGGGGGGGGGAAATAAAGCAAAGACGGGAGTGTGTGGCTCATTGGTTAAAGCTACAGGCTTAGCACCCTGGGGTTGTGGATTCAAACCCACGCTGCTCCTTGTGACCCTGGGCAAGTCACTTAATCCCCCCATTGCCCCAGGTACATTAGATAGATTGAGAACCTGCCGGGACAGATGGGGAAAAATGCTTGAGTACCTGAATAAATTAATGGCTTGAGTACCTGAATAAATTAATGTAAACCGTTCTGAGCTCCCTTGGGAGAATGGTATACAAAAATTAAATAAAGATAATGAACTAACACCCCACTGAAAAGAAGAAGCGGGAGCCAGAGCAGCTCAGCCTTTTGCCAGTCCCAAGATGGCAGTGTACGTGACGTGCCGAGAAGGATCTCAGATTCCAGCCATTCCCGCCCTACCTTCTGCTGTGAGAGTGTGGGGAGCACGGCAGGCCAGGTGTGCAAAACAAAGCCCAGAGCAAAAGCAGGAGGGGTGGGAGAGCGCTGCCTTCCCGCCAACAGGTAAGCACAAAACGATTCAAGAATCGACCTTGAGCGTCAAATGATTTCTAGGAATGAAGGGGGGGGGGGGGGGCGATGCTTATTTATAAAGAAAACAGGTTGCCTTTTAGCATTTTTAATGTAATGGTGATATTAGTGGTTAGGGTGAGGGCATTGGAGGCAAAGGATGAATGTCTTAAAATGAGGGAGACGCCTTTAAGATTATGTTAGGAAAACAGTTTCTTATGTTTCAGGTGCGTTATTGAATGCTATATATTCGCTCTCTCGGGAGACTGCCCCAAATCGGCACTTTTCCCTTTAATCGGGAAAAAAAAAAACCCCCAACTCTTTCCCATATAGGTAGCCGAGCTTTAGGATCCTGAATTCCAGAGCTCTGCCATGAATTGGAAGATCCTCGGGAAAATAATATTCAAAGTACTTTCTGACGTTTTATTTGCAAGGTACTTTGATTTTCTTCTCTATATTGCTATGCGATTCTGTAATTCTTCACGCTGCAGACAACAGTTTGCTTTTTTTATTTTGGTGCACGGGGGGGGGGGGGTTTGGGTGGCTGCCCTTCTGTCTGTGTCGGTACTTCCTGCATTTGGTTCTACACTGGGAGTGATATGCAGCCCCATCGTGTGCACGCCTGACGTGAAACACAGTAGTACACGCAGAGTTCCTTCACTGTGTTCTTATCCCCTCAGCAGCTCCGGACAGTGTCAGGGCCGCCGTCTTTTCCAACAAGTATGGGCTCGCTTCACAAGCTCTAAAATGTTCTAAGTTCACTGTTGGCCTGAAAGGTGCAAAAGAAGCACTGGGAGCAGGAATGGGGGGAGGGAACTTGATGCCTGGGGCTATGTACTTTTTTCCTGAAAGCCTTATCAATCAACTTAGCCCTTGAGATATGTAATCACAGTAAGGTTTAGTTAAAAAAAAAACCAAAAAAACCCAATAATGAAATAGAGGGAAGGGGTAAAACGCGGACCTCGCGGATCTAAAACCACACGTCCTTAAAAATCTGAGGTCCATGTCCGTGCCACTCGTAGTTTCTGTCTCTTACATGAATAAGGCATGAATAAGTGTATAACGCTGAAAGGCATAAGCAGCGCTGTATATTTAACATGCAATAGATGGTCCCTGCTCAGAAGAGCTTACAATCTAATTTGGGCAGACAGGACATAAAGGGGTTGGGGAGTTTCTTGCAGAGAGAACAATAGGATGGAGGTAGGTATCTTACAGTGAGTGAGAGTTAGGAGTTGAAAGCAGCCTGGAAAAAGTGGACTTTTAGCTTGGATTTGAATAATGCTAGAGTAGGAGCTTGACTATTGACTCCATAATTTTTAATGCTTCCTATAATACAAGGTGAAAGCAAAGAAAGAATCTATTTCAGGGAAAGGGTACAACGCGGACCTGACGGACCTCACGGATCTAAAACCGCACGTCCTTAAAAATCTGAGGTCCGTGTCCGTGCCACTCGTAGTTTCTGTCTCTTACAGACCTCGATGAGATTTTAGCGCTGACGGATCCGTCTCAGCATAGGGAAGGGAAAGTATTAGGATCCGTCAGCGCTAAAATCTCATCGAGGTCTGTCAGAGCCAGAGACTAGTGCTGAAGCGGCAGAGAAGAAGCCTTCTTATGTATAGGTTTAAGTCTGCTGGAACACTATAGTGAATCAGGCTTCCTGGATCGCAAATTGGAGGTCTCTTTCAGGAGATCCAGAAAACCCTGCGCTTAACAGGGCTGTTTAACCGTTTTGCGCTCTGCTTATCCTTTAAGCCCGCCATAGAATTTGGCTCTGACAGACCTTGATGAGATTCTTGCGCTGACGGATCCTAATACTTTTCCCTCCCTATGCTGAGACGGATCCGTCAGCGCTAAAATCTCATCGAGGTCTGTAAGAGACAGAAACTACGAGTGGCACGGACACGGACCTCAGATTTTTAAGGACGTGCGGTTTTAGATCCGTGAGGTCCGTCAGGTCCGCGTTGTACCCTTTCCCTGAAAGGGTATTCCCTGAAAGGGATTCTTTCTTTGCCTTCACCTTGTATTATAGGAAGCATTAAAAATTATGGAGTCAATAGTCAAGCTCCTACTCTAGCATTATTCAAATCCAAGCTAAAAGTCCACTTTTTCCAGGCTGCTTTCAACTCCTAACTCTCACTCACTGTAAGATACCTACCTCCATCCTATTATTCTCTCTGCAAGAAACTCCCCAACCCCTTTATGTCCTGTCTGCCCAAATTAGATTGTAAGCTCTTCTGAGCAGGGACCATCTATTGCATGTTAAATATACAGCGCTGCTTATGCCTTTCAGCGTTATACACTTATTCATGCCTTTATTACTTCTAAATCAGACTATTGTAGCTGTCTACCCCGGACTAACTAGTTTTCAGTTGAAACGTTTACAGACTCTTCAAAATATGGCTTTACATCTTCTTTAACGTGCACGATTAACTTACTCCATTTCTAAGTTCTTACTGGTTATCTGTCCAATTCTATCTTTAAAATTCTGTGTTTAGTTCACAAAAACTATGGGCTAGATTCACTCACTTCTTTTTTTTGGGAGTGATACGTGGCCGAGTCTTCCTGAGCAACCGATCCACGACGCGTCCTCATGTAAATTGCGACAATCGCACGCCCCACATGGATCGCTGCAGAGAAATCCTGACGCATGCGCAGATCATCTTCTTTGCCTGCAGATGGTCTCTGCATGCTCTCCGCGCAAGGAAGGAAGGGAGCTTTAAGCAGAAAAAAAATGTGTAAAACACTGCTTAATAGCTCAGTGCTCAGCTTTAAAATCTTGCTTATTTGTGAACAGAACACGCAGTAGTGCCGCCCCGCATTTAACCCACGGGTTAAAAACACGGGCTCGCTGGGCGGCAGAGAGCTTTTTGCACAAGGGAGATGTTTGATGGTTTCAGGTCTGCAGGGTTGGGATTTCACAGCGGCAGAGAGCAGGACAGTCGGCAAGGACGTGAGCAACTGGTCTTCAGCAGTTGCTTCAGTTTGGATCGGCCAGCCCAATCGGTGTTCCTTCCTACTTTGTTTGGTGAATCGCTGCCTTCCTACTTTGCATGCCATTCCCCCTCATTTGCATGCGTGGATCAGGTGCGGATCGGATCGGGAGGAAGGTTAGAGAATAGGGTCGGGGGTCGCAAACTGGTCAGGACATGATCGGTAGGTAGGCTTAGTGAATTTAGCCCTATGAGGGGCTGCTGAAAAGCTTTCACCTCAGCCAAGAAGAGAATGATGTGGAACCACGAAACTTACAAGTTATTCCACACTTTTCTTGACACTTTCCGTTTCATGTCATATCATTGAAATGAAAAGTGTCAAGAAAAATGATATAACATGAAACGAAAAGTGTGGAATAACTTGTAAGTTTCATGGCTTCACATCATTCTCTTCTTGGTTAGACTGAGATCTTTTCAGCGGCCCCTCGTACACTCTGGTCATCCCCTTTATCTTTCTCGGCGTCAATGCCAATCATCTAGTTCATCTAGGTCCATCTTTCTACAACATTTTGAATCAACTAGAAAAGCTGCAATCTTGCTTTTTTAGCACCGAAATCTTGGCATGACGTTTCCCCCTACATCTGTTTGGAACCTAGTTTTACAAAATTCAAGAATGTGTTAAAATCTTTCTTTTTAGAAAAGGCATTTGGCCTTGTGCATCCCTGACTCCCAGTGGTGCCTCTCCTCCATCTTCTTCTTTACCTTCCTGCCCCGCCACACGCACACACTCCTCCCCTACCTCTTTAATCTTCCCAATGCGAGCAGCATCACGAACTTGCTGCCCGCATCGTGTCTGCTCTCTCCCTGACGTAACGTCCTAGGCGCAGGACCCAGAAGTGACGTCAGAGAGAGCTGACACCAGTGTGGGCAGCAAGTTTGTGATAGTGATCGCTCTGGGAAAATTAAAGAGGTGCGAGGGAAGGGGCGCATGCACGCGGCAGGGGGGTCAGGAAAGGATTGGTGTGGTGGAGAGGAGGATGGGTGCTGGTCCTCCCCCCTCCCTTTAGTACATCACTGCTGACCACTGACCACATGTGCCTTCTTTCTTTGAGTAGTCCTCTGATCTCTTATTCCTGCTTAGTCAGAGTCTGGGGAACATCGGGGGGGGGGGGACAGTGACTCTTATAAGAGTTTTGCAGTTGTAAATGAGATTAAGGGCTCCTTTTACTAAGGTGCGCTAGCGTTTTTAGCACACGCAGGATTTTAGCGCGCGCTAAACCCACGCTACGCTTCTAGAGCTAACGCCAACTCAATGCTGGTGTTAAGGTCTAGCGCGTGCTATTCCGCGTGTTAAAGTCCTAACGCACCTTTGTAAAAGGAGCTCTTAAGTTGTTCTAACGAGTTTTTTTTATTAGTTTTAATCTTATTTTGTTGCGAATGTGATTCCTTCCTATCTTATTTTGGAGTTCCTTTCCTAATTTTAAGTTTTTAATTTTGTCAACCACTTTGACCCATGTGATGGACTTACTGATATCTCAAGTGACAATAAGCATAAATAGAAGTAGTTATTTTATTTTGGGGTGGATTCTACAAACGGCGCTTCAGGTGAGGCGGCGGTAAGCGACACACCGCTTCCTAACTTAAGTGACCAAATCTACCTTAACAGCCTCGAAAACCTCCCAAAATTTAGCTGCCTGCCAGCACCTCCCGAACCAGCACCCAAATTACAGAGGCACCTAAGGTCAAAGAAGGCGTGGCTAATGTTGGAAATGACCTTAGGCGCCTCCGTAGCCATGATTCACAGCAAACATAGGTGTCAGAAGTGTAGGCCTTCAAAACCCTGGCCTACATTTCTTGCGCCTGCGATTCTGCAACTGGTGCCGGTGCGTGATTGACAGGTGACTAGCGCTGGTTTTGGAGGCACTGGCGCCGGTTGCAGAATCTGGCCATTTTTAATCTGCTGATAGTTAAACATTTCTTGTTTGAACCATTTATTTCAAGATACTAAAGTCCTGATACCTAGCTTCGCAGGGTTTAAAAGGTTGTCGCCCCACCTACCCACTGCGCATGTGAACCCTTCCCTCGTACCTCTTTAATTTTCCTGGCGCAAGCAGTATCACAAACGTGCTGCCCGTGTCAGTGTCGGCTTTCTGACATCACTTCTGGGTCCCGCCCCTAGGAAGTGACATAAGAGGGAGAGCTGACACAGTGTGGGCAGCAAGTTCATGACACTGCTCACCCTGGGAAAATTAAAGATGGAAAGGGGGGGGGGGTGCGTGCATGGCAGGGGAAGGTCGGCAAAGAGCAGGAGGGTGGAGAAGGGAGTGGGCGCCACTCACCCTCACTACACCACTGCCTGGGAGTGAACAACAAGGAATGGATTTGCTGCTTAGAATTTACCACATAGTTCAGCCGTTCCCAGCCTAGTCTTTGGGACTAGACCCATTGGGTTTTCAGGATCTCCACAATGAATATGTATGAGATACATTTGAATGTTTGTACTGCCTCCATTGCATGCAAATCTAACTCATGAATATTAATTGTGGATATCCTGAAAATAAAAAAAAAAAAGGGAAAAATATCTTGCCTGAGTAAGCAAACAAACCAAAGAAAGGGCAAGTCTGATGTCCAATTAAATCAAAACAAGCTTTATTTTCTAAATGTGATAACCTTATGGTCCCAACAAGGATTTCAGCAGTATAAACTGCCTTCTTCAGGGGACACAACAGCTGATGATGGAATGCAAAAGGTCACACTATAAAAAACAAAAGGTCCGATTGAATCCAACAAAGGGACAGTGATAAAATATAACGCTTCATTGTCGCTCTAGAGCAAACGCATGTAGAACAAGAAACACACACACACTGATAGTAGATATGCCATAAGGACTGGGTTGGGAATGGTTGACATATATTACAGAAAAACATGGATGGCAGCCATTTCTGTGGCAGGTCCAAGGCCGTGGAATGCAATTAATGGTTCATTAAGATTATGTGTAGAACTTAAATCCTTAAAAAAATCTTTAAAGGCCCATCTATTTGTAAGAGCACTTTATAAATGAGGAGATGTCAATATCCTTCATATCTATCAGGAGAGAATTTGATATGGGAGTTTGATGTATTTTAATGTTTAGTTTTTCTGCTGGATTTATAGAATTGTAAATTTTAAGTATTTGTTATTTTTATTCATTTATCTTTGACATTTCTGGGACATAGACCGTAAAAGTCTGCCCAGTAGTATCCTGACATTCCAGCTACTGAATTTGCTGTTGAAGCCCTCTCCAGCCCGTCCTAAACAGGATTGCCATGTACGGGACACAATCCGTAGAAGCCTGCCTGGTACCAGCCTTAGTTCTTCGCAGTCGGAGTTGCTATCAGTGCGTCATTTGACACATCCACACACATGCAGTCATTTAAGTTTTATGGGGGTTTTTATACCATCCATTTTCTAATTAGGGTTCCCCTGTATTCATCCCAAGCTTTTTCGAATTCCATCACTGTTTTTGTCTCTACCACCTCCCTTAGGAGGGCATTCTAGGATTCTAGGTATCGACCACCCTCTCCATGAAAAACATTACCTAACATTACTTCTTGCTCAACCACCCCACAACCTGAATTCGTGTCCTCTAACTTCTCCATTTTCCCCTTACTGCAAAATGTTTGTTTCTATATTATTAGTAACGTAGCAGATGATAACAGGTAAGACCTGCACGGTCCATTCAGTCTGCCCAATGAGTTAAACTCATAGCATGTGATATGTGCAATATAGCATATATATATAACTAGTCTTATAGCCCGTTACATTAACGGGTGCTAGAATATATGTGTGTGTGTGTCTGTCTTTATTTATTTTTCTCTCTCCTTAGTCGCTTTCTGTGTTTTTTTTGGGGGGGGAGGTTTCCTTGGCTGTCCACAACCACCCCTTGCCTGCTCCCCATCCATTATCCCTTCCTTTTACCTCCCCTGTGTCCTCCACCACTCCATCACTGTTCACCTTATCCAGCAGCAGCCCCTTTGTTTTACATCCCCCCTGTCCATCATCACCTTACATTAACGGGTGCTAGAATAGATTAGTCTTATCCAGTATGGCTATTCTTCTTATGTCTTACCCCCTCTATTCAGGCTCCCATTTCCCCTTTTACCCTCCCTATTTCCACCTTTTTTCACCAACTTAAAAATCTGTCCCCTTTCTCTGTCCTTCACCTCCATAGAACTCCCTCTTCATTCCCCCTTCACTTATTCTTCCAGCTCCTGTCTTCAGCCCCTTTCTCTCACATGCCCCCTTTTGTAGCCCCCCTTCTCCCATCTCATCCTTTTTTCATCCCCAGCTCCCTTCTCTCACATATTCCTTTATAGCCCCCAAACCCAACCCCCTTCTCATACCTACTCTTCCAGCCCTCAGTTCTCCTCGAACGGTTGGGAGTGATCTATCCCTCCCCCCTTTTCCGGGCATCCGATCTTGCTCCAGGGGAGTTTACTTGGGGTGGGGGGGTCACAGCCGCAGGCATCGGGAGTAGTTTTTGTTGTTGCTTGGGGGGAGGTGGGGGTTCGGGAAATCGGGGGTAGTGCTGATCTGTTACATGTGGGTGTCGTCCGGCTCCCCTGGAGCAGGTTACTGTTCCATCCGAAGGTGAACGCCAGTCCCAAGTCTGAGCGATCCTCCCAAACTTGACCTCCCTTACCCGGGTTGCGTTAGCCAGTGCTAATGTGTGCAAGCGGCTGTAGCACCGGCTTCTCCACCCGGACCCTGAGCACGCGCCGCGCTCCGCCCCTTAGCTACCCGGAAGTACCGGGCTTCACTCGCCTGCTCCCAGTGGGCCAAGAGAGAGGGGGGAGTGGCTGCCGTGGTGATCTGGCCGACTCCCTGGTGACAGGAGCCGCCGCGGCACCTTTAAAGTGAAAAAATAACTGTGGCAAGGGAGCCAGCCAACTGGCAGTTCAAGTTGGAGCTTTGGTCTGGCCTGCTCCCTGCCCGCCTTGCCATATTGTATTTTTTTATTTGAAAGACGCGGCGGTGGCTCCTCTCATGATCCCCACCTGCGTCGGAAGTCTGACCCAGGCGGGGATCGTGAGAGGAGCCACCGCCGCTTCTTTCAACTAAAAAATACAATACGGCAGGGAGCAGGCCAGACTGAAGCTCCAACTTGAACTGCCAGTTGGCCGGCTCCCTTGCCACAGTTATTTTTTCACTTTAAAGGTGCCGCTGCGGCTCCTGTCACCAGGGAGTCGGCCAGATCACCACGGCAGCCACTCCCCCCTCTCTCTTGGCCCACTGGGAGCAGGCGAGTTCAGGTGAAAGGAAGAACTACATACCTGTTTAGCTCGTGGTTTTAAAGTTAGGCGGCCAGGCCAGGTCTTCAAAGCAGCTGCAGCCGCGGGTTTAAAGTTAGGCGGTCAGGTATTCAGAGCGGCAGGGGGAGGCAACCTTTTATTAAATGTCTGCCGGGTAAAGCGCCGTGCCGAGTAGAGGAAGCAAACGCCGTGGCAGGAGAGCAGGGAGTGAGTTTTTCCTATGCGGTTGTTTGGGGGGGGGGGTTGTGAACAGGAAGTCGAGCAGAGGCAGGAGTGAGCTGTTCAGCTTCCCCTATCTGGGCAAACCGCTCTGGCGAAAATGGAGTGAAGTGCCGCGTGGGGCCGTAGTAAGCGCGGGGCATGCTGCAGTCTTGGCGGCCACGGACATACGGATCATGGAAGCACGCTGATAAGACTGCGCATGCGCCGCCTACGGTTTTATTATATAGATTGATCATGATCTGTCTTGGCCATTTTCAAAGCACAGATTGTAGAAATTTGCCCAGCCCTGGCCTCATTTCCCAATTTCCGGAGTTGGAAATTGGGAAATGAGGCCAGAATCTAAGCACTCCTGTTTGTTTTGCTTCTATTCTGCTTCCATATAAGGATTTCTTGTGTTTATCTGATGCATTATGAATTATGTTACCATTTTTATCTCCACTGCATCCTGGGGGAAGGCATTCCAGGCATCCACCACCAGTGGCATAGCTAGGGAGGATGGCGCCTGGGGCAGTGGCAAACGGCATCACCACGCTAGGCACCCCCTGCTCTTCTCCGCCACGCCATGTGCCCCCGCCCCTCACCACTTGAGCATATCCCCCTGCCTCCCCTCGCCGGGCGAACCTCTTGAAATGTTCTCCAGCAACAGCCTAACCTCCCTTCTGACATCACGTCCTGGTCAGGAAGTGATATCAGAAGGGAGCCAAGGCCGGCGCAAGCAACAGGTGGAAGATGCTGTTCATGCTGGCGAACGTTTCAAGAGATACGTGGAAGAGAGCAGAGAGGAGGAGAGGTGCTGACGTAGGCACCTCCATGAAGACAGCGTCCGGGGCGGTCCATCCCCCCTCCTTACTATGCCACTGTCTATCAACTTCTTTGTGAAAAAAGTACTTCCTGATGGTACTCCTTAGTTGACCATCCTGCAACCTCAAGTCATGTACCTTTTGCTATCTTCTTAGGCCTATTGGTCGCCATGTAGGTCAGACTCTGGAATGCCCCCAAATACTGCCCTTTTTTTGGATGGATGATTTTGGCCATGTATCAAATTCTACATCTAAAACTATCTGTACAGTTTAGGCACCGGTTTTAGAATTTCCCCCTAGGTTTTATTCTGAAAAGCTGACCCATTGGCAGTCCTCGAGGACTTGGAGTGAATACCACTGATTTATGTCAAGTATCACAGGGTTGGTTTGATTGTTTTTTTAATTTAACAAAGACTGGCCTTTTTTGGAACAAGTGCAACTAGGGTTACCAGATATCCGGGAAAACCCGGACATGTCCTCTTTTTAGAGGACTGTCCGAGTGATGTCATCACGTTGATGTCCACGCTTGTGCACACACCCTCCAGACACAGCCCTGAGCTTATGGAAGAAGATGCAAGGTTTGTTTGGGGGCGGGGCTGGTGTCAGAATGGGACAGGGCAAGATTGGGGGTGAAATGGGGGCAGGGCTGTGGTCAGAATGGGCCTGGGCCAGGTGTCCTCTGTTTTTTTAAAGAGGAAATCTGGTAACCCTAAGTGCCACATGACTATTACTATACTAGGAATGATTTGCAGTCTGCTTACCTGATCAGGACACTGGAAAGCATATCTTGCATTTTTCACCTTACAACCTTGGTCCTAATGGATATGATTCAACTATGAATGTTTAAGGTTCATCCTGATCTATCTTATGTTGAAACTACCTCCCTTTTTTAAATCGCCGAAGAATGAATGTCTGTGCAATTGTCTATGATATATTACTAATCCTTTATATGACAAACATGTCTGGTTGTATTCATGAGCCCTTAAGGTCTGTTGTTCACACTCATTGCATAATATGACCAGTCATGTAGTCATTTATTCTTGACTCTGAGACTTCCCTCCTTGCACACACCTTATATGGCTCAAACGACTGATGTTGTTATAATCTCAAATGTTAGTTAATAAGTAATATATACGCCTACTACAGCATTTTCTGAAGTTGTGTGGCTAACAAGGTAGACATGAAACAGTCCTTGAATATCTAAAATATCTTTAAGAAAACACTATTTCACAAGAGAGATACAAGCTGTGTCAGTATATTCTGTAAAATAGTTGATAAAATCTAAAGGTCACAGCTTTGAACAGGGGTGTATGCTCAGATCAAACAACAGAACTATTTTCCCTCCCCTTTGCTCGTGGCTTTTTGATTTATTGACATTATTAAGCATGCAGTGGGTATGCTGGGTTGTTCTTGGCAAGGAGGAGGGGATGGAGGTGGAGTTGTTTCTTAATGTTGAGAGCTCCTTAGCCGACGTGTTGTTACATGTAGTCAGGCTTGCGTAAGACCAGCTTAGACAGAAGCTATTATATTTAGTCGAGAGACACTACAGTAAGACTGGCACACTCCAAAGTTCCTGTCTGTGTCCAAGGAGTTGGAAGGTGCTGGAGCAGTAAGTTACACAGTAAGAGATAGGATCACTTGGCATCAACCAAAACAAACCAAAGGATGGAAGTACAGAATGACACGGGGACAAATTTTTCCCCGTCCCCGCGGGAACTCATTTTCCCATCCCGTCCCCCTGAGTTCTTTTCCTGTCCCTGCCCCATTTCTGCAAGCTCTGTTCTCATCTGCACAAGCCTCAAATACTTTAAAATCATGTGTTCGAGGCTTGTGCGGTTAAGGAAGAGCTTCCAGGAATGGGACAGGGACAGTGACAAAACTTGCGGGGACGGGACAGGGAAATTGAGTTACTGTGGGGATGGGGACAAATTTGTCCCGGTGTCATTCTCTAGATGCAAGGCTAAAAAAGTTAACGGAAATCTGGAGAAATGAAAATAGATGAGAGGATAAATGCTGTTTTAGAAAAGTTGAGGAAAGCACACTACATAAGAGTATGGAAAAAGGAAAAAGGGCATGACTACATAAGACATCTAGAAAAAAATAAGACTGGGGGGGGTAATCATTAGTGGAGACATGAAATCAGCCAATCAAGTGGAGAAGGCTTCATCCAAGGCTAGACAAATGCTGGGATGTATCCGTAGAAGCTTTGTTAGCCGGAAGCCAGAGGTCATTATGCCATTATACAGAAGCATGGTGAGACCTCATCTGGAGTACTGTGTGCAGTTCTAGAGGCCGCACTACCGTAAGGATGTGCTGAGAGTTGAGTTGGTTCAGCGAATGGCCACCAGGATGATCCTGGGGCTCAAGGATTTCTCGTATAAAGACAGGCTGCACAAGTTGCGGCTATACTCTCTCGAAGAGCGTAGGGAGAGGGGAGATATGATAGAGACATTTAAATACATCACTGGTCGCATAGAGGTGGAAGACGACGTTTTCCTTCTAAAAGGACCCTCGTCCACAAGGGGACATCCGCTGAAAATCAGGGGAAGTTTCATGGGGATACCAGGAAGTACTTCTTCACTGAAAGAGTGGTGGACCATTGGAACGAGCTCCCGGAGCAGGTGATCGTAGCCAGCAGCATACAAGATTTTAAGAATAAATGGGATGCCCATGTCGGATCCCTACGAGAGTAGCATAGAGGAGGGCAGCTTGGGGACGATTGATAGAGTGTAGATTGGGGGAGGGTTGTTGGAGTGGGCAGACTTGATGGGCTATGGCCCTTTTCTGCCGTCATTTTCTATGTTTTCTATGTTTCTATGTTTATACAGTTATATATTAGAAAGGCAATACTCCAAGTTTGTTTTAGGATTTTTATCCCATGCATCAATTTAATATCTGGGCGGGTGAAGAATATATTAGACATGCCATGAGGAAAGAGGGGAGAACTACATTATTTGATAGACTAGTGGAGAGGCATAGTATAGAAGGGAAGGGTTGTACCAATCAGACTGGTCATTGGTGACCTCAGAAGTACAGTAGAAAAAAAGACTTAGTTGTATGAATTAGAGAATGACACGGGGAGCGATCCCCACAGGGAACCGCGGCGTGGCTGCGGTTTGGCTGCGGGCTATGGAGACTCCATAGCCAAATCACTGCAGACACGGGGACAAAAGTTTTCACCGCCCGCAAAAACGGTGAAAAGATTTGTCCCCGCAGGCAAATGTATCCCCTTCTACATACCGCGATTTACCGGGTCTTCACTGTGTGTTCGGTTCACTTCAGGACAGGTGTCTGATTTTTTTCCGGTGGCCATGCTTGTCGGCCATATGGTCTCCTCCAACTTGTCTCTCTCCACTCGACTTGCACGTTGCCTGACTCCGCCCCCTTCAATATTCTGGCTCCTCATTAGTCAGTTCTTTCCTGCTCAAGAAGGGGACCAATCGCTACTGCCACACATGATATTTAATGGGTTGCAGTAGCGATTGGAAATCGGGGGATTTCGGAGCTGAGAGGCAAGCCCAGGATTTTTTTGGGAGTCGCTGCCTGGATTGGAGAGGAGTCACTGCTGCAGACTTGGAGGAGCTGAAATTTCATTGAAAACTTCGGCGCTATAAGTAGAGGTAAGGTGCGGGTTGGCGGCAGGGGTGGGGGGGGGATTCTTTGACCGGTTGGAGACGGGAGTCTGGCTGAGCTGGGAGCTGGTCCTTTTTTTTTAAATCTGAGTACTAGTGTAGTAGTGTGCTGTGTTCATTCCCATGGGTTACTGAATCCTATTCCTGAACATGTGCTGCAAGAATGGAGGAATCCAGCACATGTTCAGTATGTAACCCATGGGAATACGTTAATAAAGATAAGTATATAAAATCATACCTGTTTGAGGCTTTTATGCATGCTGCGGTGACGGTGACGGGGCGGTGAATGGGATGGCAGTGGCGGTGACGGGGCGGTGAAAGGGATGGCGGTGGCGGTGACGGTGATGGGGCGATGAAGGGAACGGCGGTGACGGGGCGGTGCAGAGGATGGTGGGACGGGGACAGGGACGGGGCGGTGACGGGGACAGATTTTTTCCCCGTGTCATTCTCTAGTATGAATCTGCGTAGAAAAAAAGTTTTTAAAGATTGGTTTTGAATTGTAAACAGGAGGGGAGTCTGAGCTGAAAATTTACTCCCTAGACCAAAAGAATAGAATGTGGTCTCCTAGGACCTAGGTGATTTGACAGTAGTTTTTGTTGAATTGATCAAAGCAAGTGTGAGGGACAGTAAGGAGTAAGAAAGCGTGATAAATATGAAGGTCTGCCAGAGATGTGGAAATTTTAGCCTGTCTGAAAAGTATCTGTGGGTTTCCAAAACAAAAATACTGTTAACCAGCTAAAATGAGTTAGCTTTAACCAAAAAATGTGAAGTGAAATATTCAAGGTTATGGCCAGATCAGGAAATGACTTTAAAAAAAAAACAAAAACAGATTTCTTCTGCAGTTAGTGCTTCGTTTATAGGTTTGAGATTACTTCACTGTGTACAGTCAGTCTCAGATCAGAAAATAATAATAATAACTTTATTCTTGTATACCGTATTACCATGGAAGTTCTGTGCGGTTAACAGATGAAGAGACTGTACATTTACAGCGAAGTTACATTTTCGGCGATGATACATTTACAGTGAAGTTATTTTTACAGCTAGGTTATATTTGCTGTAAGTTATATACGGCGGTGATACATACTGCAGTGTTATATACGGCGGTGATACATACTGCGGAGTACGATAAGGCAGAGCAGAGGCATTTAGTATGGGGAGTAATGAAGACGGGATAATTAGTTGGATTGAGTGATCCTTTTTGTTAAGCCATTTAGTGGCTAACAAGATTGGAGGAGTCGGAGAGTCTGGAGGTAAGTCAAGGTCAGAGGAGGAGGCAAGGAAGAGGGGGGGAGAAGTTAGAGGAATTTGTCAAAAAGGTAGGTTTTGATTGACTTCCTGAACATTTGATAGGGGGGGAATTGGAGATGAGGGCTGTGAGGCATTTGTTCCGTTTGCCCGCTTGGAATGCTAGGGTTCTGTCGAGGAATTTCTTGTAGAGGCAGCCCTTCAGGGAAGGAAAGGAAAACAGGTAGTTGTTTCGTGTACGAGAGGGGCCTGCAATTTCAAGGTGCTCAGATAGGTAGATTGGTGAAGAGCCTGCTAAGGTTTTGAAGCAGAGGCAGGCGAATTTAAAGATGAATTACACTAAATATCTAATGGAAAAAGTCCTCTCCTAGGTAAGTACAATTCAGTTTAGGACTGGATAATATATCATCAAGATAGAGTTTAATCTCTTCAGCTCTCAGATGCCTGCGTTGGCTAAATCATTGTCTGTAAGCCAACAAAAGCAGACGGAATGGTATCTTTCATTGAGCTATGAAGAGTTTTTGATATAAATGTTTATAGGTTTTTCTAAATATGCAAATAAAATTTCAAGCATTTCATTTAAAAGTGCATTGAAAAAAACCGGCACTTAGCTTTAAGTAATGTTGCCGGTGTAATCCGTTAGTCGTCACCCAACGGGCCCCGTTTCACCCAGAATAGGGCTTCATCAGGGGTCGGATTATTAATCTACAAAACATAAAAGTTTATAGTTAAAATATAACATTCTACCTTAACGATAACTCAAATTTTGAGCTAGAAAGCTGTCGGGTACTCACTGAGCAATTTAGGCTCGTTCTTTTAGTTTGTAAAAATGGCGAATGCGATGGTACAACGCCACGCATGCGCTTTATATATCATATCCTACTGCGCATGTTTAGAACTTTAGATAAAAGTTTTTTTAAATTTTCAAAGAAGTTTCATAGTTAGAATGTAAACACAATAAAGCATGACTCAGTTCAAAAGAAAGAATGCCATTCTATGGCAGAATTTAATCCTTGGGGTTTCAGCGTGTTAAGACGGAAAATCCATCGAGATTCCCTTTGTAGAAGTTTTCTTTTTCTATCACCACCTCTTAGATTCGACTCTTCTTTATCAATGCAGAAAAAGCGGAGATCAGAGAAATTTAAAAAAACTTTTATCTAAAGTTCTAAACATGCGCAGTAGGATATGATATATAAAGCGCATGCGTGGCGTTGTACCATCGCATTCGCCATTTTTACAAACTAAAAGAACGAGCCTAAATTGCTCAGTGAGTACCCGACAGCTTTCTAGCTCAAAATTTGAGTTATCGTTAAGGTAGAATGTTATATTTTAACTATAAACTTTTATGTTTTGTAGATTAATAATCCGACCCCTGATGAAGCCCTATTCTGGGTGAAACGGGGCCCGTTGGGTGACGACTAACGGATTACACCGGCAACATTACTTAAAGCTAAGTGCCGGTTTTTTTTCAATGCACTTTTAAATGAAATGCTTGAAATTTTATTTGCATATTTAGAAAAACCTATAAACATTTATATCAAAAACTCTTCATAGCTCAATGAAAGATACCATTCCGTCTGCTTTTGTTGGCTTACAGACAATGATTTAGCCAACGCAGGCATCTGAGAGCTGAAGAGATTAAACTCTATCTTGATGATATATTATCCAGTCCTAAACTGAATTGTACTTACCTAGGAGAGGACTTTTTCCATTAGATATTTAGTGTATTTCACTGTGTTGGTATGGCAGCTGAAGGGTGGAAGAGTGTATTTAGCTTTACCACAGAACGAGTGGGAAGACTTTTAGATGTATCCACTCAGTTTGACTCAATTCATTCAACTGAAAATGACACCTCAATGTGGGCTAACATAACTAAAAATTTCAAATCTATGATAGGGATGGAGATTAACAGCCACATCCTCATAGAATACTGTAAAAAAGAACGAATACCTAGGGGATTACGTGTAAACAAGGCACCTCAAATTTTTAAAGAGGACAGTCAGTTCCTTGATACTTGGAACAAAATTCTAAATAAATGTTCTTTAGACCTTATGCTATTGATTATTGAGAATAGCAATAAGGCCATCAATTTACAAAAAGAACAATTAGACAAAGATATCAGCGATTTAAAAGCTAAATTAACAGAGAATGATTTCAGTAAGAACTTACAAGATCTCAATGAAAACATGGACAAGTTCAAGGAAGGATTAAAGAAAAACAAACTGAAAAAATTCAAAAGAGACGAACAGGACTATGTATATAACAAAGTGTACCCCTGGATGTCTTCAACCGATCAGGCAGTTAACAACATTGATAACAGCTCAAATTCTGATATTTCCTCCTTTTCATCTTCTAGTAGTGGCAAAAGTGGAGGAAATAATCCCTATTTTTTACGGGGAGGCCAAAACAGCCGCAGAGGCAGAATGAGAGGAAACAGAACGATACAACGATCGAGACCCACAACTCGTTCTCAAACACGCAAAAATCAGTGGTAGTGAATCTATCAAACAGAACATTTAGTGAAGTGGAAGTGAAAGTTTTATCGTTGGGACTTTCTTTTGTGCCTTCAATCAGGTTTGATGAATTTCAATTTTTGATTGATTTTGAAAAATTCATAAGAAAACTCCATTTAAAAACATTTTTTGGAGAGAAAGAATTCAGGAATGACCGGACTGTTATATTTCCTAAATCTAGTTGGTCTCCACCTACTCCATTAGATGTGACAATACATGCCTTCAAGAAATGTGTCTTAAAAGACATTAAACAATGGCAACAAACAAATATAAGATCATTTGACAATTTAAGCAAAGAAGAAAGATCAGCTATTGAAGACTTAAAGAATGACACCAATATAGTTATAAAAAAAGCTGATAAAGGTGGTGCAATTATAGTTATGGAGAAAGAAAATTATCATAATGAAAATTTGAGACAGTTAAATATTAGAGATACGTATGAGAAACTCACTTTAGATCCCTCCAAACGTCTACAAAGACAAATTTTAAAAATAACTAATCAAGGGAGACAAGAAGGTTTTTTGACTGTTAAAGATCACAAATTCTTAAACAAACATGCTCCTATAGTTCCAGTATTCTATACTCTTCCAAAAATTCACAAAGATCTAAGTAATCCTCCAGGAAGGCCAATCATGTCATCTCAAGGATCCTTATTAGAACCATTGTCTAAATTCATTGACGAATTCTTAAAATACGAGGTAATTAAAACAGATGCGTATGTTCAAGATTCAAGAGACATCATCACAAAACTTATGGACAACGAAATAAAAGATTTTCCTTTTCTATTAGTCACCTTTGATGTAACGGCTTTGTACACGTCAATCCCACAGGATGAAGCCCTGCTTATTATTAAGAAAACATTGGAAGCTAGAGAAAGACCACATTTAATTCCTACCTCTTTTTTATTACAATTAGCCAGAATTGCGATGAAAGAGAATTTTTTTGTTTATGATAATAAGTATTATAAACAACTGAAAGGAGTGGCAATGGGAGCTGTGTTTGCTCCTTCGGTCGCAAACTTATACATGGCTGATTTCGAAGAAAACTGGATAAAACATTCTCCCTTTGAACCTCTATTGATAGCGTTTTCAAGAGGTAGCAACTTTAAAGATCTTTTATCACCAGCAGTGTTTGCTAGTTCTGCAAAACCTTCGAGAATTTTACCTGAAGGGTTCCATAAATGTGGTCACTGCAGCATTTGCCATTTGACAATTACTCAAAAAACCTTTAAAAATCCTCAAACGGGCAAGGAATATGAGATCAAACATTTCCTGACTTGCGATTCCAATTACATAATTTACATAATTATATGCCCATGTAATTTGTTATATGTAGGAATGTCAACTCGATCTTTTAAGATTAGAATTTCAGAACACAAATCCAGCCTTAAATGTCAGAAACTTAATGCCCCCTTGGTAGAACATTGTAATTCAAAATCTCACAATTTCTCTGATCTCCGCTTTTTCTGCATTGATAAAGAAGAGTCGAATCTAAGAGGTGGTGATAGAAAAAGAAAACTTCTACAAAGGGAATCTCGATGGATTTTCCGTCTTAACACGCTGAAACCCCAAGGATTAAATTCTGCCATAGAATGGCATTCTTTCTTTTGAACTGAGTCATGCTTTATTGTGTTTACATTCTAACTATGAAACTTCTTTGAAAATTTAAAAAAACTTTTATCTAAAGTTCTAAACATGCGCAGTAGGATATGATATATAAAGCGCATGCGTGGCGTTGTACCATCGCATTCGCCATTTTTACAAACTAAAAGAACGAGCCTAAATTGCTCAGTGAGTACCCGACAGCTTTCTAGCTCAAAATTTGAGTTATCGTTAAGGTAGAATGTTATATTTTAACTATAAACTTTTATGTTTTGTAGATTAATAATCCGACCCCTGATGAAGCCCTATTCTGGGTGAAACGGGGCCCGTTGGGTGACGACTAACGGATTACACCGGCAACATTACTTAAAGCTAAGTGCCGGTTTTTTTCAATGCACTTTTAAATGAAATGCTTGAAATTTTATTTGCATATTTAGAAAAACCTATAAACATTTATATCAAAAACTCTTCATAGCTCAATGAAAGATACCATTCCGTCTGCTTTTGTTGGCTTACAGACAATGATTTAGCCAACGCAGGCATCTGAGAGCTGAAGAGATTAAACTCTATCTTGATGATATATTATCCAGTCCTAAACTGAATTGTACTTACCTAGGAGAGGACTTTTTCCATTAGATATTTAGTGTATTTCACTGTGTTGGTATGGCAGCTGAAGGGTGGAAGAGTGTATTTAGCTTTACCACAGAACGAGTGGGAAGACTTTTAGATGTATCCACTCAGTTTGACTCAATTCATTCAACTGAAAATGACACCTCAATGTGGGCTAACATAACTAAAAATTTCAAATCTATGATAGGGATGGAGATTAACAGCCACATCCTCATAGAATACTGTAAAAAAGAACGAATACCTAGGGGATTACGTGTAAACAAGGCACCTCAAATTTTTAAAGAGGACAGTCAGTTCCTTGATACTTGGAACAAAATTCTAAATAAATGTTCTTTAGACCTTATGCTATTGATTATTGAGAATAGCAATAAGGCCATCAATTTACAAAAAGAACAATTAGACAAAGATATCAGCGATTTAAAAGCTAAATTAACAGAGAATGATTTCAGTAAGAACTTACAAGATCTCAATGAAAACATGGACAAGTTCAAGGAAGGATTAAAGAAAAACAAACTGAAAAAATTCAAAAGAGACGAACAGGACTATGTATATAACAAAGTGTACCCCTGGATGTCTTCAACCGATCAGGCAGTTAACAACATTGATAACAGCTCAAATTCTGATATTTCCTCCTTTTCATCTTCTAGTAGTGGCAAAAGTGGAGGAAATAATCCCTATTTTTTACGGGGAGGCCAAAACAGCCGCAGAGGCAGAATGAGAGGAAACAGAACGATACAACGATCGAGACCCACAACTCGTTCTCAAACACGCAAAAATCAGTGGTAGTGAATCTATCAAACAGAACATTTAGTGAAGTGGAAGTGAAAGTTTTATCGTTGGGACTTTCTTTTGTGCCTTCAATCAGGTTTGATGAATTTCAATTTTTGATTGATTTTGAAAAATTCATAAGAAAACTCCATTTAAAAACATTTTTTGGAGAGAAAGAATTCAGGAATGACCGGACTGTTATATTTCCTAAATCTAGTTGGTCTCCACCTACTCCATTAGATGTGACAATACATGCCTTCAAGAAATGTGTCTTAAAAGACATTAAACAATGGCAACAA
Organism: Geotrypetes seraphini; assembly: GCF_902459505.1. Taxonomy (NCBI): domain Eukaryota; kingdom Metazoa; phylum Chordata; class Amphibia; order Gymnophiona; family Dermophiidae; genus Geotrypetes; species Geotrypetes seraphini. Next base: position 318,249,764 of record NC_047086.1, read on the forward strand.
ACAAATATAAGATCATTTGACAATTTAAGCAAAGAAGAAAGATCAGCTATTGAAGACTTAAAGAATGACACCAATATAGTTATAAAAAAAGCTGATAAAGGTGGTGCAATTATAGTTATGGAGAAAGAAAATTATCATAATGAAAATTTGAGACAGTTAAATATTAGAGATACGTATGAGAAACTCACTTTAGATCCCTCCAAACGTCTACAAAGACAAATTTTAAAAATAACTAATCAAGGGAGACAAGAAGGTTTTTTGACTGTTAAAGATCACAAATTCTTAAACAAACATGCTCCTATAGTTCCAGTATTCTATACTCTTCCAAAAATTCACAAAGATCTAAGTAATCCTCCAGGAAGGCCAATCATGTCATCTCAAGGATCCTTATTAGAACCATTGTCTAAATTCATTGACGAATTCTTAAAATACGAGGTAATTAAAACAGATGCGTATGTTCAAGATTCAAGAGACATCATCACAAAACTTATGGACAACGAAATAAAAGATTTTCCTTTTCTATTAGTCACCTTTGATGTAACGGCTTTGTACACGTCAATCCCACAGGATGAAGCCCTGCTTATTATTAAGAAAACATTGGAAGCTAGAGAAAGACCACATTTAATTCCTACCTCTTTTTTATTACAATTAGCCAGAATTGCGATGAAAGAGAATTTTTTTGTTTATGATAATAAGTATTATAAACAACTGAAAGGAGTGGCAATGGGAGCTGTGTTTGCTCCTTCGGTCGCAAACTTATACATGGCTGATTTCGAAGAAAACTGGATAAAACATTCTCCCTTTGAACCTCTATTGATAGCGTTTTCAAGAGGTAGCAACTTTAAAGATCTTTTATCACCAGCAGTGTTTGCTAGTTCTGCAAAACCTTCGAGAATTTTACCTGAAGGGTTCCATAAATGTGGTCACTGCAGCATTTGCCATTTGACAATTACTCAAAAAACCTTTAAAAATCCTCAAACGGGCAAGGAATATGAGATCAAACATTTCCTGACTTGCGATTCCAATTACATAATTTACATAATTATATGCCCATGTAATTTGTTATATGTAGGAATGTCAACTCGATCTTTTAAGATTAGAATTTCAGAACACAAATCCAGCCTTAAATGTCAGAAACTTAATGCCCCCTTGGTAGAACATTGTAATTCAAAATCTCACAATTTCTCTGATCTCCGCTTTTTCTGCATTGATAAAGAAGAGTCGAATCTAAGAGGTGGTGATAGAAAAAGAAAACTTCTACAAAGGGAATCTCGATGGATTTTCCGTCTTAACACGCTGAAACCCCAAGGATTAAATTCTGCCATAGAATGGCATTCTTTCTTTTGAACTGAGTCATGCTTTATTGTGTTTACATTCTAACTATGAAACTTCTTTGAAAATTTAAAAAAACTTTTATCTAAAGTTCTAAACATGCGCAGTAGGATATGATATATAAAGCGCATGCGTGGCGTTGTACCATCGCATTCGCCATTTTTACAAACTAAAAGAACGAGCCTAAATTGCTCAGTGAGTACCCGACAGCTTTCTAGCTCAAAATTTGAGTTATCGTTAAGGTAGAATGTTATATTTTAACTATAAACTTTTATGTTTTGTAGATTAATAATCCGACCCCTGATGAAGCCCTATTCTGGGTGAAACGGGGCCCGTTGGGTGACGACTAACGGATTACACCGGCAACATTACTTAAAGCTAAGTGCCGGTTTTTTTCAATGCACTTTTAAATGAAATGCTTGAAATTTTATTTGCATATTTAGAAAAACCTATAAACATTTATATCAAAAACTCTTCATAGCTCAATGAAAGATACCATTCCGTCTGCTTTTGTTGGCTTACAGACAATGATTTAGCCAACGCAGGCATCTGAGAGCTGAAGAGATTAAACTCTATCTTGATGATATATTATCCAGTCCTAAACTGAATTGTACTTACCTAGGAGAGGACTTTTTCCATTAGATATTTAGTGTATTTCACTGTGTTGGTATGGCAGCTGAAGGGTGGAAGAGTGTATTTAGCTTTACCACAGAACGAGTGGGAAGACTTTTAGATGTATCCACTCAGTTTGACTCAATTCATTCAACTGAAAATGACACCTCAATGTGGGCTAACATAACTAAAAATTTCAAATCTATGATAGGGATGGAGATTAACAGCCACATCCTCATAGAATACTGTAAAAAAGAACGAATACCTAGGGGATTACGTGTAAACAAGGCACCTCAAATTTTTAAAGAGGACAGTCAGTTCCTTGATACTTGGAACAAAATTCTAAATAAATGTTCTTTAGACCTTATGCTATTGATTATTGAGAATAGCAATAAGGCCATCAATTTACAAAAAGAACAATTAGACAAAGATATCAGCGATTTAAAAGCTAAATTAACAGAGAATGATTTCAGTAAGAACTTACAAGATCTCAATGAAAACATGGACAAGTTCAAGGAAGGATTAAAGAAAAACAAACTGAAAAAATTCAAAAGAGACGAACAGGACTATGTATATAACAAAGTGTACCCCTGGATGTCTTCAACCGATCAGGCAGTTAACAACATTGATAACAGCTCAAATTCTGATATTTCCTCCTTTTCATCTTCTAGTAGTGGCAAAAGTGGAGGAAATAATCCCTATTTTTTACGGGGAGGCCAAAACAGCCGCAGAGGCAGAATGAGAGGAAACAGAACGATACAACGATCGAGACCCACAACTCGTTCTCAAACACGCAAAAATCAGTGGTAGTGAATCTATCAAACAGAACATTTAGTGAAGTGGAAGTGAAAGTTTTATCGTTGGGACTTTCTTTTGTGCCTTCAATCAGGTTTGATGAATTTCAATTTTTGATTGATTTTGAAAAATTCATAAGAAAACTCCATTTAAAAACATTTTTTGGAGAGAAAGAATTCAGGAATGACCGGACTGTTATATTTCCTAAATCTAGTTGGTCTCCACCTACTCCATTAGATGTGACAATACATGCCTTCAAGAAATGTGTCTTAAAAGACATTAAACAATGGCAACAAACAAATATAAGATCATTTGACAATTTAAGCAAAGAAGAAAGATCAGCTATTGAAGACTTAAAGAATGACACCAATATAGTTATAAAAAAAGCTGATAAAGGTGGTGCAATTATAGTTATGGAGAAAGAAAATTATCATAATGAAAATTTGAGACAGTTAAATATTAGAGATACGTATGAGAAACTCACTTTAGATCCCTCCAAACGTCTACAAAGACAAATTTTAAAAATAACTAATCAAGGGAGACAAGAAGGTTTTTTGACTGTTAAAGATCACAAATTCTTAAACAAACATGCTCCTATAGTTCCAGTATTCTATACTCTTCCAAAAATTCACAAAGATCTAAGTAATCCTCCAGGAAGGCCAATCATGTCATCTCAAGGATCCTTATTAGAACCATTGTCTAAATTCATTGACGAATTCTTAAAATACGAGGTAATTAAAACAGATGCGTATGTTCAAGATTCAAGAGACATCATCACAAAACTTATGGACAACGAAATAAAAGATTTTCCTTTTCTATTAGTCACCTTTGATGTAACGGCTTTGTACACGTCAATCCCACAGGATGAAGCCCTGCTTATTATTAAGAAAACATTGGAAGCTAGAGAAAGACCACATTTAATTCCTACCTCTTTTTTATTACAATTAGCCAGAATTGCGATGAAAGAGAATTTTTTTGTTTATGATAATAAGTATTATAAACAACTGAAAGGAGTGGCAATGGGAGCTGTGTTTGCTCCTTCGGTCGCAAACTTATACATGGCTGATTTCGAAGAAAACTGGATAAAACATTCTCCCTTTGAACCTCTATTGATAGCGTTTTCAAGAGGTAGCAACTTTAAAGATCTTTTATCACCAGCAGTGTTTGCTAGTTCTGCAAAACCTTCGAGAATTTTACCTGAAGGGTTCCATAAATGTGGTCACTGCAGCATTTGCCATTTGACAATTACTCAAAAAACCTTTAAAAATCCTCAAACGGGCAAGGAATATGAGATCAAACATTTCCTGACTTGCGATTCCAATTACATAATTTACATAATTATATGCCCATGTAATTTGTTATATGTAGGAATGTCAACTCGATCTTTTAAGATTAGAATTTCAGAACACAAATCCAGCCTTAAATGTCAGAAACTTAATGCCCCCTTGGTAGAACATTGTAATTCAAAATCTCACAATTTCTCTGATCTCCGCTTTTTCTGCATTGATAAAGAAGAGTCGAATCTAAGAGGTGGTGATAGAAAAAGAAAACTTCTACAAAGGGAATCTCGATGGATTTTCCGTCTTAACACGCTGAAACCCCAAGGATTAAATTCTGCCATAGAATGGCATTCTTTCTTTTGAACTGAGTCATGCTTTATTGTGTTTACATTCTAACTATGAAACTTCTTTGAAAATTTAAAAAAACTTTTATCTAAAGTTCTAAACATGCGCAGTAGGATATGATATATAAAGCGCATGCGTGGCGTTGTACCATCGCATTCGCCATTTTTACAAACTAAAAGAACGAGCCTAAATTGCTCAGTGAGTACCCGACAGCTTTCTAGCTCAAAATTTGAGTTATCGTTAAGGTAGAATGTTATATTTTAACTATAAACTTTTATGTTTTGTAGATTAATAATCCGACCCCTGATGAAGCCCTATTCTGGGTGAAACGGGGCCCGTTGGGTGACGACTAACGGATTACACCGGCAACATTACTTAAAGCTAAGTGCCGGTTTTTTTCAATGCACTTTTAAATGAAATGCTTGAAATTTTATTTGCATATTTAGAAAAACCTATAAACATTTATATCAAAAACTCTTCATAGCTCAATGAAAGATACCATTCCGTCTGCTTTTGTTGGCTTACAGACAATGATTTAGCCAACGCAGGCATCTGAGAGCTGAAGAGATTAAACTCTATCTTGATGATATATTATCCAGTCCTAAACTGAATTGAATTTAAAGATGATCCTTGCCTCCACCGGTAGCCAGTGGAGTTTAGTGTAATAGGGGCTTACGTGGTCATATTTTTTGAGGCCGAAAATGAGGCGGACGACAGCATTTTGAACTATTCTTAAACGTTTGATGGTGTTTTTATCTACTACTTCTGATGCAAACATCTGTACTTTCTAGACTGGAATATTGTAAAGCATTATACAGTATTCCAATCTTTTGAAATATCCAAATTAGAAGACTTCAGTTGATACAGTACAAAGTGTCATGACTTGTACTGAATAAGAAAGTCTTTGACCATGTCAACCTTTTGCTGAAGGAGCTGTATCGGATACAAGTAGAATATCAATTTCACTTTAAGCTAAAGATTCCTGGGAAAGGCAATTGCAGACACCCTGAAGAAAGCCATAGCATGATAACTGATTGATTTCACGGCATTCTCTGGCAACAAATTCTAGTACTTTTGCAAGGTCACGCATTTGGGCTGCAAAAACCAGAGGGAACGATACAGTTTAGGAGGTGAAGAACTTATGTGCATGACAGAAGAGCGAGACTTGGGTGATTTGTAGGTGATGATGGTGGCCAAACAGGTTGAAAAGGTGACAGCGAAAGCTAGAAGGATGCTAGGTTGCATAGGGAGAGGTATGGCCAGTAGGAAAAAGGAGGTATTGATGCCTCTGTATAAGATTCTGGTGAGACCTCATTTAGAATATTGTGTACAATTCTGGAGGCTGCAACTTCAAAAGATATAAAAAGGATGGAGTCGGTCCAGAGGAAGGCTACTAAAATGGTGTGTGGTCTTCGTGATAAGGCATATGGGGACAGACTTAAAGATCTCAGTCTGTATACTTTGGAGGAAAGGCAGGAGAGGGGAGATATGATAGTCGTTTAAATACCTACATAATATAAAAGTGCATGAATCGAGTCTCTTTAATTTGAAAGGAAACTCTGCAATGAGAGGGCATAGGATGAAGTTAAGAGGTGATAGGCTCCGGAGTAATCCAAGGAAATACTTTTTTACGGAAAGGGTGTTAGATGCATGGAACAGTCTCCCAGAAGAGGTGGTGGAGACAGAGACTGTGTCTGAATTCAAGAGGGCCTGGGATAGGCATGTGGGATCTCTTGGAGAGAGAAAGAGATAAAGGTTACTGCAGATGGGCAGACTAGATGGGCCATTTGGCCTTTATCTGCTGTCATGTTTCTATATTACTATGGAACATCCTCATAGGCAGGATAAACCTTACCACAATGAGCCAATTCACACACACTAAGAGCTGATATAGTACAATAATAATAATAATAATAGTTCTAACAGTTCTCACCTGAAGAAACTCTTTGATCCCCTGATGGTGGCCATTTCATAGCAATCTCAGCCATTGCTTCATGGCTCATGGGATCCTCTATAAAATCCAAACCATCACCGTAACAGTCTCAGCTTCAAAAAACAATGCATATCAAGCATAACTTCCTCACACTGCACCTCTCACCCGTGCGTATCTGTGATTTATTACATTGCATAAACATTTAAGCCCAGATTCTCTGTCACCGAGTTTTTAAGCACCATAGGTGTCCAAACTCAGTATAACATGCCATTGAAACAACGTTTTTAACTGAGTTTCAAGGAGCCTACCAACACCTAAAAAATTGGCACTGGAATTGTGCTTCCGAAGGCACTATAGACTGCCTAACACCAGAAGTGGCATTAGGTAGCCCAAAGCACATACGCAGGCGTGATTCACATCATAGGTAGGTGCCAGCCTACATTTCCGCTTTCTACCTTTGCTCAAGATGAGATTCTGTACGCGGCGCCATCGCTTGATTGACACGCGATCAGCGGCCACTTTTAAGGCGGCCACCGACAACGGCGGTTAAAGAATCCGGGCCTTACTGTATGAATCCCAATAGGAATTCAATGCAATTTCCAAATTAGTAAGAGGCATTCCCATCTCCAGGAATTACAATTCTTATATTAAAATCAAAATTATAATCTTGTTTTTTCCCCCCATATGTTTATACATTTTAAAAGCCAACATCAAGTGCAATATATTATCAAACAGTGTACAAATAAACAGCATTTAATTTCATCAACTGATATAATGATATATTAAAAATATATCCCTCCCCACCCACCCTTTCATTTAGCAAAAAGACAATCAAGAATAATACAAATGATCAAATAAAATTGCGATAAATAATAAATTAAAGGCATATCCCCTCTCCCCTTTCCCCCATCCTGGACGTGTATAATCAAAGGACTAAAACTAATAATCAGTCTTTACAAAATTTTGTCAATGGGTCCCAAACCTCCTTGAATTTCTTATAATGTCCCAATTGTATTGTACTCATACGTTCAAATTTATTTTTGGCACAAGAATTCCCACTAAAAACTATAATTTAAACTATCCAAGTTTTCCAAGTTTTCAAAATAAGCTATATGGCAACTCCCGTCATAATGAGAAGTAGTCTATTATTAGATGGAGTTATTGGACTCTTGGCCCTCAATAACGTACCAAACAGCATTATGTCGTACGTCAATGCCAATGGAACTTCCAGTATTCTATTTATTTGAGCCCAAATGGATCGCCAAAATTTAAGAATCAAGGGACAAAAGAAGAGCAGATGATCCAGTGTCCCTATATCGAGATGACAGTGCCAGCATCTATTTGACATAGAACTATCTAATTTTTGTAATCTTAACAGGGGTCCAAAAACTCCTATGGAACAAAAAAAAAACATGTTTGTCTCATAGACACTGACACCCTACATCTCATCCTCCAAGTCCAAATCCATGGCCATTGAGTAGCAGAAATTTGCTGCTTTGTCTCAATGCTCCAAATGTCTTTTAGACTAGTTTTTGGTTTGTTATTCAAAAATTCAGATTTTAATTTATACCAGCATTAAAATATGACATTAAAATAAAAACATAGTAGATCTCCTCCTTTGTTGGCATGAAAGATAAAGGGATATCTTGCAGACAAATAGATTTTAAAACTTTTACAGTCATCTATTAATGTGAATGAGATATATTGCAAACTAATAGGTTAGCAAATTATAAAATCTAATGCAGTTTAAGTCCTTTTAAACTCTCAGGCCAGGATTCTCCAAAAGCGACATTCTGTTAACGCAGCCGTTTTGATACCAAATCTTAAAAACCTGAGAAACTTTTATTTTTTTTAATTTATTTATTCATTTTAAAAACAAACACAAAGTGCATTACGATATACAAACATTTGGTACAATGAAACAGGACTTATATCTAACAAGTAATCATATAAATACATTTCACCCCCCTTTCCTCCCTCCCACCCTCCCCAGATGTGTGCGAAATTCCTTTAAAAATTAGTGATCAGTGTTTACAAAATTCCCTAATGGGCCCCAAGTCTCCTTAAATTTTTTTATAATGCCCCAATTGTTCCAAATTCATTCGCCCATATCAATAAAATAGGCACAGGGATTCCCACCAAAAAATATAATTCAATCTATCCCAGTTTTTCCAATTTTTCATAATCAACTGTAAAGCAATCTGGTGACGGGTCAAAAGCGCACAAGGACAAAGGCGCGCTGACAACCGAGCGCGGACAACTGAGCGCAGGGCTTAATCGCACCGAAGAAAACCCATATTTTAAAGGGCTCTGACGGGGGGTGGGGGGGGAACCCCCCCACTCTACTTAATAGGGATCGCGCTGCCTCACACTGCCATGTTGGGGGGGGGAGTGTAACCCCCCACATTATACTGAAAACAACTTTTTCCCTAAAAAAACAGGGAAAAAGTTAAGTTTCCAGTATAATGAAGGGGGTTACAACCCACCAAACCCCCCACAACGCCAGCGCAATCTCTATTAAGTAAAGTGGGAGGGTTCCCCACCAACGCCCCTCATCGAAGCCCTTTAAAATACGGTTTTTCTTCGGCGCGATGAAGTCCTACGCTCGGTTGTCGGCGCGCCTTTGTCCTTGCAAGCTATAGACCAGTGTTTTTCAACCGCTGTTCCGCGGCACACTAGTGTGCCGCGAGATGTTGCCTGGTGTGCCGCTGGGCCGCCATCAGGGCAGTACTACCAGTCCTGCATTCAGGGGCCCGGAGCTGACAGGGGGCCCGAGGCAGGGGCGCCAGTAGCTCGCCAAGGCAAAGTGAGTCGATCACCCAGGACTCACTTTGTCTTGGCGATCTAATCTATCGAGCTGATAAGTCTTCTTCTCCCCGACGTCAATTCTGCAGTCGGAGAGGAAGTTCGGGCCAGCCTGGCTGGGCGGAACTTCCTCTTCGATTGCAGAATTGACGTCAGGGAGAGCATGCATCGGCGTCGGCTTTGGGGCCTGTTATCCATTGGTGGGTCCTGTTCCCTGATTTTATAAAATTTTATAATTTTTCACTATTCTGTTTACTTAATATTTCATAATAAAGTAATTATAAAATACTTTCTTTGTGTTTATTTGATTCCTATTCAAGAGAATTACTTTATATATAGTCAATATAGGCACAGAGTTAAATATTTTAACATTTTCTAATGGTGGTGTGCCTCGTGATTTTTTTCATGAAACAAGTGTGCCTTTGCCCAAAAAAGGTTGAAAAACACTGCTGTAGACTATGAACCTAGAAATCTCCGTCATAACAAGAAATAATCTGTTCTTGCTTGCGCTAACTGGACCTTTGTGTTGTAATATACAGTGGAACCTCAGTTTGCAAGTAACCCGGTTTGCGAGTGTTTTGCAAGACGAGCAAAACACTCAGCAAACTTTTGACTCGCAAACCGAGCACTTACAGCCCAGGAAGCGCCGCTTTGGGGGATTACTCTTCTGTCTTCCAGCCAGTCTTCCACGTCGGGTGTCTTCCGCAGGTTGGAGGACCTCTGTCTGGGCCTGCGCGGCCAGGTGCTGTCCCGTCAATCATCGGCGTTGTGCGTGTCATGTGCGGCGTGCGGGTGGGGCAGCACTTGGCTGCGTGGGCTGGGGTGGGGGATCTCCAGTATGCGGGGGGCCTCCGATGTGGAGGGCTGGCCGGCGGATGGAGGAGGCATCCCTCTGAAGACACTGCGGGGTTCTCCGGCAGCTGGCGGACATTAGAGGCATCCCCCCCCCAAAGCGGCACTGTGGGGTTCTTCTTCGGATGACAGATGGAGGAGGCGGACGGAGGAGATGGCGCTGCAGCACCCGGCACCCGACAGGTACAGACCGTGGGTTCTGGAACGAATCGTCGGTGTTGCCACTATTTTCTATGGGGAACTTTGCTTTGATAAACGAGCATTTTGGATTACGAGCATGCTGTTGGAACAGATTATGCTCATAACCCAAGGTACCACTGTAATTACAAACAAAATAATGTCACTGGGGAGGGGAATTCACATTTTAGATAACGCAGCAGAAGCTGGGAGGAGGGTTTCCACATCCCTCTGGCTCATCTGTTGAGGGATGGGGGAGGGGGCCACTACTAAGTGGGGGCGCGGTCAGGTCGCGGTGAGTAGTTTAATGCAGCAGGAGAGAGTGAGTATCTCTCCTGCTGCAGGGGGGAAGTTTGGTTGGGTCGCGGCAGGGTTTAGTGCAGCAGGAGAGAGTGGGCATCTCTCCTGCGGCAGGGATTTTAGGGAAGGGGTGTTGTGATGCAGCGGAGAGAATGGGCTTCTCTCCCACTGCATCACAACACATGGGCTTTCTAGCAGTCTCTGACACTGACTGGCACCCCTGGGCCAGTCGCTTTTTTTTTTGTCGCCAAAAGCCAATGCCACTTTTTGAAAATGGCTTGGTATTTTTTTTAAGAATCCACCAGAGGGCTCATTTCAATGTCGAAGAGCCTATTTGCATGTTAGTGTCGGAGACTACTAGAAACCTCGCTAAAGATGGAGATAATCCGCCACTAAACTGCATGCAGGCTAAACTGCTAGAAAACAGTTTAGCGACGGCGTTAAACTTTTGAGAATCTTGCTCTTAGTCGCCTTCATTTAAATTGGTTCATCTGGAGGAAACTAGAAACGTGCATTTCCAACTGCTTGCCCAAAAGAATTGAACCAGTTGTCATTTATCATTATATATTTATTTACCCCCCTCCTTTACAAAACCGCACTAGCGTTTTTAGCACTGGTCGCCACGGTAGGAGATCCAACGCTCATACAGTTCCTATGAGCATTCGAGCTGTCACCCCCCATGGCCAGCGCTAAAAATGCTAGCGCAGCTTTGTAAAGGAGGGGGCTATTTATTTATTCCATTGTGTAGTCTGTCCTCCCAACAGTGCTCAGAAATTTATAATAATAAAACAATTCAGTAAATAATAAAAAATTAACAGTTACGGCCTTTCAAGGCTCCAAAATGGCTGCTGTACTCCCATCTACAGAAGCGCTTTACGACGCCTAATAAGCTAATGCCGGAAGTGGTGTTAGGCATCGTAAAGCGCCTCTGTAGCCGCGATTCACGTGAAAGGTAGGCGCCGAGAATGTAGGCCTTTAAAACCCTAGCCTACGTTTGTGATAGGTGCCATAGGTGCAATTCTGCAAACGATGCCTAAGCGTGATTGATCTGCGGCCGGTGCCTTTTTTCAAGGTGCCTGCCAATTTAGGCATCGATAATAGAATTTGGTTCTAGCTTTCAATGGAGACTACGTTGTTTAACTTATTTTTATATCAAACGTTTCAAACCACCCTCGTAAATTATTAGTTCTCATTCTTGTCCTAATAAAGAATATACTGGAGGTGACAGGCGTACAAATCTGTCTCAGGCTTACTCATTAATAATAATAATAATAATAATAATGATGATTTTATGGTTCTAGGCAGTTTACAAGAAATAATAACTAGTCATACAGTGAAGAATACAATTTAAAAGGAAAATACAATTCTAAGCAATGTACAATAAATAGGAACTGATCCTACAGTGGAGAAAAGTACTGAACGGTTTAGAGTAAATAAGAACCGATCGTACAGTAAAAATGCAATTTAAAAGGTGATACATTACTTAAAAGAAGCATGGAATTTTTCAAAGAGAAAACCAGTTAGGATACAAATTTTTCAAATAGTTGGGTCTTCAATAATTTTCTAAAATCAAGATAAGAAGAAGATCCTAACATAATTTTACTGAACCAACCATTCAATTTAGCAGCTTGAAAAGAGAGAGTTCTCTCCAGAAATCTTTTGTAACGAGATAATTTAACAGAAGGAAATATAAATAAACAAACTCTGCGTGTGACCTTATTTGGGTGGTTCAGAGAGAAATGGGAAACGGGGATATCCTGAAAACCCAACTGGCTGGTGTTCTCCCAGGACAGTGTTCGTTGTGATGTATTTATTTGTCTGTTACAGCTTCGTCACAATCCTTACGCTCTGTTACCTTTCATGCATGCACTCTGTCCTGTGAGAAGCATGTTGATTTGCACTGGGATAACATATTGCTTTGTTTATTGTACTTACGGGTGAAGTAGCAGCGTTTTTACATATTATTAGCTAATAATGGACAATGAAAAAACAACGTTGAGGGTTTCTGAAGAAGGGGGTTCGTCCTTGAAACCAAGCTAGGTTGAACCCAAACGTTTACGTTGCTCTGTTCGAAGGAGCCTTTTACATACGACGTTCCTCCGCATCAGCCTGAACACGCTGTACTGCTTAAGATAAGTCTGGACTTCACTTCCATTTTATTTATTTGTGGCTACTGTTTAGAGGAGCTGTCTCCTGAAAAAGCCAATGCTGTATTTTGTGTGTTTAGTATTTTCACGTTGCATATTTGCACTTTATATTTCTTATGATTCCCGAGAGTGAGTCCCGAACATCCGATACAGAACACCGTAGGAAATACACTTGGCCAGATTCATTTTGTGTGTTGTATCTTTTACTGATTCCTTTTCTCTGTGGTATCTTACGCTCAAGCTGATTCTTGAAATTTCTTCCAGCAAGTAATAACTTGCTGCTCAGACATGGGATCATTATAGTTCACTTTGCAAGAAGAGATATAGAAAAGATTCAGAGCAGGAATTCAAGGAAACCTAATTCATTGATGTGTAGATATCTATCCCTGGAATTCTTTCTTTTTAGCACCTTGAAATTTAATTTTAAAAAACACCTAATAGAAACATAAAAACATGATGGCAGATAAAGTCCAAATGGCCCATCTAGTCTTCCCACCCGCAGTAACCATTATCTCTTTCTCTCTCCGAGAGATCACACATGTCTATCCCAGGCCCTTTTGAATTCAGACACAGTCTCTGTCTCCACCAGCTCTTCTGGGAGACTGTTCCGTGCATCTACCACTCTTTCTGTAAAAAATTATTTCCTTAGTTACTCTGGAGCCTATCACCTCTTAACTTCATCCTATGCCCTCTCATTGCAGAGTTTCCTTTCAAATTAAAGATATTCAACTTAAGCGCATTTACATTATGTAGGTATTTAAATGTCTCTATCGTATCTCCCCTCTCCCGCACAGCAACTTCCTGTAAGAGAACGCATCCATGTTGTGTCTGTACTGGAAAGATAAATAGAGAGATTGCAAACTATGGGGCTCATAATTAAAAGAGAAAAACATCCAAAAACCGGCCTAAGTCGGCACTTGGACGGACATTTCTCAAAAATGTCCAAGCGCCGAAAATAAAAACGGGTTTTGACGTATTTCTAAACAACCTAGGCCTTCATAGTGCCGCTCAACGTCCAAAGCTAAATGGGGCGTTTTGGGAGGCGTGTCGAGGGCGGGAGTTTGGCGGGACGTGGGCTGGCTTAGACTTAGTTGTACAGCATGTATAAGTTATACAGCCCAGGATCGACGGAACTTGGACGTTGTGACTTAGACCATGTAAAACATGGTCTAAGTCACAAAAACCCACCTAAACTTACCAGATAAGCACTGCAAACACATAACACAGACCCCCAAACACTACACCAATGATCACCACCCCCCCGTAAAAATTTTATTCACAACTTTAAATTTCAGCCTCCAGACCATCCTCACCTGGCCGCCTGGCATAGGAAAGCCTAGTCGTCCAGCCCAGAGGCAGCTTAAGTCGTCTTGGGGGTGGGTTAGGGACCCATAGAGAAGAGGACCCATGCCCATAAGCCCCTGTAATCACTGCATTGATACTTAAACATGTGCACTTCCCTATACACCCCCAAAACCCTTTTTTACTGGCTCCTGCAGCCATAAGGGCTATTGGGTGGTAGATAAGTGGGTCTAGGGGATTCTGGAGGTGGTTTGAGAGGCTCACCGTCACCTATAAGGGAGCTGTAGTGAGGAGAAGCCATGGCACCCTTTTTGTGAAGTTCACAGCAGTGCCCTGTAAGGTACCCCACTATTTAGGTGGCATGTCTGGGTGTGCAGTCCATCACTGTGCAGACCCCTCCCACGTCCAACAGGGCTTGTTCTAGGCATTTTGGACTTGGACGAAATGTGGTATAAAGATGGACGATATAGTGGCTTGGACAATCAGATCGGCAGGACGTATAATTAGACGATTTTCGAAAGTAAAAAAAAGTTGGACGTATCTTTCGAAACTGTGTCTTAGGCTCTTTTTAACCTTGGACGACTTGCGAGATGGACGTAAACGGACTTAGACGTCCCTTTCGATTATGCCCCTCCACATGTTTTATAAAGACCAAAAATGTTCAGTATAATTGAGCATAACGATGTACATTCCTTTTAGAAATTGGTGTGGAGTGTGCCCAACTTTTGCTAGATATTGTAGGTTTCCAGTAGAAAACAAGCTTCTAGAGTTGAAGAACCATATTTATAGAATAAGGTTGCCTTTGAAACAAGACCCAAACCCAGGGGTGCCCACACTTTTTGGGCTTGCGAGCTACTTTTAAAATGACCAAGTCAAAATGATCTACCAACAATAAAATTAAAAAAAAACCACAAAGCACACTGTACGCAGAGAAAATGTTAATCATCAATCCTATTCCAGGGTTTTTCAAAGAGGTTAAAGCAGATGACTCTATGCACTGTCACCTCACTAACAACCATACAAAAACAGACAAATACCCCCCTCCCTTTTTACTAAACCACGATAGCAGTTTTTAGCGCAGGGAGCTGCGCTGAATGTCCAGCGCTGCTCTCGACGCTCATAGGCTCCCTGCGCTAAAAACCTCTATTGCGGTTTAGTAAAAGGGGACCACAGTGTAAAACATAGACAGCAGATATAAATTCAGATACATTTTGATCACTAAATTTAAAATAAAATCATTTTTCCTACCTTGTCTGGTGATTTCATGAGTCTCTGGTTGCACTTTCTTCTTCTGACTGTGCATCCAATCTTTCTTCCCTTCTTTTAGCCTGTATGCTTCCTCTCCTCCTGACCTCATTCCCCCCCCCAACGTTTTCTTCCTCTCTCCCTGCCCTCTCTTTCTTTCTCTCTTCATGCCCCCTTTCTTTTTTTCTGTTTCTCTTCTTTCCTTGTCTCCTTGCCTGCCCTCTTTCTCCCTCCCTGCCCTCCCCCAAGCCACTGCCACTGCCATCAGATAACAAGCCGCCGGCCAAGCTCTCCCTGCTTCGGGCCCACTAGCATTCCTCTCCCCGACATCAATTCTGCTGTTGGAGAGGAAGTTCCGCTGGCCAGAACTTCCTCTCCGATGGCAGAATTGCCGTCGGGGAGAGGAAGGCTGATTGGCTCAAGATCGACCTATTGGGAGAAATGCTGCCGGGTCCTGCCTTTGAGGAAACAGAAAGTAGGCAGGACCTGGCAGCAAGAAGAGCAAATCGCAAGCTTCACAGACCTGTCTCCCGCTTTAGCCCGCGAACTGGGCTCTAACATGTGCGTGCCGGCTTCCCTTCTCCCCCCCCCCCCCCCGACATAACTTACGGTTTCAGAGGGAAGAGAAGGGAAGCCGGTACAAGCACACGTTAGCCCCCGGAGCATAAGTTCTTCAAGCCATTTTTTTTTTTTAATGTTGCGCAGCAGTGGCAGCAGCAGAATTCAGGAGTGGGCTAGTCAGGAGGGGAAAAAAAGAGAAGGGAAGGGAACGTGCTCTGCGATCGACTGGGGTCGCCTGAGCGAGCGACCTGTCGATCACGATCGACGTATTGGGCACCCCTGCCCAAACCCCATTGTCAAGATTAGGAAGCATTTAAAGGCCTTGTTGCTCAATACTGCAAATAGTATTCTGCTTAATATATTTTAGTGTATATTTTTAATTCCCTGAAGTGTACTCAGTGTACATGATACCATCTATAATAGAGGTAGTGGGGGGGGGCAGCTAGAGCAGCTGCACCACAGACACAGTGAAGGGGTCTTTCCCTGCTGTGATCAAAATGGTCTACTGTTCCTTTACTGCTAACTTAGGCACTGCCGCTTACCCTAAAGGATTTTAACTTGCCCCCCCTACCCTATCCCATACTGTCCAAACCCCACCCCACCTTAGCCTCTCAAACTGACTGCCTGTGAAATGATTAGATACTGTATGTAATCTGCCTCCTCCTTGTTTCCACTCCTATTATTAGGGACTATATACACTCTTCTGTAGCTCCTCATGACCTCTCGTGTCTCCAAAGACAAATTAAACATATGGGGCTAGATTCACTAAGCCCACTGATTAACTTCTGACCACTTAGTGACCCCTTTGTGTCCTGATTTCCCTCCGACCCGATTCACTAACCTCTGTCCCGATCATCTTCCGATTCGCGCATGCAAATGAGGGGGAATGGCATTCAAATGCAGGCAGGCAGTGATTCACTAAAAAAAAATTTAAAAAAATTTAGGAACACTGACTGGGCTGACCGATCAAAAATAAGTGACTGCTGAGGACCAGTCACTCAGGTCCTTTCCGACTGCCCTGCCTTCTGCCACCCTGCTCTCTGCTGTGCTTTTCTGCCCCGATCTGCTCTCACCTTGAATCTGTCCTGCTCTCACCTTGAATCTGTCCTGCTCTCGCCCCAAATCTCTCCTTCTCTCACCCCGCATCTCTCTTGCTTTCACCCTGAATCTCTCCTGCTCTCGCCCTGAATCTCTCCTGCCCTTCCCTGCAGTGTAAACCCATGTTTTTAACCCGCAGGTTTAAAGTGGGTTAAAACCATGGGCTTGCAAAGAAAAAAAAAGTAGGTTTCCTGCTCTGCCGGGTTTGGAAGGCTAGCACATGTGCAGACCATCTACAGATGGTCTGTGCATGCATCGGGATTTCTGTAGAGCGATCCGGGTGGTTGGTTGGGGGCGTGATTCCAATCGCCCTCATTTGCATGAGGGCAATTAGTGAATCAGTCCTCTGGACATGGATCGGATCGCTCACGGATCGGATCCAATCCATGCCTTTGGTGAATCTAGCCCATGGTGAGCATTTTATAACGTTCTTTCAGTATTATAGGGTGTAGTCCAAGTCTGATTGCCTTATCTGCTGTCCTTTGTGTATATTCTTCAGGTTACTTCCTTCCTTGTAAACAGGTTTGCAATCATTTCGTAATCATTTATATCTCTGTATCCTGCCTTAGCCAAATCACTTTCCTTTCCTTTTGTGTATTCTCAGCTAAGTAACTTCTTTAAAATATTTGCCCTCTCATCCCCATCCTCTCTAAGCCCATTCTCTCTCCATTCATCTGAACTAGCCATTCTTTGATTTTATGCCTCTTCCTTAAATGTTTAAAGAAAGATTTATCTTGTCCTTTTATTGATTGGACAATATTCTCCTCTGTTTGTGCATTTCCTTGAATTACTTCCACTTCTGCCTCACTTTTGCTTCTCCTGGCAATGCTGCCTGTTCTCATACTACTGGGTTTATTATTTGATGGTATTCTAGCCTTTTTGCTCATCCAATTTATGCAACTTTTTTTTTTTTTAGTACCTCATTGGCTTCCTTTTACTCTAAGAGCTCCGTTACAAAGCCATGGTTTGAAGCCCATCAGTGAAACATAGGTAAAGCTGAAAATAAGACCTAGCATCATTTTCGGGGTAGGTTTTAATATAAGCCTACCCCAAAAATAAGCCCTAGTCCCGGAATTCGCCGGCAACTCTTCAACCCGCCCCCCCCTGCCGCCGCTGCTGCCCCCCACCATGCAGCCGAACTCCTGCTGACCCTCCATCCTTCCCTCCCCGCCGACCATGAGCGAGCCCTACCTTCAACCGAAGCAGCATCGGGCCGGCAGCACTCTAAACAGGCTACTTGGCCTTGTCCGTCGGGGATTTCGCTCTGCCACGTCATCAGTAACGCGGCAGAGTGAAATCCCCGACGGACAAGGCCAAGTAACCTGTTTAGAGTGCTGCCGGCCCGATGCTGCTTCGGTTGAAGGTAGGGCTCGCTCACGGTCGGCGGGGAGGGAAGGATGGAGGGTCAGCAGGAGTTCGGCTGCACGGTGGGGGGAGACAGCGGTGGCAGGGGGGGGCCGGGTTGAAGAGTTGCCGATGAATCCCAGGACTAGGGCTTATTTTTGGCTTATATTAAGACCTACCCCGAAAATGATGTTAGGTCTTATTTTCAGGGTAGGTCTTATTTTCGGAGAAACGCAGTAGGAGACAATTCTATAACTGGGTACCTCCATTTAGGCAATCCTAGGATATATGGTGAGATTGTATTCTATAACGGCACCTGGGCGCTCAGATTCTATTATAGAATATTAACCTAATCCAGTGCACTTAGCCCAATATTTACACAGCCATTGTTACAGCAACTATAGACCTGGTATAAGGGGCAGGTGCCTTCATGCAGTATTCTGCAAATTACGCATGTAAGTGGGAAGTCTGCCCATATCCCATCCATGCTCTACCCATGTCCCACCTTCGCTCCACCCATGTGTACATCCCCCTGAATTTATGCTCTATGACACTTACATGCCCCTTTACCCACTTGCATGCATAAGTGTACATTTATCTGTGAAATTGCCAGTGGCGTACCTAGGGTATGTGGCACCCGGGGCCCATCATTTTTTGACACCCCCCCCCCCCCCCCCCATGTAAAATTTTTTTTTTTTTTTTTTTTTTTTTTTGCAATAACCATGAAATGGAATAAATGGTCAGAATAGAAACAGGCAGTGAAAATTTTCTTTTATTGAACCTCATATATGTAACCATTATTCCAAACATAACAAAACATAAATTATGTCTAAATTGTCATGACATTAGAAGTACATATGGAGTAGTTGCAGGCAGTGGCGTACTTAGGGTATGTGGCACCCAGGGCCCATCATTTTTTGACACCCCCCCATCTATATGAAAAATATGATTTTTAGTACCAATCTACATATCGCACCACAAGAGTGTACCTAGGAAAAGGCTGCATCTTAAACACTGCAGTGAGCACTAGAACACCAACACATACATTGTAAAACTAAACAAGCCAGATCCCGCACAGTCAATTGGTCCTGTAGTCAATGCCAACTGAAAACTATGTCTTTTTCATACACACAGAACAGAGATACACCCTCGCCCAAAATGGAATAATCACAAACTAAAAATAGAAATATGTAGACAAAAGTTAAACTGATCCGCCAAGAAACCAGACCCTGGATACAATGCAACACCACAAAAAACAGTAACACATGTCCTCTAATACAGTGCAAAATATAAAGACAGTAGATGTAAATTTGAAAAAACTGATACATAACAATCACCACTTTATAAATTAACAAATAAAAATAAAACAAATAATGAGATATAAAAAAATACAATTTTATTGGACTAATCCCCGTAAGCTCGGTCCCCATCCCCGCAAACCACCTGATTCCATCCACACAAGCCTTGAATTGTTTATATTAAAGTATAAAAAGAAACAATATTCTGTACAATTGTCAATTTATAAATCAGCGTCTTCTCCCCACTCTCTTCCCCATTTCCCTTCAGCATCCTCAGCCCACTCTCTCTCCACTTTCCTTCAGCGCACGCACATAAAAACAAGCAAGTAATTTTATATCATTTTCATTCTATTCATTCATAGAAATTAAAGTCTAGATAATGCCAGTCACATAACAAAACATGATTTTACAAAAATAATTCCCTGCAGTCAAGCCTGCAAGGATTATTAGATGTCTTTCAGCAGTTCCCCTCCCTCCCTCCCCCTTACCTTTGTGGCCAAGTCAAAATGATCTACCAACAATAAAATTTTAAAAACACAAAGCACGCTGTACGCAGAGAAAATGTTAATTATCATTTATATTCCGCGGGTTTTCAAAGAGGTCAAGGCAGATGACTTTATGCAATGTCACCTCAGTAACAACTATACAAAAATAGACAAATATTCCCCCTCCCTTTTTACTAAACTGCGATAGCGGTTTTTAGCGTAGGGAGCTGCGCTGAATGCCCCACGCTGCTCTCGACGCTCATAGGCTCCCTGCGCTAAAAAACTCTATTGCGGTTTAGTAAAAGGGGGCCATAGTGCAAAATATAGACAGCAGATATAAAATTTCAAAACGGACACATTTTGATCACTAAGTTGAAAATAAAATCATTTTTCCTACTTTTTTGTCTGGTGATTTCATGAGTCTCTGGTCCTTCTTCTGATCCTTCTTCTTTCTCTCCCCTTGGTCCCCCTCTTTCTTTCTGCCTTTCTTTCTCTCTCCTCCTGGCCCCCCTCTTTCTTTCTGCCTTTCTTTCTCTCCCCCTTGACCCCCTCTTTATTTCTGCCTTTCTTTCTCTCCCCTTGGTCCCCCTCTTTATTTCTGCCTTTCTTTCTCTCCCCTTGGTCCCCCCTCTTTCTTTCTGCCTTTCTTTCTCTCTCCCCCTGGCCCCCCCTCTTTATTTTTTCCTTTCTTTCTCTCTCCCCCTAGCCTGCACAAAGCCATCGTGCCGATTTCTCCACTTCCACGATTCTTTCCCTACCCTCACCCCCAAGCCAGCAGCCGATTTCTCCCTGCTCCTTCCCCGATGTCCTGATGTCCTGAACTTCATCGGGCAGCAGCAGCATTCACAATTCACTGATGTTGCCCGCTTCAGGCCTTCCTCTCTGTCGGGTCCTGTCTTCATGAAAACTGGAAGTAGGCAGGACCCGGCAGAGAACAAGGCCTGAAGCCGGCAACAGCAGCGAATTGTAAACGCTGCTGCTGCCCGAAGAAGGTAATGGAGCACCGAGGCAGTCCGCTTCTCCCCCCTCCCAGCCGAACCCCCGCTGACCCTCCTATCTCTCCCCCCCGTGAACCTTTCCGACCTTCCCAGCGAGAGCAGCAAACCTCCTTCGCGGCTTTCTCCTCCCTCTGCCGCGTTACTGATGACGTCATCAGTGATGCGGCAGAGGGAGGATAAAGCCGACGCTACTGGAGGGAGGTTTGCTGCTTTCGCTGGGAGGGTCAGAAAGGTTCACTTGGGGGGGGGGAGAGAGATAGGATGGTCAGCGGGGTTTCGGCTGGGAGGGGGGAGAAGCGGTCTGCCTTGGTGCTCCAAGGCCTGGCGCCATTACCTTTTTCGATAATGGCGCCGATGCTGCTTTCGCTGGGAGGGTAGGAGCGCGATAGGGACCGGGCCAGCTGTGCACCCCCCCCTAAGGCGGCACCCGGGATGGACCTCCCCCTCGCCCCCCTTGGTACGCTACTGCCCTGGGGAAACAGCCTGCAACAAGATCGCGCGAGGCCAGAGATCTTTGCCTGCTTCGGCTGTTTCCTCCGCCGCGGTCCCGCCCCTCCTCTGACATCAGAGGAGGGGCAGGACCGTGGCGGAGGAAACAGTCGAAGCAGGCAAAGATCTCTGGCATCGCGATCTTGCTGCAGGCTGTTTCCAGACGCGACACCCGGCGCAGGGGGGGGTAACTGGACCGGACCGGGAGCACCCCCTCAGGGCTTGGTACCCGGGGCGGACCGCCCCCCCCCCCCCGCCCCCCCCTTGGTACGCCACTGGAAATTGCCGATACACGTGCAAGAGGGAAATAAATGCAGGCACTCATTTACAGAACTGCCCTTTTAATATCTGCCAGAAAAGTCCCCTTACAATTCATTTTATATGTGTCAATATAATGAGAGATACTTGGCATTCAGGTTGGAAAAGAAACATCCGAGTCAAAGTGTTCATAATTTGCAAAATGTTTTAGAAAACCTGACTAAACATGAAGTCTTTTGGAAAATACATTTAAGGCTGCAGAATAATATGAATATTTGGCAGTGCGTACAGCAGAAATCGTTTGTTATGCTGAGGAATGCTCAGTAAACAGTTTGTTAAGAATGCTAGCTGCTTGAACGTCCGAAAAACTTGTTTTTGTTTTTCAGGGAAGGGGTAAAACGTGGACCTCACGGACCTGACGGACCTCGCGGATCTAAACCCGCAAGGCCTTAAAAATCTGAGGTCCGTGTCCGTGCCACTTGTAGTTTCTGTCTGTGACAGACCTCGATGAGATTTTAGCGCTGACGGATCCGTCTCAGCATAGGGAGGGAAAAGTATTAGGATCCTTCAGCGCTAAAATCTCATCGAGGTCTGTCAGAGCCAGAGACTAGTGCTGGAGCGGCAGAGCAGGACATAGGTTTGGGACGTGCGTTATGGAAAAGAAGTCTCCAAACGTTGCTGGGTGCTGCCAGGTCTCAGTCTGAGGATCGTAGGCATGAGGCAGAGCCTAGGCTGCTTTCCTTCCTCTGAATTGCTCGATGTACCCCTCTGCTCTGCCTTTCTTGGAGAAGGGGGTAAAACGCGGGCCTCAAGACCTCAGTGAGATTTTAGCGCTGACGGATCCTAATACTTTTCCCTCCCTATGCTGAGACAGATCCGTCAGCGCTAAAATCTCATCGAGGTCTGTCAGAGACAGAAACTACAAGTGGCACGCACACGGACCTCAGATTTTTAAGGCCGTGTGGGTTTAGATCCACGAGGTCCGTCAGGTCCATGAGGTCCGCGTTTTACCCCTTCCCCGTTTTTCATGTGGATGTCTTTATTTTCAGAATGGCCAAAAAAGATAGACGTACTAAGGACCAAAATGTCTACATAAGTCAATCTAAAAAAAAAAAAAAAAAAATAGATGTTTCGCTGTATTAAGAATAGACATTTTCTCTGCTGGATTTCTGTACGTCTTTCCCAAAACATCCAAACTCAGACATCCTATCGAAAATTCCCATCCATATGTATGATATCCCAGTGATTTCTTATGCAATTTTATCTTGCAGGATTTCATTAAATAGTGCCAAGATGAGTTTGCAGAGTGAATATGGATCCACTTCTTGGGAACTCAGTGTTATTGTTGATCACCAGTACGAAGAAGAACAAAAGGAATTTGGCATTCGTGTATCAGGAGATCTCCACATAGGGGGAGTGATGCTCAGATTGGTAGAACAAATTAGTAAGTACAAAGTCCATCTGTTTCATAACAGAAATCTTGGTAGAAATCATAGCAAATGTATAATAAATAAATATGAAGCACTGAACAAGTAATACTCATTTAGGGCTCCTTTTACAAAGGTGCGCTAGCGTTTTTAACACACGCACTGGATTAGCATACGTTAGCCAAAAATCTACCGCCTACTCAAAAGGAGGCGGTAGTAGCTAGCACGCGCGGCAATTTAGCACACGCTATTCCGCGCATTAAGGCCCTAGCGTGGCTTTGTAAAAGGAGCCCTTCGTCTATGAAGCAAAGACCATACTGAGAATTCTGGGCATGAGATATGACATCGCTCTAATCCTATGAAACCAGCATTCCTACATATTAAACACATTTTGTACTTATCTGCAGTTTTTTAGAAGTCATAAGAACATAAGAAATGCCTCCGCTGGGTCAGACCCGAGGTCCATCGCGCCCAGCAGTACGCTCACGCGGCGGCCCAACAGGTCCAGGACCTGTGCAGTAAATTTCTATCTATACCCCTCTATCCCCTTTTCCAGCAGGAATTTGTCCAAACCTTTCTTAAACCCCAGTACTGTACTCTGCCCTATAACTTCCTCTGGAATTGTATTCCAGGTGTCCACCACACGTTGTGTAAAGAAGAACTTCCTAGCATTAGTTTTGAATTTGCCTCCTTTCAACTTTTCCGAATGCCCTCTTGTTTTTTATTTTCTGAAAGTTTGAAGAATCTGTCCCTCTCTACTCTCTCTATGCCTTTCATGATCTTGTAAGTCTCTATCATATCCCTTCTTAATCTTCTCTTTTCTAGGGAAAAGAGTCCCAGTTTTTCCAATCTCTCAGCGTATGAAAGGCTTTCCATCCCCTTAATCAGTCGTGTCGCTCTCCTCTGAACTCTCTCGAGCAATGCTATATCCTTCTTAAGGTACGGTGACCAATACTGGACGCAGTACTCAAGATGTGGACGCACCATTGCCCGATACAGCGGCAGGATAACTTCTTTCGTTCTGGTTGTAATACCTTTCTTGATTATACCTAGCATTCTATTCGCTCTCTTAGCGGCAGCTGCGCTCTGTGCTGTCGGCTTCATTGTCATGTCCACCATCACCCCCAAGTCCCTTTCTTGGGTACTCTCATTCAAAAACATCCCTCCCATCGCATAATTATACCTCGAGTTTTTGCTTCCCACATGCAATACTTTACACTTCCCAACATTGAATTTCATCTGCCATCTCTCTGCCCATTCCCCTAGTTTGTCCAAGTCTCTTTGCAATTCTTCGCAGTCCTCCTTTGTCCGAGCTCTACTAAATAGTTTGGTGTCCGCAAATTTTATTATCTCACACTTCGTCCCTGTTTCTAGATCATTTATGAATATGTTAAAAAGCAGTGGCCCGAGCACCGAGCCCTGCGGAACACCACTCGTGACCTTTCTCCAGTCTGAGTAGTGGCCCTTCACCCCTACCCTCTGTTTCCTACCTTCTAACCAGTTTCTGATCCATCTATGCACGTCTCCGTCCACCCCATGGTTCTTCAGTTTCCGGAGTAGACGTTCATGAGGCACCTTGTCAAAGGCTTTCTGGAAATCTAGGTATATGATGTCTATGGGGTCTCCTCTGTCCATTTGTTTGTTAATTCCTTCGAAGAAGTGCAGTAAGTTAGTCAGGCACGATCTTCCCCTGCAGAAACCATGTTGGCTGGTTTTCAGAAGTTCGTTTCTTTCAAAATGTTCATCGATGTTTTCTTTTATCAGTGCTTCCGCCATTTTCCCCGGAACCGAGGTCAGACTCACCGGTCTGTAGTTTCCCGGGTCCCCTCTTGATCCCTTTTTAAAGATGGGCGTAACGTTGGCTATCTTCCAATCCTCCGGAATCACACCTGTTTTCAGAGATAGGTTGCAAATTTGCTGCAGTAGTTCCGCTATTTCCTCCTTTAGTTCCTTCAGAACCCTTGGATGGATTCCATCCGGACCCGGCGATTTGTCAGTTTTTAGTTTTTCTATCTGCCTGCGCACCTCATCAAGGCTCACTTCCATGGATGTTAACTTTTGTGCTTGATTTCCCTTGAAGATTTGTTCAGGTTCCGGTATGTTGGTTGTGTCTTCGCTTGTAAATACCGATGAAAAGAACATGTTGGGCATGATAAAGAAAGGAATCTCGAGTAGATCGGAGAAAGTTATAATGCCGCTTTATAGGGCAATGGTCAGACCCCACTTGGAATACTGCGTCCAACATTGGTCTCCCTACCTAAAGAAGGATATAAAACTGCTGGAGAGGGTGCAGAGACGAGCAACTAAACTAGTGAAGGGTATGGAGAAACTGGAATATGAGGATCGACTTAAAACACTGGGATTGTTCTCCCTTGAGAAAAGGAGACTGCGTGGGGATATGATCGAGACCTTCAAAATACTGAAAGGAATTGACAAAATAGAGCAGAGAAGATTATTTACAATGTCCAATTTGACACGGACAAGAGGACATGAAATGAAGCTAAGGGGGGGCAAGTTCAGGACTAATGTCAGGAAGTTCTGCTTCACACAGAGAGTGGTTGACATCTGGAATACTCTCCCAGGGGAGATTATTGCGGAATCGACAGTCCTAGGTTTCAAAAGCAAACTAGATGCATATCTCCTTGAGATAGGCATATAAAGATATGGTTGGCTATAAAATAAGCCAGGTGAATACCTAGCAGGGCCTCCGCGTGTGCGGATCGCCGGACTTGATGGACCGAAGGTCTGATCCGGAGATGGCGCTTCTTATGTTCTTATGTTCTTATGACCTCTTTCTCTTCCTTCACCGCTCCCTTCCGGTCTCCGTCGTCCAGTGGTCCCATCTCCTCCCTAGCCGGCTGTTTCCCTTTAATATATCTAAAGAACGGCTTGAAATTTCGTGCTTCCCTGGCTAGCCTCTCTTCATACTCTTTTTTGGCTTTTCGAACCACACGGTGACATTCTTTTTGATAATATACCCATCAGCACGGAACCTACAGTTAAAATTCTTGGAGTGCTTTTCGATAATAACTTATCCTATCATGAACACATTTCTTCTATCGTTAAACATTGTTTCTATAAACTTCGACAGATAAGATCAATCTCCAAATTTCTCTATCCTTCCTCTTTAAAGATTTTAATCCATTCATTCATCATAACTAAAATCGACTACTGTAATGCCCTTTTTTTAAATATCAGCCAAAAAGAAAAAAGAAGACTGCAAATCATCCAGAACACGGCCATAAAGTTAATCTACAATGCAAAAAAATTCGATCACGTTTCCCCATTATTAATTGACGCGCATTGGTTACCAGTTAACCATAGGATCCTCTACAAACTGATGTTCCTAATTTTTAAGTCCCTCACATACAGCGAACCACAATTTATTTTAAAATCACTTATCCCATACAAACCCCAAAGATCTTTGCGCTCATCTAATCAAAATTTATTAACTGTGCCATCGTTAAAAATCATTGGAACAAGAAGAGCTGAGATGTTTACTGTTGCAGGTCCACAATGGTGGAATTCCCTTCCCCATTACATCAGAATAGAAAGTGATATCCTAATATTTAAAAAGCTTTTAAAATCTTATTTATTTAGGGACGCCTTCGATTTATAACTTAACTTAAGGACGCCTTTAATCAATTTTTATGCAAGAAAAGCTTTAAAATTTTACCCTACCTTTCGTTCTTTCCTGGTTTTTTGTTTTTTTTTTCTTCTTCCCCATTGTAACTTTACCCTCCTTCCCTATCTTTCATGTGAGTCATAATTGATTTTATTGTAATTAGGTTAAAGTTTCTATATTATATTATTATGTACATCGCCTAGAATTTCGAAATAGGCGATTCATCAAATGTGAAATAAAACTTGAGAAACTTGATACTTTCTGTGATCTTTCCAGTTTCCCTCAGATTTGTCCTTCTTCCATTTTCTGAATGAGTTTTTCTTATTGCCTATCGCTTCCTTCACTATTTTAGTTATCCACGCCGGGTCTTTTGTTCGACTCTTGTTGCACCCTTTTCTGAATTTGGGGATATACAGATTTTGCGCCTCGCTCACTGTATTCTTGAAAAAGGACCAGGCATGTTCTACCGTATGCCATTTTTTGGAAGTGTTCCTAAGTTTCTTCTTTACCATTCCTCTCATTGCTTCGTAGTTTCCCTTCCTGAAGTTAAAAGTTGTCGCTATGGTTCTCTTTCCTTTCAGTATTCCTATTTCCACCTTGAACTTGATCATATTATGATCGCTGTTTCCCAACGGTCCCACTACTTCCACTTCCTTTGCAGGTCCCCTTAGCCCATTTAGGATTAGATCCAGAGTGGCATTTCCTCTCGTCGGTTCTCTAACAAGCTGCTCCATGAAGCAATCTTGTACAGCCTCCAGAAAGTCTGCCTCCCTAGCGCATCTTGAGCTTCCAAGACTCCAGTCTATCCCAGGGTAGTTGAAGTCTCCCATAATAACTGTGTTACCGCTTTTGCATTCTCGCTTCATCTCGGCTTCCATTTCTTCATCGATTTCTCCGGTTTGTCCGGGTGGACGATAGTATAGACCTATCTTTATTTCAGGCCCTTTCCTTCCTGGTATTTTAACCCATAGCGATTCTAGCTTGTTGGCCGTCTCTGCTGTGTCCATTCTTGTCGATTGTATGCTTTCTTTTATGTATAGTGCTATTCCACCGCCTTTCTGTCCTAATCTGTCTTGGCGATAGAGTTTGTACCCCGGCAGTGCTGTATCCCATCTGCTTTCCTCATTCCACCATGTTTCAGAGATTCCAATGATGTCTATGTTCTCTGCAATGGCCATGGCTTCTAATTCTCCCATTTTGTTTCTTAGGCTCCTTGCATTAGTATATATGCAATTTAGCTCCTGGAATTTTGTTGCCTTCATTTCCTTTCCCTGTGCTTCGGTCATTAGATTCTTCTCTTTGGTTATGATCTTTCTAATCTCCTCTCCTTTGTTAGTCGACTCCTGTAATTTGTCACTTGTTTCATCCCAGCCTTTTTTCTCCTTAGTATCTTCACAAGATACCTTTTTCCGAATCATCGACGCTTGGTCGACTGTCGGCTTTCCCCTTCTTGTTAGTTTAAAGCATGTTCTATTCCTCTCTTGATGTTGTTTGCTAGAAGTCTAGTTCCCGCTGCGCTCAGGTGCAGTCCATCTCTCCTGTAGAGCTTGCTCTTGCCCCAGAACGTCGTCCAGTTCCTCACGAAGTGGAATCCTTCTTCCTCACACCATCTCCTCATCCATGCATTTATTGATTGTAGTTCCTCTTGCCTTTTCACATCTGCCCTCGGCACCGGTAGGATCTCTGAGAACGCTATCTTCTGGGTCCTCATCTTCAGCTTCCTTCCCAGAATCTTGAACTGTTCTATCAGTGTGTTTCTTCTGTAGTCCCTCCTGCTGACATCGTTCGTCCCGATGTGGATCATTACTGTAGTCTCTTCCGTCTCCGCTCCTTCCAGGATCTTTCCAATTTTGTCCACGATGTCCTTGGCTCTCGCTCCCGGGAGGCAGGTCACCAGTCGGTCCTCTCTCCCTCCTGCTATGTGGCTGTCCACATGCCTCAGGATCGAGTCCCCCACTAGGATCGCTGACTTTCCCTTCTTCAATGTTCACTTCGGTCTCAGGTCGATGTCCTCGGTATGCTTCTCTCTTTCTTCTTCTGGGCATCGACTGGTCAATTTCTCGCCGGCGGTGTCTTCTTTGTGGTCTTCTGTTTCTTGCTCTCCCTTCGATGTTGGTGTAACTTCTTCTTTCATCTGAAGTTCGTTCTCTTCCACCCTCTTTCTGTATGCCTCCTCAATGAATTTCTCGAGTTCCCTGACTTCCTCCTCGATGTGCCTTTCGCTCATGAAGTCTTCAGTTGTCCTGATTGGGTCCCCCGTGGTGTAAAGTCCTTCTAGCTCCTGTATCTTGTCCTCTAGTCGCTTGACTTCCTTCTTCAAGCTTTCCAGCTCCTGACACCGACCGCATACATACGACTGTCTCCCCGAGGGGAGGTAGTCATACATATGACAGTCGGTGCAGAACACTGGAAAGCTCATCTTCTGGTTTCCCTCTACTTTCATAGTCGTTCCTACTTTAATATAACACTTAAGACTACGTGTTCCTTGTGTGCCTGCTTCCTTCTGAGCCTTCTTCTTGTGTGTGTTGCCTTCGCTCTACCTTACTATACTTTGTTTGTGCGTTTGTTCCTTGTGAGCCTGCTTCTTTCTGCACCTGCTTCTTGCCTTACTGCCTACTTCTTGTGTGTGCTGTGTTTGTTCTACCTTACCTTACTGTTGCTTGTGTGTGTTCGTTCCTTCTGCGCCTGCTTCTTCTGTACCCTTCAGTCTTTCCCTGGTGCTCCTGGGTGTAGTAACTTGGCCCTTCTTGAGGCCCTTCGCAAAGGCGCTCTCGCTAAGGCGAGCGCCTTTGCCGGGCGCCGAACGGCTGGGCGCCGCTGGCTCCTCCCCTTTAAGGGGGAGTCCGGCGCTGCCTGTGACGCATGGGGGGGGCGGAGCGAACTCTCGCCGCTACCCCGAGCCTGCTGTCCTCCTAACTACTTCCTTCGGTGCTCGGCACCGACGCTGCCTGCCTCCTCTCAGAGCAGTGAACAACCGCTTCCTGCTCCCCTTCTCAACTCTCTCTTCGGCACCGCGTGTACCGCGCTGGCTCCTCCCCTTTAAGGGGGAGTCCGACGCTGCCTGTGACGCGTGGGGGGGGGGCGGAGCGAACTCTCGCCGCTACCCCGAGCCTGCTGTCCTCCTAACTACTTCCGACGCTGCCTGCCTCCTCTCAGAGCAGTGAACAACCGCTTCCTGCTCCCCTTCTCAACTCTCTCTTCGGTCCTTTGCTTCAGAGATAAATGTCCCTGTTGTGTAGCCATCAGACATTCCATTTTAAAAATATGATAAAGAGATTCCCACCAGAAAGTGTACGTTAACTGATCCCAGTTTTTCCAATTCCTCAAGATAAGTTGTATGGCAACCCCTGTCATTATAAAAAGAAGTTTGTTGTTACAAGAAGATATTTGGCTTTTAGCCCTCGTTAACGTACCAAATAGGATGGTATCGTATGTCAATGCCACTGGATTTTCCAATATTTTTTTCACTTGATCCCAGATGGATCTCCAAAATTTAAGTATCAAGGGACAATAGTACAACAAATGATCCAATGTCCCTACTTTGAGATGACCTCTTATTGTAAACCGCCTTCAACTATTATGGCTTTGGCGGTATATAAGAATAAAGTTATTATTATTATAAAAGGGATGGAACTCCTCTCGTATGAGGAAAGACTAAATCTAATCTAATCTTCTATTTGTCACACATACCTATTCAGGCTCTAGGCGACATTCAGAGAGGGGTTGAAATGCCAAAATGCCAAAAATAAAAGTCCATCTGCTAAAAACATTCATATCCTGATTTTGGAAAGTCAGAAATTGGACATTTCACACTGCAGTTCATCCAGATCGTAAAAGGGTGTGTTGGGTAGGACGAAGGAGGTCCCAAAAGTAGGACGGCCAACAGGGATTTTCAAATGGGAAGAAACACCTATGTCTGAAAAGAAAGATGTTTTTATCTAGACCTGTTTCAGTCACGTCCAAGCTACAAAAGTTTGCTCTAATTGAGCAGCTGACCACTGGCTGGATTAAGACATGACCCCTCCTTAATCCCCCAGTGGTTGTTGTCCCCTTCCCTCTCTCCTGAAAGTAAAACTGGAAATGAAAACCAAGCTGTATGTCAGCTGCAGGAATAGATATTATACAAAGCAGTAACTAGATCATAAGAGTAACATTGGTTATCCCAGGACAAGCAGGCAGCATATTCTTGACTGATGGGTGACGGCACCGACGGAGCCCCGGTACGGACAATTTTAGAGTGATTGCACTCTAAGAACTTGGAAAGTTATAGCAGGCCGCACCACGCAAGCGCGAGTGCCTTCCTGCCCGACGGAGGCGCGCGGTCCCCAGTTTTTTAGTTTCCGCGGAGCTAAGAAGTCGCACTTTTCAACGGCTGTTGAAAATATTTTTTTCTGTCGCCTTCCCGCTCGTGTAATCTTTTTGGAAATTATATTTCCTTTTTTTCTTTTATTATTTTCTTTCAAAAAAAAAAACAAAAAACAGTTTTTTTCTTTTTTCTTCATTTCGTCTGTTTTGCCCCGACGGGGCCTGCTGCCACCATCGAGGCCTCGGCCTTCAATTTGGCAGAAGCCGTTTTTCCTTTCATGCCCCCCCAGCCAGGTTTTAAAAAGTGCCAGCGGTGTGCACGGCCTATCTCTCTTACGGACCCGCACAATTGGTGCTTACAGTGCCTGGGTCCAGAGCATCAGGCTTCTACCTGCACCCGCTGTGCCACTTTGAAAAAACGTACATTAAAAAACCGACAAATCCAACAACGTTTGCTTTTCGGTGCCGATATGTCTGACCCTGCGGCATCGACACCGGCATCGGCACCACTTCAGTCAGCACCCACTTCATCGACGCCGCACGACACCGCGCCGGCGTCGCAACACTCAGGTAAGCCGGCTAAGAAGCCATCTCCGCTGGAGCGTCCTCCGGTCTCGATGGCAGCGAGCCCAGTCCTGCCGACCACGAGGCGCCCGCGGAAGCGCTCCGCCCCTATTGAGGTGAGTCCCTCGACCTCGGGCTCCTCATCCTCGGGGCGTCGAGCGGCACCGCAGGTACCGCAGAAGAAAAAGGCGGTACCGGTGCCCTCTCTGGACGAGCGCATTGCAGCCGTCCTGCAGGTGCAGCTCAAGGAGCAGTTGCAACAGCTCCTTCCTGCTCTCCTGGCACTGAGCCTTCCAGTCCCGGTCTGGTCTGAGCCCCCGGTACCGACAGTGAAGCAACCTCTTTTGTCCATGTCCACTTTGTCAGTACCGGTCCACTCCGCTTCTTCGGCCTCGATGCCAATCCTCGCACCGGAACCGAGAGCTCATCACCAGGCTGTTCAGACTGCGGCACCGATACAGCCTGTAACATCTCCCGGTACCGTGTCTATGAGGTCGGGTAAGTCGGCACGCAAAACCCGACACCTGGAACCCTCCACTCCGGAGTCTCGAGACCGTAGCTCCCATATTAGGGACCCTGATCTGTGGGGGGACTCCGAAGAGCCTTTTCTTTCTGAGGGTGAGTGTTCCTCGGATGAGGATGATCCTGCTGCTCCTGATCCATCCTCCAAACAGGATTCTACATCTTTCACTTCCTTCCTGAAAGATATGTGTGAATCTCTGTCTATTCCTTTGGAGGCTGAGTCTAAAAAATCCAAAGCCTTCCTTGATGCACTGGATTTTGACCAGCCTCCAAAGGAATTTCTCAAACTTCCCCTCCATGACATCTTGAGGGAAACTTTTTATAAGAATCTGGAGACTCCTTTAACCATCCCTGGAGCCCCTCGTAAATTAGATTCTTTATACAAAGTGATTCCTATCCCTGGATTTGATAATCCGTAGCTTCCGCATGAATCTCTTCTTGTGGAATCTACGCTTAAGAAGTCTACAGGAGCTAGTGTATACGCTTCTGTCCCTCCTGGCAGGGAAGGTAAAGCCATGGACAAGTTTGGTAAAAGATTATACCAGAATGCCATGCTAGATAACAGATCTGGTAATTATGCTTTCCATTTTTCTTTTTATCTCAAGCATCTTCTTACCACCATGGCTTCTTTTGAAAAGTACCTTCCTGAACGAAAACGACCAGCTTTTCACCACTGCTCGTCTTCTCTCTTCCAGCTCCGTAAGTTTCTGGATCGATCAATTTATGACACATTTGAACTTACCACCAGAGCGACGGCCATGTCTGTGGCTATGCGTCGCCTTGCTTGGCTCAGGGTGTCGGAGCTTGATGTCAACCATCAAGATCGGTTGGCTAATGCTCCATGCCTGGTGGATGAACTTTTGGGGGAATCCATGGACTCTACCACCCAAAAGCTGTCCGCCCATGAAACGAGATGGGATACTCTGCTGAAAACCAAAAAGAAGGCTCCACCGGCGCGGCCTTTCAGACAACAGTCGGCCTATCAACGCCGTTATGTGGCTCGTCCCTTGCCATCAGCTGCCCAACAACCTAGGCGTCAACGTCAGCAACAACGGCAGGCTCCTAGGCCACCGCAGCAGCAACCTGTGAAACCTCCTCCACAGCAAAAATCCACACAGCCCTTTTGACTTAGTTCTCCAGGGCATAGCCAGCTTCCTACCATCTGCCCACCTACCTCAACCTATAGGTGGCCGACTTTCTTTTTTCCTCAGCCGTTGGGAAATCATCACCTCAGATCAATGGGTCCTCAACATCATCCGCCACGGCTACTCTCTCAATTTTCAGACACTTCCTGCCCAAAGTCTGCCAAGAGAGTCTGCTTTGAACACTCCTCAGTCTTCCCTCCTTCTTCAGGAGGTTCAATCCCTCCTCCTTCTGAACGCCATAGAGGAAGTTCCTCTAGATCAGAAGGGACAGGGATTCTACTCCCGTTACTTTCTAGTCCCCAAAAACACAGGAGATCTCAGACCCATTCTAGATCTTCGCGATCTCAACAAATGCTTGGTCAAAGAAAAATTCAGGATGCTTTCTCTGGCCACTCTTTACCCTCTTCTCAATCAGGGCAACTGGCTATGCTCCCTCGATCTCAAAGAGGCATACACTCACATACCGGTCAATCTGGCCTCCAGACAGTACCTCCGCTTCATGATCAATCATTGTCATTACCAATACAAGGTGCTGCCCTTCGGTCTTGCCTCCTCTCCAAGAGTGTTCACCAAATGTCTGATTGTGGTGGCTGCCTTTCTACGCTCTCACCACCTTCAAGTCTTTCCTTATCTGGACGATTGGTTAATCAAGGCCAATTCATCTCAGACAGTACTCCTGGCCACCAACCAAACCATCCTGTTTCTACAACTTCTGGGGTTCGAGATCAACCTACCCAAATCTCATCTCATCCCCACTCAGAGACTTCAATTCATTGGAGCGGTGCTGGACACAGTCCTCATGAGAGCATTCCTGCCGTCCAACCGTCTTCAAACTCTTCAATCTCTATGTCAGCAGGTACTTCCACAATGTTCCATCTCTGCCAAGCAAATGATGATACTCTTGGGTCACATGGCATCCACAGTTCATGTCACACCCTTCGCACGTCTTCACCTGCGTACTCCTCAATGGACCCTAGCTACCCAGTGGTCCCAAGCGACGGATCCTTGCTCACGACACATATCTGTGACATCATCTCTTCGTCAGTCTCTACAATGGTGGTTGATATCCTCCAATCTCTCCAGAGGTCTTCTGTTCCATCTACCTCCTCATCAACTTGTCATCACCACCGACGCCTCCCCTTATGCCTGGGGAGCTCATCTGAACGAATTCCAAACTCAAGGACTTTGGACGGCCCAGGAAATGAAACATCACATCAATTTCCTGGAACTCAGAGCGATGTTTTATGCCCTCAAGGCCTTTCAACATCTTCTCTTTCCTCAGGTCCTCCTGCTGTGCACAGACAATCAGGTTGCGATGTACTACATCAACAAGCAGGGTGGGACAGGTTCTCGCATCTTGTGCCAGGAAG
Source organism: Geotrypetes seraphini (assembly GCF_902459505.1). Lineage (NCBI taxonomy): Eukaryota > Metazoa > Chordata > Amphibia > Gymnophiona > Dermophiidae > Geotrypetes > Geotrypetes seraphini. The sequence goes on from NC_047086.1 coordinate 318,284,378, forward strand.
CCCAGAAGATTTGGGCTTGGGCCACAGATCACCAACTATTCCTGAAAGCTATCTACATTCAGGGAGAACATAATTCTTTAGCGGACAAGCTCAGCAGAATTCTCCAGCCTCACGAGTGGACACTCGATCCTTTAACTCTACAGTCCATCTTCGCTCAGTGGGGCACTCCTCAGATAGACCTCTTTGCAGCTCCTCACAATCACCAGCTGCCCCTATTCTGCTCCAGACTCTACTCTCCTCACCGTCTGGCAGCGGATGCATTTCTCCTCGATTGGTCCAATCTGTTCCTGTACGCTTTCCCTCCTCTGCCTCTCATGTTAAGAACCTTGTTCAAGCTCAAGAGGGACTGAGCCACCATGATTCTGATTGCTCCACGGTGGCCCAGGCAACATTGGTTCTCCCTTCTACTTCAACTCAGTTCCAGGGAGTCTTTTCTTCTTCCACTGTTTCCTTCTCTGCTTACGCAACATCAGGAGACCCTTCTGCATCCCAACCTTCAGTCTCTGCACCTGACAGCTTGGTTTCTCTCGGGCTGACTTCTCATGATACTCTTTTGTCTCAGCCCGTTCGTTCCATTCTGGATGCCTCCAGGAAACCGGCCACTCTGCAATGTTACCATCAGAAGTGGACACGGTTTTCTTCCTGGTGTCTTCTTCATCATCATGATCCCACTTCCCTTGCAGTGGAGACTTTGTTGGATTATCTTCTTTCTTTGTCTGACTCTGGCCTCAAATCTACTTCCATCAGAGTCCACCTCAGTGCTATTGCTGCTTTTCATGAGCCAGTTCATGGAAAACTTCTCTTGGCTCATCCCTTGGTGTCCAGATTCATGCAGGGTCTTTTTAATGTGAAACCACCTCTCAAAGCCCCTCCTGTAATCTGGGATCTCAATGTGGTTCTTTCCGCCTTAATGAAGCCTCCATTTGAACCTTTGGCTACCGCTCCTTTCAAGTTTCTCACTTGGAAGGTACTTTTCCTTATTGCTCTTACCTCTGCCAGGAGGGTCAGTGAGCTACATGCACTAGTTGCAGATCCACCTTTTACGGTCTTTCATCATGACAAGGTGGTTCTGCGTACACATCCAAAGTTTCTCCCTAAGGTTGTCTCTGAATTCCATCTCAACCAATCCATTGTTCTGCCTGTCTTCTTTCTGAAACCTCACTCTCATTCTGGAGAACAGGCTCTACATACTTTGGACTGTAAGAGGGCTCTAGCTTACTATTTAGAGCGTACTAAGCCCCACAGATCAGCTCCCCAACTCTTTCTGTCCTTTGATCCGAATAAATTGGGACGTCCTGTTTCTAAACGTACGTTGTCTAATTGGCTGGCAGCGTGTATTTCTTTCTGTTATGCTCAGACCGGACTGACACTGGAAGGTTCTGTCACGACCCATAGAGTTCGAGCTATGGCAGCATCTGTAGCTTTCCTCCTCTCCACGCCTATTGAGGAAATCTGCAAGGCTGCTACTTGGTCCTCAGTTCATACTTTTACATCTCATTATTGTCTGGATGCTTTCTCCAGACGGGATGGACACTTCGGCCAATCTGTTTTACAAAATTTGTTTTCCTAATGGCCAACCTTCCCACCATCCCTCTTTTTGTTAGCTTGGAGGTCACCCATCAGTCAAGAATATGCTGCCTGCTTGTCCTGGGATAAAGCACAGTTACTTACCGTAACAGGTGTTATCCAGGGACAGCAGGCAGATATTCTTGCGTACCACCCACCTCCCCGGGTTGGCTTCTTAGCTGGCTTATCCTAACTGGGGACCGCGCGCCTCCGTCGGGCGGGAAGGCACTCGCGCGTGCGCGGTGCGGCTTGCTAGAACTTTCCAAGTTCTTAGAGTGCAATCACTCTAAAATTGTCCGTACCGGGGCTCCGTCGGTGCCATCACCCATCAGTCAAGAATATCTGCCTCCTGTCCCTGGATAACACCTGTTATGGTAAGTAACTGTGCTTTATTGCAGTGGATTGTGCACCTAGCGACCTGGGTTCAAGTCCTGCTTAAACTTTTTTTTTTTTTTATTGTTATAATTTTGAGGCTTTCAGAAACAGAAAAATGCCTATTGCACCTAAATATATGTCACCTGCAAGCTTAAAGGCTATTGAAGTAGTGTACATTAGGTACAGTAGCTATATTTCAGGTTCTGGAGGGATTACATTAAAAAAAAAAGAACATAAGAATTGCCGCTGCTGGGTCAGACCATTGGTCCATCGTGCCCAGCAGTCTGCTCATGCAGTGGCCCTTAGGTCAAACACTAGTGCCCTATTTGAGTCTAGCCTGACTTGCGTATGTTCTGTTCCAGTAGGAACTTATCCAACCTTGTCTTGAATCCCTGAAGGGTTCTTTCCCCTATAACAGCCTCCGGAAGAGCGTTCCAGATTTCTTCCTTTCTAGGTGAAGAAAAACTTCAGCGAGTGCCCTCTCGTTCTCTTTACCTCGTTCTCTCTTTCTCTACTAAGTCTATTCCCTTCAATATCTTGAATGTCTCAATCATGTCTCCTCTCAGTCTCCTCTTTTCAAGGGAGAAGAGGCCCATTTTCTCTAGCCTCTCATTGTACAGCAACTCCCCTAGTCCCTTCACCATTTTTGTCGCTCTTCTCTGGACCCTTTCAAGTAGTACTATGTCCTTTTTCATGTACGGCGACCAGTGTTGGACGCAGTATTTCAGGTGGGAGTGTACCATGGCCCGGTATAATGGCATGATAACCTTTTCAGATCTATTTGTGATCCTCTTCTTAATCATTCCTAGCATTCTGTTTGCCCTTTTCGCCACCGCCACGCATTGCGTGGACGGTTTCATTGACTTGTCTACAAGTACTCCCAAGTCTTTCCTGGGGGCTCTCTTCAAGTATAGCACCGGCCATCCTGTATTCGTGCGTATGATTTTTGTTACCGACATGCATCACCTTGCACTTATCCACGTTGAACCTCATTTGACATTTTGCTGCCCATTCCTCGACCGTATTTATGTCTCTTTGTAGGTCTTCACAATCCTTCTGTGTCCTCACTACTCTGAATAACTTTGTATCGTCCGCAAATTTAATCACCTCACTCGTCGTGCCAATTTCTAGGTCGTCTATAAATATATTAAAGTGCACAGGCCCGAGCACCAAACCCTGCGGCACTCCACTCGTGACCCTTTTCCAGTCTGAGTATTGTCCATTCACCCCCACACTCTGTTTCCTATCCACCAACCAGTTTTTAATCCATGTGAGTATATCACCCTCGATTCCATGGTTCACAATTTTTCAAAATAGGCATTCATGCAGAACCTTGTCGAACGCCTTCTGAAAATCTAGATATACGATGTCGACCGTGTCACCCTTGTCTATCTGCCCATTTACTCCTTTGAAGAAGTGCAGTAAGTTTGTCAAGCAAGATCTTCCTTTACTGAAGCCGTGCTGGCTGGTCTTCATCAGTTTGTGTCTGTCAAGGTGATCAATGATGCGGTCCTTTATCAGTGCCTCTACCATCTTTCCCGGTACCGAAGTCAGACTCTGGCCTGTTTTCAGGATCTCCCTTTGAAGATCGGTGTAACATTCGCCACTTTCTAGTCTTCCGGAATCTTTCTCGATTTGATCGACAGATTGGCTATCAGTTGGAGCAGTTCAGCTATAACCCCTTTTAATTCCTTGATTAATCTTGGGTGGATGCCGTACGGTCCCGGAGATTTATCATTTTTAAGCCTAGCAATCTATCTGCATACCTCTTCTAGAAACACTAAACTAATCCTCTGTTCTGTAGGACTGTTCATGTCCCTGGTTTTTATATCATTCAGAAGCTGGATGTTTTCCATGCAAAAGCAACTATTTCAAAGCCATTATTGAATAGGAAATGTAGATGTTTTTCCTGTTTGATTATGGCCAAGTGATAGGAGGTTTTTTTGTACATTATGAGCAGGACTTTTTTTTATACTTAAACTTGTTTTTGAAAATGCCCCTCCACAATAGATTGATTTGTTTCTTGAAAGAGTATTAAGTGATGTCTTAAATATAAAATGTATTTAATTTGTATTGCACTTATTGAAAATATTGAAAATGAATAAAGAATTTAAAAAAAAGAAAATGCCCCTCCATATATGCTATTTAGTATGGATTTTGATGTGCTTTTTCTAAGATAGTTAAGATTTACCTTTTACGTATATATGTGCAGTGCCATTTTAGACAAGTTGTGGAACTGGGAATATGCCACAGGATCCAATATTCAGTGCTATATAACCGACCGGGAACGCAGCTTGGAGGCACCTAAATGGAGGTTCTCACTTACAGAATTACCCCTATGGTTTTATGCTCCTGCCTTTACCTACACACTGCAGGCGGAATTCTGTAAGGAGCCACTTTATTTTAAGGTGGCAAGGGTGCTTGTAAATGACAGTATTCTAGACCAGTGCTTGTCAACCCAGTCTTTGAGGCACACTAGTCCCGTCAGTGAAAATGCATGAGATAGATTTGTATGCACTGCTTCTTTGGTATGTAAATCCATCTCATGCATATTCAAAGTGGATATCCTGAAAACCTGATCTTTGATTGGGTTGACAAGCACTAGTGTAGACATTTATACACATAACTAGGCACTTACCAGTTTAAAGAATCTCTTATAGAATACCAATTAGCAGAAAACCATACGTCATGTTTTGATGGCACGCACTTTGCTGGTGGGTATGTGCATGGGCAGCATGTCTGGAGCATACAAATAAATTATAGTACAGTAAAACCTTGGATTGCAAGTAACTTGGTATGCAAGTGTTTTGCAAGACAAGCAAAACATTGTATTAAATTTTAACTTGATATACAAGCAAGGTCTTGCAATACAAGTACATACAGTATACACATGTCACATCATCACAACTGAGCCGATGGTTCTTTTATCTCTGACACTGCAGGAGTGTAGTGACTTCTAAAAGAATGAGGTCTTGCAATACGAGTACATACAGTATTTTGTATCAAAGTTTTTAGGTTGTGGAACGAATCGTTGAGTTTCCATTATTTCTTATGGAGAAATTTGCTTTGATATACGAGTGTTTGGGATTACAAGCATGGTTTTGGAACAAATTATGCTCATAAGCCAAGGTTTTACTGTACTTTATAATATTCTGCATGCTCTAGCTAATATCTTGGAGTGGGTATTTACACTAGCTATAGAACTGTTGTAAGCATTCACATCTTTAATGTAAACATGTTTTCTGCCACTTGCACTAGCTTTCTATAAAAAAAAGGAATAGGTATCTGCTTTTCTTCATAGAATCAACTTGAATCAGGTGTCTGTTTATCCACTTATCCTAGGTGCATCTAGGTTAATAGTGCAAGAAGGCACCTATCTTTCACTATTTTATAAAGATCATAGGCCCCGCCCACAGGAGGAGCCTAAGGCTCCCGGGCCTATTCTGATTGGCCCAGGCACCTCAGGCTCCACCTGTGGGCGGGGTTTCGGCCACCTGGGCCAATCCGGCCCCATTCTGGAGCCGGCTGGCCTGCCGGATGGGCGGGCTTGGCACCCATCTGTCTGGCAAACGATTTGAGGTACAGGGAAGGGGGTGGTGGTGAGGGGGTCGCGGGTCAGCAGGGGGGCCAATTGGGGGCTCAGGGGGGCAGATGTTGGGAAGGGGGTTGTGTCGAGGGCAGGAGGGCCTGGGATCCCTCCTGCCCCTATTGTAGTGGGGGGTGGGGGATAGGGGGGTCTGCCTGGGCAGGAGGGGTTGGATTCCCTCCTGTCCGATCGTGTAGGGGGGTGGGGGGCGAGAGGCCAGGAGGGCTTGGGCTCCCTCCTGCCCCAAACGTAATCGGCGGGGGGGTTGCGGATCGCTGGGGCCAGGAGGGCTTGGGTTCTCTCCTGGCCCGATGTTGTCGCAGGGTGCCGCGGCTGGCGGGGCAGGAGGGCTTAGGCTCCCTCCTGCCCCGATGTTGTCGCAGGATGCCGCGGGTGCCAGGGGCAGGAGGGCTTGGGCTCCCTCCTGCCCTGATGTTGTCACGGGGTGCTGCAGGTGTCTGGGGCAGGAGGGCTTGGGTTCCCTCCTGCCTGACCGTAATCTAGGGGGGAGGGGTTAGGGATCGCGGGGCAGGAGGGCTTGGGTTCCCTCCTTCCCCAATGTCGGGGGGGAGGGTTTGGGGTGGATTCTGTAACCGGTGTTGTTTTTGACAGACACTGGTTACAGACTCCAGCTTTTAGGCGAAGGACTGGCTCCTTCGCCTAAAAGCCCTTGTGTTGGACGTTTTGGGCTTGGGCATTTTTTTGGTTCATTATGGGGTATAAGTGTAGACGTCGTTTCAGTACAAGTGTAGATATAGTGGTGGTCTGGGCGTTTAAACAGCTGAATGTAGAGGCAGGCTATTATCAAAACAAGGACATTTGTTTTGGTTATGGACACTTTCCCTGCTTCTGCTTTCAACATTTAAGGCCTTAGGCCAAAAAGGGACTTAGACGTTTTTTTTGATTATGCCCCTCTATACATTTACATGGATGTCTCAAATAAAAGGTAGCCCCCAAAGATGTAACCCCAGGTTTCAAAAGAAGAAATTCACGGCGACGCTTCTGTGTCTCCCTTGTAAAATCAGGAAACATCTGTACTTTACAACCAAGAAAAACTTTTTGTCTGTTTTTAAAGTAAAGTCTTAGCAACCATGTTTTATCCAACGGAAGCGCAACAGTTATAATCAAAGTTGCTGGTAATGCTAGGTCCTTATCAGAAGTCTCTAGTAATTCTGAAACATTTAAAGTTTGTTGAACCAAATTTTTTTGCTACTCTACAGAAGCTTTCATAGGTAAATAATAAACACGTGAGAATACTTCTCTGATACTTCTAAAATTTCCACTAAATATCTAGGGCTCCTTTTACAATGGTGTGCTAGCGTTTTTAGTGCACGCACCAGATTAGCGCGCGCTACCCATTTTGAACATCGACCAGGCAGGCCATTTCTTATTAATCACTGATTCCTGAAGATCTCATTCATTGCAATTCATAACTTTATTAAAAGCTTCCACAACAGCCTTGCATGACTGGAAGTTTTAAGTCCTAAATGGGCTTTTACTCTCAACAAAATGCTTAGAATATTTGCAAACCAAGATCTGTATGATTGCCATGTCATTTCTGCTATTTTATGGTTTTTATAGATGTATCTCAAGATTGGTCAGACTATGCTCTTTGGTGGGGCCAAAAGAACTGTTGGCTACTGAAAACGCATTGGACATTGGACAAATACGGAGTTCAAGCTGATGCCAAATTGCTCTTTACAACTCAGCACAAGTTATTGCGACTTCGTTTGCCAAACATGAAAACAGTGAGGCTGAAGGCTAGCTTTTCATCGGTTGTCTTCAAGGCTGTTACAGAGATCTGTAAATACTTAAGTAAGTAAAACCTAACTGAACATTACAGTTCAATATGCAAACATTTTCATTCAGGTTTGCTGCCAACAGTAGCAAAAAGGGGCAAAGAGAATGGGCTTCCAATCAGAAATATGCAAAATCAAAGCATGCTTCTGTCTTTGAACGGGACCGTCCCATTTTTAATTACTTTGTCCTGTTGTCCTGAAGCACACCTGAAATGTTCCATTTTCAGAGCACAGGATTTCTTCCTGCTTCCCCGACGCAGCAACACCAAGGCGCGTGCGGCGACTGAACTGTACAAGCGCCGGACCTACAAGCTTTCCCCCCCCCCCAATGCCTATTTTGACATCGGAGAAGAAGTTCCGGGCCAGCGATTGGCTTGCCCAGAACTTCCTCTCCGACGTCAGAATTGACATTGGGGGAGGAGGTGGGAAGGTTTGTAGGCCCGGCGCTTGTGAAGTGCAGTCACTGTACACACCTTCGTGTTGCTGTGTCAGGGAAGCAGGGTGCATCGGAGAAGCAGGGTGGCTTGGCTTGGCGTGAGGGGGGAGGGTGCGTCGGGATGCAGGGGAAGCAGGGTGGCATTGCTTGGCTTGGTTTGGCTTGGCTTGGGAGGGCGGGGGAAGCAGGCTGTGTCGGGGAAGCAGGGTGGCTTGGGGGAAGGGAGAGAGAAAAAGAAAGAAAGGGGGGCAGGGAGAGAGAAAGAAAGAAATGAAAGAAAGGATGCACAGTCTGAAGGATGTGCAACCAGACAACAAAGGTAGGAAAAATTATTTTATTTTAAATTTAGTGATTAAAATGTGTCAGTTTTGAGAATTTTTATCTGCTGTCTATATTTTGCGCTATATTTAATGGGGTCCAGAATCCGGAGGTCCTGTCCAATTTTGAGGAAAAAAATAAATGGTTATGTTAGTCTTGACCATGTATGAGGTAGAACAAGAGTAAATTATAGATGAGAAAGAAGATAGCACCTTTGGAAGAAAGGAACTGTGATTATAATTAAAACAGTTTATATATTATAATGCAAGTAAGTATTTTGTATTACCATGTGGTGCCAGGAAAAAGAGGGTGGATTGTGATATCCGGGTTTTACTTCCATTGAAAGCAATGGAAGTAAAACATGGATGTCTCAATCTGTCCTCCTTTTTCTTGAGCCATATGATAACCCTATATGTGGAGTAATGGTGGGTTCAGTAACTTTCCCAGAGTCACATGGAGTTGCAGTGGGGATTTCCTTGGTTCTTATGCTGCTGTACTGACCATTTCACTACTTCCTCACTTCAGAAAGAGTAGAGAAAGGTAAAGAATGGGGGGGAAAGATACTGGTAGGGAGAATACAAAGGGAAAGAATGAGAATCTTAGAAAAGGAACGAGAGAACTGAGGGAGGAAACATTGGGAACCAAAATAATGACAGACTGAGGGCCAGGATTAGAGAAAGAAAACAGCTTGGGGAGAAAAAGAAAGAGAGAGAGACTGAGTGCAGCACCAACACAGGGGAAAAAATACATACTTACAGACTAAGGGGCTCATTTTCAAAAAAGTTAGACGTCCAAAAGACAGCATAAACTGGCACTTGGATGTCTTACGAGTCAAAACATCCAAGTGGGCATTGTCGAAACTGATTTTCCAGACTTTTTTCTGGTTGTTTTGTCTCCAGTGTGTCTAAATCTTAAGAGGCCGTTTAGAGGTATGTTTTGGGCGGGCTTAGGACTTGGACGTCCTGCGGGGATAATCAAACTTTTAACTAAACAATCGGAACGTCATTTAGGTGTTTGGAGCTAGACCTGTTTTAAAAAAATGAATAAGGGTCAAAAAGGTGTCTACCAGATGACCACTGGAGAGATTTAAAGCATGGCCCCCCCTTACTCCCCCCAGTAGTCACTGACTCCCTCCACCCAAAGATGTGAAAAAACAGTATATTCCAGCCTGTATTACAGCTTCAAATAGTCACACAGACAGCTGAGAAGAGCAGAGGTGCACTCTTGGGAGCCATGCAATGAATGTCACATTTAAAGTCTCGAGTACACATGTCACTATAACCTGCTTATATTGCATAGTGAGCCCTCCAAAACCCACCCCAAACCTACTGTACCTACATGACACCTGCGGGCTTAAGGGCTATTGTTGTGGTGTACAGGTGTGGGTGGGTTTTCGACTGCTCACTATGCAATATAATAAGCAGGTTATAGTGACATGTTCCTGGGACATTTAAATATGACATTCACTGCAATACCTCCTAGAATGCTGCTCTGCTCAGATGTCTGTGTGGCTAGATTGCTAAGAATTCTGGATATTTCAATGTCCCAATAGCTTATTTTTGCACGTTTTTCATTTGAACAACTTTGTATTTGAAAATGGCCAAAACGTCTAGATAGGTCATTCTCATATATTAGAGTTGTCTTGCTGTTTTGAAAATGGATATTTTTTTCTACTGGATTTCTGAACGTCTTTCCCAAAACATCCAAACTCTGACGTCCTATTGAAAATGCCCCTCCATGGGTGGAGCAGAAGAGGCAGAATAAAAATATTAGCAAAGAATGTAGAACTATTAAAAACCAACCCCCACCTTACATCCATATTCAGTGAGACTTAGCTGTCTGGGTACGACTCCCAGCTAGCTAAGTCCCATTTGCCTGTATATCTGCCGATATTCAGCGGGAGAAACACTTCTCCTTCTAAATTTGCGGGTTTAATACCCGCAAATTCGATTATTTGCGATTTTTCCCTGCTACATTTTAAAGGCTGCCCGGCCCTCCCAAGACCTTACAAAACATTCAAAAACTATAGTAAAATATTTTACTAAAACATTCAAAAACTAAAGTGCTGATCCCTTCCAAGCTCAGTTACGAATAGATAGCAAGAGCCAACAGTGAATGACTGTTATATTATGTCCATGTAGCCTATTACTTAATCAGTTTTCCTGTTCTAAATGGTACAGATATTAGGCGATCAGAAGAGCTGTCGTTATTTAAACCATCAGAAGATTCTGTGAAAAAGAAAAAGAAGAAAGAGAGCAAAGACCCAGTAATCGAGGACATCATGAATTTGGACAGTTCTCCAGTGATATCAGGATCACTAGGTAAGAGCATTGAAATGGTTTTAAGAAATCCGGTTTTTCTGAATAAAAAACAACTAACTCAGTCCTTGTTCGCCAGCAGATCTCCTAATAAAGGCATATTCTCAAAGAAAACTGACATCTTAACAAATGTTCTCCTCTGTACATCTAATATAATAAAACGCTAGGCCGCACATGCGCAGTCCTATCGCGTGGGTCCATTTTCCGTGAGATGTACAGCATCTCAGATAGGAGTAGCATGCGCCCGAAACACTCTCTCTCCTCCCCCGAGACGGATGTCGGACACGGCGGCTGTCGGCCCGTGCTGTTTTTTGATCTGGCCTGCTCCTTGCCTGAAGTCCTCTCTCCTCCCCCGAGGCTGATGTCGGACACGGCGGCTGTCTCCCCCGAGGCGGATGATCTTATGGGAATCAATGTTCTTCACTCTGCCCTGCTCCTTGCCTTACTATATTTTTAAGTTGAAAGAATAGGCAGCGACTCCTCTCAGGATCCCCGCTTGCGTCGGAAGTCCAATGCAGTCGGGAATCTTGAGAGGAGCCGCCGCCACCGTGTCTTTCAACTTAAAAATATACTAAGGCAAGGAGCAGGGCAGAACGATCTTCAAAATGGCGGCAACTCGATCTCCGTTCCTCCGGAGGGGGGGGGTCTGGGAGGAGAGGGATCGCGGCCACTCTGCGCCCCCATCGAGGAGCCCAGCAACTTTCCACTGTCATTTGCCCCCCCCCCCCCTCTTCCCTTACCGCGGGCCCGACTGCCGATTTAAGCAGCGTGTCCAGCAGTCTTCACACGCTGCTTCGGCCCTTTCTACTGCCCTGATTTGCTCCGGACGTGCCAGAGTAAATCAGGCCAGTAGAAGGACCCGAAGCAGCGTGTGAAGACTGCAGCACACGCTGCTTGAATCGCCATGTGTAGTCGGGCCCACAGGAAGGGAAGGGGGCGGCGGCAAAGGACTCGGGCCCGCGTTTGTAGTCGCGACTGTGGGAAGGGAAAGAGGGTAGAGGAAACGCTAATGCAGGCACAGGGAACTGGTGTGGGGGGAGGGAATGCTGCTTTGGACAGACAGACAGAGGGAGGAAGGGACACAGAAAGACAAGAAGAAAGACACAGGGGCAGGGGCACAGGGAACTGGTGTGGAGGGAGGAAATGCTGCTTTGGACAGACAGACAGAGGGTGGAAGGGACACAGAAAGACAAGAAGAAAGACACAGGGGCAGGTGCGGGACAGCGGGAGTCGCGTCAGGAGAGGTGCGGGATGCCGCAGAGGGAACTTTTCCAATGGGTGCAACTGGGCGGCTGTCGGGAGCCTCTGATCAGGGGCAGAGCAAGGTAAGTGTATCATAGGGATAAGAAGGAGGAGGGGGAGAAAAAGGAAGGGACGTCTACTGCTGGACAGGGGGAGAAGGAAAGAGGTGCTGATGGACAGGGGGGGTGAAGAAAAAGGAACGGAGGCCTAATGTTGGACAGGGGGAGAAGGAACGTGCTGCTGGACAGGGGGGAGGTAAAACAAAGGGAGAAGGGGTGCTGCTGCATAAGGAGACCTGTGAAGGGGTGGTGGTGGACACAGGGGAGGTAAAAGGAAGGGAGAATGGAAGGGGGAGCAGGCAAGGGGTGGTGATGGACAGCCAAGGAAAAAGAAAGACAGAAAGAAAGAAAGCAGCTAAGGAGAGAGAGAGAGAGAAAGAAATAAAGAGAGACACACACACATATATTCTAGCACCCGTTAATGTAACGGGCTATAAGACTAGTGATTATATATTAAGCTGAATGTACCAATCAGAGACAAACCTTATGAAACCCAAAATGACACCAAAAACACAAACACAGTATGTAAAAACAATAGTGGCATCTTCTATACAGAGGAAAAAGACCTAAAAGAAACCCATGTTGAACCATTGAGAGATAGCAATTTTTAGGATTTAAGGATATTATCATACTGTAGGTCAAAAAAACCCTCTGTTTCAAATGTCTCATGTTTTTGACTATACACTGTATTTTATGTTTTTCAGTTTTTCTTGTGATTTAGCTTATAACCATGGTGATACAAAACATGCATCAAAACTCTTTGCCTTAGAAACAATATTAAACATGCAAAAAACTCCAAACTTTCTCAAAATTGAAGCAGCCAAGCACTTAACTTTACTCCCAAAGGAGGCCGATCCATTTCACTCTTACTGGCTTCTTCAGGGAAACTGCTTCACACTTTGCTGCTCTTAAACTGTGTTCAGACCACAAAAAGAGCATGGGCAGGAACGAGTGGGAATTACTCCTGCCCTAATGCGCCGCTAAACCACCGGGTAACCACAATAAGTCTGGGGGTCCTCTTGCTGGGTCCAGGAGGGGGGTTAGTCATCCTGTCCAGGGAGGAGGGGCGGGAAGGAAGGGAGAGTAGGAAAGGAATACTCACTGCCAGTTCAGGGGATGGGCAGGGCAACAGCACACGAAATCTGCTGGTTCGGGGGGGGGGGGGGGGATGGTGGCAGAAGAGGAGGAGTGGGAACACTACTGGGAGGGATGGTGTTAGGAATGCCTCACACCATAGGATAGGTAAGGGGAGGAATGGTGGAATATAAATCCTTGGTTTATATTCGAGATACCATTTATCCCCTTAAAAGGGGGCAAAAGGTATCTTGGTTTATATTCGGATGGGTTTATATTCAAGTACAGGCAGTTCCCAGGTTAAGAACGAGTTCCATTTTTAAAACCGTTCTTAAGTTGAATTTGTATATAGCTCAGATCATGTGAGAATCTGTGTGTATTTAAGTTCTCCTGTACGGTACGCAGACAGCATGTTTCCTACACGCTGCCTGTGGCTCACCCGGGCATAGAGTAATGGAAAATTTTATTTTTCCCTCCCAAAGACTGATCTTAGTATTCTTCCCACTTTCTCTACCTCCTTGAGACCCCTCTTGCATCTCTTTCCATCCATCCCACTGTCCCCTTTCCACTCTCGCAACCAACATTTTTTCCTTTCATCTCTCTCTTCCCCATGCATCTCTACCTCACTCCTCTCCCACCACTGTGTCCAGCAATTCTCTCCCTCCTTATGCCCAACAATTCTCCTTTTTTATTTCCTTACATGCAGCATCTCTCTTTCCCTCTCACTCAGGCACTCATGCCCAACAATTCTCTTTCTATTCCCTCCCCCCACCTCAGCACCTCTTTCCCTCACTCCCTCCATTCTTCCATCCTATGTCCCATGTTCATGCCTCATCCCTCTTTCCTTCCTTCCTTCCTTTGTCTGAAGTTTGTGCTCCCTCCCTTCCTTATGTGTCTCAATGTACCTCTTCTCTCTCATGTTCCAAAGTGCCCCCAACCTCCCTCGCTCCCTCCCTACATTTTGTGTCCCAGGTTCATGCCCCCCCCCCCTTCTTACTTTCTTCCTTCCATCCTTTGTCCGACATTTGTGCTCCCTACTTCTGTGTAACCAACGCGCCCCTCTCCCTCCCTTCTGTGTCCCAAAGTGCCCCTCTCTCTCCATCCCTCCATTCATCCTATGTCCCAAGTTTATGCTCCCTTCCCATGAGTGTATAGCTGAGTTCTGGCTGGCTCCGTCCTCCTGCTGCCTTCCAGCCACACTTGTTTCTCTTTGCAAAACTGCAGGCAGCGGCTCCTACACACAGCCTACCCTCCGATATCAGCTGGGTCAGCTGTAGGCAAAGATAGGATTGTGGTTTTGCATCCAATTTATCTGATTAACTTGTCCAGTAAAGTGCTGAATATCGGCACTTTACCAGATAAGTGCCAGCTGAGCCCCAAATCTGCCCCCACAACATAGCCAGTTTCGGCTTAGGCATTTAAAGGACATATTAAGGGCACTATCTGGTTAAGAGCTGCTGGCTATCCTCTGATTGCCTCGCACAGGAAATTTGGTTGGGCAGGAGCCTCTCCTGCCTGCTTAAATCGCTTTGAATATCTACCTCGTACATGCTGTATTTCACCAAGTGGTCATAGAACCATCATTTCTAAGTATCGCTTTGGAAGGGGACAAAAAACACTATATGGGCAATATTCAGCCACTAGAAGAAGTCCAGATAACTCCCTTGGTTGGCACTAACCACGGATATTCAATTCCAAGCCATTTCCAGTGCCAGCATTGAATATCCAAGGGGGTTTTGACTGCTAAAAAGTTAATTGACTAACTCTCCCCCTTTTACAAACTGTAGCACGGTTTTTAGCGCTGGCAACGGCGGTAACAGCTCCGACACTCATAGAATTCCTATGAGCGTTGGAGCTGTTACTACCGCAGCCAACACTAAAAACCACACTACAATTTAGTAAAAAGGGGGTGGAGTAAGTCAGATTAACTTTTTTAGCGGCCAAAACCCCCTGATAACATTGAATTCATATCAGACAAAAAGTCTCCTGGAATATTTTTGGCTCATCAAATAAAAAATATATAACATAAGTACTTGAAAATATTTGATATTTTTGGAAGAAGACATTTTAAAATCTGTTTAAATAATTGTATTTGGCAATGAGGAAGTTCATTATATAAAGCTGAGCATTGACCTGATGATGATATAGGTGAAGAACTGTAAGGAGGAACTGAATGAGTTTTCTGAACTCCTAATACCCGAAAGTACACTATAATCTAATTTATATTATAGAATAAAAATTGCAATATGTGTTAAACACATCAAAGGGGAATATTTTACAATATGTATGGACCAAAAATTCATGTTTCTCTGTAGCTGGACCATTTATGTGAAATGCATTGTCTGGTACCTTACGGTTTTGTAGAAATCTATTGCAATATAGAAAATTGCTTAAGATCCATTTGTTTGTTCAAGCTTTTTTAAGCTAATATTCTGCTCCTTAAGTTAATATTTTACTTTCTGAATATCATCTTTTCTGCAGGTTATTAGATTTGTGCTGCTTGATTGAAGTAATGTAGTAAATGAGTGGTTGAGATGTAATTTATAGGTTGAGATGGTATAATCTTGTGATTTTTGCTGATGTATGGGATTTTTATGTTGTGCAAATCCTGAAATATGTATGTAATACTGTAAGCAGCCTTGGATAAAGGGAGATTTAAAATGTTTTAAATAAATAAAATAAATAAATATTTATTATAGCAGGTATATGATTATAGCTGGATACATTTAAATAGAGGCAGTGACTTCATTTCTAAGCACTGGTATTTGGTGGTAAATACTGGTGTTTACATACATCAGACTATTTCTGTATCCCAATTTTGTATGTAAATTATATACCAAATAGCTGAATTCTGCAGGTCTCTGCCTAGCCACATCTTCAGTCTGTCTTCCTCAAATATGCATAGTTGTTATGTGTATATCAACTTATACAGATAAAAGTTATACAGATTAGGATCCCAGTTTTATTTAAATGTTGCTTATGTGGTCAGTGCTACCACTGGCCACATAAGCAGCTTTGCATATCACCCCCACCACCACCATCACCTTTGTAGTATCTCGTGTTATTAATAACAACTCTTTGGTTCCTTCCGTTCATTTTTGTAATTTGCCTTCTAGCAAGCCCTGGATTGTACAGTAAAACTATGACGCCAATATATGATCCTGTGAATGGAATGCCTGCCTCCGCCACAATTACATGGTTCAGTGATAGCCCACTGACTGAACAGAACTGCAAAATCCTGGCCTTCAGCCAGCCCAATTGCTCACCGGAACTCCTTGCTCAAATGTATCAGCCTCGAAGCTTGATTGAGAAAGCAAAACTCAATTCTGGGTAAGACTGATCCTTAATTGCAGAACCATTATTACTATAGCATTGTTTAATGCCTGTTGTACAGTCTGGAATATGGCCTTATGATTTTGTGGTCGTACCACCATATCATATTAGGCTAGATTCTGTATATGGCACCATAAAAATCAGCATGGAAAAAATGAGTGCTATTCTATAAACCAGTGTCTCGCAAACTCTCTGAAATCGCGGCACATTAAACTCAGGGCCACGGCTGGAGGGCATCTGGAAATGCACAGATGTCACCATGATGATGCCATGCACATGCGTGATGTCATCACGTCGATGTCCACTGTGACAGGGCCAGGGGTAAGCCTAGCACAGGCAATCCAGCTCCCACCCCAGGCGCAAGTATTAGTGCTCTTTGGAGGACCACTCTGGAATAAGCACAGCAGAGAAAAAAAAAAAAACCTTCCACCAATAATTGCCAGTTCCAAGTTTTATTATCCAGTTCCATTGCACTGGTTCTAATATAGCCACACCGGCTGATGATGCTTGGAAAAGATTTATCACAAACAAAAGTTCTCTTTTACAAGTCCTTGTTTCAATCAGGAAAGAAAAAACCTACCAAAACATTTCCTTTTAAACATTTCCTTCTTTCTCATAGTTCTGCTGCCATGCTTTGCACAGTTCTGGGCAGCATTCTGGTTTCAAGAACTTATATACAAGAGTTCAGCTCCACTCTTTTTTAGGTTTAGCACAATTATTGTATTGAGCCCACTGTTTCTTCAGGAAGTTCTCCCCACCTGACTGCCTGAAGTATGAATATCCCACTGACCCTTCTTATTTCTGGGCAGTGGGCTGGGAACCCTCCACCCTTGTTTTAATGGTCTAAGACAGTGAGTGTTCTTCAACCTTTTTACACCTATGGACCGGCAAACTAATAAGACTGAAATTTTTAATAACCCCATCGCCACCCAGTCCCCGTGAGCTCGGTCTCGTTAACCATCTGATGCCATCCGCACAAGCCTCAAATAGTTATGATTTTATATTGAACATATTTTATTAAAGTATAAAAAGAAACAATATTCTGTACAATTGTCATTTTATAAATATAAATAATACAGGGCAAGGATCAACAAAACCCCTGTCTCCCCTCCCCTTCACATATATCCCCTCTACTATCAAGAAAACTGAATAAGCCAAATTATTACAGAATGCTACACAAATATCATGCTAACAAAATATCGCAGTCACACATGGCAGGAATGGTATTAGAGGGAGTTCAACTAGGGCAATTGCCTCCTGGTCAGAGAGAGCCCTAAGCCAGCTGGAAGCTAAAGAAGCACTGCCTGGGCTTTGCACTCCCCAGTTATGTCTAACATCAGCTCTAGCAGGATACATATTTTAAATCTGATATATTCTAATCACAAGATAGAAATAAAATTATTTTTTTCTACCTTTTGTCGTCTCTGGTTTCTGCTTTCATCGTCTTTTCACTCTCTTCAATCCAGCATCTGCCCCTTCCATCCACTGTCTGCCCTCTCCCCCTCCCATATGGTATCTGTGTTCTTTCTATGCCCCTCTCTCCTACACCAGATCTAGCATCTTTGTCCCTTTTTCCTTACTTCTCATCTGACCCCCTTCCGAGCATCAATCTCTCTCTATTTTGTCATTCCTCTGTTTCTCCCCTTTCCCTCATCTGATCTCTCCATTCCATCCTGACTCCTTCCCCTCCTCTAATCTCCCTGCCAGCTGTTTCCTTCCAATTTTCCTCCTCCCCTGTCCAGCAGTACCTTCTCCCTTTCTTCCTCCCCTTATCCAACAGTAACTCTCTTCCCTTCCCTTTCCCTTCTCCCCTGTCAGCAATACCCCCTTCCCCTCCCTTGTCCAGGAGTACCCCTTCTCCCTTCCCTCCTTCCCTCTCCAGCAAATGTTTCCTCTATGTAGGCTAGCGGCAGCTCTATGTGCTTTTAACTTCGGCACACAGTTGCTCCTAAGCAGTATTTTAGCCGCGGTTCCATGAGGCATCCTCAGGGCCTTTGGTAGGCCAGCCCACATCACATCATTGAAGCGGACCGGCCTAGCAAAGGCCTCGAGGCTGTCTCATGAAACTGAGGTTAAAATACTGCTTAGGGGCAGCTGTGTGCCGAAGTTAAAAGCACACAGAGCTGCTGCTGCTGGTCTGGGGGTGCGGAGACAAAGGCAGTAGCTGGAAACATACGCGGCAGGCAACAGGTGGAAGGCAGGAGTTCCGGCATAGCGACGGCAACAGGAAGTTGCATGTCAGCTGATGCCGGCACCTTTTGTTGCGGCGGGGACCCAAATCCTTCACGGACCGGTACGATTTTTTTGCGGACCGGCACCAGTCCGTGGACCGACGGTTGAAGAACTGTGGTCTAAGATTCCCCTCTCAAAAGTTCCCACTATCAGAGATGTGAAATGTCAGGTCACTGAATCCACTCCGGGCTTTATTTTTCCTTTTAAGGTTAGTTAGCATTACTCATCCCCCACTCATTATGCTTTGCTTGCATACAGGGATTCTGGTTTAATTTCTGCTAGTAACCAATCCTCACATTCACACATCAAACTCTCATTCATTATACAGTCCCTCATAAGGACAGAAATGTTTAACTACTTTAGACCACAGTTCTTCAACCGCCGGTCCGCAGAAAATTCCTGCCGGTCCGCGCAGGACTGGCGAGATGGACGCCGTTAAATTTCCTGTCCCGGTGGTGTTCGGAAATCTTCTGTTCCTCCCAGCCTCGGGCGATCAAGACAGGCTGCCGACGTCGGGCATTCCCTCTGTGAGTCTCGCCTATGCGGAAACAGGAAGTTGAAACAAAATAGGCGGGACTCAGAGAGGAAAGATCCCGATATCGGCAGCTTGTCTTGATCGCTGCCCCTGCCGAGTCGCCGAAGAGGGCCGCGGGGAAAGTGCAGGCAGAGAGGAAATGGTCAGCGTGCGCGGGGAGGTCAGCGTGTCGATTGGGGCCATCAGCAGCGTTTGTGCTGAGAGTCTGCCCACGTGCAGGATGCGGCAGGTAGGGGCCTCCGGCTCGTCTTGGGCGGCAGGGTCTGCGGTGCAAAGCTGTTTTTGCCAGCTTGGGGGGGGGTCGCGAATGTGCAGGGCACAGCAGGAGTAAGATCATGGGGAGCCTTCAACAGTGGCTGTCTCCTCTCCTAGCAGCTCTGTACTTACCAGGGCAGTGATTCACTTTGGCAACTTCCCCTTTTCTCAGAGGCGGCAACGGACCCAAGGCTGCCTAAGGAAATCACTGCTGCAGGCAAGTACTGAGAGCTGCTGGAAGGAGAGGAAGTCACTGTTGGCGGCTGGGAAGCTGATGGATAAAGGGAGAGCTGCTACTGCACCTGGAGGGAGGTAGAAAGAGAGATGCTGCTGGGAGGGGAAGAGGGAAAGGGATGGGAAGAGAGCTACTGTTGGATAGGGGGGAGGAGGGAAGGGAGAAGGAAGAAAGGAAGGAAACAGCTGGCAGGGAGATTAGAGGAGGGAAAGGGAAGAGACAGGAATGAGAAAGTAGAGAGAGATTGATGCTGGAAAGGGGGTCAGCAGAGAAATGAGAGAGGGATAAAGATACTAGATCTGGTGTAGGAGAGATAAAAATGAAGAAAGCAGTGAAGCTGGAATGAATGATGTAAAAAGGAGAGAGGAGGCACAGGCTGGATGGAAAGGGGAGAGGGGCATAGAAAGAAGTCAGATACATATGGAAGGGGGAGAGGCCAGACAGTGGATGGAACGGGCAGACGCTGGAAGGAAGAGTGGAAAGAAGATGAAAGCAGAGACCACAAAAGGTAGAAAAAAATCATTTGATTTCTATTTTGTCATTACAATATATCAGATTTGAAATGTATATCCTGCTAGAGACATAACTGGGGACTGCAAAGCCTAACACTATTCCTATCATGTGTGACTGCAGTATTCTGTTAGCATGATATTTCTGTGTAGCATTCTGTAATAATTTGGCTTGTTCAGTTTTCTTGATAGTAGAGGGGATATATGTGAAGGGGAGGGGAGACAGGGGTTTTGTTGGTCCTTGCTCTGAATATTTATATTTATAAAATGACAATTGTACAGAATATTGTTTCTTTTTATACTTTAATAAAATACGTTCAATATAAAATCATAACTGAGGCTTGTGCAGATGGGATCAGATGGTTTGTGGGGACCGAGCTTGCGGAGACGGGGCAAAAATGTGTTTTTTATTTCGGTCTTAGTAGTTTGCTGGTCCACAAAATAATTATTTTATTTCTGCCGGTCCACGGGTGTAAAAAGGTTGAAGAACACTGCTTTAGACCATTGTTACAGAACAAACTTTCATTCCCTTCCCCCACACAGTACCTTACTGACTCATGCTGCATTCAGAAATATAGTCTAAGGCTTCTGGGCTGTAGTCCATTTCATCCCCCTCAGAGGCATATCCTTCTACTTCCATAAGGTACTCCTCACTCTCTGAAGCTGGATACAAGCTATCCTCTGGAGCAACATTTGGCCAGCCCTGCTCATGGAGCTTTTCCCTTCCAATTAGCCTCTGCTTGGAAAGCAAAGTTTTGTCAGCATGGCAGTGCTGTGGGACAGGGGGTTTCTTAGCAGAAGGCAGTAAGCCAGAGCTTCTAGCCTTCAGTTCCCTGTTCTGTGAGGAACCTCCTTCCCTCCAGGTTCCTGATCGCCTCCCTCTGTTCTTAGCTGGCCTTCATTTATTCTGCTGTGTAACTTTCACTGGTGCTCTAGAGTTCTGCCTGTCAGCTCCACCCCTTTCCTTAACCCTTGCTGTGTCAGATTGCCTGACCAGAGGTTTTACTGGAGAATTAACAAATGGTTTATAAAAGGGATTATAGTGGCTTAGAACAGGTATTCTGTTCTTCTCTGCCATCCCTTCTCTGTTCTGCCCTGCCTGTCTGATCTTAGCACTGGTAACAGAGTTAATGGGCAGCTTCCTTGGCTTAGGAATAGGCACATTTTCTTTAGTGGCAGGTTTTAAAGCAGGGTTTAAGCCAGTGACAAGAGCTTCCCTGTCACACCAAGCATGTGCGAAGGCCCTCCAGATGAGGTCCTGAGCCGCTAGTGGGGGTGTGGGGAAGGTTCAGGAAGAAGAGAGGAGGAGAGGTACTGGTGAGAAGGAGGGATGCCAGCTGACTGCCTGCAGGACGTGCCTTTTGCCACAAGAGGCACATTCTGCAGGCAGTCAGCTGGTGCGTTTCCTCCTCACCGGCATCTCATAGCACACCGGAAATCTCACTGTGCCGTGGCGCACAGTTTGCGATACACTTCTATAAACGGTACTCCGAGTGAGCACTGTTATAGTACAGCATTTGGTGCGAGGATCCATGCCCCATCTTGGGCTCAAGATTTATACCAAAACCTAGACTATTCCATAAAAATTTTGGGAGTGACATTGGACTGGTATCTCACCTTAGAAGAACATACAGATTTGTTAGTCAGAAAATGTTTCTCGGTCTTATGGAAACTCCGAACCATTAAAAAGTATTTTGATATAGCATCATTTCGTCTGCTAGTTAGTTCAGTCCTCCATCTTATGTATGTTTGACTGTTGCAATATTATTTATTTGGGTATATATAAGAAAACCCTGAAAAGACTTTGAGTTATTAAAAATTCAGCAGTTCGGCTGATTTTTGGTTTGAAAAAATGGGAACATATTACTCCCTATTATCAAAAACTACATTGGTTACCGATGGAGGCAAGAGTTTTGTTTAAGTTTTCCTGTATCTGTTTTAAATCAATATTTGGTATGGCTCCTTTGTACTTGATTTCTCACTTTTTTCTAGACCATTTTAATAGGCCTACACGCAGAATCCATATGTTGCTTACCCAACAGTAAATGCTTGTCGCTTTAAAAGATTTCTGGATAGAAGTCTTGCATTTCGGGCAGGTAAAATGAATGACTGGCTGGGTAATATTATTATGCGTGCTCCATCTTATTTTATTTTTAGAAAATTAGTAAAAACACAGTTGTTTGATCGATTTGTAACCTAATGATTTATTGTTTTAATTTTTTATCCTTTTATCTTGTATGTATTTCTGATGATTTGTATTGTATTTTTTTCACTGATTGTCCAGTACTTCTCATTGTAAACCGCCTCGAACTATTATGGCTTTGGCAGTATACAAGAATAAATTATTATTATTATTATTACATCCTCTTGCCTAAATGAGGCAAAGAACTGCCTTATTCTATAACACTGCACACAAATGCTAGGAATGTCCCTGACCTGAATATGCCCCTCCCTTGACCACGCCTCCTTGTGGATCCAGGTGTAAAAATTTGCATGTGCATCTTTATAGAACAGCAACTATACAAATGCATGCGTAAATTTGAATTATTGCCAATTATCACCAGAACAAGTGATTGCACCCAATTAGTGTTAAATGACTTGTTATACGATTAAATTGCATGCACAAATTGGACATGCCCCAAATTTGAACATGCAATTTTGAGTACCATTTATAGAATTTGTGAGATTATGACTAATATGCAATTTCCTTGCTCTGATTTTGTTTCATTTTAAACATCCTCACACCACGTAAGCGCTTCATCGTTGATTCTGATTCTGGAAGTATTTCAATCTATCTTCTGCTGTCAAGCATGCTAGGAGTCACAGAAAATAAACCCTATCCTCTTTGTAGATGAACCTGGCTACTCTTTGCATAGGAAGTGTCATTCTAGTAGAGATAATAAACAGAAATTAAAAAAAAAAAAAAAAGATGGTACCACTTTTATTAGACTAACTTAATTCAATTGGTCAAATAAAAAAAGATATATTTCTTGTTTGCTTTATTTCTATTTATTACATTTAAAATGGACTAAAACGGCTACCACACCATTTTATCCCAGATGGAAGATGCCATCAGGCATTTGTTCCGAAACACGGCCTGTGTAAGGTCTACTAATAAAGACGACCTCAGTGTCCCAATCCAAGAGGCCTGTGATGCTTTTTTCCCCCCTTTGTTGCTTGATGTGTACTGTGATTCCCTCCCTTTGCTCCTGTTTAAAACAGGTTTGGACAAGTTTCTGGAGAAAAATCCATACATTTCTATTGAAAAAGACATTGGGGGAAAGCTACTACCCTACTACCTGTTCTTAAGATCTGTAGCATGGAATCTATTTGGATTCCAGAATGTTTCTACTGTTTGTGATTCTGCAAGTACTTGTGAACTGGATTGTCCACTATTGGATGCAGAATACTGGGCTAGATTGACCATCAGTCTGATCAAATATGGCCATCCTTATGTTCTTATGTACACATTATACAATTGCTCCCATAACTCAAAATTGTAAGAGGGGCATTCACAGGGGTGGAACATGAGCAGATCATAGGCAGGGGCAGCATTCATGCACTTGACTTACAGAATACTGTAAGTTACCAAAGTAAATGTCACATTTAGGCACTAATATCTATGTTAACAATAAAGTTGCTATAAAAGTGCATAGCTACTGTATATGCAGGTACATGCTATTGTTTTATTAGGACACATGAGAACAGCCTTACTGGGTCAGACCAATGGTCCATCAAGCCCAGTAGCCCATTCTCACGGTGGCCAGACCAGGTCACTAGTACCTGGCCAAAACCCAAAGAGTAGCAACATTCCATACTACCGATCCAGGGCAAGCAGAGGCTTCCCCCGTATCTTAATAACAGACTATGGACTTTTCCTCCAGGAATTTGTCCAAACCTTTAATAAAACCAGCTACGCTGAGTTAATTGCATTACAGAATAAGCTCATTATCCACATTATTTTAGCACCTAAATGATCACACCCTGTTATGAATTATCTCCTTAATGAGTACTCTGCCCTAACACCATAGATTGCTTAGACATACTGGGCGTAATATTCAGTGCTATTTAGACAGCCGGGAACTGCTCCCAGCCATCTAAATAGCAAATAGCTGCTATCTGCCGATATTCAGCAGGGGATGGCCAGCTATCTCACACTGAATATCTCAGTCTCCAGATTGGCCAATGATGGGCTATGTCACACGACATAACCAATCACTGCCAATATCCAGCAGCTTGCCGGCTTAGTTCAGCAGTGGAAAACAACCACTTAAAAGGATGGTACATCTTTGCTCATTGAGACTTAGCCAGCTAGCCACTGATCTGGCTATGTCTAAGCCAGCCAAAATTAGACTGGAAATTCAATGCTGGCAGTCATAAACAGTATTGGCATTGAATTTCTGGTGTTGCTGTGGATCATGGGAGATCACCACTGATCTCCCATGGTCGGAATATGAGCCTGACTGACTTTTATTGCCCAGTGAATCAGCATAGAATATACAGTAGCGGAGCTGCAGGTAATACTCCTTTATGCTTGTAGAAATTGAATGCTATACGGATGTAGATTGTAAAACAGTAGAGCTGTGATTACAGAATTTCATTTAGGACTATTAGGTCATAACCTACCTTTCTGTGATCTAACCTTTTATGTATCTTGCTCTTCTTCTCGTCATTTAACAGTTGGCTGGACTCATCCCGATCGCTCATGGAACAAAACATCCAGGAGAACGATCTGTTGTTACTGCGCTTTAAATACTATAGCTTCTTTGATTTGAATCCAAAAGTAAGATGATCATTCATTCTATGTAAATTATGTGTGGGAAGGGCTAATTGACTATTACATACACAGACATGTTACTCCATTCTATGCACTTCAAAAAAAATGCATACATACACGGTTATTTTGTGGGTAATTCCAAGGCAGAGTTAAATCAAGAAAAGCAACTACATGAATACTTCTGAATACTCAAAGTTATGAGAGCAATTCTATAACTGAACCCCTCCATGTAGATGTCCCATGGGTGGGCAATAGAAGTCTATTCTATAATGGCACTTAGGCACCTACTATAGTTTCCGTTATAGTAGTATATTAGCATAACCCCCAAAATTAGCATAACCCCTAAGGGGGGAATTCATCAATCAGTATTATGGCGTGAGTTAAGATAATTAGTGTGCACTAAGGCCCCGATTCTATAAACAGCGCCTAGAAAAGTAGGCGCCAAGGAACATGGTGCATAGCAACTGTCAATCTTCAGTTAGGCGCTATTTATAGAAACGCCCTTAGCAGTGCCTAAATTGGACTTAGGCACCAGAAGGCATCAAAATTTTAAGCACCCCTTATTGGAGGAGTGTGTGGCGCAGTGGTTGGATCTACAGCCTCAGCACCCTGGGGTTGTGGGTTCAAACCCCGCGCTGCTCCTTGTGACCCTGGGCAAGTCACTTAATCCTCCATAGCCCCAGGTATGTTAGATAGATTGTGAGCCCACCGGGACAGAGAGGGAAAATGCTTGAGTACCTGATTGTAAAAACCACTTAGATAGCTTTGATAGGCGGTATATAAAATCCTAATAAACTTGAGACTTGAAATTTAAGCCAGGGTTTTCTTGACCTAAATACCAGTGCCTAAGTCCAATTTAGGCGCCTACATGAAAAAGACACCCAAGATCCACCCTTAATCATGCCCACTTTCTGGTAGGTGCCTAAACAAAATCAGTAGATGCCTAATGGTTCAGGCGCCTAGCAATTAATTTCAATTTAAGCTAATTATTGAGCCAATTAAGTTTATCAGCACTGATTAAGTTAATTAAGTAAATTAGGCGACTAAGGGCTCCTTTTACTAAGCCGCGTTAGGGCTTTAACGCGCAGAATAACATGCATTAAATTGCTGCCCGTGCTAGACCTTAACGCCAGCATTGAGCTGGCGTTAGTTCTAGCCGCATAGTGCGGGTTTAGTGCATGTTATAATGCTGCGTACGCTAAAAACACTAATGCAGCTTAGTAAAAGGAGCCCTAAGTCAGGTAGGCACGCTGATTTAGGTGACTAACTGTAGGCATATTTTATAGAATCTGCTTTTAGCATTTTGCATGGGCTAATTCCTTTAATGTGTGTTAAGGCTATAATTAATTCTCCCCTAAATGAAGTAGAGATGTAGGTTAGAGAATGACACGGGGACAAATTTTTCCCCATCCCCGCGGAGTTCTATTCATGTCCCTGCCCTGTTCCTGCAAGCTCTGTCTTCATCTTCACAAGCCTCAAACTCTTTAAAATCGTGTGTTTAAGGCTTGTGCGGTTAAGGCAGAGGTTACAGGAATGGGGCAGAGACAAGGACAATGGCAAAACTCGCGGGGACGGGAAAATTGAGTTCCTACAGGGACGGGGAAAAATTTGTCCACATGTCATTCTCTAATATATGTATCTTACAGTATTCTATAAGTTACCCACGTACATGGGAGAGGCGCTGATGTCCTATCTATGCTTCACCCCTGTGTACTCCCTGCTTATAAATACCATCTAAGTTAAGCGGGTATTTGCAGAATAACAACTAGGTACCTTGCTGGCACTTACAAAGAGACGTGGCTACACCCTAGTGAAGTGCAGGAGTAGCCTTAAGGGTTAGCTCAGTCTGAGAACAAGGGCAACTGTTTTTTTTTTTTTTTTTTTATAGTTCAATAGTTTTTATTGAATATTATAAGAAATTTACAGAAAGCAGTTCAAACACACAAAATCTGAACAAGACACAATGGTATAGAAAAAGTCCATATGTATAATCATTTACTTACAACCAGATTAATAAAAAGAATCTAGGGTATGTGTAACTGCTATTAGAAGATATATGAAAGGCAGAAAAGCAGGGAGAGTGAAATAAGAGAGAGGGAAAGAAAGAGGGAGAAAAAGAAAAAGAGAGGGATAGATAGATAGAGAGGCAGAAGTGTCTATTGGTTAGAATGAACATATGAATCTACACTGCAACTCCTTGGGACTCTGGGCAAGTCACTTAACCTTCCAGTGCCCCAAGTACAAAATACATATATAATAACAGTTTATATACCGCAATACCGTTAAGTTCTATGCGGTTTACAATAGATTAAGCGAGGTACACGACTGGATGGACCCTTGGTTTGGCCCAGTACAGAAACTCTTATGTTCTTAGGTACCAACATTGTATGCACATGTGATCTTATAATAGCCATTTACCACATGTAAAGCATGGTGTACACACAGAAAATGCTTTACAAAATTGCAGTCATGTCGTATATTATATTCTCCAGTCAAGTATTCGTTTTCTTTTTTGATTCAGTACGATGCGGTTCGAATAAACCAGCTGTATGAACAAGCACGGTGGGCCATTCTTTTGGAAGAAATAGACTGCACCGAGGAAGAAATGTTGATGTTTGCAGCACTACAGGCATGTACTTGATCTGGGTTACAAAACCGTTTTCTTCCAAGTTTTATTAGAATTTGATATTTCACCTATCAAAAAGATGTGTAAGGAGCTTACATAATAAAATATTAAAATAGCTATAAAACAAAAGAAAATCAAAATTGTGTTAGGACGTAACATGAAAGTGTGGGAAAAGGGGTGAATTACAATATAGAGAGAGAAAAATAGGGAAGGAAAACACAAAAGGAACGAACTGAAGAGCTGAAATCTGCTATGGTGATACAAAATTAAAATAGGAAAATATTTAATAATAAGCATCAAGAAGCAAAAATGTTTTAAGGTTTTTTTTTTTAAAAGATTAAGGGCTCCTTTAACTAAGCTGCGATAGCGGTTTTAGCGCGCGCTGAATTGCCCCACGCGCTAGACACTAATGCCAGCATTGAGCTGGCATTAGTTTTAGCTGCATAGCGCAGGTTTAGCATGCGTGACAATTCAGCGCACGCTAAAAACGCTATCGCAGCTTAGTAAAAGGAGCCCTAAGTGAGGTCTGAAATCTCAGATGGGTAGGGAGAAGATTCCATAATTCGGGACCTTGTATGGAAAAAAATAGCACTACGAATGGTATCTGGAAAAAATTATCTGAATGTGGGTATAATCAAATGGTCTCGATTAATAGATCTTAAAGTTCTTGAAGGAACAAAGGGCATCAAATGTCTGCTGAAAGGTGAACATATTGAATGCCAGAAAATAAGGGCAGTCCTTTGGGCTCATTATTTCTTTGACCTATTCTCTTTGTCCTAAGTTATCAGGTTATGTTATTCAGATAGCAGTCTGAATATTAAGAACATAAGCAGTGCCTCTGCTGGGTCAGACTAGAGGTCCATTATACCCAGCAGTCCGCTCACGGCGGCAGCCCATCAGGTCCAGGACCTATATGGTAATCCTCTATCTATACCCTTCTATCCCCTTTTCCTTCAGGAAATCATCCAATCCCTTCTTGAACCCCAATACCGTACTCTGTCCTATCACATCCTCTGGAAGCGCATTCCAGGTGTCCACCACCCTTTGGGTGAAGAAGAACTTCTAGCATTGGTTCTGAATCTGTCCCCTTTTAATTTTTCCAAATTCCCTCTCGTTCTTGTAGTTTTCGGAAGTTGGAAGAATCTATCCCTCTCCACTTTCTCTTTGCCCTTCATGATCTTGTAAGTCTCAATCATGTCCCCTCAAAGCCTCCGCTTTTCCAGGGAAAAGAACCCCAGTTTCTCTAATCTTTCAGCATATGTAAGGTTTTCCATACCTTTTATCAATCGCGTAGCTCTTTTCTGAACCCTCTCGAGTATCGCCATATCCTTCTTAAGGTACGGTGACCAATATTGGACGCAGTACTCCAGATGCGGGCGCACCACCGCCGATACAACGGCAGGATAACTTCTTTCGTTCTGGCTGTAATACCTTTCTTGATAATACCTAGCATTCTATTTGCCTTCTTTGAGGCCACTGCACCGACGGCTTCATTGTCTTGTCCACTATTACCCCCAAGTCCTTTTCTAGGGTACTTTCACCCATTACCAGCCCTCCTATCGTATAGCTGTACTTCGGGTTTCTGTTTCCCACATGCAAGACTTTACATTTCTCTATATTAAACTTCATATTGCCACTATGAGGAAAAGATCTGAGCTACAGAATGACGGAGGGAAAACATTTATCCCCACCCCCATCCCCGCAATCCATCTGATCCCATCTGCACAAGCCTCGAATAGTTATGATTTGATATTGAACTTATTTTATTAAAGTATAAAAAGAAACAATATTCTGTACAATTGTCATTTTATAAACACAAATAATACACAGCAAGGATCAACAAAACCCCTGTCTCCCCTCCCCTTCCCAAATATCCCCTCCACTATCAAGAAAACTAAATAAGCCAAAAAGTATTACGGAATGCTACACAGAAAAATCATACTAACTGAATACCACATTCACACATGACAGGAATAGTATTAGAGGAGTGCAACTAGGGCAACTGCCCATGGTCAGAGAGAACCCTAAGCCAGCTGAAAGCTAAAGAAGCATGGCCTTGGCTTTACAGTCCCCAGTTATGTCTAACACCAGCTCTATTGGGATACATATTTCAAATCCGATATATTCTAATTACAAAATAGAAAATAAAATTATTTTTTCTATCTTTCGTTGTCTCGTCATTTTATTCTTCAAATCATGTTGGTCTCAGGCGCTGGTGTCTGTTTTCTTTTGTCTTCTCTTAGCTCACTTGCCAGGGTCTCCTGACCATTTGACATTTCTTCTTTTCTTCTTCTCCATGCTCACCATCCATCTTCTATCTCTGTGTATGTATTGTTTCCCATGTTCAACATCTCCCTTCTCTATGTCTCCTATACGTCCCTTTCTAGTATTTCCCCTGTGCCCATCTCCCTGCCTTCATCATCTCACCATTCTATGATCCCCTCCCCCTGTGTACAGGAAGTAGGGAAAGAGAGAGAGAGATCCAGGGTGCATCTCTCCCACTCCCTCTACTGCCACATCCAACTCAGTGTCTTTCAAACTTTCTTGAGCCGGGGCACACTAAAGGTAGAGGCCATGGCTTGAAGCACCTAGAAGTGTGCAGTTGTCACCGTGATGACATCATGCATAAGCATGATATCATCACGTCGATGTCTGCGCACGTGGAGAGGCCGTCCAGATGGGCCCTGAGATGCCAGTAGGGGGTGCCAGCAGGGAAGAGGGCCGGAGAGAAGGAGAGGCACTAGTGCCAGCTGATTGCCTACAGCAGTGTTTCTCAACTACTTCAAGCTAAGTACCCCCTAAGTCTAACAAATATCAACTGAGTACCCCAACCACAGACCTCCCTAGGCCTACCGAAGCTCTGCCCCAGATCCCAGCCTCTTTACTAATTGTAATGCAATTTTTTCCATTCATTTTTCATATACACAGCAAATATAAATTCTCAAAACTGATACATGTCAGTCACTATATTGAAAATAAAATCATTTTACCTACCAGCGATCCTCTGCAGGCTGCTGTAATTAGCTTTAAATGTGAGACTGGGAGGCCAGGGGGGAAGCCGGAAAACGCTAGAGAGAAGGGGGAAACATACAGGCCTTTGGCGAATCAGGCAGCGCTGGCACTGTACCGTGTAGGGAAGTCAGCTGGCAGACACCTCTCTTCCTCCTCAGTGTGCCGTGGCACTTGGAATCTCAGGAGGCACACAGTTTGAGATACACTGGCCTAACTGAATTCCATGCACAACCTAAATTTTCTTAATTGGCACGGTAATTGCCACACCATTAAAAACCAATTAAAACAAGTTTAATTAAGATTGCACATGAAATTCCATGCGATGCCTAGTGACACCTATGTCGAGGCACCTACCCCTGCCTAACAACACCTATCTGAAAAGTAGGTGTGGTTAGGGGCAGAAAGTAAGCATGGTATGATTTAGGTGTTGTTAGGCACCAGTAAATTAGGCCTGGAAAACCCTAGGACGCCTAGGAATGCCTAATCCCACTTATGCATGGTTAGGCATGATTCTGTAAACGGTGCCTAGCAGATGATTAACAACCATACCTAGTGGTACTTAGAAATTAGGGCCTGATTTTATAAATGGTATCTATCTCCATAGGGCAAATATGGTCTGCAAGAATATTCAGAAACACCAGGAGCACACTGAAACAGGTGAAGAACCAGTAGGGCAAAATAGTATTTATTGATCAACAATAGACCTAAATCAGGGGTGTCAAAGTCCCTCCTTGAGAGCCGCAATCCAGTTGGGTTTACAGGATTTCCCCAATGAATATGCATGAGATCTATTAGCATACAATGAAAGCAGTACCATGCATATAGATATCATGTATATTCATTGAGGAAATCCTGAAAACCTGACTGGATTGCGGCCCTCGAGGAGGGACTTTGACACCCCTGACCTAAATGAAGCCACATTTTGGCAATTGCCTACATCAGGGGTAGAATTTCAGCTTTTCAATGAAGATAATTAAACAAGACCAGTCTTAGCTGTGACCTTGTTTAATTATTTAGCACATTAAGTCCTTTCTGCATCCAAACCTGAAATTCTACCCCTGATGCAGACAACTTTTGAAACATGGCTGCGTCGGGTTTATTGTTGACTAATAAATGCTATTTTGCCATACTGGTTCTTCACTTTTTCCAGAGTGCTCCTACATCTCTATTGCTCTGGTATCATTTGCATCCCTTTTTCATTAGAGAAATTATCCAGATAGTACCTCAGAATATCCCAGTCAGCATCGCTTATCTGGATAGCAGGCACTGTTATCTGGATAAGTGCTTTTCAATATTGATCTGTCTATTTTTATATTTATTTTGGCAAAAGGAAATAAACCCCAGTAACAACTCACGCTGGTTTTTACAAAGCTGCGGTAGAGATTTCTACCGCAGGCTAGCAAGGTAAATGCTCCAGTGCTCATAGGACACCGGTTATCAGCGGATGCCTAAGAAGCGGATGAAAATTGCATGTCAATTACTCTACAGCGTCCCATACAGAATCGCATCTACTGTAAGGCACAGATGCCTTAAACCTTCCCCCTCCCGATTTTCTAACCAGTGCCCATGTCAACCAGTGCCAGTTAGAGAATCGTGCCTGCCTGATCGCAAAGATAGGTGGGGGGGGGGGAGTGTCGAGGATCCTCTGCTGCAGCCGGCTCAGCTGATTGCGGCACAAGAATCCCCAATCAGCTGAGTCAGCAGGACTCCCCAAAACCGGGACTCAGCAGATTGAAGGGAATTCCCCTGCCACAATCAGCTGAGCCGGCTGCAGCAGAGGATCCTCGACACTACCCCCCACCCCACCCCCATTGAGATAGGCACTATCTTAGCTTTCTTCATTCACCAGAGGAGTGCTTAAAGGGACTTAATAGCATTGGTGCACCAAGGGCAGGGCGGGGTGAAGGTGTGGTCTGCCCTGGGTGCATGGAGCTCAGGAGTGCTGGAGCGGTTACGGGTCTGTGGTCCATGTGTGCAATGTCGTTGGCTCCACCGGCCTCCATCCCCTCTGATGTCAATTTCCTGATCTGGGGCGGGGAACTAGCAGAGCCGATGGCCACGAGCGGGCAATCTAAAACCCCATGACTAGTGGCGTAGTAAGAATGGTGCGGGAGATACGAACCGCCCTAGGCACCAAGTTGGCGGGGGTACTGGCACCTCTCTGCCCCACCCTGACATACCATGCCATCCCTCCCCCACCCGCCCCGTACCTCCGTATTATCTTTGCTAGCATGAGCAACTTCTGCCTGTTGCTCACACCAACCTGGTTCCCCTCTGAATCACTTCCGGGTCAGGGGGCCAGGAAGTGACATTAGAGGGAATCCAATGCTGGTGCGAAGAGCATGCTTGCAGAAGCCACTCGCACTGGCACAGATTAAGAGGTACAGGGGGAGGGAGAGTGCGTGGAATGGGGGGTGGAAAGGAATGGGAAGTGTGAAAGGAATTGGGGTGCAGGGGGCATAGGGAGGGCGCCATCGCCCCAGGTGCCTCCTACCCTTACTACACCACTGCCCACGACCAATCCATAAACCTTCCCACTGCCTGGAAGAGGGGGGTGCTCTGGAAAGAGAAGTGGGTGCTCCATCCCAGATTTCTGCCTTGCCAGGTATGCCACTGCTTAACAGCCAGTGCCTCTGCAGGTTTTACTGAGTAAAGTTCAATGTTCATTATGACAACTGGTTTCAGAAACACTTGACTACATGAAATTGTAGGAGATACAGCATATCTCTACCCATGTAGATCAATTAATATATTTACAGAATATACCTGCATATGTCCTACTACTTTGGAAGACATTTTTGCCAAATACAACTGTTTCATTCATTCATTCATAACTACTTTTTTCAGGAAAATAATTAAAGCATGGGTGATTAAACAGCAATTTTCAGATAAATCTACAAAAAAAAATCTTAAAACACGAAAGCATTATTGTACAACCTCAACCCCTCCCACCCCAGGGCCAGCTGTTATAAATGATCACAGTGATATCACAATATAATAGAGTGGTAATAGCACTTTGAGCTGCTTATAATTAAAATATAAAATGTAAATCTTTGCATACTTGTCTTATGCTTTATATTTGATATCAGTATCATGTAGGCAAGTTGTCCTCCTCGTCAGAAATTCTCGATTTCACAGCCGAGGGTGAAGCCGATGAAGTAGCAGTTGCTCTTTCTAATTTGGAAGTTGCTCTGGAAGGTGGGAAAATGGATAAAATTTTGGTATGTACAACATGCATGTATTCTTAGTTTTACGGCATCTTTTGTGGATCTCATATTTACATTTCTAAGCATTTATAATCATTTGAATTGCACTGCAGTGAATACTGGACCCAATATTTGGCTGAGATGGCTTAACTTTATTCACATATTTAGTGCTGCTATTCTTTAAAATGAGTTTACCTCTGACCAGCAGCTAAACTTTTAAAGATAGGCCTACTATATTGTAGGCTCTTTTCACATATGTCAGGGTCCAATGTTTGAAATGATTTAAGAGGGCAGGAGAGGCTTCTAGAAACATGTTGGCAGATAAAGGCCAAATGGCCCATCCAGTCTGCCCATCCACAGTAACCATTATTTCTTCCTCTCTCTAAGAGATCCCTTGTGCCTATTCCAGGCTTTCTGGAAATCAGACACAAGCTCTGTCTCCATCACCTCTTCCGGGAGACGGTTCATGCATCTGCCACCCTTTCTGCAAAAAAGTATTTCCTTAGATTATTCCGGAGCCTATCACCTCTTAACTTCATCCAATGCCCTCTCATTGCAGAGTTTCCTTTCAAATGAAAGAGACTCGACTCATGCGCATTTACATGACATAGGTATTTAAACTTCTCTATCATATCTCCCCTCACCCACCTTTCCTCCAAAGTATACAGATTGAGATATTTAAGTTTGTCCACATAGGAGGGGCCTTAGACACATGGGCCAACCCAATCTTAGGTTGGCCCATGTGCCTAAGGCCCTGCCCATAGGAAGGCCTTAGGCAACTGGCCCATTTCCGGTTGGCCCAGGTGCCTAAGGCCCCTCCTATGGGAAGAGGCAGGCCCGCCATCTTTTAAGGTTAGTAGGGGGGCCGTGGGGGTTGGGGATGTGTGGTAGGAGGGTCTAGGGGGAAGGGGGTTTGGGTTGTGTTGATCATGGGGGGAGGTTAGCCGGCAGGAGGGCTTGGGCTCCCTCCTGCTGGTTATTGGTGCGGTTTGGGGGGCTGTTTTTTTCAGCAGGAGGGCTTGGGCATCTCCTGCCGTTTATTGTGGCAGTTCGGGGGGGGTGTCAGCAGGAGAGATTGGGCATCTCTCCTACTGGGGTGGTTAGGAGGGATCGTGGCAGGTTATGGCTGCCAAACGACTAAGTCTAGGTCGGCCCACCTCCCGCCCTATTCACTCCTCCAAAAATGCCCCTTTTCACTCAAGGCGTACAGAGGCAGGGTAAAGACCTAAGCTGGTTTTAGATACCAGCTTTGATTATCGGTACTTGGACAATCTGTCTTTTTGATCGTCCAAGTACTGACTTAGGCCACTTTTTGAACTTTTTAATTTTTTTATTATGAGCCCCATAGTATTATAGTTTCTGTGTGTCATATATTCATATTTCCTTTTATTATTTGAGTTCACCCTTTCATGTTCCAACTGCTGTTTCCTCCATGTTGCTATTCCCCCTGTCTGTCCTGGCAGGCTCACAATCTTTCTAATGTACCTGGAGCAATGGGGGAGATTAGGTGACTTGCCCAGGGTCAAAAGGAGCAGCATGGGTTTGAAACCACAACCTAAGGGTGCTGAGGCTGTAGCTTTAACCGCTGCACCACACTGTTTGTAACATGACATCAGATCTGCTCTGGTAACTCCTGCTGAGTTGTTTTATTACTTCAGTAAAGAAATCGCCTCACAAAGTAAGGAAAACAGTTCAACCATAGCTACAAAGATTGAAGGTAATTGTTCAATCTATGAGTAAATATCTGTGGAGCACAGTGATATGAGTAATGGTACAATAAAGTAAAGCAAATTCATTCTTGGTGAAACCAATTTCTGAAGTGTCTGCATTAGTCTACACCCATTTACCTAACCGGTAGATATATTATCCATGTTTTATTGCCTGTATCTGATTACTTGCAAAGTATTTTCTTTGCAATTTTATAAGGGCACTCTCTAAAGTTGAAAGGGGATAGATTCTGTACAAATGTAAGGAAGTTCTTCTTCACCCAGAGAGTGGTGGAAAACTGGAACGCTCTTCCGGAGTCTGTTATAGGGGAAAACACCCTCCAGGGATTCAAGACAAAGTTGGACAAGTTCCTGGTAAACTGGAACGTACGCAGGTGAGGCTGGACTCATTCAGAGCACTGGTCTTTGACCTGGGGGCTGCTGCGTAAGCGGACTGTTGGGCACGATGGACCACTGGTCTGACCCAGCAGCAGCAATTCTTATGTTCTTATGTACAGTGTGACTAATAAATGCCTAATTTCTTCCAATTAAAATGTCACTTGGCCACATGCAGCTTAAGCCTTCCTAAAACCCAGGCTGGATCATGCACCCCTGTCGATCTAGGCTGAGAATAGAGACAGAGGCAAATGAGGAAAAAGTTCTGCTTCTTGTAACTTTTTTAATTCCCCACTTCCTGCCGCTGATTGGTCCTAGTTAGCTGATTGAGCCAATCAGCATCCATAGGTGGAGAAACATTTTCTCTAACTCAGTGTCTCGAACTTATTTAATTCTAGCACACTAAAAGGAGCAAATGTTTTTAGCAGTAATTATAATTGATATTATAAAATTGCAAAACCAAAAAAAATTGAGTTATTTATTTAAAGTTCTTTAAGTTATATATGGGTAATTGTAACAACAGTGAAACTAAAGTAGATTGAATAGAATGTGCTTGTTTTTGAGTGCAAAGTAACTCAAAGCATGGCTCGATAGTCAACAAGCAAACACACATTTCATCATCCACCATCTGCAGTCATTCTCTTTATTTCGATTTAATTTCTGTCAGAACTGAAAATCCAAGTTCGCAAAGATAAGAAGATCCAAATAGTAACAAAGCCTTGATTGCTTTGTTGCTCAAGTTAGGATAACTACTGCATAAAAAATAAAAATAATGCTAAAATTACTTGCCATTAGTTTTCAAGGACCAGTCACGTCAAAGAATGATTCTTATCTGGGCGGTTGTATCCTTACACACGCAGACACTCATAGCATTGACAGACTCTTGTGTACGCGACGTACATGTCATCTATTCTAGTGAAGGAAATTTTAAAAAATAAAGTACAATTCTGTAATCTCTTGTGGCACACCCAAAATCTGTTTGGGGCACATCACTGTGCTGTGGCACACAATTTGAGAGAGACCGCGCTAACTCCTATAATGACAAGAGAGAGAAGAGAGTAGAGTGGCAAAAAGTGAGTGAAAGTGGGCACATAAAGTGGAAAAAGTAGAAGATTGTATAAGTTTGATGTTTCCCTAGTACAGGGGTAGGCAATTCCGGTCCTCGAGAGCCGGAGCCAGGTCAGGTTTTCAGTATATCCACAATGAATATGTATGAGATGGATTTGCATGCACTGCCTCCTTGAGATGCAAATCTATCTCATGCATATTTATTCTGGATATCCTGAAAACCCGACCTGGCTCCGGCTCTCGAGGACTGGAATTGCCTACCCCTGCCCTAGGGAGAAGGTTTTAAAAAAAAAAAAAACACCAAGAAAATCTGTTCACCATAGCTCTGCTTCCCCTGCAATTCTTTTCTTACAGCTTTCCAAGTAAGTCATTTAGAGGAAATAATTTCAGTCTTTCAGCAAACATGTGAAAATATACCAGAAATTATCATATCTGTATGCAAAGAGTTATGTTTGTGTTTGCCTCAGCATGCGGGTTAACCATTAACTTGTTATCACTAAGCAAAAAGCTTGCATTTGGAGTCTGCTTTCAAAGAAACACTTGAACCTCCATTCAGTCAATTAGAACCAGCAGGCTACTACTGCCATGAAACCAAACTTGTTTGCACTGGCAGGTTGATGGAGATCAATCAGTGCCCAGCAAGATGAAGGAAACAAGAGACAGATAAAGAAAGTGACATGAAAAGGAATAGAAAGCAGAAAAAAAAAAAAAAAAAAGCAGCAATTCAAATGGGATGGAGACCACAATTACAACTTAGGAATTAAACTAGCACCAGAGACGAGTTGCCCTTATAATCTGTCTTTTCAGTTTTCTGGATTTTCACTTCGAGTGGTGACTTTTTAAGGTAATCCCCTATCATAGCAAAGATTGTTTTTCTGAAATCTAGAGCCCTCACGTTTGAATTAACCATTTCCCAATTCTAATATTGAACCATATTATGCAGTGATGTCATGGTAAGTGATACGAGATGTTCACCTACAATGATATCAATAACACCATCCTGTTCTCTCAGGGTTTCTGCAGCTTGTTGCAGGTTTCCAGGTCTTGCTGCGTCTTGTCAGGTAGAAACCGACGTTTCAGCCACCATGCTGTTGTTTCTTCAGGGTATGCTCTGAGGTCTGCAGTTTGTCTTTGTAAACAGTGAGTTCACTGACCTGATTGGGAACAGGGCAGTCCATCAATTTGAATTTTGACAGGAAAGTTAGTTGGTCAGAAATGTCAATTTTGTTGTGAAAGTCAGTTGGTATCTTTTTCCATAGAATGGAAAAGTCTCTGGTGGTTTAAATATGTTCTCCCCGTGGAGCTGGGTTACATGTTCTCTCAGGGTTTCCGCAGCTATAATTCGAAAGGTTTTGCTGCAGCTATGATTTTAGGTGTCTTAAAAATGGTCAAAGAATTCTATTGTGAGAGTATACTGCACTGGGTCAACTCTTAAGATATTTTTAAGATATTGGGAGAGATGGATGCTGGTGATACTGGTGCCAATGAGACAGGACGAGCAGAGGCAGAGCTGTTAGCTCAAGGGGTGCTTAATGTCAGTCTTCGAGGGCCACAATCCAGTCAGGGTTTCAGGATTTCTCCAATGAATATATATTTACCAAAAAAAAGAAGAAGCTGACTTTTTACAATTTATAAATTTATCAAATCTATTTATTAAACCTTTCCCACTGTTACCATAGATATATTTTTATATTTTATAAATATGTTTATTCCCCACTCTTACAAAGCATAAAACATACAACATTTCATTATACAACATCAAATTACTGCTTAGAAAGCCCTCAGTCCCTCAATGTCCAATCATTCCAAGTCCAGTTTTTAAAGTTTCTCTATTAATTTCGAGCTACATGGACTTCTCCTGTGATGATCATAAAATCATGTCACTGTGAATTCATCTTTGATGACAAAATAACGGCTAGATAAATTAAAGCTCTACTCACTCGAGGAATGCAGAGAGAGGGGAGACATGATCGAGACGTTCAAGTATCTCACGGGCCGCATCGAGGTGGAAGAAGATATCTTCTTTTTCAAGGGTCCCACGGCAACAAGGGGGCATCCGTGGAAAATCAGGGGCAGGAAACTGCACGGTGACACCAGGAAATTCTTTTTTACTGAAAGGGTGGTTGATCGCTGGAATAGTCTTCCACTTCAGGTCATTGAGGCCAGCAGCGTGCCTGATTTTAAGGCCAAATGGGATAGACACGTGCGATCTATTCACAGTGATAGGTAGGGGAGGGTCATTGGGGTGGGCAGACTAGATGGGCCGCGGCCCTTATCTGCCATCTATTTCTATGTTTCTAAATAATATTCAGCCGGCCCAACATAATCTTGCGTTTCACCATATAGGTGTCCTCAGGAGCTGAAGCCGCTTGAGGTTTTCATACACCATGTATCTGTCATCCTGTATTTTTATCATAAAGCAACTGCAACACAGGCTAAGAAATCTCACCTCCCGATCAAAATAAATAGATTTGACAAATTTATAAATTGTAAAAAAGTCAGCTTCTTCTGTTTTATGGTAAGAGTTACAACTTTGGTTTTGTGGAAGCTTTTTATATATAATGTCTTAAGTGTATATTGATTGGTTTACCAAGCAATGAATTTACATGAGATCTATTTGCATGTACTGTCTCCATTGAATGCAAATAGATCTCATGCGTATTCATTGAGGAAATCCTGAAATAGCAGGTTTCCGGGTCTTGCTGCATCTCTGTATAAAGAACCAATGTTTCAGCCATCATGCTGTGGCTTTCTTCAGGGTATGCTGTGAGGTCTGCAGTGTGTCCTGGTGGGCTCACAATCTGTCTAATGCAGGGGTCTCAAAGTCCCTCCTTGAGGGCTGCAATCCAGTCAAGTTTTCAGGATTTCCCCAATGAA
This sequence comes from Geotrypetes seraphini, assembly GCF_902459505.1. Classification (NCBI taxonomy): domain Eukaryota; kingdom Metazoa; phylum Chordata; class Amphibia; order Gymnophiona; family Dermophiidae; genus Geotrypetes; species Geotrypetes seraphini. The sequence goes on from NC_047086.1 coordinate 318,323,918, forward strand.
TATGCATGAGATCTATGTGCATGCACTACTTTCAATGCATATTCATTGGGGAAATCCTGAAACCCCGACTGGATTGCGGCCCTCAAGGAGGGACTTTGAGATCCCTGGTCTAATGTATCTGGGGCACTGGAAGATTAAGTGACTTGCCCAAAGTCACAAGGAGCAGCACAGAGTTTGAACCCACAACCTCAGGGTGCTGAGGCTGTAGCTCTAAGCATATGCCACACTCTCCTCAATAAGGAAAGCAACCGTAACAATGCATCAGAAATAAACAAAACTAAGAACTGAATGTGATGATCTCAGAAGAGGAATGGAGTTTGATAAAAGAGTGTCCCTTCTCACAGAGTATCCCCACTAGTGGATTAAAGGTTTTGAAGAAAGAATATCACTGTTGCTTGGGAAGATTTTACAATATAGGGGGAGATATTCAAAGTGATTTAAGCAGCCAGGAGGGGCTCATGGCCGTTTTAACTCATTTGTCCAGAGCTAACCATCCATATTTAGCGAGACTTATCCGTGCTTAGTGGCGTAGTAAAGTGGGGGCGGTCTTCCTAAGGGCATGGCACCCCATCTCCTCTCTGCCCCCCCAGCTCCTCTCCTTATCATGTGTAAACACCCCTTGCCTTCCCCCTTACCTTTTTTACTTCCCCAGCATGAGGTTGCTGCTCTCGTCAGCATCAGTGCTCTCTCTGACATCACTTCTGGGACCCGCATGTAGGAAGTGACGTCAAAGAGCGAGCGGACATTGACGTGAGCATGCTGCTCACGCCGGAGAAATTAAAAAGGTGCGGGGAAAGGGAAGGGGGGCACGCACAGCAGGAAGGGGGAACAGGGAAGAGGGTGGGGGAGGGGCCCACTGGAGGAATGAATACATGACCCCCCTCCCAACCACTTTCCCATTGGTCAGTAATCCCCCTCCTACCCCTAAAGATATGAATGAAACAGTTCATAGCTGCCTTTATGATCGCTTCAGATGTTATGGCCAGTCCTGGTAGACCAGCATACAGGTTCCTAGAGTAATCTAGTGGACAGTGTAGTCAACCATAGAGGTGGGGACTCAGGCCCATATCCCACTCTAACTACTACACTTATGGTGGATTATGTGAGACTTCCAAAACCCATCAAAATCTCATTGTACCTACATATAGGTTACACAAGCATAAGGGTTATTAGGGTGGTATATAGGTGGGTCCAGTAAGTTTTAGGTGGGTTTTGGAGAGCTTACAGTACACAATCATGGAGTTATGGTGAGATGTGTACCTGGTCCTTTTTATATGAAGTTTAGTACATTGCACCCTAAGGTGCCCTACTGCTCTGCTGGGATGTCTGTGTGGCCAGTCTACTAGAATTGCTGGTCCCTCCTACATCCCAAAGGCTTGTTTTGTGCATTTTTCTTTTGAACATGTGTTGTTGTTTTTTTAATGATGCACAAAGAGTTGCATTGGAACTGGATTCAGGGTATATATGGATAGTTTCTTGTGGGTTTCATTTTATTTGAGTATTGGGTGGGAGGGTGGGGACAAATTTAATTGTATTTTAATGTCTAAAAGTTTATTGTGCTTTTCTTGTGATATTTTATGTATATGAATTACTTGTTGCACAATTGTAGTTTGAAAGTCTAATAAAGATTAAAAAAAAAAATAAAAAAGAACATTCAAATAACATATGAAAACAAAAAGAAAGAAAATGGTGCACATCTGAAAAAATGGCCAGTTTAAAAAAAAAACAAAAAACCCCAAGATAGTTGTTTAGCAATTTTGAAAATGGGTATGTTTGGTACTGCATTTTTTGTGTGTCTTCCATAAAACGACAGAACTCAGATCTTCACTGGTTGCTGATCGGTGAATGAATTGAATTTAAGGTTTTGTGCATAATTTTCACATTGCTATAGGTCAATTGTCCGGTGGCTTTATGTTCTATTTTGCAGCTGTACCATCCTATATGTACATTACTCTCTTCAGATAAGATGTGTTTGGAAGTGCCTTCATTGATTGCTGTTAAGCTCTCAGTGAGTCGCGAGACTATGCTATCGGTATAGGGTCTGGTGTGTTGGAACGCTTTACCATTGGAATTAAGATAGGTTCCTACATTTCTGTAGTTCAGAAAAGGGTTGAAAACGGCCTTGTTTGGGCGCTGCTTTGTTCAGTGACAGGTGAGAGTGTGGAGGGGGTGTATGCTTTTAATTTTTCCACTGCGCTTGGTGGACATGTTTTTAAGATTTTATCTTGTTGATTTTAAATTTGTACATATGTTTTATTTAATGTTATTATGCACGTTATTCTGTTACCCGCCTAGAATTGTTGGATAAGCGGGCTATAAATATTTTAAATAAATATCGAAAATGCCTCTCAACATGTTTTGGGAATGTATTTTTTTACAGCTTATTACCTTTATTGAACTAACTTCATTTGAGTTCAACAGTGAACTCATTCAAGTATGGCATTACTGTGCAGTACTGTTTACCGTCTTTTCTTATGTTAGACCTTTTTTTTATTTGATATCTTGGGTCAATCAGATAATACATCTGGACCTAAGTAGTTAAAATATATGTGAACACTAAATTTCCAAAACTACATTTTAATACTGCAGTTACAAAGCCCATAACTGTTTTTAATTTCTCAACCATTTTTGCTTTATCCTAGGAGGATATCACAGATATACCAAAACTTGCAGACAATCTCAAGTTATTCAGGTGAGTATCAGGAAAGAATACAGGAATAAAAAGATTATGCAGATCTGGGAAGGGCATTGGGCTGCACATTTTCAAAACAATAATGACTTGTCCAGTTTCTTCCAAATTCAAGAATAGACAGCTTTTCCCCAGAAAATGGGTTCTCTTTCTAACAGAGCCATTCATTAAAATACATAAGGAACATAGTAAGGGGGGTGTGGTCCACCCCAAGCGCAGTCTTCCTAAGGGCGTGGCAGCACCCCTCCTCCCCTCCATTCCCCCCCCCTGCTCGCCCACCTGCTTGCTCACTCCCCCCTGCTCGCTCGCTCGCTCTCTGCTCCTCTCCTTGCTGTGCACACCTCTTTCCTTCCCCTGTACCTTTTTGGCACTCTCTCCGATGTCACTTCCGGGACCCACGCCTATGAAGTGATGTCAGAGAGAGTACCAAAAATGTTCAGGGGAAGGCAAGAGGGCGCACGCACGCATCTGGGGAAGGGGTGCCACCGCCTAGGGTGCCCCTCACCCTTACTACACTACTGGGAACATGGTTTGGGCATGGCTTGGGTGGGTTTACAGTCTACCTTTGTATTCCCATTTTACCCAGGAAATTGCTGGGGAAAAATTTCCACACTGGATCATTCTGCTTAATATCATAAGAATAGCCATTCTGGATCAGTACCTGGAAGAAACCCAAATAGTAGCAACATTCCATGGTACTGATCCCAGGGCAAGCAATCTCAGTAGCAGACTGGATTTTTCCTCCAGGAACTTGTTCAAACCATTTTTTTTTTAAATTAGCTATGCTAGTTCATGTCTATCTCCAAAATGAAACTTCTTTTAAACTGTGTCCTTCTTACTTAATTGGCAGTATTTACAACTGTATATTTGTAAATAAAACAGGACAGCTACACATGACCTGATATCACTTACATGAGGAAGTTGTGAAACTGCCACGACCACAGGCATGTGCTGACATCTCCACTAAAAGTTGCTGGGCCCATGCCACTCACTTTATTTCAGTGTGTGTCTTTTCAAAATGGCTGCGCTGCAAGTGTCAGCTAATGCATGAACTCTTGCTCTCTGTTATGCGATATAGAGTTCGGCACATCCCCGCGGTTAACCACGGGAAATCATCCCCATGTCATTCTTTAAGGAGAGAGGGCACAGTCATTGACCCTCAAGCCTTGCATTGAAGAATGCTGGTGTAGAAGGACTGAGGTTGAGATAGACATTAAAGCAGGAGCCCCAAAGTCCCTCCTTGAGGGCCGAATCCAGTTGGGTTTTCAGGATTTCCCCAATGAATATGCATGAGATCTATGTGTATGTACTGCTTTCAATGGTCGTGCATATTCATTGGGGAAATCCTGAAAACCTGACTGGATTCGGCCCTCAAAGATGGACTTTGGGGACCCCTGCACTAAAGAATGACAGTCTCTGGTATCCAGAGCAGATATGATGATGTCATAATGTCTCATTGCAAAAAAAACTGTGGAGTGACAATGTTCCTAAATGGACTTTATTTGAAAGTGTCAAAGTTGCAAAGGTACACTGAAATCATCCACATAAAATAATTCCATCCACATAAAAGTAAATCATCCACATAAGAGACTTAAAGGACCTATCCGCTAGGGATACAGGACCCAACACGGTCCGCGTTTCGACAAAAAGTCTTCTTCAGGGCCTGGGGGTCCTATAAAGGTGAGTACGTGGGAAACAATTGTGTGGTGAGCCGGAAGTGAAACACTGCTTGCATTTGCAATGGAAAGGGCCTCATTCCACCAATGTCTAAGAGCCAATCACATCAGTGTTGTCACAATGACTTCATTATCCTATACTTTGCTCACATAAAAATCAGAGTACGAATAGGCACAGCCACTGACCCTCAAGCCTTGTATTAAAGAATGCTGGTGTAGAAGGACTGAGATTGAGATAGACACGGGATGGTTTCCTGCGGTTATCTGCAGGGACAGTGACAAATTTCTGATCTTTTTCTTTAATACCACCAAAACTGAGTATATATTAACCTGGACATAGGCGTCGGAACAAGGGAGGCCACAGACATCATGGCCTCCCCAAAAATTGGCAGTCGGAACAGCCAGTTATGGCTCTACTCCCCTACACACCTCCCGGCCGCTGTAATTTTAAATCTTCAAGCAGCCACCGTGCAGTGTCACTGCAGAATGAAGACTTATGGGGCAGGCCCACTCGCTGAAGCTGTGCGACAGCTGCCCGAAGATTTAAAATTACAGAGACCGGGGAAAGGTATGTGGGGGAGTCAGGAGTTGGAGAGAGAGGTCATGGTGCAGGACTCTGCTGGGGCTAGAGCGGAGCTTTTGGCCTTCCCCCCCAACAAAAAGTGTTCCGCTGCCCATGATCCTAGACATCTCAGATCTAATCTCTACATTCTGTGTAAAATGGAGCTCAAAACACGTCAATTGCAGAAAGAGAACTCAGACCCTAGCTTGTTTAATTTGTAACCCATTGCTCTAACCAGCAGACCACATCTTCTCCCTTGAAACATATGTCATCCAGTAAAGAGACGGTCCATTTTTGTTTATTGACTTTTATTTCTGTTAATTTTCAAGAAAATTAAATCCGTAGCAAAACATGTGCTTTGTCAAACCTGCCAAGCAAAGGTACTTGGAAGCTTTTACATTTCCTTAATGCTTTCATTAAACCCAGTCTAGTGTGGTGCAGTGGTTAAAGCTACAGCCTCAGCACCCTGACATTGGGGGTTCAAACCCATGCTGCTCTTTGTGCCCCTGGGGAAGTCACTTAATTGACCTAGGTACATTAGACAGCTTGTGAGTCCACCAAAACAGACAGGAAAAATTCTTGAATACCTGAACAAATTCATGTAAACTATTCTGAGCTCCCCTGGGAGAATGATATAGAAAATTGAATAAACAAATAGTCTTATACCTTTCTGTCTACATTGAAATAAAATTGCCTCCAGTTTCAATTTATTTGTCGTAATTTTCAATGAGCAATAAAAGCGTTAGACAAATGAATCATGGTAATTCCGGTCCCCGCAGACAATACAAAGCTCAGTCTTCTGAAGCTTCTACCCAACCCCTGCAATCACCATGTTTACAGAATGTGTTTCACTGTACCAGAAAGCCTCTGATAGTGAAGGGGTGGAGGAGAGGTTCAGAGAAATGAATGCAGCATTCATGGCAGGGTCAAGGTGTGCTGAGATGAAAGACAATGCATCCCTTTGAAGTTGCATGAGTTATTTCAGCGAGGCTTTGTTATTATGATTATTTGATCCTTTTGCATTTATTGTTGTTTGTGTTTAAGAAACTATTGTTTAGGCCAGTGGTTCCCAAACTTGGTCCTGAAGGCACCCTAACCAATCAAATTTTATGTGGCACTTTTAGAGGTCTTTCCTTTCCCCCCCTCCCCCCTAGGTCATGCACTAGGGCGCTGCCATTACTGTGTAGTATTTGCAGAGAGTTAACCCAGCTAAGTGTTCCCATGTTAACTCTGCTTTAGCCAATTAACACATGATAAGTATAATGCACTAGTCAGCTATTGCTTCCATGCCCACTCTTCACCCATGCCATGACCCCTGACAGAAAAATTCTTTAAAAATTCAGCAGTGCACAATTTAACACATGGAAACAAAGAAACTACCACAAAAATACCTCAACACATTTGTGTGGTAGCCTGTACCACATGTAAATGCATGATAAGGACCAGATTAAGCCAATTACAGACAGAGAAAGAACCTGCATATAATTTATTTATTTACAAATGTTTAAGCCCGTTACATTAATGGGTGTTAAGAGTAGATGTGTCTTTCTTTCTTTCTCTCTCTCTCCTTTTCTGCTGTCTGACTGTCTTTCTCTCTCTCTCGGTCGCTTTCTACACTCAGGCCCAACAATTGTCCCTTTCTATTCCCTTCCTCCTTCCTTCCTATGTCCTTAGTGCCCCCAGTGCCTCCTTCCCATGTCCTTAGTGCCCCCAGTGCCTCCTTCCTATATCCTTAGTGCCCCCAGTGCCTCCTTCCTATGTCCTTTGTGCCCCTTCCTATGACCTTAGTGCCCACAGTGCCTCCTTCCCATGGCCTTAGTGCCCCAGTGCCTCCTTCCTATGTCCTTAGTGTCCCTTCCCATATCCTTAGTACCCCCAGTGCTCCTTCCTATGTCCCCCCTCATTGCCTTCCAGCCTATGTCCCACCCCCTCCCCCAAAGCTAGCCAGCCTACCTCCCTCCCTATCTGCCGCGCTAAAGCCAGCCTGCCTGCCTCCATCCCTCCCCAATCCTGTTTCTTCTCCCCCCACATGTGCAGCATCTTTCCTCCCCTCTCACCCATCCCCTTGTGCCTTTCCTCTGCAGCATCTTTTATCCCTTCCCCCCTCCTATCCCCCCCATGAAGCAGAAACCTTGAGCAGCATCTTTCTATCCCTCCCTCCCATCATGCAGCAGAACCCTTGCACGGCATCTTTCTATCCCTCCCTTCCCCCCAGTGAAGCAGAACCCTTAAGCAGCATCTTTCTATCCCTCCCTCCCATCCCCCCGTGTAGCAGAACCCTTGAGCAGCATCTTTCTATCCTTCCCTCCCATCCCCCTGTGTAGCAGAACCCTTGAGCAGCGTCTTTCTATCCCTCCCTCCCATCCCCCCCATGCAGCAGAACCACACTGACCCTCCCATTATGAAATCAACATACCTCCTTCCAAACAGCAGTGTCAGCAGCACTTTAAACAGGCTGCTTCGCATTCTTCTCCCACCGGGTCCTACCTTCTGGCGCATCGCCGCAAGAACGACATACTTCCCTCCAAACAGCAGCGTCGGCAGCACTAAACAGGCTGCTTTACAGCCGTCTCCCGCCAGGGCCTTCCCTGTGCTGCATCGCTGATAACATCATCAGTGATGCTGCAGAGGGTAGACCCGGTGGGAGAAGACCGCAAAGCAACCTGTTTAAAATGCTGCTGTTTGGAGGGAGGCATATTGGTCTCGCAGTGAAAGAATCGGCGGGGTTCAGATGGGAGGGAGCGATAGAAAGATACTGCGGGAGGAGCATGGGGACATTCGGGAGGGGCTTCGGGGGCGATCTTACTAGGGCTTATATTAAGACCTATCCCAAAAATCATGCTAGGGCTTATTTTGGGGGAAACACGGTACATCGCAGCTATGAAGGGAAGAGCCATTTAGCTTTTACTGGTTTCCCTCCATCACTCTACCATAGGCCATAAAAAGTCTCCTGTATACAAGCAAATTGAAAACTTGAATTAGAAATGCAGATTGCATACATAGTATCTGAGCGTAGATTTCAAATATTTCTACCTCAAACAGGTGAGCAAAACAGCAGGTAAGCAAATAAAAATAATAAGTGTTTATCTCAAAGGTTCCTGCCAGAATGTGTCCTCACTCGCTAGCCCCGCAAAGTGAGCCAGTATAGGACAATCAAGCCATTGTGACATCACTTCTATGTTCTTAAGTATTTGAATAACCAGTTAAAACTAACCAAATAAGTTATCCACTTAAACCCAATATATCACAGTCTCAATAATAATAATGCTTAATTTAATTTAGTCTGGATTGATGAAATTAGTTAGGAAAAAAAGAATTGTTAGATCAGTCTATTTTTAATACAAATGTACCTGTGAATATAATCTGGCAAGGGACATGCTGATAAGCTGCAGGTTTTTGCGAACAGGCTTCACTTCAGCCTAAATTAAATCAAGTAGCCCGTTTTAAAGATATGCACTTATGGAACTGCATTGTGAAAGTGTTTTCTTTCTTTTCGCTCTCTAAAACTCAAAAATAGTTCAAACTTTTATTGCAAATTCTTGTAGACTTAATGAGATTTGCAGTTTCCAGATTTTGATTTGAATGAGAGTAAGATGGGCAGACCAGCGGCCAGATACCAATGCATGATTGTTGCAGTCGTCTGGGTCTCGCCGCGTCTGAGTAAGCAAGACCCGGACAACTGCAACCATCATGAAGTCTATGAAAACAAATACCAATGTGTGTTCAACTACAGTAGTTTTAAATTTCTTTTTTATTTATATTTATTCCCGTTTAAGAATTCAATACAAGAAAAAGCATTGGCTTCAGCTTGCTGTACAAGTTGAAGTCAGTGCTCCTGCCATATGATTTTCGCACTGTGGTACAGATGCTCATTTTGAGCAGATTAGATTATTGCAATGCACTCTTATCTTGGAATACCAAAGATAAAGTGCAAGGCGCTACAAGTGTTCATGAATTCTGCAACACAATTGATTGTGGGTATGTCTCGAGGGGCCCGCATTATACCAATCTTGAAGCTGCTGCATTGGCTTCCAGTGCAGCAAAGGCTGCAATTCAAGGTTCTGTCTATTGTGCATCAGATCTTATATCATAGTGCCCCAGAGTAGTTTGGGGACATGTTGAAACAGTACTATCCAGAGTGTTAAGGTCAGAAAATGCAATGAGGCTGACCTTGACAGAGTAAACACTCGCATCACATGTGCATATAGGGTTGTCAAGCTCCATGGGTGCATATAGGGTTGTTCTCCTCCATGGGTGTCAAGCTTTGGAATGGTTTGAGCAGGCAAATGCGTTTGTGTAAGCCCAGGGATGCTTTTTAAAAAAATGTTGAAGATATAATTGTACGTGACAGCTTTTCTGTGAAGCTGGAGAGTTCAATGCATTAGGTTCTGGAAGTCGCTTGCTTGATGTACGTTTTATATTTTGTATGTTGATTGTCCATTGCTTTGGTTTGAAGTGGTATATAAGTTTAAATAAATAAATAGATTATTAATAACAGTTGAAAAGATGAAATGCTATAGATGTCACCTTTTAAAATGGATCTTTCTGTTTATCTTGCAGGCCTAAAAAGCTAACATTAAAAGCATGTAAACCCTATTGGTTCTTATTTAAAGACACATCTATAGCATACTTTAAAAACAAGGAAGCTGGACATGGAGAACCCATCGAGAAGCTGAACCTTAGAGGTAAGAAGCTATGCACTACGTAAGCAAAGGAGTAAGAGCACATAGCAAGCTACAGATTGCATAAAAATGGTGAGGCTGATATTTAAAATTGTTTATGCTGCCGACACTGGAATGCATTCACTAGAATGCGTTTTTGGCCATGTAAACTAATATAAGGCCAAATTTTATCAGTATTAGGAAGAACCAGGGGTAATCTGTTAACTGTATATTATGTATGTTAACCTGTAACCCGTCCTGAACTCTTGGTGGAGGATGGGATAGAAAACTTGCGGCCTCTTTTACAAAGCCGCCCTAGCGGCTACTGCGTGGCAACAGCCCCGAAGTCCTTTAAATCTCTATGGGCTTCGGGGCCGTTAGCGCCGCGCAGCCGCTGCGTGGCTTTGTAAAAGAGGCCGTTAATTTATTAATTAATTCAATTTCCAGTACAGGGCCTACAGTATATGTGACAATGTTCAGTCACTCTCGATATATATCTCTATAAATGGGCCACATCAATAGCCATCCTAACCTTATACATGAAACTTATGAGGGTAATATGTAGCCCATGATGATCAGTGTATTTTAAATGCTAACAGCTGCAGGCAGAATTAGCCCCAGATATTCAGTGCTAGGCATTAGTTTCTCTGGTACTCAGCGATCCCAGGATATAGACTGTGAGAATATTTAGAGCTGTGGGAAGCTATGAACAGCCATGCTTCAAGTCTGTTCCAGTTTATTTGTTTGCCGGTGGCAATGAAATGGTGAAAAATTATGCTTTGTTTTCTTATACATTGCCAGGAACCGCCTATACTTCATTCACATTAAAATCTTAGCAGAAGGAGTTGTACAGTTTCAAAAATTTAAACAATTAAATACTGCTAAATGTCTACTCTGCAGGAGGTGTTTTTTTTATTGATTTTTGTTTGTTTAAATTACATGCCTCAATGGATTTTAGAAATGTATCTTTCGTTGCACTACAAGTAAGGCATCTTTCTTCTCTAGTCAATTATTACGATCTTGGATTATTTTCTTGTTTCTTAGCGGCTTGCTATGGCATGTCTCCCTTGCTCTGTGGCAAACCTCTATCAAATATTCTTGCCCCTAGCCATGTCTCTGCAGTGCCAGCAGTTTAATGTAATTAAATTTGCTTTGTGAGCAGTTGCAGCTGTAACATTTCCTCTGGGTATGTTCAGAAGATGAAAGACAGACCTGGAAAAATACAGGCTTCCTTTATGTCATTGATGTGAAAAATAAAGAATTCATAGCACAAATGTGGTTAAAGGGGCTAAAGTAAACCATGAATAAATCTAGGAACCCTAATATACAAAATATTTGTGAAAGGCTCTTTTGCCTAGGTATAATTTGAAAAACTTCTTAAGAGAGATATACACAAAGAGGGAAATTTTATGAATGGCTCTCAAAATTCAGTGCCAAAAAAATGATGCTGAATATTTTTCAATAATGGGCATTATAGAACTGTGTAAAGCACCAGGATTAATGATCAGTTTTGAGGGTGAGGAGTTTGGAATGGGACGATTCATCGTGGCCATTTCATGACGGGCTGTTTCAACACGGGCGCAATGAAGCAACCCCAATGAATCATCCTCTCCATGATAAACTGCAATGAATCGTGCCCCGGTGCCTCTCTTCTCTGCCTCCCCCCATCGGTGCCTCTCCTCCTCCCAAGTCTCTCCTCCTCTCCGCCCCCTCCACCTCACCCCCTACCAATGCCTCTCCTTCTCTCTGCCCCCCCCCCCACATAACTCTTCAAAACTTCACTGGCACATCTTCCACCCCCTGCTTGACCAACCTTGGCTCCCTTCTGATGCCACTTCCTAGTCACAGGACCAGAATATGACATCAGAGGTATGCGGGCTGGAGGGCATTCCTGCCTTGGGGAGGATGTGGGGGGTGCTCCTAACTTAGGGCGCTTCTTCCTTTGGGGTGTGTGGGGGCATAGCTCCCCCACAAGAGGTCTGGTACGTGGGAGAATGCAGGGGGTGCTGAGGGGGGGTGCTCACACTTTTAGAGGGGGAAGCATAGCCCCCCACAAGAGGTCAGATAATTCATCTCAAACTACAGCACTCGGGGAATACAGAACGTCAGATAGGTTTAGCCTTGTGTTCCTTTTATTCTCTCCTTCACGTTCTTTCTAGCTATCTAGGGTCTAGGACAATTCACTGTGGTCGATTCAGCAATGAAATGGCTGTGCTGAATTGACCGCAATGATTCAGTCACGATGAATTGTCCTAGACCCTGATGGGTTACACCAACTGAAATAGGAAAAAAAAAGTTAAGGCGATCTCTGGGTTCCACAGTATTTTATTCGTTCACATAAAGACTCGACATGCACATGTTTTGGCCCAACCGGCCTGCATCAGGGGTCTTCTTGAACTCTCCGATCATCACAACAAAACCTTATGGTAATTGCAAGCCATCTTAAGATTCACTCTTATAGAGTCAAAACTTCTTGCTTTGAAGTGGTTGTGCCTTCTCTTTGAGAAATGGTATGGCAGCCATGTTATTCCACTCTGGCTTTCTGCTCAAGAGCAGCAATCCAGAGCTCAGAAGCAGAGAAACCTCCCAGGCACACTGACAAACTCTAAGAGAGTTTGTGCTCCAATCCCTCTACTCCGCAAGAAGGCTCAGCCAGAGGTAAACAAAGAGAAGGCACAACCACTTCAAAGCAAGAAGTTCTGGCTCGATAAGAGTGAATCTTAAGGTGGCTTGGAATTACCTTAAGGTTTTGTTGTGATGATCGGAGAGTTCAAGAAGACTCCTGATGCAGACCAGTTAGGCTGAAACACATGCCTGTTGAGTCTTTATGTGAATGAATAAAATACTGTGGAGCCCAGAGGTCACCTTCACTGTTTTTTTTCCTATTTCTCCAGTGTGAGAAAGAACTTTCTCCTTTGTTCGACATTACACCAACTGAAACCAAGTGTACATCCTGGCGCACAAGCTGGGCACACATTTTAAGGGATCACCCATGGCCTGCCCATGACCCTCCCTTGGCCTTGTTTCCTTTGCAGATCTGCACAGAAACACTTGCGGCTCCTTTTACAAAGCTACCGTTTTTAGCGCACGCACTGGATTAGCGCATGCTATAGTTTGCACTAGCCGAAAAATTACCACCTGCTTAAAAGGAGGCGGTAGCGGCTAGCACACGTGACAATTTAGCGCACACTATTCCACACGCTAAGGCCCTAACGTACCTTTGTAAAAGGAGCCCATAGGTGCTATTCTACAAATGGGTGTGTAAATGTGTTTTCATACAGATCTACTGTTTCCTCCCCATTTTGGCACCTTGCATCTGTTAGAACACTGTTTTGCATCAAAAAATTCAACACAAAAAGTAACACTTTAACATTTGGCTCTACATATGGAATTTCTCCCCAAAAGCTTTAAGTAAGGCTCTTGAAGCGTAATTAAGTGAGCATTCAGTTTTGCACAATTTAACATGTTATTTAGCTACTTGTAGTTTACACTTTTTAGCTATTTAGCATTCATAGTTAGACAAGTTTGGAAGAACCTACAAGAGCATGGTGATAAGAATGCACTGTATCTTCTGGAGTGAATACTGATGGAAATAAGAATGAAGATGATATTAATAATCTGTGGGTTCCCAAAAAATACCAAATGAGCAGAACAGATAGTGATCGTTTGGCTTGGCACTTGAATGTATTGCTAATGATTCATTTGTTGGCATCCCAAAAATGTATATCTGAACTAAAGGGATGTAGTCTTTGATAGGATTGGCCTAGTCATGATAGTTAACAGAAAGTCATCATAGAAATATAGAACAGAACAGATGACAACCATATGACCTATCCTCACTTCCATGCCTATTTGTGGGGGGGTTTCCCTATGGTTCTACTCCCAACACTTCATCTCTGAACACTGAACAAAAATATTTGTTAAGCTCTTTCGCTTTATCCTTATCAGCATCTACATATTCTTCCCCTTCACACTTAAGTCTATGTCAACATAGGCACTTCCTTCTGTCACTAATGTATCTAATAAAAAGTTTTGCTATTCCCTTACTCCCTATTTAACTGTTTGGCTATTTTTCTCTTCCATTTGTATCTTTACTTTCCTGACTACTTTCCTAACTTCTTTTAGCCTCTCCAGATATTGTTGCATGTCTTCCTTTTTTTCATCCTCTTTTACTTTTTTGAATGTTAACCTCTTATTCCTTTCAAAAACTGTAATAGCTTTTTTTTCCTCTTATTTTATTTACTTTCCTAGCAAAAAAGTTTGTTGCTCTTAAAAGTCTCCTTTTCATTTTGTGCACTTCTTTCCTTAGATGTTTGTATCCAGCTTATGACTCCTTGAGATATTCCCCCATCTTGACAAAGTTAATTTTTCTGATGTCTAGGACCTTCACTTTTGATTGAATCATATGCACTAATGCTATATCACACCATCTGGTGATCACTGAATCCCAAAGATCACCCACTGTGAAATCATTCATGAGCACCAAATCAAGTGTCAGCTCTTCCCGTGTGGATTCTGTTATCAATTGCTGGAACAGTTCTCTCTGCAGAGAATGCAGGAGCTCCCTACTTTGAATGACGCCATAGCTAAATGCCCCAATCAACACCTGACAAATTGAAATTATCCTGCACTAGCACATCTCTTTCATAGCAATATTGTGAATGCTTTCAATCAGTGGTGTAGCAAGGGTGGAAGGCACCCAGGTAGTGACATCCTCCCCACCTCCGCTCTCTTCTCTGCACACTGCCCTCTTCTTTGCCATCCCACTCCCCCACCTCACACACACCTTCCCCCTACCTCTTTAACTCTTCACTGGTGTGAGCAGTGTCTCCAACCTGCTGCCCACCCCGGCCTCGGCTTTCCTTCTGACGTCATTTCCTGGCCCCATGACCAGGAAGTGGTTTCAGGGGGAAGAGCCAAAGCTGGCGCGAGCAGCAGGTTGGACATGCCACTCGCGCCAGCAAAGAATTAAAGAGGTATAGAGGAAGGGAGGGCATGCATGCAGTGGGGGGCAGGGAAGGTGCAGGGGGTGCCCCACCAAGACAGTACCTGGGGTGGTGTGTCCCCCACACCTTTACTAAGCCACTGCCTTCAAATAAATTTCTATCTTTCTTTTGCCTATGATGAAGGTCTGCATATCACACCTGCGTAAAAATGAGATATTGCATTCTCTTTTTCCAAATTAACTAAAGTGCCTCCTGTTCAGTTGCTTTAATGTTATTTTTTTTGCTTATGGGGCCACTTCTCCCTTTTGTCCATCATCCTGTCTTTTCTGAATAGATTATGGTCCATTACAACTATTCTGGTCATGGATCACTGTGTACCATATCCCTGTGACTGGCTCGATGTTTTTTTATGGGGCAGATATTGTTGTTTATGTTACACACACACAACATCTATGCCCATAGAAAAAAAAATGAAAAAACCAAACAAGCCTGTCAGTTTTTTTAGGGTTTAGCGACCATCGATACATGATTGGAGCGTTTAGTGCATCTAGCCCTGAGTGGCTTGCCCAGGGTCACAAGGAGCAAGTTTCATGGTTTATAACAAGCAGCAAGATATTTATAACAGTACAGAAGTAATAATGTTACAATAATTCCAAATCTAAGAGAAAAGATGCCACAGGATGTTGGGAAAAAAATTTAGTTATAGCATTGATCTGAATAGATTATTTCTTGTATTGGTAACTGGCTTCTTTTTCATCCAGGGTGTGAAGTTGTGCCAGATGTAAATGTGGCAGGGAAAAAATTTGGAATTAAATTACTAATTCCTGTTCCAGATGGCATGAATGAAGTATGCCTTAGATGTGAGAATGTGAGTAGAGCACTAATCCATTGATATTAGATATCTTTCATTGACATGTACGGTATGTCTCTAGATTTGTCTTACTTCCTATTAATTGAGCCTGAAATATTTGAAAATTGTCTTAGGATAAATTTCTGGTTTTGCCATAAATACACTAAAGGAAAGGCAGTTCAGATCTATTGTAAATATAACAGCATCCTTGGATATCTGCAGGGAGGAAGGGCTTGTCCTCCAGAAATGAGCCCAACCCTTTTTTTAAACTCAGTCTCTGATAAGAAATTTCATACCTTCATTTTTCACTGAAAAAAATAATAATTTTTGAAATGTCATTGAAGTCTGCTAATTATTTTTATGGAACGTCCTTTATTGTAGAAACATAAAAACATGACGGCAGATAAAGGCCACATCCAGTCCACCCATCTGCAGTATCCACTATCTCCTCTTCTCCTTAAGAGATCCCACATGCCTGTCCCACGCTGTTTAGAATTCAGACATATTTTTTTGTTTCCACCACTTCCACCAGGAGACTGTTCCATGTATCTACCACCCTTTCTGTAAACAAATATTTTCTTTGATTACTCCTAAGCCTACAACCTCTTAACTTTAGTTTTCCTTCATTTGAAAAAGGCTCACCTCTTGTACATTAATGCCACAGAGATATTAAAATGTATCAATCACATCCCTTCTTTTCCACCTTTCTTCCAGAGTATACATACAGTATTAAGGTCTATAAGTCTGACCCCCATACACTTCCCCCTTTTACAAAACTATAGCACAGTTTTTAGCTCAAAGGAATTCTATGAGCATCGGAGCTGTTACCTCTGCAACCAGTGCTAAAAATGCTAGTGTAGTTTTGTGAAAAGGGGGGGGTTATAACAGAGACCACTGACCAATTTTGTAGCTGCCCTCTGGACCAAATCCATCTTATTTATATCTTTCTGGAGGTGCAGTCTCCAGAACTGCACACAGTATTCCAAATGGGTCCTCACCAGAGGCCTATACAATAGCATTATCACTTTTTTCTCCTCTCATTATGCACCTGAGCATCTTTCTGACTTGGACCATTGCCTTTTCTACCATTTTTTCTACTCTAAGATCACCAGATATGATCATCCCTAAGTCCAGCTCTTCTTTTGCACACAGAAGTATTTCACCTCCTATACTATACCATTCCCTTGGATTTTTGAAGCTTAGGTGCATGAACTTCCATTTTTTTTTAGCATTAAACCTTAGTTGCCAATAACTTGACCATTCTTCAAGCTTTGCTAGATCCCGCCTCATGCTATCCACACCCTCCAGGGTGTCTACACTATTATAGATTTTGGTATCCTCTGCAAAAAGACAAACCTTACTAGACAGTCCTTCTACAACACTTGCTCTGCACCAGTTATTTTGTAAACTATTATCATATTTTCATCTCTTCTGTAAGCTGAAAAGCCCTAAGCTGTTAAATCTTTCCTGGTGAGAGTGGTATTCCATCACCTTTACCCCTTTTCATGCCTATGTCCAGCCTATTCTATTATGAAAAGTAGGCATCTACTTTTCTGTATAGTATAGTAGAGCAAGTGGCAGAAAACACACTTACATATAAGGTATGATCACTTATACAAGCCCTATAACTGGAAGAAATGCCCGGGTCTAAATAATAGAACACATGTAAATTACTTTATTCTATCATTTACTCACATATTTACTTGCTCTGCCTATGTTCTGTCCAGATTCCACCCATGCACATGTCCTCTGTCAAAGTACATGCTATCAAATCATGAGGTATGCTTTTCCACTGGTTGGTAAGCCATTTACGATAAGTGGCCACTTACATTTGAGTTCTCATCTCCACCCAGCCATCTCAGAAACTAATTAAATTTTTTCAGGGGATATCCAGAATTTTGAGGCATGATTTCAACCAAGTCCAGAGTTAGAGACCCCTTTATTTGGGCCACTATTTTGTATCCATGGAAGATGTCGATTGGGGACCCTCCTTGAAACTGGACCAGTTGATATGGACTTACCCTTAAGTGATTAGAATACCACCATTTAGATGCATCCCTGTCCCTAAAAATCATGGCTTCTTAATTAGCTCCTATGTGTTTTACAACTTGGGATCTAGCTAGGTACTTGGGACCTGGGTTGGCCACTATTGGAAACAGGATACTGAGCTTGACCTTTGGTCTGTCCCAGTATGGTAATTCTTATGTACAAAGATTCCAAGATCCTTTTGCTGAAATAAAATAAAGGAGTTTCAGACTATGAGTGGCCTATATTGTATCATCATGATCCTTGAGGAATGAAAACCCATATTATTTTTATCTCTTTATACTAATTATAGTATTTTGTATTTTTTTTAAAATAGGAAAACCAGTATGCTAAATGGATGGCAGCTTGCATTTTGGCCTCTAAAGGGAAAACAATGGCTGATAGTTCGTATCGTCCTGAGGTTCATAATATCCTTTCATTTCTAAAAATGAAGAATTGTGTTGCTGCTCCTCAGGCATCTTCTGATCCTGACAGCATGGATATCAAACCCGAATGCTTTGTGTCACCACGCTACACCAAGAAATATAAAAATAAACAGGTAAAGTTCAAGTTGTAGGCAAAAGTTGTTGTTCTAAGTGAAATGCATGCTCATCTGGGCCTGATATCCAAACACATCAGTGCCAAGTTAAAAAGAGATGTGTAGCAGGTCAAGTGAAAGCCTTGGACTGGTCATAATCCCCACATCCATTAGATCGCTAGACAATCTATGGAATTTCAGGAAGGCCGTGAAAACCTTTAGTGCTATAGAAGTGATAAATAGTAGTAGTAGTAGTAGTAGTAGTCATCTGTTTAATATCTTTATGAAACCTCTTTGAGAACTTATGAACAGGCTGGGCCTCTAGTACTGTATTTATGCTGATATTCAATTCTTTTTGTAGGATACAGTTTTCATTTAACAAGTCTTGATTTACTTTGTATTTACGGGCTATTAACTGTTGAATGCACACTAATCACTTGAAACTGAATGTTAGCAAAACTCAGGTGATGTTCCGTAGTCCACATCCAATGATAGATAGTTCTTCATTTTAATTGTATGGGGAAACAATTTATTTGACCAAAAATGTACGATCACTTGGTATAATTGTTGACCCATCATTCACAATGAAAAATTAAGTCAAGAAAATAATTCATACTACTTTTCAAAATTAAAAGCTTTGAAGCACTTGAAAGATTATTTGATTGAATAGAATTTTATATTGTTGATTCAAAGTATTATCATTCCCAATTTTGATTATTCTAATAATTTATTAATTGGATTGCCTAAAAAGTTTTTGCAAAGTTTACAGGCTACGCAGTTGCAAATACAAAGGTTCTAGGTGGCCTACTTATCCCTTACAACGACTTTACGATCTACAGCTCAAAACCTTCTTACTATCCCATCATTGAAACATATAAATACATTAAGGTCTGCAATTTTTTCTGTTAGCGCCCCCTCTCTTTGGAACAGTATTCCAAACTACCTACGCGAAAAACTTACACTAACAGACTTTAAGTCGAAATTAAAGACATTTCTCTTCCTTGACGCTTTTGAAACCTAACTCTCCTTTTAAGGACGACCTAGTACCTAGAAGGATTCTTAATACCTGCTCCCTTCCCTATTTTTTTTCCCCTTACATGTTTTCTTTTCTTTACAAATTGTAGTTCTAGCCCTTCTTTCCCTCTTGCCTGTTTGTAAATTTTTTTATTTTTTGCCCTAGTGTTGTGTGTTTTTAAACTGTATTGTAGTTAACAGACGGTTTTAACATTTTTGTATGCCGCATAGGTGGTATAAGAAATTTTAAATAAACTCGAAACTTGAAACTTTCTAGGTTTGACTATATTTCAACAGTTTTGTGGAAACTCCACTGGTTACTCATTGAATTCAAAATTCAGTTTAAAATTCTTGTATTAGTATTTAAGATAGTAAGAGACCAAATTTCAGTTGCCATCGCATCTACATTGCATCTGCATCATCCATCAAGATCTTTAAATTCTGAATCTAAGACTTTATTGGATGATCCTTCTTTTAAATTGTATAATTTGATGAATATAGATCCTCCATCTTTTTATATTATTGGCCGGCAGTTATGGAATGCACTTCCTCCACAGCTGAGAGAACGAGGCTACTTGCAAGCAACATCAAGAGAGAAGTGGACAAGTTTCTAAACTAGGAAGAAGGGAAAAGCCGACAGTCGACAGAGAGAGAGAGTCGATGGTTCGGGAACCGGTATACCCAGAGGATACCGTGCAAGAAGATAGAGGGAAAGACTCACCGGATTACTGGCAAGAGAGATCGAAAAGGACACAAGAGGGAAGGAAATGCAAGAAAGGAAAAAGCTGCAAACTCAAGTGTATGCAAGGAGCCTTACAAATAAGATGGGTGAATTAGAAGCCATAGCATAAAAAGATAACATTGACATCATAGGCATCACGGAAACATGGTGGACTGAGGAAAACGTCTTGGACACTGTGCTACCAGGATACAAACTATACCACAGAGACAGAGTGGCTCAAAAAAGGTGGGGGCGTTGCCATATACGTCAAAGAGGAAATTGAATCTGCTGGAGAGAACACGCCACAACTGACGGATAAGTTAGAGTCTCTATGGGTCAAAATTCCAGGAACAAATGGCCTGGAAACGAAGATCAGCATCTACTACCGACCCCCAGGGCAGTCCAAAAAAATTGATGGAGAAATGACAGACGAGATTAAATGCAACTGCAAGGGAGGCAACACAGTTATCATGGGTGACTTCAACTATCCGGGAATAGACTGGAACCTAGGCACCTCCGGCTACATTAGAGAGACCAAGTTCTTGGATGCTATAGGCGATTGCTTCCTGGAACAACTTGTCAAGGAAAATACTAGAGGAAATGCAATTCTGGACTTAATTCTAAATGGCCTGCGAGGACCAGCACAAGATGTAGAAGTAGAAGGGACGCTGGGAAGCAGCAATCACAATATGATCCGCTTTGATCTGGACGCAGGGGAGAAACATCGGTCCAAAACAACATCCACGGCACTGAACTTCCGAAAAGGGAATTACGAAGGGATGAGACTCATGGTAGGGAAGAAGATTAAGAAGAGGATAAGCACAGCATACCAGAACCCATTAGGCTATATGCTGAAAACGAAGACGGAAAGTTGACAGGATTGATGGTCAGTCTAGAGGAGGTATGTAGGCAGATTGATAGGCTTAAGAGCGATAAATCCCCGGGACCGGATGGCATCCATCCGAGGGTCATCAAAGACCATAGCTGAACTGCTTCAAATAATAGCCAATCTGTCGATCAAATCGGGAAAGATTCCGGAAGAATGGAAGGTGGCGAATGTTACACCGATCTTCAAGAAAGGTTCGAGGTGAGATCCGGGGAACGACAGACCGGTGAGTCTGACCTCGGTACCGGGAAAGATGGTAGAGTCACTGATAAAGGACAGCATCATTGATCACCTTGACGGACACAGGCTGATGAGGACCAGTCAGCACGGTTTTAGCAAAGGCAGATCGTGTTTGACGAACTTGCTGCACTTCTTTGAGGGAGTAAACAGACAGATAGACAAGGGCGATCTGGTTGACATTGTATATCTGGATTTTCAGAAGGCGTTCGACAAGGTTCCGCATGAACGACTACTTCGGAAAATTGCAAGCCATGGAATTGAGGGTGAAATACTCATGTGGATTAAAAACTGGCTGGAACATAGGAAACAGAGAGGGGGGATAAATGGACAATACTCGGACTGGAAGAGCGTCACCAGTGGGATACCGCAGGGCTCGGTGCTTGGACCCGTGCTCTTTAACATCTTTATAAATGATCTGGACATAGGTACGATGAGCGAGGTGATTAAATTTAAGTTCTTGTAAACCGTGCCGAGCTCTACTTCCGTGGAGATGGTGCGGTATATAAACTTAAGGTTTAGTTTAGTAGTAAAGACGCAGGGGGATTGCGAAGATCTGCAACGTGACATAATCAAGCTCAAGGAATGGGCATCGACATGGCAGATGAGGTTCAACATGGATAAGTGTAAAGTGATGCATGTCGGTAACAAAAATCTCATGCACGAATACAGGATGTCCGGGGTGGTACTTGGAGAGACCTCCCAGGAAAGAGACTTGGGAGTTCTGATCAACAAGTCGATGAAGCCGTCCACACAATGTGCGGCGGCAGCAAAAAGGGCAAACAGAATGCTAGGAATGATAAAGAAGGGGATCACGAACAGATCAGAGAAGGTTATCATGCCGCTGTACCGGGCCATGGTACGCCCTCACCTGGAGTACTGCGTCCAGCACTGGTCGCCGTACATGAGGAAGGACATGGTACTACTCGAAAGAGTCCAGAGAAGAGCGACTAAGATGGTTAAGGAGCTGGAGGAGCTGCCGTACAGCGAAAGATTAGAGAAACTGGGCCTCTTCTCCCTCGAACAGAGGAGATTGAGAGGGGACATGATCGAAACATTCAAGGTACTGAAGGGGATAAATTTAGTAGATAAGGACAGTTTGTTCACCCTCTCCAAGTAGGGAGAATAAGAGGGCACTCTCTAAAGTTAAAAAGGGATAGATTCCTTACAAACGTAAGGAAGTTCTTCTTCACCCAGAGAGTGGTAGAAAACTGGAACGCTCTTCCAGAGGCTGTTATAGGGGAAAACACCCTCCAGGGATTCAAGACAAAGTTAGACAAGTTTCTGCTTAACAAGAACGTGCGCGGGTAGGGCTAGTCTCAGTTAGGGTGCTGGTCTTAGACTAGAGGGCCGCCGCGTGAGCGGACTGCTGGGCATGATGGACCACTGGTCTGACTCAGCAGTGGCAATTCTTAAGTTCTTATGAAGAAAATTAGTGATTTTAAAAAAGAACTTGAAAACTATTTTATTTGAGAGAGCATTTGAAATGGGACATTGAATGCTTTCAGCTATTGTTTGAATGACTTAAAGTGAATTTAGCAGTAACAAGTGTTTTTATCTTTTAGAATGTTATGTTTTACATGCTGTTTGTTTCAATTTTTATATATGTTGATTGTAATACACCTAGAATGTTAGATAGGGTGGAATATAAATTTTAGAATAAATAAATTATGTGGCCATGCAATAAAAAAGAAAGTTTTTGACACATATGTGTGAAAAATGTTTCATCAGATCCAGGTCAGTGTAGAAGAGTTAATTGAGAGGAGTGGTATCCATTCTCTCCCTCCAGCCTGACTATTCCACCTCAGACTAATTTCTATAACAGCCTCTGGCGGTTTAGTGGTTCAAATCCAACCTGACTCTCTACTCCCCTCCTCTTCCTCTGATATTTAAGAAAAGAACAACATGGTAGTTTAGTGCGCCCCCAAGTTGACTCAACCTGAACACCCCCCAAAATCCCCCAATATTAAAAAAAAATTGCCCTGGTAGCCTAGTGGCTCCCTCCTTCCCCTCACTTCCAAAACTTCCCTAGAATCTAATGGAACCCACCCTCCTCATGATCCCTTGTCTAGCTCTCCTCAAACTCAGTAGCTTAAATAAGGCAGGAGTGATGCTCATACGTTCTTTCCTTTAGGATCATCATCTTCAAAATGGTGGTGCCCTGACCATGTGGTGCATCCTGGGATGCATCACTTAGGTTCAGTCTGTCATATAAGATAATTTTTCGCTTATAAGGCAGATTGACCCTTCCTGGTGCATACCAGGATTCACTGCGCAAGGTAGGATGCCTCCATTTTGAAGCTGATGGTGCTGGAGGCAGGAAAAAGTGGGCATCACTCCTGCACCATTTTAAGATATAGAGTAAGAGGGAAGACAGGGCAAGGTGACCCTGGTGGGAATTTCCATTTGATACCAGGGACTTTTTTTTAGTGCAGTCAAGTCAGGGAGAGAGGGGTGCTATAGACACCAGGGATATTTTTCAGTGGGAGTGGGAAGAAGTGTCAGGGTGTGAGAATGTTTGTCAGGGCATCAGGTTGGGAGTGAGGGAAGGATGATGCAAAATACCACAGAAGGAGAACTGTCCCAGCAGTTGGTAATGGAACCCATGTAGGATGGTGCCATACTGGACTTAGTGCTTACAAACGGCAAAAGTGTTTCTGATGTTACAGTGGTTTAATATTAATACAGGCTTAGAGAGGGCTTATTCAGTAGTAAAGGTTCTAGATTTTAAAAAAAACTAACTTTGTTCAGTTGGGGGATTACATCAAGGAATTGTCTGGTTGGTAACATCTGGAAGAAGTAGGAAAGAAGTGGACAAAACTGAATGGAGCTATTGCAAGGGCAACAAACTATTTTGTAAGGAAAGTAAGTAAGAGGAAAAGAAGGCTGTTTTGGTTCTCAAAAGTAGTAGCTGAGAAGGTAAGGAAAAAGAGGTTAGTTTTTATACACTACAAAAGATCTCAGAAAGAAGAAGACAGGCAAAAATATCTGGAAAAGTTAAGAGAGGCTTGTCGAGTAGTCAGGAAAGCAAAGATGCAAATGGAAGAAAAAATAGCCATCGCGGTAAAATGAGGGGATAGGAAGAAATGCAAAAGTGGCATTGTGAGACTCAAAGGTGAAAGAGAGAAATATGTAGAAGCTGATAAAGATAAGGTCGAATTGCTTAACAAATATTTCTGTTTTGTGTTCACAGCTGAAGCTGGGACTGCATAAGACAAATAGGGATGGAGTTGTGGTAGACCCAATTTTCAAAAGATTGTGTTCATAAGGACCTAGATAAACTGAAGGTGGACAAAGCGATGGGGCCAGGGTACTGAAAGAACTTAGGGAAGTTCTGGCAGCTCTGCTGGCTGATATTTTCAATGCTTCTCTAGAGTCAGGAGAGGTACCGAAGGACTGGAGAAAGGCGAATGTGATCCCTCTCCACAAAAGTGGAAGTAAGGAAGAAGCAGAGAACTACAGGCCAGTAAGTGTAGCTTCTGTGGTAAGTAAATTAATGGAAACACTTTTAAAAGAGAATAGTGATGTTTCTGGAATCCAGTGAATTACAGGACCCAAGGCAACATGGATTCACTAGAGGCAGGCCTTGTAAGACAAATCATTTTGACTGGGTAAAATGAGAATTGGATAGGGAGTGTGCTAGATGTGGTATATTTAGATTTTAGCAAAGCCTTTTACAGTGTTCCACACAAGCGTCTAATAAATAAACTGAGTACCCTCTGTATAGGCCCCAAAGTGATGGACTAGGTCAGGAACTGGTTGAGTGGAAGGCTACAGAGGGTAGTGGTCAATGGAGATCACTCTGAGGAAAGGTATTTTACCAGTGGTGTGCCTCAAGATTCAGTTTTTGGCCCTGTTCTTTTTAACATTTTTGTAAGCGATATTGCTGAAGAGCTGTCAGGTAAGATTTGCCTCTTTGTGGATGATACCAAAATCTGCAATAGAGTAGATACCCCTTATAACATGAGGAAGGACCTAGCGAAGCTTGAAGAATGGTTTAAAAATTGGCAGCTAAGATTTAATGCTAAGAAATGAGAGATCACGCATTTGGGCTGCAAAAACCCATGGGAATGGTACAGTTTAGGGGATGAAGAACTTTTTTGCATGAAAGAAGAGTGGGACTTAGGTGTGATAGTATGTGATGGTCTTAAGATTTCCAAACAGGTTGAAAAGGTGATGGCAAAAGATAGAAAGATGCTAGCATGCATAGGAAGAGGTATATGGCCAGTAGAAAAAAGGAGGTATTGATACCCCTGTATAAGACTCTGGTGAGACCTCATTTAGAATATTGTGTACAATTATGGAGACCACACCTTCATAAAGATATAAACAGGACGGAATCAGTTCAGAGGAAGTCTACTAAAATGGTGCGTGGTCTTCATCATAAGGATCTCAATCCATATACTTTGGAGGAAAGGTGGGAGAGGGGAGATATGATAGAGACATTTAAATACTTATGTGGCATAAATAGGCATGAAGCCAGCCTCTTTCTGTTGAGAGGAAACTCCAGAGTGAGAGCATGAGATGAAGTTAAGAGGTGATAGGCTCAAGAGTAATCTAAGGAAATACTTTTTTTTTACAGAAAGGGTAATAGATGTGTGGAATATTCTCCTGGTAGAGATGGTGAAGGCAAAGACTGTGTCTGAATTTAAGAAAGCGTGAGACAGGCACGTGGGATCTCATAGGGAGCGGAGGAGATAGTGGATGTTGTGGATGGGCAGACTGGATGGGCCATTTGGCCTTTATCTGCCATCGTGTTTCTGTGTTTCTTTCTATGTAGCACTGTGTTTGTCCAATATAGTAAAGACCACATGGGTAAATTACACAATACACTACAGCCTTAGTGTTGCAGTCAGTCTGATGTCGACCACAAGCCACATGTCCTGGATTAATATCCATGTCATGGTTTATTGTTTTTAATACTTCTCCTAGATTTCGATTGCGTGTATAGGCAAATTTTGTCCAATCATGTAAATTAGGATTTAACACCAGCACTTCCCAATGTTTCTTAATGATCTTCTGGATTAGATGTACTTTAGATGAATATGGCAGCACACAAACCATAGCTTCTGTGTTCTTATTAAGATAACTTATCAGTCTTAGTCCATTGTGGGTGCATAAACCTAGCCCTCTTTTGTGCTTTCTTTATTACCAGTATTGGATATCCTCTTGACACAAATCTGTTGGCCAGTTCCTGTGTGCACTATTGTGGTATGTTTCTTTATTGGTACATAATCGTTTCACCCTAAGGAACTGGCCATAGGGTATCCTATCCTTCAACATCTTAAGATGATAACTTTTGTAGTGTAATACAGTATTACAGTCTGTGTCTTTTCTGTACAACTTGATTGTGAACTTCTGATTGTCTTTGATGATTTCTATATCAAGAAACTATTGTTTTAGAATCACATTTATTTTTCAAATTTAATACAGTACTCCCCTGAAATTCACGAGGGTTCCATTCCAGGAACACCCGCGAATTTAAAAAAAACTGCAGATGTGGTTTAGGAGCTGATCAAAGGCAGGAGAGGTCAGCTGGGGTGCCAGCAGGTGCTGAAAATCATTCTCAGTATTTTCCGACCGCCTCTTCCTGATATTAAAGTTAGGCTACACCAATCAGGAGCTTCTTTGACACGCCAGATAGCGTGTCAAAGCAGCTCCTGATTGGTGTAGCCTGACTTTAGTACCAGGAAGAGGCGGTCAGAAAATACCGTAAATTACTGAGTCCACGATTTGCAAACCATGAATTTGCAGGGGTTTACTGTTTTGTGATCTACCAGATTAATATAAGCCAGAAGCTGTTGGAGTTGGGTTACAGTACCTTGCCACACCTTCACAATATCTTCTCCACGATCTAATGTGGGTAAAGTGAGTACTGGTGTATATATATATATATATATATATATATATATATATATATATATATATATATATATATTATCTGTTTGAATTATGTCATGTAAAGGCAGGCGACCGTGGGGCTACTATGGCCCCCATGGCCCATAATATGTTCTTATGTTCTAACTGGATGTTCACTTAGCTCTCGATTTACAGCCTGTAATTTTTGTTCTCATGATTGCACCTTGTAGCTTGCAGCTCGCATTCTGGAAGCACACCAGAACATGGCACAGATGCCTTTGGTTGAAGCCAAGTTGCGTTTTATCCAGGCCTGGCAGTCCCTACCTGAATTTGGCTTAACATACTACATTGTAAGGTAATTATAATATCTGCACCTTGATTAAATTCCCTCCTATTGCTAGCGCAAGGGAAACTACAGGACCCTTTTATGCATTAGATTTTGTACTACAGGACTCAAATGCATTAGATTATGTACTTAACATGCTGCAATATAGCAAATCTTTTAAGAAAAAGCTCAAGAATATTCTTTTCCTTTGTGCCTTTGGGGCCTTCATGAGTGTACTCACTGTCTAACCATCTTGGTTAATTATCACTAACTGTTCATTGTCTATTGTTTCAGTTAATGCTGTGTATGTCTGTTGTAATCCACCTAGAACTTTGGATAGTGCAGAACAAAAATGTAGAAAATAAAATAAAAATTTAACACATACCAAGAGCAAACCTAACACGGTAGCTAGTTGGGGGTGGGGCATGCTCAGCATTGAATATTCAGATACCATGTTTAAAATGTCCATTAGCACAGCGTACTTAGCTCGCAGTTATCCATGGAAGCACTCAGCTGTTTAGAAGGCAGTAAGTTGTCCTATGCCAAATGCACATTAGTTGATTATCACAAAGTTAATGCAGTATGCTCAAGGGAGAATTCTATAAATTTTGTCTAAAGTTAGGTACTAATTTGAGTGCAGGAATGCATTCTAATAGATGAAAAGCACCAAAACGGAGCTGAAACGGCAGATTGACACAGAAATACACTTGCGCATCCCGTTATAGGATAGCGCCTCAGTGAATCCATGAGCAATTTCAAAGGGAATGTGGCCATGGGAGAGGCATGAGTGGATCAAGGGCATTCCGGAAAATTGTGCACAGTATTACAGCATACTGCAGATGTGCGCCCAGCTTGTGTGCCAAGATTTACGTTTGGCTTCAGTTGGTTTAAGTCCTCAAACGTTCATACCCAGAGTGCCCTTTATAGAATAATGCTGATGTCATTAGTGAATTGTGCCCCTTGTGCCAAATTCTGTCTATGCCCATTCTCCATCCATGCCCCACCCAGTTCTGCTCACTTCCAAAAAATTGCCTTAACGTGAGACTAACTGTAAATACATCTCATAAGCGGTTAACGTGTTTGTGCATGTGAGGGAGTCTATAGGACAGTGCCCCTTTCCCTTAAGATTACTCCCTCACAGAGTCAAAACCACCTTAAGCTGCACAGCCATGTCCAAAAAGGAAGTGACACTAGAGGGGTGGAGCCCGGAAGATAACTGCCAGGAAGTACAAAAGGTAGGGTCAGAGTTGGATTAAGAAAGCCCAGAGAAAGAAGAAGCAGATCCACAGCGTATGCATTCACCAGCTACTGTATATGTAGCTTAAGGTAAGCCACATCTTAATTTAATATTTATTTTTATTTTTATTTTTTTTTTAAATTTTATACCGCCAGAAACTCAGTGGTTTACAAAATTAACATACATAAAATATAAAACACAAATACTACAATAAACAAAACTTAATATCAACCTAACTATAACATCAAATGTCACCCATGGCGATACCATCAGTAAAACTATGCCAATAGCCAATAAAGTAGTTTCAGATTAATAACTATTATACTATGTCAAAAATAAGCGTCAACAAATAATTTTGTCTTAAGTAATTTCTTAAAAGCCAGATGCTCAACACATAACCTTATTTGGCCAGATAACTTATTCCACAGGGACATCCCTGCAATCGTAAACATGCTCTTCTTTGTTTATACATAATTTGCACTTATAGGTGACTGACATGCTAATTTCATGCTACCAGGTTTATATATCTCCCATAGACCTTGAAACCAACAAGGTACCTTCCCATTTAAAGTTTAATGCACCAGAGATAGTACTTGAAAAAATGAATCCTTTGTTCAATCAGCAGCCAGTGTAGTCTTTTAATACAGGAGTAATATGAGATGTTCTTGATATCCCACTAATTAATCTGGCCGCAGAATTCATCAGTATCTGTAAGGCTTTCAATTTTACCTTAGATAATCCCAGAAACAGCGCATTACAGTAATCTAATCTACTCAAAAGCAACGATTGTACTACTGTCCTAAAATCATAAGTTGTAAGACTTGTTGCCCCATATTTAATGACATATCTAAACAGATTCACAAGATATTAATTTCCTTCTTTATTGGTATCAGTTCACCCAAAACGAGTCCCATTACTTCAGTCATGCCAATTTCTCTACTTACAATCATCAATTCCATTTTCTTAACATTCAATTTGAGACCATAATAGGTCATCCACTCACATATCTTATCCATACATATCCATACAATGGTTCAATCGTGTTTCACTTTCACTCAACGAGCTTTCAATTGGAAAAAATAAGAGAATGTCATCAGCATAGATTCTATATTGTACCCCCAACATTTGAAAAACTTGCCCGATAGATGACATATAAATATTAAATAGCACCGCAGACAATACTTGCTAGAATCCTGGTCTTGAGGACTGACTGGAGCCAGACCAGCACAGGAGCACCTGAGAGAAATACTATAAACTATATTTTGGGGCCTATCAGTTGCAGGCCTAGGTTTAAATTTTTTTTTAATCTAAAGAGACTTTACCCTTTATTTCTGTATCTGTGAAATAACAGGCCTCAGCCTTTTAAGATAATAAAATTTTGTTTTACCTTTGCAATCTTGTCCACCCTCAACCCTTAGTCATGTTATCATAGCGCATTAGCTGTTAACATGCGCCAAATCGCACAATAACTGCCCAACACATTTTAGTAAAAGGACCCCTAAATTAGGGTTACCAAATGGCTCCAGAAAAAAGAGGGCAGATTGAGACATCCAGGTTTTACTTCCATTGCTTTCAAAGGAAGTAAAACCCAGATGTCTCTCTCCGTCCTCCTTACTTCTGTTGCTTTCAATGGAAGTAAAACATAGATGTCTCAATCCGTCCTCCTTTTTATGGAGCCATATGGTAACCCCACTTAAATATTCCCTCAGCTCACAAACAAGAGAAATTGCTCCATACACATCAACCTTACAAGTTTATTGTCGAGTTCAGATAAAACCATTTTCTAGATACAAGGAAACCTTTGGTTCTTATTTTGGCTTCTAAACTTCTTCTAACTCAGCTTAGAAGTTATTCTATGTAATGATAACTGGCATTTTGTTATAAGAAATTTCATGTTTTCCATATGTACAGGTTTAAGTCTCCTGCTAACTAGTACTTTCTGTTTCTCTTCCCTCTCTTACCTTTTGGTTTTCTTCTTTTATTGAGTACTGTGAGTCACTGTTCCTTATTAGTTTAATTATTTTCCTTTAAAGGTTTTTAGTGTTATGTAAATTCTTATAATGAAGAACATTTTTCTGATTGTCAAATATTATCCTCATTGTATTGTAAAATTTATAAATATAAAATTTTTTTTTAAGTTCAAAACTATTAAAAATACTTGAGGTTATCATTAGGGATGTGCTTTTATTATTGACATTCAACTCTCTTTCCCCCCCTTACTAAGCCACGATAGAGGTTTCTACCACGGCCCAGAGCGCTAAATGCTCCCAACGCTCATGGCCAAACACTATTCAGTGAACACAATGAAAGAGCACCCACAAAGCCATGACTACAAAATATGTGGCAAGACCTCCCCCCACTCCCGGTAATACCATATCTAAATGAATATCAGGGAAGGTATAGAAAAGGGCAATGAAAATGATAACAGAGATGGGACAACTTCCCTATGAGGAAAGGCTAAAGTGGCTAGAACTCTTCAGCTTGGAGAAGAGGCAGCTCAAGGATGATATGACAGAAATCTATAAAATACTGAGTGAGTGTAAAGTGTAGATAGGAATCGCTAGGGAGCATGCAATGAATCTACTAAGTAGTAGATTTAAAACAAACCAGAGAAAATAGTTCTTCGCACAACATGTAATTAAACTCTGGAATTTGATGTCAGAGAATGTGGTGAAATCAGTTAGCTTAGCGGGTTTTAAAAAAGGTTTGGATACTTTCCTAAAAGAGAAGTCCATTGGCCATTATTGAGATGGCTTGGGGGAAATCCACTGCTTATTCCTAGAATAAGCAGCATAAAATCTGTTTTATAACTTGGGATCTTGCGAGGTACTTGGGACCTGGGTTAGCCACCATTGGAAACAAGATACTGGGCTTGATGGACCTTCAGTCTGTCCCAATATAGCAAGTTTTATGTTCTTATGAAACATGCATCAGAACCTACAATGGCCAAGTGGGATTCTAATGTGACCTAGTAACAAACAGAGTATCTGAAGGTCGGACTTCAATTCCATTTCTTCGCACTAATCCAAAAGAAACATTTTTATTAGATATGCTCTAAACAGAAAATGAAATTGCCTTTAATAAGCAAAGTAATCTACTGTTTTACAGATTTAAAGGCAGCAAGAAAGATGACCTGCTGGGAATTTCATATAATAGGTTAATAAGGATAGACATCACTACTGGCGACCCAATTACAACATGGAGGTTTTCCAATATGAAACAGTGGAATGTCAACTGGGAAATACGCCAGGTAAAAAAAAAAAAAAAGAAGAAGAATTGTTCTGAAGTTCATTGCCTCATAACAGTCTATGTGATACTGTTTCCCTTTCATTAAAATACTTTTAGCTTTTGTGAAGTGATTTTATAAAAATGAGGGGATGGGAAGGTAGGCCAGGAAGATACTAAACAGTTCTATATAGAAAATATCTTTTCACCAAAATAAAATGTATTCATTACAATTTCAGCATATTCTTTCTGGGCTTCACGGTGCCAAAATGCTGGTTGTTACTTCTAGGGCAGGGATCGCAAAGTCCCTCCTTGAGGGCCGCAATCCAATCGGGTTTTCAGGATTTCCCCAATGAATATGCATTGAAAGCAGTGCATGCACATAGATCGCATGCATATTCATTGGGAAAATCCTGAAAACCCGACTGGATTGCGGCCTTCATGGAGGGACTTTGAGACCCCTGTTCTAGGGCTATTAAACCCCAACACTGTTCTTAACTATTTACAAATATTGTATTTGGAAATTAATCTGCTGTTCACTAAACAATACAGTGGCTTTAGATCAGGAGTATCCAACCTCGGTCCTTGAGGGCCACAACCCAGTCAGATGAATACTCTTCCCTCTAAACCAGGGGTCTCAAGGTCCCTCCTTGAGGGCCGCAATCCAGTCGGGTTTTCAGGATTTCCCCAATGAATATGCATGAGATCTATGTGCATGCACTGCTTTCAATGCATATTCATTGGGGAAATCCTGAAAACCCGACTGGATTGCGGCCCTCAAGGAGGGACTTTGAGATCCCTGGATCTCCAACTGCATTGCTGCCAGTAGGGAGGGGGTGATGTTTCAATATCATGCTTTCAGTCACTAGGGACAGGCAGGTTTCCTAGAATCCTGCAGAGCATGCCTGTCCTCTGCTATTGAAAATGTGATAGTAGTACAGCAGCACCCATTGGCAGGACTGTAGCTGGAAGACTATCGCTCGGCTTAGAGCAGGGGTGTCAAAGTCCTTCCTCGAAGGCCGCAATCCAGTCAGGTCTTCAGGATATCCTCAATGAATATGCATGAGATCTATTTGCATGCACTGCTTTCATTGTATGCTATTAGATCTCATGCATATTCAAGTTTCAAGTTTATTAAAAAAAATTTTATACCGCTTATTCAAATTTCTAGGCGATGTACAGTAATAATTTAAAAAATATCATTGGGGAAATCCTGAAAACCCGACTGGATTGCGGCCCTCGAGGAGAGACTTTGACACCCCTGGCATAGAGGGAACAGTGATCCGGACTAGAGAATGACACAGGAACTAATTTCTCCCCGTCTCCACGAGTTTTGTCACTGTACCTACCTCTGCCCCATTCCTGTAAGCTCTGCCTTAACTGTACAAACCTCAAACACTTATGATTTTAAAGTGCCTGAGGCTTGTGCAGATGAGGACAGAGCTTGCAGGAATGAGGCAGGGACAGGGACAGTGACAAAACTCGTGAGGACGGGACGGGGAAAAATTTGTTCCCGTGTCATTCTCTAATCCGGAGTACTTCACTGGTTTCATATCTCTCTGTAATCCATTAAGATGTTCAAGATTGCTCTCAGATTTAAGACTTGCAGAACCAAGTGTTAAATATTGCCATTTAACAGAAACAAGAAATGGACCAGTATAGGTAAAGGTCCTATAATAAGATGGAATATCTTATCTGTACAAATAAGAATTATGTGAGGTTATTCTCCTTTTTAGATGTGCGATGAAGGCTTTGCTCATTCATAAATAGGTGTTTTAAATTGTACTGAAATGAAAATTTTATTTTATCTATTCTAGTTGTGAAAATTGTAAACTGGATTCATTCTCTTTTTGTAAGTCATCTTGAGCTTGGTTGGTGAAGCAGACTATAAATGATTACATTTAATTTAATTAAATTATACATTCACAGATTATAGAGCTTGGTCACAATTTAGTTACCCACAGGTTCATCCAACAATCACATCCAGTCTCAGAGGCCAGTCTTTGGAGCTTTCAAATACATCTACCCTCCTACTAATTAATCTGAGCAGCACAACCCAGTGTACAATGTCTGCATAGAGAAACTGGGGCTCTTTTCCCTGGAAAAGCGGAGGCTTAGAGGGGACATGATAGAGACTTACAAGATCATGAAGGGCATGGAGAAAGTGGAGAGGGACAGATTCTTCAAACGTTCAAAAACTACAAGAACGAGAGGGCATTCGGAAAAAATTAAGAGGTTATAGATTCAGAACCAGTGCTAGGAAGTTCTTCTTCACCCAAAGGGTGGTGGACACCTGGAATGCGCTTCCAGAGGGTGTGATAGGACAGAGTACGGTATTGGGGTTCAAGAAGGGATTGGATATTTCCTGAAGGAAAAGGGGATAGAAGGGTATAGATGGAGGATTACTATATAGGTCCTGGACCTGATGGGCCGTCGCATGAGCGGACTGCTGGGCATGATGGTCTGCAGAGGCACTGCTTATGTTCTTATGAATTCCTCCCAGTTGTTTTCACCATTAGATTAGTGTCTTAATAAGAGAAAAATTCCAAACAGGGCACTGAACAATAAGATATAACCAGAGCAAAACACCTGCCTTACCAATATATTTTATTTTTCACAAACACAATTTATATTTTTGCAAAGTAGCATGTTGAGACTGTTTAAGCAACTGCGATTAAACAAAAATAATCTGTAATACATCTCTTTCAGCCTCTAACTAGTTGAATTGCATCAGCTAGCGATAAAAGGCAGCAAACTAAAAAATTTAAAATTTTTAAAAAAAAAAAGAAATTGAAATATTTTCAAAGCCACTTACCCATTTAGATTTGACTGGATGCAGTGCATGCTCAGGAGACTGTGGCACCTAAGCAAACCTGTGCTTTGGGGTACCCTCCCCCTATCCACCCACATCAGCCCTTTAAACACCAATAACAGCAATATGCTCTTATCACACACCTCTCTGAACGATGACCAGCACCACCAAAATACGGCTATTGGGGTTTAAAAGAAAATTTCATCACATCACTCCGCTTTACGTACAGTATCACTGTTTACCAATGTTTTATAGAATTCAAATCAATTTTATTTTTTTTTTAATTTTATTTATTTTTATTCAATTTCCTATACCGTTCTCCCAGGGGAGCTCAGAACGGTTTACATGAACTTATTCAGGTACTCAAGCATTTTTCCCTTTATCCCAGGACAAGCAGGCAGCATATTCTTTATGCATGGGTGACGTCACCGACGGAGCCCCGGTACAGACCTTTTTAACTAGAAAGTTCTAGTTGGCCGCACCGCGCATGCGCGAGTGCCTTCCCGCCCGACGGAAGAGTGCGTGGTCCCCAGTTTCTTCGTTTCCGCGGAGCGAAGAAGACGCGTGTATTTTCAACGATCGTTGAATCCAACTTTTTGCCTTCCCGCTCGCGATTTTTCTCTTATTTTTCTCCCTTGCCCTTCGGGTTTTTTCTTATTTCATTTTCTCAAAAAAAAAAAAAAAAAATTTTGCTTTTTTTACTTTGTTTTCGATCCAGCCCCGGCGGGGCCTGTTGTCACCATACAGGCCTCCGGGTTTGATTTTGCGGAGGCCGTGTTTCCATTCATGCCCCCGCAGCCGGGTTTTAAGAATATCCCGGTGGGCTCACAATTTATCTAATGTACCTGGGGCAAAGGGGGGATTAAGTGACTTGCCCAGAGTCACAAGGAGCAGCGTGGGTAGGAAACTAAGCTATAAAAGAGCATGGATGCCCATTGTCCTGTATCAAATATTAGCTTAACCAAGTATGTGCACATCTAACAGGCGTGAGCACCTGTGCCAGTACTAGGACAAGTATAATTGAGATACCTAAATGATGTAGATACACTCATACTCTATTCTATAATATTCTATAAGGTATGTATGTGTGTTTCCTACTCATGCTCCACCAATGCTTTTCTCTCCCTTCCCCCGCTGCTCTTCCTTCTACTACACCGGCCCTATCTGCACTGCACAGCTTGGCTCGTGACCTTTAAGCTGCAGAGTGCAGGAAGGAATTCCGTCGTAGTCACACAAGACTGCGAGACTTATGTCAGAATTCTTCCTCCACTGTGTGGCAGTAGATGTAAGTGGCAGCTCTGGGGTGGAGGGGTAGCTATGGTGCTTTTAATGGCTCAGAGGGGGGGCACTGATTTCAGTTTGCAGGGGGTTGCCAGATATCCTGACTCTGCCCAAAGTCCATCTGTATCCCATATTGAAAACCATCAAAATCGCTAACTCTGTATTGTAACACCATTACAGAAGCTCATGTAAACTGCTCTGAATTGACTTCCCAGGCATTAGCAGCAGTATCGAAGCTTTCACTAAACAATATTAACTCAAAATCATCTTCCAGACTACGGCAAAGGTTTGACTGATATTACTGCTCATATTCTTCACAAGGCGGAAAGGTTCTGAATAATGGTAACATATAGGTAGAGTCATTTTTAAAAGCATTCCAACATGCAAAAAAATGCAGAACCCAAAGTAATAGTCTGTTTGAAAACTTCATGTCCATTGTGCACATATGGGCTGAACCTGCTCCATATCGTCCAACCTTATGTCTGTGTTCTGTATTTTAGGTTGCTATAGAATTTGATCAGAATGTGTCCATTGCTTTCACATGCCTCAGTGCAGACTGTAAAGTGGTCCATGAATACATTGGTGGCTACATCTTCCTATCAACTCGCTCCAAAGACCAGAATGAAACGTTAGATGAAAATCTGTTTCACAAATTAACTGGAGGCCAAGACTGAGCTAAGAAGCCCGCTTCATCTTATTCATGCAGAGGAGACAGTGGAAACAGCAAACTTTTATTCTGTCTTTTCTGGATCTTATTGCTACCAAAGAACATGTGACATTGTATAAATATGTTTTAATATATTGCATTCTGTGAATTAAGGCTAGAACATGGTAAACTCCTACTGTTTAGTACAGTTTAATATTCATATTTGAATTCTAGAACTTTGCAGCGCACGAAGATGGCTGGGTAGAGGATTAGCTCTGTTGTGACAGGCAAATTTTATTAAGATTTTGGCAGTTAAAATTAAAGAAAAGTGAAGGAAAAGAGAGAACTGAAGTAAGAAATGGCTTCGGGTAAAACTAGTAAAAGTAATCCGGTGAATTCAGGAGCAGGAAGTAAAAAAAGAACAAAAATTGATTCGGTATCCCCGACAGCGGTCCCGCTGCCTCAGGAAGAAATTGATAACAGTGATTTGATGAATGAACTTCAGAAAATTAAAGAAATAGTAAGTGATAACGCTAAAAATATAAAAGATGTGAAGAAGGAAATAGAGAGTCTGACAAATAGAATGCAGGCAGTTGACTTCAAAATTGAGCAGTTAGAAAAGCATGCTGAGAAATCTGAGAGAGATACTGGTGTGTAAAAAAGATCACAGAGAAATAGAGGCGTTGAAAAAGGATTTTGAAGACTTATCAAATCGTGAAAGAAGGAATAATTTGCGTCTGATTGGGATACCTGAGGGGATTGAGCAGAATGATCCTATTCAATTTGTGACTAATTTTATCCCAAAGATCTTGCCATTTAAAAGTTCTTTTCCTTTGGAGATAGAAAGAGCACATCGGATACCGATGAAAAGATCAAATAGTCAGAAGGGTCCCCGTCCAATAATCTTTAAGCTGCTAAGACATCAGCAGGTGGTAGAGATTATAAAGCTGGCTAAAACAAACAAGGATCTTAAATGCCAGGATTCTAAGATCTTTATAGTACCTGACTTTGCAAAAGCTACAGCCTACAAAAGAAAACAGCTTTTGGATTTAAGACCTAAACTGAGAGCAATGGGAGCAAGATATGGATTGATATACCCTGCTATTATGAGGGTAACTTATGAGAATAAAACTTATAATTTTGAAGAAGCAGGCAAATTACAGGAATTTCTAGATCAATATAATTTGCCTATGGTTTCATGAAAGTATTTAGAAAATGTAATAAATAATATACTTAGATTATTTTTGGTTTATATTTTTGAGTGAAAATTGAAAGATATTTTATAAAGAAGGAAAAAGTGGAAAAAAAAAATAGAAAAGGAGAAAAATATTTTCTAGAAAATTGTTGAAGTTAGATTAAAAGGGGATCAACATTTCAAACAAGATTTAAAGAATAGAAATTAAAATTTTAAAGAGACAATAAGAAAAGAAGATTTTGACAAGGTAAGAAGAGGGATGGAGCATATAGGAAGAGAAAAAATATGAGGAACAATTATAAGATTTGGATGGTTTCTCAATGTGAGTTTATAATTTGCATTTGAGCGTGACTGAGATAATAATATGAGGACACATAAATGCTGCATTGGAGAAATGTGGGAACTTAGAATATAATAAGATGAAAAATACAAAAGACTATTGATGTAAAGAGAAGAAGATGTGAAGATGGACTGATGGAAATGACTTGAGCATTATTTAGATTTACAATTTG
This sequence comes from Geotrypetes seraphini, assembly GCF_902459505.1. Classification (NCBI taxonomy): domain Eukaryota; kingdom Metazoa; phylum Chordata; class Amphibia; order Gymnophiona; family Dermophiidae; genus Geotrypetes; species Geotrypetes seraphini. The sequence goes on from NC_047086.1 coordinate 318,361,815, forward strand.
CATCTGAAATTGACTGAGATATAAGGATGATGTTGCAAAAATACTTTATTGGAGAAAGATGAAATAGCAATCTGCAAGAAGATGGAATAAGAGACTGAAACAGCAGGATGAAGATGTACAAGTGTTACAGTTGTGCAGAATGGAGAATAGACTGTAATAGATTGAAGATGCAATGAAAATTAATGAGAGTTTTAAAAAATATGAGGTCTGCTTGGTTGAAATGTTTGATCCTTCTTTTGATGTAAGAAAAAAAAAAAAATGAATATTATAGGATGGAGTGATATATGTTCCATTGAAGTTGTGAGAAACTTAGGTTATACAAAAAAATAAAATAAAATAATAATATTAATCTTGGGGGGGTATATATTGTAAGAAATGGTTTCCGAAATATTGGGTATATACTTTTATAAATATATTAGAGGTATAGGATGGAAGAATGTTTGGAAATTTGAATGAGGGGGGAAGTATATAATAAAGAATTATAGTAAATATGGGTATTTAGGGTATTGAAGAATGGATTGACTGCAGGAGAATTTAGTGTTGGTTATTTGAAAGATTAGAGAAAGAAAAATGAGTATGTTATTGCCTGTGGGGAGTTTATTTTTGCTCAGTAATATGTGCGTTTCGAAGTTTGCATTTGTGTTAGGGGAGGGGAGGGTGGGGGATGGGAATAGGGGGGATGGGGAAAGAGGGGAGGGGGGAGACTCATATATTGGTTTAAGGAAAAAGAAAAAATGTATATTTTATGTTTGAGTGGATTATATATATTTTTTATATTTTATTTGTAAAATGGGTTTTAAAATTTTTTCTTTGAATGTAAATGGCCTTAATCACCCTATAAAAAGGAAAAAGGTATTGGAATATATTAAACAACAAAATATAGATATATGTTTCTTGCAAGAGACACATTTGTCTGGAACAGAGTCTATGAAGCTGACAGATAAGTGGATAAAACAATGTTTATTTGCACCAGCGGTAAAAAAGAAGGCAGGAGTTGCAATATTGATTAATAAAAAATGTCCAGCAACATTTAATATGGTTAAGGCAGATCCTCAAGGAAGGTGGTTACTTGTTGACATGAGCATGGGCAGTAATACAATGGCGTTACTAAATATATTTGCACCTAATTCGAATCAAAGTGAATTCTTTAAATCTCTACAACAATTAGTTTTACCACTGGCTACTACTAATTTAGTGGTGGCTGGGGATTTCAATGCTGTTATAGATCCAATAATGGATAAAAAGCCAAGTAGAATAATGAAATCAATGGGATTAGATAATTTGGTACAAGTATGTAATTTAAAAGATATATGGCATATTCTTCATTTTAATGATCGGGAATTTACATTTTGTTCACATGTTCATCAATCGTTCTCAAGAATTGATTATATTTTTGTTTCAGATCAGATGGTACAGCAAGTTATAAAAGCTGACATAGAACCAATGGTAATATCTGATCATGGTGGTATATGGATAGAAGTTAATTTAGTAGATCCAGATAATTCCAAACCTGTATGGAGGTTTGATAATACATTGCTTGCTGATTCTAAATTTTGCACAGAATTTCAAAATAAAATAAATGAATATTTTAGACTTAATGATTTAGAGGAAATTTCGATTGGAATTTTATGGGATGCTTTCAAAGCAACTATGAGAGGACAAATTATATCATATTCTGCATATAAAAAGAAACTGTTAAGAAAACAATATGTGAATTTGGAAAAAGAAATTAAGAATTTGGAATTAAAATTGGTTAATAAATGGGAACAGGAGACATTTCAAATATTGTTAAAAAAAAAATGTGAATATAATGAAATTTCCTCTGGGTTAGTAAGGAAAGATATTTTTGCTCAGCAGGTGGTGTATTATGGTAGTGCAAATAAGGCTGGAAGATTATTGGCAAATTATTTAAAAGCAAAGAAAAGGAAGGAGAAAATAAGCATAATTAAAGATGAGTTAGGAAATTCTCATTCTCAAATTGGAAATATATTAAAACAATTTTTAAAATATTATAAGTCATTGTATTCTTCGGAGTCTTATTTAAATAAAGAGAAAGATGGGATGGATTTTTTGAGTTTAGTTGAAGGTCCTAAGGTTCCTGATCATATAAAAAGAAGTTTAGATAAACCTATATCATTAAAAGAGTTACAAATGGCATTGAAATCCCTTAGAGTTGGGACCGCTCCAGGTGGAGATGGATTTACAGTAGAGTTTTATAAAGAATTTCAAATTTCCCTATTACCGTATTTATTAAAATTATATCAGGATCAACTGAATAAAGGTTGTATATCAGGCACTATGGTAGAATCTTTAACTATTGTTTTGCCAAAGCCAAATAAAGATCCAACATTGGTTTCAAACTACAGGCCTATATCTTTAATAAATGTAGATGGTAAATTATTAGCTAAGATTTTAGCATTAAGATTGGCTAAAGCTCTTCCGCATATAATAGGAATGAATCAAACTGGATTTATTGCTCAAAGACACTCTTCTAATAATACTAGACTGGCATTTCAGATGTATTATTTAACAAAACAAATTAATGATCCGGCTTTTTCAGTTTCACTAGATGCTGAGAAGGCTTTTGATCGTGTAGAATGGAGTTTCATGTATCAAGCTATGGAATGGTTTGGTATTGGATCCAGATTTATACAAATGATACAAGCATTGTACAGCTCCCCAACTGCTCGCTTATATATAAATAATAATTTTTCGGATGCTTTTAAGTTGCAGAGGGGAGTTAGACAAGGTTGTCCATTATCTCCTTTGCTCTTTGATATAGTTCTTGAACCCTTATTATTAGCTATTCGACAGGCAAAGGACATACAGGGTATTCCATGTGCTGGAGTGGAATATAAAGTATCTGCTTATGCAGATGACATCTTGCTTCATTTGAGGAATCCGGAAACAACAATCCCATGTCTACTGAAGGTCATAGATACATTTGGAAAATTCTCAGGATATAAAATAAATTGGACTAAATCAGAGATTTTACCTTTAAATGTGCATTGTACAAAAGGTATACTTGATACTTTCCCTTTTATATGGAAAGAGGATGGAATAAAATACTTAGGTATTTGGCTGAATAAAACACTTGAAGAGACAATAAGAATAAAAGAAAAATTTTTATTACAAAAAGTTACAGAATTGTGTGAGCAATGGAATCCTTTACATTTGTCCTGGTGGGGAAGAGTACAAACTGTTAAAATGATGATTTTGCCTGTGGTTTGCTATCAATTGGGAATGATACCAGTGTTTTTTCAGGGGTCTTTCTATAAAAAATTAAATAGTATTCTGGTTAAATTTATTTGGCTGGGTAAAATTGCAAGAGTGGCTTTAGTGTCTTTGCAAAGACCAATTAAGGAGGGTGGGGTAAATTTTCCCAATTTTTATAGGTATCATCAGGCCTATATCATGCGCCAAGGTATGTATTGGGTCCTCCCAGAGCTTTTGGAACAATTACCAGAGTGGTTAAGGGTGGAGAGATCACTTATCTTTCCACTTAGGCTTGATCTTTTGCTTGGTATAAAGGTGCCTAGAATACGTAAGGACAATAGAGTATTAATGGATACTTGGAAAACATTAAGGTTTGTAGACAAATTAACTACTGATTCTATTTTAAAATCGAAACAACAGACTATTTGGGTAAACTCCAAGATACAAATAGGCGGGTTTAAGGTTGTCTGGAAAGATTGGATTAAAGCAGGTATAAGATCATTAACGGAAGTAATTGATAATGATAAGATGCTTGAATTTTCACAATTGCAACATAAATATGGTCTGAATAAAAAACAAAGTTATAAGTGGTTGCAATTGAAGCAGGCTATTCAGGTGGGGTTCCCTGAATGGAAATCTTTAAATGATCATTACAGCTTAGAATTCTTATGTTTCCAGGCAGATTTTCTGAGTCACCAGGCCGCAAAGTAGTATAAAATTATATCTAATTATTTGAATAAGAAGCCTAAAAATGGATTAAGAGATATTTGGAGCATTGAGATTAAGCATCAGATTAATGCATCTCAATGGCCACGTATTTGGTCTTGGAGAATTAAAGGTACGATGTCAGCATCTATTAGGCAAACATGGTTCTTTTTGTTGCATAGAGCATTCTGGACCCCTACTAGATTACAAAAATTAGATTGCTCTAAGTCTAATAGATGCTGGCATTGTAAAATTGAAGTTGGAACTCTAGACCATCTTTTATTTTATTGTCCATGTATTCAGGCATTTTGGATATCAATATGGGATCAAGTTAATATGTTGATGGAGAGTCATGTGGCTTTATCCTATGACACAGTGATTTTTGGAATGTGTATGAGGGCCAAATGCCAAATATCTGCAGCAAACAATAAATTATTGTTGATTCTTACGGGAGTGGGAATTCAACAGATAACAACTAATTGGAAAGACTGTTCTAGATTGAATTGTAATTTTTGGTGGAACTCAGTTTGTCATATGTATAAGATGGAAAGATTTTTTGCGATACAGAGGGGGTATTTTAAAAGATTTCAAGAGGTGTGGAGGCCATTAATTGAATATTATAATGAGTAAAGTTTATTCTTTTTCCTTGGGGATAATATATAGAAATGGGATGGGATGGGAGGGATAGGGAGGGAAAAATATTGGAAAGATGTTGTTATGAAAAATAAGGAGATATATGTAATAGGATGGGATATTTATTGTTGTGCATTACTGGGTATAATAAAATGTTTAAAGTGTTTGAGGAAGAAGGATGGGGGAGGGACAGATTTCATGTCAGATTAATTGTATTATCAAATTATATAAATTTGGAAGGAATATTTTATTGATATGGAAAAGGGTGGGAGGTGGGGGGGGAATAAAAACATGTATAATAATATTGTTTAAGAATGCCAAGTGTGTTATGTAAATTAATTGTAATAATACTGTACACTTGTTGAAAGGAATAAAGATTTAAAAAAAAAAAATATTCATATTTGGCGATTAGTATCCATGGGCTGCTCGTTTCAGAGTTTGCTTATTCTCAAAGCTATTTAAAGACATTAATAGTAAAATGGAGTGGTCGCCGTGTTAGTCCACTTTTAAAGGTAATATGTAGAAATAAAAGAAAACATAAAGGAAATAAGATGATCCCCTTCTTATTGGACTAACGTAATGCATTTTTTGATTTGCTTTCAAAGGTAATGATTTTATGGTGAGAATACTAAAAAGACATTTTAAGACAATCCAGGATTGTAAGACCTTTGAAATCAAAATGACAAAATATTATGACACCCATCAGACAGGACTTAACAAAGATTATGGTTTTCTATGCATCACAACCATAAAATGATCCTGCTTTGTCACCTTCTTATCATCCATAGCTCTCTGTATCTCACCCACCCAGCCCTCTGTTTCTTACCCTACCCATCCCTTCCCTCTTCCTATGAGCCTGCCATTGGAATGCTTTTATGTTTCAATTATATATAGAGATATTTGTCAACATTTGCTTATTTCTGAAGAAAGTTTACCTTCTAATGCTAATCAAAAAGGGCCTGATTCTCCTTTGGACGCCGATATCAGCGGCTGCCTAAGAAGTGGCCGCCATTCGCAAGTCAATCATGTGTTGGCATCCAAAAGAGAATCACGTCTACAGTCTGGGTCGGATGCCCGAAATATAGGCCAGCATTTTGCAGACCTACATTTAAGGCATCTGTCTTGTGTCTACGTAGACGCATAGCGGTGCTTTAGCCCACCCAAGGCTACTTACGGGCAAAGCCACACCCATGCCCTTCCTTGGGCATGCTTAAACAGCACTTCGTGTCTATGTAGATGCATTGTTTGTGTCCATAGATGCGCTTCGGAGGCCTACAATGTGGGCATCCTGGCTCGGAAATTATTTTTTTTAAACATGCGTCCTGATTGACTGCCTACCAACACCTGCCGTAAAGAATCGGGCACAAAATGTTTAAAATTAGTCCAATAAAAAGGTATCACTTTATTTCCTTTATGTATTTCTATATAAGACATTAATATTAACATGGCTGTTTTTATTAATCTATCTTGTAGACACTGGGGTTATTTTTCGAACAGAGTTTCATTACGTGGTTACTGGCAGCCAGGAAATGCATAACTCTGTTATGCATGTATTTTCAATCACTTTCCTTTGAATTCTATATAGATTGTCTTAATTTGGGCACAAATCCCAGATCTGCATTTAAATTAATTAATTATTGGCATTAATTGTCACTAATTAGGGCTTACGCGAGGACCTGCCTATGCCTTATTCTGGAACACTGAGCATCTAAATTTCATAACATGCAATTCAAGCGACGGCGTGACCATGTGACGGCGGGTCAGGAGTATTCCCAGAAATTAGGCGCAATGTTATAGAATACTTGGATTTCTGCACCCAACTGCAATCAATTGGGTGCCAGGATGTACCCCAGGTTTCAGCATGGCCTCATGCCCAAAGCTGGGTGTGTGAATCAGCCTAACTTTGGATAGCAGACAAACTGGAGAAGATCCCCTTCCTCCCACCCCCACCCCATACACACATAAAAAGGTATAGAATCAATCTAAATTCTAGACAGTGGTGATTTCATATTACAAGGAAAGCCAACATATGTCGAAATGAGAAAAAAGCCTCAGAAGTCCCTGTGCATCCAGTCATAAGACTACATAATAAGAGCATAAGAATATCCTTACTGGGTCAGACCAATGGTCCATCAAGCCCAGTAGCCCAATCTCACGGTGGCCAATCCAGGTCACTAGTACCTGCCAAAACCCAAAGAGTAGCAACATTCCATGCTACCGATCCAGGGCAAGCAGTGGCTTCCCCCATGTCCTTCTTAATAACAGACTATGAACATTTCCTGTTATGAAACTAATATCATTGATTGGCAAAAAAAACCTTTTATATTGCTTTTCCTTTACTCAATAAATTTGCTTAAGGCTGAATACTTCAATGTGTGCCAGTAAACAAACACAACACGCAGACACTTATCTGTACGGGGACTTTTGAGGCTTTTTCCTCCACTCGTATGTTGGCTTTCCATGTAATATGAAATTTCCACCACTGTCTGGAATTTAGATTGATTCTACATCTAACTTTGGATGCCATTTACTAAATCTAGCCCTATATAGATGGCATCAGCTTATAAAAATGTCTGCCCAATCAGAAAATATCTATTTCCCTTACCCCTTTTTTTTTTTTTTTTTTTTTACAAAGCCATTAAATCCCTATGAGCGTTGAAGCGATTACACAGCAGCAGCTGCTACCACAGCTTTGTAGAAGGAGCCCAATATTTTAGAGAGGCTCGGGGAAGGCAGATAAGGGTGAAGTGGCAAAATTATCCATATTACCCAATATTCAACTGCTATACAGATATGCTATATGGCAAATTAAGGCTTGCTGAACTTACACATTAATTTAAACACCATGGCCTGTCTTCAAATTGAAATGCTGACCACCGCCATTAAATATTACCTCCATTGTTAACTAAATTTCATAGAAAAAGCATGTGGCCCAATTTGACATTAATGCAGATTATAAAATAAACATTTTCACCACTGAATTTATTCAACTGTAATATTACAGGTGTGATACCAGCTCACTTCAAAAGAAGTATGACAAGTCATAAGTACACACAATTTCAAATATTAACTTTACTGCAGAATTGCATGATTAGTACATTTGTAAAACCACATTGATTTATCTTAGTTAAATTTTCAAGCACCCACGGGGAGCACTGCAGATGGCAGCAAAGAGAAAGCAAAATGTTGACAATTTCCAAACCCCCAGCAAAAGATAAGAATATGTTTTGATGATCCTAATGTGTGTACCGCATGAGATCTTGTCACTATTTTGGATCCTGTCAGTTTAGAAGCAGCAGGGGCTAGGCTTCCATTTGCCTAGAAATTTCTTGAACATGCCATAGAAAGGGTAAGTCGTGTGGACATGAGAAGTCCTCTGGGTGAAATTTTCCCGGTGGTAAGAATCTTGTTTGTGAATTTTCCACAGTAGAAGTCTTGTTGATGAGATCTCATTGAAGATGGTCTTCTGTGGGAATAGGGTTCTTGGAGGTCATTCAGATGGGAGCAGAGTAGTGCATGGTTTTAGAATGGCCTTCGATTAATCTTCAGGGAGTTGGGGGCAGTCCAGACTGGAATGGGGTTAATTAGCCCAGAGAATTTTGAAATGCAGCATATACATACTATACTTATTGGGATAGTTTGTGCATGCTAAATATATTTTAGCATGAATTTTAAGCAGCTCATCTAAATAACATCAGTCAACAAATATTGCCTTTAAACAACATTAACCAAAAAATTCTGATTTCGATCTAGAACTGGTTTAGAACTACAGGTCCCTCCTTTTCGTGGGTTCATATTTCACGTCTTTGTTTATTCTCGAGTGTTCCATCAATAATTAAATGTGAATATTTTGTGGCCATAAGTTGTATTGTAAAAAGCTGAGCGTGGTCAGGCCCGGGACAGAGCTGACTTTGCCCCTGAGTGACATCATTTGGGGGTGTCAAGAAAAAAGGCCCTGACCAGCACCAGAGAACTGTGTTATTTGCAAATTTATGGTATTTGTGAGGGGTGTGCCTAAACACCCATGAATATGGATGGAAAGTTATTCACAAATTTATGGTATTAACAAAGTGGGCTATGCCCTTAATCCCCAAAAATGTGGAGGAAGACCTGTATGTTGGAAAACCAAATAAAAATCCATGCTAGTTCAAACTAATCCAAGTTAACACTGAAGTTCTTTCATAGTCAGTTACTCATCACTACTAAAAATGATCCTATGTTTGTTGACGGATCATTGGCTCTACTCTTGTTCATCATTAGAAATTAGAATTATACTATTAGAAAATTTGACTGTGGGGAAAAGGTACAGAGAAGGGTGATGAAAATGATAAAAGGTTTGGGATGACTTCCCTATGAGAACAGGCTAAAGTATCTAGGGCTATTCAGCTTGGAGAAGAAACGGCTCAGGGGTGATATGATAGAGGTCTATAAAATACTGAGTGGAGTGGAAAGGGTAGATGTGAAACGCTTATTCACTCTTTCCAAAAATACTAGGACTAGGGGGCATGAAATGAAGCTACTAAGTACTAGAGAGTTACAACAACCGGAGAAAATATTTTTTCACACAATGTATAATTAAAGTCTGGAATTCTTTGCCAGAGAATGTGGTGAAATCAGTTAGCTTAGCGGGATTTAAAAAAGGCTTGATAATTTCCTAAAGAGAAGTCCATAGGCCATTATTGAGATGGCTTGGGGAAATCCACTGCTTATTCCTAGGATAAGCAACATAAAATCAGTTTTACTCCTTGGGATCTTCACAGGTACCTGTGACCTGGATTGGCTACTGTTGGAAACAGGATACTGGGCTCGATGGACCTTCAGTCTGTCTCAGTATGGAATTCTTATGTTCTATGTATAAATACATATTCTTCGAACTGTTCTACTGAAATGGGGCCCGTTTCACCACTCTGTCAGATTCCTCGGGAGATAATTTACAAATTAACCGTGTCCATATATTGCTCAATCAACTCAGTAGAACATTTATTTGTTAGAGCTGCATCTTACTGCTGATGCATTAAGTAGTTCTTTACTAAGGGTTCCTTTTACTAAGGTGCGCTAGTGGTTTTAGCACATGCATAGTGCGCACTGCATTGTTGCGTACGCTAGATGCTAATGTCACCATTGAGGTGGCGTTAGTTTTTATGCGTAGCGCAGGTGCAGCCGCAGTCATCTGCAGCGTGCGCTAAAAATGCTAGCACACCTTAGTAAAAGGAGCCCTAAGGTGTGGGAAAAATGTGGCCCTAGCATGCCTTTGTCCCTACATATTAGTGCCACATTCTACCGCAGCAGTTAATGACCACATTGTCTTGAAAAACCACATGATTTTGCAGACTTTAAATGCACTGTGTTGTAAACTATTGACACAATGCCCACCGGAATGATTACAAGAAAAGATTGTGACAAATGGAACAGAAACTCATATTTAACTTGCGGAATGTTTAGCCAGAAGGGCTTAACGCAAGGATTGAGTGGCTTGCATATTTTTTTTTTTTAGAGTAGGTCCCCTTAAATTTCTTCTGCATTCTGATTGGAGCAACTTCAGTAGGAAGTGCTGAGCCATTCCCGCTGCTTTTTTTTTTTTTTTTTTTAATAATCAGGCACCATTATAGGAGGATTAGTGCGTGGGGGTTAGTGTGTTTCCCCTTAAGCAGCCGGCCTGACTGGTGAAACAAGATTTCTTGTTGGGTTTCATCTGAATGGGACTGATCTGTGGGCGGTATCTGGAAGTTTTGCATTATTATGAGAAGAGCCCAGATTTACAGGACCCCATCAGATAAGTTACCTTTTGTGCACCTTTAACCCAGTTGCGAGTGTTTCTTCTAAGCTGCAAGGTGTATGGTATATGGGTTGGAGTTTTTTTATGCCAATGACTGACTTTATGGCAGCACTTCATTATCTGTGAATATGACTGCTACTTTACTCTGAGGCTTTTTTCTCCTCCCATTGCAGTTGCTACATTATTTGTTATATGTTCACCCTGTGGTTCTACTCCCTTTTAAGAGTTATAATTGTTATTCTGTTGAAATCTGAATTTTTTAAGGTTCACACACTAGTGTTACCATTATCACATGCCTATTTAAAAAAAACACTAGTGCGCCAGCACTTGCCGATGCCTAGTTTGTAGGTAGTAAGGGCCCATGCACTAATCAGCATGCAGTGCGCTAACTGATCAGTGCTAGCATGCTCACTTTCCACTCTCCTCCCCCACAATATGCCCCCTCTGCCATAAAAATTAAAATATATTTTATAGCGCGTGGTTTGCACATGCTAATCTCAGACTTACTGGAGGATTTCCAACGGTAAGCCCTTAAGCTGTGCTAAGCATGCACTAGCGTGCACCATATCTTAATAAAAGGATTCCATAAATTTGCAAGTTGTGTTATTCATGCAAAGATAATGCTACCTTTTACAGCAGCGTTATCTTTCCTCCGCAGGAGCATTAGCCTGCCAATATACAGCCTGATAGTCCCAGAGACCCTCTTAAAGGAGTAGGTGTGGGTAAAATTCCCCAACCCTGATTTCTTGATCAAAGACCCCCACCTCCTAAAATTCCCTTACAAATAAACCAATCCCCTGCACCTACCAAAGGTCTTTCTAGTGGCTAGAGGAGGACTGGAATCCTAGAAAATGACAAGAGGACAAAGATTGTTTTTGCAAAACAGGAAGTTACATTAGAAAGAGGGACTCTGGCAGAGGGAAGGTCCAGCCCAGAGTAAAGCCTGTGAGGATCAGTTGCGTGGGCTGTGCCTTCATGAGGTATGAATAGGGCTGTGGGAGGGGAAGGAGATATAGGACTTCTGGTAATCATGGGGTGGGGGGTATTTTTACTGCTGGAGCAAGGCTTTTTACTGCTCCCATGGGGTGGTAAAAAGCTTTTCTCCCACATCCATGATTTTTTTTTTTTTTTTAAAAAAATGGGGAATTTACCATGGTTTATCATGGATATCCACAGTAAATTGTCCCCATGTTATTCTCTAAATAATCCCCAATCGCTCCTACTCTGAAAGCACCTGGTTTCAAAATGGTGGCCAATGCCCCTAGTGGTGGTTTCATGATACTGCTGCAATGAAGACAATCTACCAAATAAGGGAGTAATCCCTTATTTGGGAACCTAATCCCTAGTATTAGTACGTATTAACAGTCTACTGCTAGGGGGGGGGGGAGTGGACCTTTGGCTGCTATTTTGAACCCAGGAACTGCCAGAGTCGAATTGATGAGGGATATTTATCTACCAGGGTACACCCTGGTAGATGCTTAGAGGGATGAGGTGGTATTTGAGAAAGTGGTTCTGTTGGAGGAAGAGAGGGATTTGGATCAAAAGATGGAAGGGTTTCCTGTACAGGCTCTTTAAAAGATAGCAGGATCTGATTCGGGGCCTTCTCTATTTGTGTTGCTGCAGCCAGGAATGAGTGATGATCCCAGATGCAGCAATGCAAAATTAAATGTACTGTTTAAGTCACCTACATGGGTAATGAGATACTATGAGTAGGTGAGTGACTCGTGTTAAATTTTGCTTTGATAAAATATTGCATTTTACCACAGCTTAGTTCCTACGCCTCTCATTCTTACTTATAACAAATACAGCTCACAAGTAACTATTTTAGCTATGCAATCTATAGTTATATATCAGGTTATTTTTTATAATTAAAATGTGAAAACTGGCTTGAAATACATTAATATTTTTTTCTATTTATATTTGGCATGCAGGTAAAAAACTTTAAACATTATATAGCTGTGCATGTTTTCAAATGTTTTCTTATTCTAAATTTTAAATAAAAAATATTTTTATTGAAGTGTGACTTGAACCTACTTTCCAAAGAGAATTGTATGTTTTCTGTAAGTATATACAGACCAAAACAAAAAAACCCAACAAAACCTGCAGTGAAGATGCAAAGAAAAAACCAAGACAAAACTGCAGAGAAATGTACAGGGTGCAGGAATTTATTAAACTAACAAAAATCTTAAAAATATATATAACACATATAAATCAAATATATGAGCTACAGTAATTATATCCAAAGAACTGGTATTAATATTCGTGTGGACCGGACCCGACACAGTCCGTGTTTTGAAGAAACACTTCTTCCTCGGGGGTCCCAAGCAATGTTCCCTCTAACTTTTCATAGGCTGTGTGCGCAAAAACTTTCATCTGTGCATTTTAAAGACAAACTAAATGTGTGTGCTCTATAAAAATGATTGCCAGAGGGCCCGGAGTTTAGTTATGGGCATTTATGGGCAGGTCTTTGAGTTTAGTCTGAATTAATGAAAACACAATGTAATTTTAGTTACACTTTATGTAACATAAAGTCTCATTTCAATAAACATAAATTATGTTTCATTGAAATGTTTCATTGAGCGCTACCTATAAATAAGGTATCATTGTACTTTATTCTTAAAATTTAGAAAATAACAGCAATTTAATTTTCATAGTTTTTCCCTGCAATCTTTCATATTTATCCAGTCCGAATACATTCTGTCAAGATCTGTTGAGCCTCCATCTTGAAGGTGACTCTTAACACGCATCAGCATTTCCAAATGCTCTAAATGTAAATGATTCCTTTGTTTAGTCTTAAAATTGTTCATTAGACTAAAACCACGCTCAAAATCTGAACTAGATGCTAAGAATGTGGCACCAATGTCCATCAATTTTGCTAAATCTGCAAATTGATCATTCAGAAATGCAAATTTCATCATATCTGGAAAGCTGTTTATCAGATTGCTTTTGATTTTTTTCTGCAACAAGGAATTTAAAGTCATTGTATTGCTGAATAATAACACTTTAAACAAAGAGATCTGATATGTCCATTTCCGAAGTCAAAGTCACATTGTGATATTGCTGTATAGTCAAAAGCAGACCATTCCTCAACTTCATTTTCAGGAAATCTTTCACCCAGATGCAAATATAGGATGTTGATGAAGGTTAATATGGAATTAGTATCCCCTGAAACTTTTTCTCCAGACCTCATCCTGTTGTCAAGAAGACTGTTGACTTTATCACTCCACTTAACCTTGTCACCTAAGTATTGTTATTGAAGTTTGTTCAATTTACCCTGTGCAAGATGATAAGCTTCCAATTGTGTCAAACCACGTTTTTGAAATGCCATGGTTAAGGAAGCCAGTTCTGATAAGACATCATTCAAAACTTCAAGTATAATATGAAATTGTTCACTGTTCAGCTTCTTATAGCAGTACTTTGCAATAGGATCATTATCTTTGTCTTTTTCAAAATATTTTAACAGGGGTTCATAATTTTGAATAATTGCTTTAAGTGCAAAGTGTCTAGATAACCAGCGCACTTCATTCAGATGCATCTGCTATTTCTTGAAATTTGCATCGTTTAGTAGAAGACCGACAGAACACCGTGTACACAGTTCTTATTACAGTTTCTACTTCTTTCATCAGTTTTACTTCTTTCCATGAATCAGAAAGTCCCAAATCTTACCGATGTGCAACACAATGTTGCTGCACTAAATGTGGAATGTCTTTTCTCAGCTGTGCTGCAACACCATCTATTTTGCCCAACATAATAGAGGCACCATCAGAGGTGAACATAACCATTTTATTCAGGTCAAGTTCATGTTTCCTATAGAATTCCCTAATTGCTGTTACTATTGATGTAGCATCACATGCTTCCAACTGTAGCATCCCACCAAATGATGTCCTATACTCATTTGAATTGACTGGTCAATACTTAAAGTAGAGTATTAAGTACTTGTTGACAGAAATGTCTGTGCTTTCGTCAACAGTTAACATATGATACATTGCTAATTTAATGTCTGCCATACGATCATCTTGCACGATGCCAGGTATACTAACATACTTCGCCATGTGCTCATTGATATCTTTAACAGAGAGCATTGAGATATTCATCTTAATGGCCAGCATAACACTGTCGACAAGAACCTTAATTTCATCAGGACTGGAACGCTTCCGTTCATTGCTAGTTTGCCTGTTTTCTTTTTTGGTTGGGCTTTCAAGCAACATGTTAACCAGTCCCCCTCTTAAATTCAGATTTTTACTTCTGAGATTCCTAATACTGCTGGTATGAGATTTACTTGATAGATGGCGTTTCAGAAAGTCCAGTTTCCAAACATCATCCCATATTTTTCCAGTAGAGAATTTTCCAGTTGCTTTGGCATCTTGACAATAACAACACACAATTCCATCGTCTTCGTCATAGGTAAACATTTCACACAGTCGAACACACATTGTATTTCGAGATTCCGGTGTCTCCGTTTCAACAATTTCTTCAAGTGTCCCAAGTGTTGGTACGTGGAATATCAGAAAACCAGATTGGATAAAATAAAATCAAAAATGAACAGGTGTGAAAATCTCCTGTCTAAGGTGCTGTGAAACACAAAGTACAGAGTGTTTCACAGTGCAGCGCCTTAGGAGATTTTCACACTGGTTCATTTTTGATTTTGTGTATTTTATCCAATCTGGTTTTCTGATACTCCACATACCAACACTTGGAATCCCTGAGGAAGAAGTGTTTCTTCAAAACAAGGACCGTGTCGGGTCTGGTCCACACGAATATTAAGACCAGTTCTTTGGATATAATTACTGTAGCTCATGTATTTGTTTTATATGTGTTACACATGTTTTTAAGATTTTTGTTAGTTTAACAAATTCCTGCACCCTGTACATTTCCCTGCAGTTTATACAGAACAAACACATTTCAAATCATTTTCTGCAAGTTTCAGGTATTTTGTCTGAACAGGCTAAATCAGTATTACTTTCATCCCAGTACATTGGAATGGATTGGATTTATTTACTTGATATACCTCTTGTACCAACATATTAAGTGGTTTACAAAACTACAAATTTCTGAGATACAACACAACACAATATATGTCTTATAAAGATATCACATACATTAAGACTCAAAATCTAAAACAAGAAATTTACAATAACTTTTTTCAGAAAAATCTGTGATGTTGCTAAAATAGAGAACTTCAATCATTACAATGAAAGATTTTCAACATGATCCATAGTGTTACCGAAATAAAACTGACTTCAATCGTTTTTGAAATGATTCGCAAAACAGCAACGCAGACACAAAAGAAATGTGGAATTGATGGGCCTGATGAAATCTTTATTTGAAAAAGGTGCAGACAAAATAAAAATAAAACACAGTAAAATGTATGTTTCAGTCATAAAAGACCTTCTGGGGTCTGGTACTTCTATAAACTACAAATTGAGATTGCAAAAAAAGGCAAACCAAGATACTCTGTACAATAAGCATAGCTGATCAGAGCAGTGCCAGGCATACAAAGCCTGTGGTAGCTGGCATTTAAAATAAAACTGACTAGCATAAACAGTCAGCCCCCTGAGGAAGGGGGAAGAGAGGCCAAAAAATTCTTTGAGAAGCCAGGCCTTTTAGAAGTCCAGACACAAAAGAACAAAAGATTGTGGAATGCAATGATCTTGGCAAGGCGTTTATTAAGACAAATCAAATTAAAAAAAAAAAAAATGATCTCCACTTCATGAATGACTGACATATGTTAGAAACATGACAGTAGATAAAGGCCAAATGGCCTATCTGCTCTGCCAATACCCGTAACCATCATCTCTTTCTCGCTCTGAGAGATCCCACGTACCTATCCCAGGCCCTCTTGAATTCAGACACAGTCTCTGTTTCCACCACCTCTTCCAGGAGACTGTTCCACGCATCTAAAAAAGTATTTTCTCAGATTACTCCGGAGCCTATCACCTCTTAACTTCATCCTATGCCCTCTCATTGTAGAGTTTCCTTTCAAATGAAAGAGATTTGACTCATGTGCATTTACATTATGTAGGTATTTAAACGTCTCTATCATATCTCCCCTCTCTCGCCTTTCCTCCAAAATATACAGATTGAGATCTTTAAGTCTGTCCCCATATGCCTTATCACGAAGACCACACATCATTTTAGTAGCCTTCCTCTGGACTGACTCCATTCTTTTTATATCTTTTTGAAGTACGGCCTCCAGAACTGTACACAATATTCTAAATGAGGTCTCACCAGACTCTTATACAGAGGCATCAATACCTCCTTTTTCCTACTGGCCATACCTAACATGACCATTTATTTTTTCATCAAAACAGGACATCTATTAATTGTCAGTACAAGCTGCCACAAAAGGTCATAGCAGCCATTTTAAAAGGCACCCATGAGAAAGCAGAAGTGAGTTAGCAGTGTTCCTGCTCCCCAAGACCCCCGCTGGACCACTAGGAATACAGGTAAGCCTGGGGGGCCTACCTGGACATCAGAAGAGAAGGGAGGAGGGCAGGGATTCATTCCGGGGGGGGGGGGGGGGAGAGTAGGAAGGGAGGGACATGATTTAGGACATACGGGAGGATAGGAGGGGGATTAGAGAGGTCTGAAGGGGATCAGGAGGGGTGGGTTTTTTAAAATAGTTATGCGGACTCCAGCCCTATATTCAGGGTTGGCATCAGCATAGCTAAGAGGCTTAATTTAGGACAGCACCCCCTGACCTGCCCACTTTTTAGTTGGGCAATCTGGGAATATTCAGCTCAATTCTCTAAAGAGCCACTGAATATCCCCACTTAGACAGTGGGAAGCGATTTAAGAGGATGTTGGTCCCTCTAGGTTTACAACAACCCCCATGGAAGAAAAACAACTTTTTGCATTCTCAGGAGAGATAAGCAAATGGCAGCACTGGTAATCTTGGGAAAGGGAAAGCTCAGAGTATTCACCCTATAGATTAGAGAAGAAGGCAACAAGCAAGACATTTGCAGGGGGGGAGGAGAGGACAGAAACAGAGGCTAAAAGCATTTGATATAGATCATGGGAGGTGGAGCCCAAGGGCGGAGGACTGAAGGCTGTAACATCACCTCTCCTTTTAGTGCAAGCTAGAGGTCCTTCATCTCCCAAGCAACGAGGTATAGGGGCATGATGATTGGCATTCCTCCCTGAGAAACATCCCAGTAAAGGTTGCAGCCTGGGAGAAAGAAAGGAGGTTCCTCTAGGAAAGAGCAGGGCATACTTCCCTGCTATAAGAAACAAGGGAGGATCCCCTGAGAAGGAACAAGGCATGCTTCCCGGCTGCAGGAAAGAAGGAGGGCTCCCATGGGAAGGATCAAGGCCTGCTTCCTGGTTTCAGCAAAGAAGGGAGGTGTTCCTTCTAGCAGGCAGCCCAAGGCCCAGAGAGAGAAAGGAACAGGGTATGCTTCCTTGAGGCAGGAAGGGAGGGAAGGGTTTTTCTGGGAGGAAGCTATAGATCCTTGCTTTCCAGCATAGAAGAGATTCCCCCACAGATGAGAGGCAGAGCAGGCCTTGCCTAAGGGTGGATCCTGACAAGCTGCAGAGACACCAGAAGGAAGCAGCGCTGCAGGGGAAGAGAACCTTGTGTTACAGCTAGTTTGGAACAACATGAGCCCCACAGGCACAAGAAACCAGATACCAAAGGTCAGAAGCAAAAAGTTTAACCCCTTGGCTTTGAGTTGTGCAGAAGTTGGAAGAACTTTTCATTTTGAGCCAAGGCATTAAGAAGTTTTTGGGTTTAGCCTGACAGAAACTTCAGTGCACTCAGCTGCAAGCCTAATTAGTGGAAATTTCACAGCTGAGGGGGGATAGGAATCAGTAATATCCTACTTGTGGGAGGTGATGAAACCATGTAAAGACATTATGATTCTAAGGCCTCAGTTTGCCAATATCCTGCCAGCCTGAGAAGTATGTAAAGCTGTAAATACAAATTTTTAGATTGAATCAGGTTGGGCAGACTAGATGGACCATTCGGGTCTTTATCTGCCATCATCTACTATGTTATTATGTTACAGAGTGAGGCAAGGGACCCAGCTTACAAATACCCTCCTATTTGAGTTGAAGGGATAGCTGCAAAACCCATGTATAAAAAAAAGCAAAGACCACCCACCCTATTTGTATAATTCCTGAATCCTGGAAGAATAAAGACTTTTTGAAGCATTTTGCAGAGGAATTGTGACCCAGGAGTTTAGAGTCCAGTGGAAAAGGGGGATGGCCTGTCATGGCTATGGCTGACCAACAGAAGACACAATTTATTATTTTTATTTATTTATTTCATGTTCTATCCTGTTCTCCCCTAGAGCTCAGAATGGGTTACAGGTTAACATACATAATATACAATTAACAGGTTACAGTCTAGCTTTCAATCCTTAACCCTACTCCTCTGCCCTCCAACCCAGCCAGCTGATTTACCGTTCCCCTTAACTGTATCCATGACATCCTGTTTGTCTTTGGGAAGCAGAGCTGAGCTTCTGATGTCATAATGGCTCTTCCACCAATAAGAGCCAATCTCATCAGTGATGTCACAATGGCTAGATTGTCCTGTACCTCCTCTGCCTTCCAACCCAGCCCGCTGATTCACCGTTCCCCTTAACTGTATCCATGGCATCCTGTTTGTCTGTCTTGCCTGTTTAGATTGTAAGCTCTTTCGAGCAGGGACTGTTTTCTTACTCTTTGTGACTGTATAGTGCTGTGTGCGTCTGGTAGCGCTATAGAAATAATTAATAGTAGTAGTAGTAATAGTAATTTGCCATAGTTAAAGTGCAAGATTTTTTGATACAAGTTTATCCTAATTTGACACCTACTACGGATCTAATACAAATACAATACTAGCAATGAATAGAGAACTTGAGGTTCTTTCTGAGTAATAATGAAGGTCTATGCCTAAAAGAAAAGTTAGAAGTTCCAGTGGCGTGTGGGTGGGGGCGAATCCCCTGAAGGCCCTGAGGGCACTGCTCTGAATTTTATTGGTTAAGCAGGCAACAGGCAGTTGCTGCTCAGCTAATCAAATTCAGATGAAGCTAATAGAATACCCCTTCAAGGGGGGTTCGCAGAATCCCCAGCCTAAGAGCCTTGCTTTTATTTTTTGGTTTACTTTTTGTTTAGTGCAGTTTGACTGCTTGAGCAGGTTGCCTACTCAACAAATCAAACTGAATCAAGCAAATTGTAAACAAATTAAAAAGCAGGGTTGTAGAGATGGGGATTCAATGAATCCCCTGAAAGCCCTCACCACATGCCAACTTAGAATATAGTTGTGCCATGCTGAGGGAGAGCAAAGATTCATCAAGCCCACCATCTTATTTCCAAAAGTAGGGAAGTTTCTGGAAGATCCCAATGAATAGATCCATCCTTGCTCACTCCCAGGGATAAGCAAATAATGGATTATGAATGTTTCCTCCAAGAACTTGTCCAAACACTTTTTAGATAGCTTTACCACATCTTCTGTCAATGAATTTCACAGCATAAATGTATATTGAGTGAAAAAATGGACACTTCTTCCTCCATATTTGCAAGTTCGGCACTCGTGACTTTGATTATTCATGGTTTTTATTGTGCTGGCTCCGCCCCTGAATGACATCATCCTGGAGTGCCAAGAAAAAGTTCAACGCTTCTTTTTTCAGCATGGTTGGGCAAACGGCAGCGTTGGAGAAAAGTGTGCAGAGAGAAGATTTCAGCTTTCACTTCAACGTAGTCAGGCAAATTAATTAATTAATCCTGCTGTTGATGCTGATGCCATCAAGTTATTGAAAGAACTCTGAAAGCTGTCAAGCCAGAGACAGTGAACTTGTGCTGGAAGAATCTTTCACCTGAATGTGTAAAGGAGTTCACTGTCATTGCTACATACTAGAGAATGACACGGGGAAAAAAATTTATCACCATTCCTGCCCCATCCCCGTGAGCTCATCCCCATCCCTGACCTGTCCCTGCGAGCTCAGTCCCTGTCCCCGCCCTGCAAACTGTCAGATCCCACCCGCACAAGCCTCGAATAATTATGATTTCATACTGAACTTATTTTATTAAAGTATAAAAAGAGACTATTCTGTACAATTGTCATTTTATAAACACAAATAATACAGTGCAAGGATCAACAAAACCCCTCTCTCCCCTCCCTTTCACAAATGTTCCCTCCACTATTGTGAAAACTGAACAAACCGAATTACTACAGAATGCTACATAGAAAAATCAAGCTAATAGAATACTTCAGTCACACATGGCAGCAATAGTGTTAGGGGAGTGCAACTAGGGCAACTGCCCTCTGGTCAGAGAGAGCCCTAAGCCAGCTGGAAGCTAAAGAAGCACAGCCTGGGCTTTGCGGTCCCCAGTTATGTCTAATACCAGCTCTAGCAGATTACATATTTCAAATCTGAAATATTCTAATCGCAAAATATAAAATAAATTATTTTTTTCTACCTTTTGTTGTCTGGTAATTTTATTCTTCAAATCACATTGGTCTCAAGCTTTGGTTTTGGGTTCCTTCTGTCTTCATTGTGGCATGGCTGGCTCCTGAAGGTAAAATAGGCTCAAGAGGAGCTAGGGGAGGAGATGTCGAGTCTGACACGGGTGCAATTTTTTTACCACAGGAGCAAGACTTTTCACCGTTTCCATGGTGCGGTGAAAGGTCTTATCCCCCATTCCTGCGGTAAACCAGTTGCAAATGTCCCCATTACTGCAGATGTACTGCGGGGACCATGGTTTACTGCGGTAAATAGTCCCCGTGTCATTTTCTACTACAGAGCCAGTCAAAGAAATTATGAAAGTCATCGTGGACTTGGCAAAGAAGTTGGGTGGAAAAGGCTTTCAAGATATGAATCTGGGGGATATTCAAGACTTAACAGACACCAGAGCCATCGAATTAACAATCGTGAATACCAACAATAAGTTTTATTCATGATTTCATGGTATTCGCGAGGGCTATACCACAAACCCTGTGAATATGATAGCAAAAATTTATTCATGAATTTTTGGTATTCGCAGGCTGTCTTTGACCCTAACCCTCGTGAATATGGACCTTCTAGGACTATGATGTGTTCCTACAGTTTGAATTCAGAGGCAGCAGAGGGAGGGGCAAATAAGCCAAACTCTGCCCCTGTCCCCTCTCAATGGTTGCTGATGCTGTGTAAAGCACAAACTTGTTAGGGCCATGACTCCTCTGGTTCAAATGCCTATGAAATAACCTGTCTATTCCCCATTCTTGTGGTTCAAATTCATATGAAACAACCTGTCTATTCCCTATTTATGTTTTTGCACAGTCTAAAAACATAAGCCTTGCCATACTGAGACAGACCAAAGGTCCTTCAAGCCCTGTGTACTGTTTCCAGCAATGTTCACTCCAGGTCCAAGTACTGGCAAGATCCCGAAAGAGTACAACAGATTTTATACAGTTTATCTTATAAATAAGAAGTGGAATTTCCCAAATCCATCTTAATAATGAATTCCGGACTTTTCTTTTAGGAAACTGGTCAGCCCTGTGTAGTGAGTTCAATTATATTCTGAACCATTACACCATCTGATTAACTACAAGTAATAAAAACCTAGAATCCAGTTTTTGATTTTGGCCCATTGCCAGGCAACATACAAAGGGCCTCATCTCCTAAATTTAGAAAATATTCTTGGATAAACCTTTCAGCGAAATGTAATTATGAGATTTGGTGCCATGCAGATTTTTACTTACATTTTATTGCATCAGGGCCAAATGTGAGCTGCCCTGCTTAAAACACCATATAAAAAACTTCAAACTAATATATACATATATCACATTGAAGTCAGATTCCTTTGTTACTCCCAAGGAATTAAATTTGATTATCATAACCACTGACCTCTTGTTTACTACTGTTTAGAGTTCAATCAATATCCTCTCATTTGCCATAGGGCTTTTTATCCTGGTGTGTCATCTTATCTATCTGCTCTTCTTATCTCCTCTACTCCCAGTAAGCCCAATCCAAAAACCTGCTGGCGATTCTCCCACTGCCATGTGTGGCCTTCTTTTTCCTTACCCCTTCCCTCTGGAATGTCCTCCTGTTTACTTCTAGGAAGGAGTCTGCCTATGAAAGATTCAAAATTGATATTAAAACTCTTTTTTTTTCTACTCTGGCTTTCATTCTGGCAGTTCCAGGATGGCCTAGCCAAAGGGACAAGGTGGGCAGGGGTCATCTTCTGGGACCTCTGTCTTCCTTTTGATCCAGCTGTTTTTAATGGAGTTTCTTTGTTTTTCTGATTTCTTAGTATTGTGTTTTGAACCAAAGTGGTACACCCTTGTGAAAGACAGTACAGTGAGTCCATAAACATTAATATCATTACATATTCCGCTTTTTTTCCTGGTATACACATTTATAGTGATTAAAATTAAATTGTAACACTAATTCCATTTTGTAATAATTATTGTAAATTTCTCTGAATAAAAATACAGCAATATTGCTTCTCACTGACTGCACTTGCATGCCACCCCACCCCCCTTTCCAGCCACAATACAAATTCATTTGCGGGCCTTCCAGCACACCACTCTATATTGGAATTCCTGTTATGGAGACTTTACAACCTGGTACCATCTCTTATACATGTTTCTCCCAGGCCTTTGCTTATCTCTCAGTGTCATGAAGGAATGCAGGATTCAACCTTTAACATTCCAGTTTTTGCAGTCAGAAAAATGAAGATGTGAGCACAGCACTGAGTCACATGCAAAAGCAGGAAAGGTGACTCAAACACAGGTTCCCCGTCAGAAAACCTGCACCTTTCTGAATGAGGCCTTTATTTTTTATGGAATCAAATGTCTAAAAGGTGCATTATCTCTGTGCAGAACTTGTGCTGGCAGCAAATTAGAGGTTATGCACTAATGAATAGTGGAAAATGATTTTTACACTAATGAAATGTACAGGTGCTAATATTTGCAAAAATTTAGAAAAAGGAGCAAAAGAAACGGTTGCAAATAAATACGATCCATTCCAAGCACAATGCCCTATCTTACTTGTAAGTAATAAAGGTTATCAGCAACACTCAAAGAATGCCCTGGGTAAAGATAAGCCTGGGTAGTCTCAGTTTCAGTGTACAGCTAAGACCTCCAGGCACTAGCTGAGAGAAATCCAGGACGCTCACACAGAATATAAATGTGACTTTCTAAGGCAAGGCATATTGAAATACAGTATGTAAATATATATATATTGTAAATTTACATAAATATATATATAAATTTACATATATATATATATTGTAAATTTACAGTATGTAAATATATATATATACATATGTATATATATATAGGCATTAAACTTGCCAGCTATTGATAAGTACCCTTTCTGTCTTGGCTGAAGTTTTCATGTGTAGACATGCGGAATATGTAGTTTGATAATAACACCATCCAATGCTAATCTGAAGATCACTTTATGTAAAGCATTTTGCCAGTTGGAATTGAAATACCGTATGCAGTTATTTGACTTAAAAATCAACACAGCTGTGATTCAAAACTGTCTTCCCTGATACCATTTGCAGTTTTTGGTACCACCTAACTGTGGTTTGACAGAAAAACGTGGACTGATTGTAAATAACTTTTTGCTAAGGTATATAAGCACAGTTCCTACCAACCCCTTAGACTTCACCTTATCTTAAGATATCTTGAATCAAGACAGGGAACTCCCAGATCTGTGATGAAGGGGCGTAGAAGAGAGCAGGGAAGGGAGGAGAGAGGAGGGGAGAGACAGCTTGACGCTTCACTTGTTAGCAGTTGAAACCACTCAAAAAAGAAAAAAGCGAGAAAACAGAACACACACAAAAAAAGCTGGGGACCATCAAACTGGTGAGTGTTTTGCCTTGTTTCAACAACTTTGAATTAGAATAACCTTTATTATTGTTATACTAAGTATTTCCCTATAACCACAAAATAGGAAAAATTGATCTAGCACTTTGTGTATTAATATATTGTCTATGGGTTTGTTTTTTTTAGATTGTGAACTGCATTGTTGTACCTGTTATGAAATGCAATGTAGCTAAACTATGGCAATTGATTCTACAGTACTGTATTTCTGAAATGGATCTTTTTTTTCATGCATATGCAGTGTACTGAGAAGGGATTACTTTGGAACTAGATCATTTGACGGAAGAGAGGAAAATTTCAGATTTTCTGCATATAAGATATATATATATATATATATCGCAGGGGTGTCAAAGTCCCTCCTTGAGGGCCGCGATCCAGTCGGGTTTTCAGGATTTCCCCAATGAATATGCATGAGATCTATTTGCATGCATTGCTTTCATTGTATGCTAATAGGGCATACTCATTGGGGAAATCCTGAAACCCCGACTGGATTGCGGCCCTCGAGGAGGGACTTTGACTCCCCTGATATATATATTCTTGGGGTTAAGCCATCATCAATGCTATATGCAACCATATGCAGACCCCGGTTCAGTTCCAGATCTGCTCGCTGGGAGGGTCTCTTGGCTGTCACTTAAGGGTGACACCAATCAGCTGTTGAAAACGCTCTTGTATTGGGGGTTAAAATCCCAAGCCTCTGAGAATAGAGGTTCAAGGCTATAGAAGGCGACTTTGGAGGAATCAGAAACAGTGCAATAGTGAGCTTCTACAGAGATTTTAAAAAGAATTTTAAAGGAGATAGGCTGGAAAACCCGGGTATTGTTGAGAAAGGATCTGCAGTTGCAAAATTCAGTCTTTTCAATAAAGGTGGTAGCCTGAAAGATAATTAACACAATATATCATCTCGGCTGTTATTGTGAAGGTTCTTTGCACAGCTTTGCTGTTCCTTCAGTACAAATTCACACTGAAAACAATTCTCAGATTTGGGAGTCAGTCCTTGTTTGTAGCTCTCATCACATTTTAGCTTTCGAGTCATCATTTTTCAAATGTAGCAACTCCCAGATCAGCTCAGTGACCCGTAACAGAAAAGCAAAGACGAATCTCGCTGATTTTAAGGTTTACGCTGCAGAAGGGATGGCAACTGGACTTGCTTGTGTACCTGCACATATATTCCCAGGTTACATTCTGCTACACTGACAAAAAGAAACCCATGCAAGAACTCTTTAGTTCCCATACCTAGTGCCGATAATTTTATAAATTACTTTGAGCATGTGGAGCAGTGTTTTACATCATCAACAAGGCACCTGTTTAATTGCCTTGACTTGTACGCATAAAGGGCTCCTTTTACAAAGCCGCATTAGCGGTTTTAGCGCATGCAGCTTTTTAGCAGGCGCTAAACCCACGCTACGCAGCCAGAACTAACGCCAGCTCAATGCTAGCGTTAGTGTCTAGCGTGGCCGGCAGTTTAGCGTGCGCTATTCCGTGCGTTAAACCGCTAATGCGGCTTTGGAAAAGGAGCCCAAAAAGTAGGAACTAGAAAAATATACTCTATGCAATACTCATATATCTATTGGCATTCTCAGGGCTGGACAATTGGTGCAGCAGGGCAGGGTCAGCAGTTATGTGTGCATGTTAAAAATAAATATATATTAACGCTGCTTCCTATCAGCGCATACACACGTCTTTATAAAATAGGACTTCAAATAACCCCAAACAAAGCTAGCCTGAGTAGAAGCTGACTGAAACTGCTTTTTTTCTGTTTCGGCCAAAACCGAATCTGCCACCAAAACTGTTTGAAAACGTTCTGCTGAAACTGCAGCCAAAACTCATCACCTAGTTTCGGCCAAAGTTGAAACTGAAACCAAAAATTCCATTGTGTGAATTTGAACCAGTGAAGACAGTTGGGGATTGTCAGAGCTTGCAGCCTGCATCCCTCAGCTAAACCCATCGGGGCAAATTCTGTAAAAGACGTCTAACTTGTGGACGTCCATTGACTTAAGTGTCCAAATAAAGTGGATAATAAGCCTAATTAATGACTTTAACAAGCATAAATTGGAACTTAGATGTCCATACGCTGGATGCAATTCTCAAAATAGATGTCCACAATTTCGTGGATGCCCATCAGAAAAAGTCACGCCTAATGGGATAGGCGTGGGCATGGCATGGAAGTGACTTCGAAATAGACATCCAATTACAGAATTGCAAGCCTAAAATGTAGGCGTTACAAAAACAGGTCTACTTTTGAGCATGAGCTGGGTGCTAGGTAGAGGCAAGTTATGTGGACATCACTTAGGCGTCCACATATAGGTGAATGGGGCTTTATTTGGGGGGGGGCTAAAGAGGACTCCAGTTTGATATAAAGGTCCTAAGACGTTTAATAATGCATTACTTAAGCAAAGCACATAAAAATATATATATATATATATATAGCATACTAAACTTCTATTTTGGGGGTAAAGAGGACTCCTATTTGACAATAATAGAAAAAGATGTTACTCAAGCAAAGGACATGAAAAAAAAAAAATATATATATATATATATAAATATAAAAAATACTAAACCCCATTTCTAAAAGGTTAAAAAAATAAAAGGAGATACCCTACTCACAATGGCTGTGGTTCAAAGCAAGTGGGCATGCCTAATGCACAATCTTGACATCAATGTGACATCATCAATATGCACCTAGATGGCAGAATGTCACTAAAAAATAATAAACTAAAAGAAACCTGGTGGTTGTCTATTAATTAAATACAAAATAAAAAAATCACCAATATAAACCAAAATGACACTGCAGATAATTTTTTTCTCTCTTCGTATAATCTAAATGGGAACAAGCCTCAGATTATGGAGTTTCACCCATTCCGGGTTTTCTCAAAGAGAAAGACAGTTTTTTTCCTCTCTTACTCCTACTTACATCACCGGCTTGAATCCAATCCTCCCTACCATAATTTAACAATTAATTAATTCTATATTTCTTAAATAGCTTTATCTCTTTAATTCATTGCTCTTCAATCTTCAAATTAATCTATATTAAAATTTATACTAATCAATTTAACAATTCATTGATATTTTATACTTAAGATAATTCTTTAATACTTTATATTATGCATTCATGAAACCTCACATCTCATTTCAGAACTCAAAACCAACAGAAAGAATTGTACTTATTTTAAAAAAAGTGCACTGGTGCTTCAAAGTGCTATGTCAAAAAAAGTGCATTAGTGCTGTAAATTACTTCAGTTCATCTCAGACTTTTTGAATTTAAGGTACTTAGTTTATGCTCTTTAGAAACCAAGGCCGTTGCTTATTGCTTTCAATCTTCTGACGCGGCCTACATTTTGCGGGATAGACTTACATCCCCGTAGCGTCAGGGAAAAGTCTCACTAGCAACACTTCTCCAGGCTATCAACAAACTCTATTATGTCTTTCGAATCTTAATTAATTGTGAACCGAGTCAAGCTCCTTTGGGAGATGACCCGGTATATAAACTGAAGATTAGATTAGATTAGTGACTTGCACAAGGTCACAAGAACATCCACGTTATGCCCAGTTCTGCCTCCACTTTGCCCCCTCAACCTGTTCTCGTCCTCGGGACCGCGTCGGGAGGGCATCTGCACATGTGCGGATGCAAGGTGATGATGTCACACACATGGGCATGATGTCACCATGTTGAATCTGCTCATGCGCAGATGCCCTCCTGATGCGGTCCCGAGATGGAAGCTTTTCAAAATCCAAACAAAGTGCCAGGAAAATCCGGACGACTGGTAACCCTAGTATTAACAAAAGGAGAATGGACAGTCAGGATGAGCCACACTGACAATATCTCTCATCTTGTTCCATTTCTGTTGATCCTTCCCTTGTGATTTATTTCCAAATTAAACTGAACTCATACATTTGACAGAGTTTCAAATGAGTGACTTGACCTACAGTAAACTGTATAAGCCATCGCTGGATGATAAATTGCAGTATTAATTACCATTTGTCAGGAGTAAAAATTGTAGCAAAGTGAAATATTCTAAGAATTTTATCTGAAAGCGAGTACAATATACAAATTAATTTTTGTTTTATATTGCCTGTCTCCTTGAACGTTGTCCTAAAGCATAGATGGCAATAGCTGGAAAGGCTATGTCGTTCCTTAAGATCCACCCAAAGACATTCAAAAATTGTAAGCAAGTTGGTGTGATTAAGATCACTAGTATAAGATGTAGAGCTAGGGCCAAACAGGCCACTGCTTCCTGTCTTTCTTAGGATGCAAAAGAGAAAGTAGTCAAAAATACTTGAAAAATAAGCAGTCAAATGTGTGACGTTACTGAAAAGTTACAATCAAACTCTTTTTTTCCCCTTTCTGAAAACAGATATTTACTGCTTATTGATGAAAAAGATGCTTTCCTTCATTCTTCCTACGGCCTTTTTGGTATGGCAGGCACTGGCAGACATAAATAGCACGTTATCATTTACCACTCCAGAGTATATCACTGCTGTTTTCATGCTAACCAAGCAGGAAGACCTTGCTGAAGGCCATCAGCATATTGCTGGTGTTCCCTGCAAAGAACTGAGCAATCAGACCTTAGCCAACCTAACTTTGATGGACAAAGGCCTTTTGGTCTTTCCTTCCTGCCTTCCAAGGACTTTGGAGATCTTAAATCTCGATAACAACAAGTTGTCTCTGATAAACATAAGTGAGATTGTTCAGCTCTCCCAGCTGCAGGACCTCACACTGAGACACAATGACATTGAAGCAGTTCACTGTCCAGTTGAGTATTCATGTTCTCTGGAAGACCTGGACATCAGCTATAACCGACTGCAGTCTGTGCCGGCATGCTCTGCTCTGCTAAATCTCAAAAGGTTATCGCTTGCAGGAAATCCAATTACAAGAATTGAATCTTTTGCTTTTGTCCACTTTCCAAATCTTGCATTCTTGAACTTGTCTGCCACTCTGCTTGGAAGGACTTTAGATGGAAGCATTAGTGAGTCCTCATTTGCCTTAAAGATCAAAGGAGACAGACAGAAAACACCTATGACAGCTATGAATGTCCTGGATCTCAGCGAAACATTTCTTCTGAACAGTAAGTCTTAATAATGTTTTAGTTCAGAGATAACCAAGACTGTACCACGACTTGATTATGTTCTCATAAGACTTTGGACAACATTCCCTATTTCAGCTCTGAAACAGGTGACATTTTCACTTTGAAAGGAAAAAAGGGTTAGATTTAGATTTTTTTTAACTACAAAAGAAATGCATCCTAATTCTATAACATTTCATATCGAAGGGCTCATTTACTAAACTGCATTAATGCTAACACAAGCTGTAAGATAAGTTGTAATGTGGTTATTTATCCCAACGTGCATTGAAGTCATAATAATGAGATTGTGTTAATATTATTTCTGTGGTGGAAGCAGTTGCATTAATACAGATTTTTGCATGAAAATGAGCTAGAAGCCAATCAAATTTCGGTTTTGGCTTCAGTACTGGAACTGGCCCAAAATTCATATTTGGCCTTGTTTCAGCTTCAGCTGAAAATGCCAGCAATGCTGGATCTCCTTACTTTTCCTCCCTCCACCTCATGCACAGAATGAGCCCCTCTCCCTCCCTCCCCCCTCCAGGGCCTATTGTCTAGGGTTGCCAGATTTTCCAATTGGAAAATCCAGACCCAGACCCCATAGACCCCTGCCTGCTCTTGATGGGCAGAGAGGAAGTCCGCGCATGCGTGGCTGCCACTCAATGATACAATGATGCAATTTGAGCAGGCTTTTCAAAACCCAGACAGTACTGGGTTTTGAAAAGCCATCCGGGCCCTCGGACATGTCCTCAAAAGGAGGACTGGTAACCCTGCTATTGTCTACCCCTTGGTGGTCTAGTGCAGGAGAGATCCCCACTCGCTCCTGCCATGTCCTCTCCACTGCCAAAATGTAGCCAATGTTTCCAGAGGATCTTAGACTTGCCAATTTGAATCTTGGAGTTCAACCATAAGGATTGACACATGGATTGTTGTACTGGTATAGATGTTAAATTGTTCATGAATTTTAATGTTTTCCATGTGGCAGAAAGAATACTATTGTCCTTTTAAATCCTTGGCAGCTTGATACTCAAAATATGGCACAATCGTAATGGGGACATGAGTTGATATTCTAATATCAGCCAGTCCGGACGATGCTCCAAGACTTCAGGAAGGATCCAATACGTACCCTGTTGCATAATGAAAGCTTGATGATAGTAGCTGGTTTTAAGAAAGGTTTGGACAATTTCCTGGAGGAAAAGTCCATAGTCTGTTATTGAGAAAGACACGGGGGAAACCACTGCTTACCCTGGATCGGTAGCATGGAATATTGCTACTCCTTGGGTTTTGACTAGGTACTAGTGACCTGGATTGGCCTCCAGGAGAACGGGCTACTAGGCTTGATAGACCATTGGTCTGATCCAGTAATGCTATTCTTATGTTCTTATGTAACAATATATATTAATTGTGCTAAATAATTTCAGCTCTCTTTTACTAAGCTGTGGTACAGTGACCCAGGGTGCTAAATGCTCTGATGATCATAGAATTCCTATGAGTGTTGGAGCAGCGTCAGAGCATTTAGCATATTGATTCTGTCACATGTAGTTCACATTTACTCAGAATGTAATTTGAAAAAACAACAAGCCACTAGAATTGTAGATGGATGATATAAAATCTTATTAACCATTTGAATGGCAGATGGTGAAACGATGTTAAACGAGAGCAACAGTGCCAAGGTAACAGGCATTTGGAGATGCAGATCTCCCATAAGAGCCATAGAAGACACATGTTGCTTCTGAGCAACAATGTCAAATAAAGGGTTAAATAAAGAAATGATGCATGTATTAATGCTAGGTTGTTGAACATAAGAACATAAGAACATAAGAAATGCCTCTACTGGGTCAGACCTGAGGTCCATCGTGCCCAGCAGTCCGCTCACGCGGTGGCCCAACAGGTATAGGACCTGTGCAGTAATCCTCTATCTATACCCCTCTATTCCCTTTTCCAGGAGAAAGTTGTCCAATTCCCTCTTGAACCCCAGTACCGTACTCTGCCCTATCACGCCCTCTGGAAGCGCATTCCAGGTGTCCACCACACGCTGGGTAAAGAAGAACTTCCTAGCATTCATTCTGAATCTGTCTCCTTTCAACTTTTCTGAATGCCCTCTTGTTCTTTTATTTTTTGAAAGTGTGAAGAATCTGTCCCTCTCTACTCTCTCTATGCCCTTCATGATCTTGTAAGTCTCTATCATATCCCCTCTAAGTCTTCTCTTCTCCAGGGTAAAAAGTCCCAGTTTTTCCAATCTCTCAGCGTATGAAAGGTTTTCCATCCCTTTTATCAGACGTGTCGCTCTCCTCTGAACCCTTTCGAGTATCGCCATATCCTTCCTAAGGTACGGCGACCAATATTGGACGCAGTACTCCAGATGCGGACGCACCATCGCTCGATACAATGGCAAGATAACTTCTTTCGTTCTGGTTGTAATACCCTTTTTGATGATGCCTAGCATTCTATTTGCCTTCTTAGCAGCCGCTGCGCACTGTGCCGACGGCTTCATTGTCAAGTCCACTATCACCCCCAGGTCCCTTTCTTGAGTACTCTCATTTAAAAACATCCCTCCCATCGTATAGTTGTACCTCGGGTTTCTGTTTCCCACATGTAATACTTTACATTTCTCGACATTGAACTTCATCTGCCATCTCGTTGCCCATTCCTCTAGTTTGTTCAAGTCCCTTTGCAGTTTTTCACAGTCTTCTTTAGTCCGAGCTCTACTAAATAGTTTAGTGTCATCTGCAAATTTTATTATCTCACACTTCGTCCCTGTTTCTAGATCATTTATGAATACATTAAATAGCAGCGGCCCTAGTACTGAGCCCTGTGGGACCCCACTCGTGACCTTTTTCCAGTCCGAGTAGTGGCCCTTCACTCCCACCCTCTGTCTCCTACCCGCCAACCAGCTTCTGATCCATTTATGTACATCTCCTTCCACCCCATGGTTCTTCAGTTTCCGGAGTAGGCGTTCATGGGGCACCTTGTCAAAGGCTTTTTGGAAATCAAGATATATGATGTCTATGGGGTCTCCGTTGTCCATCCGTTTGTTAATTCCTTCGAAGAAGTGCAATAAGTTAGTTAGGCATGATCTTCCCTTGCAGAACCCGTGTTGGCTGGTCATCAGCAATTCGTTTTTTTCAAAATGTTCATCAATTTTTTTCTTTTATCAGTGTTTCTGCCATTTTCCCCCGGTACCGAGGTCAGACTCACCGGTCTGTAATTTCCTGGGTCACCTTTTGATCCCTTTTTAAAGATGGGCGTAACATTGGCTATCTTCCAGTCCTCCGGGATCACGCCTGTTTTCAGGGATAGATTGCAAATTTGCTGCAGTAGTTCTGCTATCTCCTCTTTTAATTCCTTCAGAACCCTTGGATGGATTCCGTCCGGACCCGGGGATTTGTCTGTTTTTAATTTATCTATCTGCCTGTGTACATCTTCAAGGCTCACTTCCATGGTTGTTAATTTTTCTGCCTGATTTCCATTGAAGAATTGTTCAGGTTCCGGAATGTTGGATGTGTCTTCGTTTGTAAATACAGATGAAAAGAACGCGTTAAGTCTTTCTGCCACTTCTTTCTCCTCCTTCACCACTCCCTTCTTGTCACCATCGTCCAGCGGTCCCACATCCTCCCTAGCCGGTTGCTTCCCTTTAACATATCTAAAGAACGGTTTGAAATTTTTTGCTTCCCTGGCTAGCCTCTCTTCATACTCTCTTTTGGCTTTTCGAACCACTCGGTGACATTCTTTTTGATACTTCCTGTTCTCATTCCAGTTCCCCTCAGTTTTGTCCTTTTTCCATTTCCTGAATGAATTTTTCTTATTGCCTATCGCTTCCTTCACTGTTTTGGTTATCCACGCCGCGTCCTTTATTCGACTCTTTTTGCACCCCTTTCTGAATCTGGGGATATATAGATTTTGCGCCTCGCTCACCGTGTTCTTGAGAAAAGACCATGCAAGTTCTACATTTTGCCATTTTTTTGAAGTGTTCCTAAGTTTCTTCCTTACCATTTCCCTCATTGCTTCGTAGTTTCCTTTCCTGAAGTTTAAAGTTGTCGCTATGGTTCTCTTTCCTTTCGGTATTCCTACCTCAACCTTGAACTTGATCACATTATGATCGCTGTTTCCCAACGGTCCCACTACCTCTACTTCTTTAGCAGGTCCCCTTAGCCCATTTAGGATTAGATCCAGAGTGGCATTTCCTCTCGTCGGTTCTCTGACAAGCTGCTCCATGAAACAATCTTGTATAACCTCTAAGAATTTTGTCTCCCTAGTGCAATTTGAGCTTCCAAGACTCCAGTCTATTCCGGGGTAGTTGAAGTCTCCCATAATAACCGCGTTACCGCTTTTGGATTCTCGCTTCATCTCGGCTTCCAATTCTTCATCAATATCTCCTGATTGCCCGGGCGGACGATAGTATAAGCCCATCTTTATTTCAAGCCCTTTCCTTCCAGGTATTTTAACCCATAGCGATTCTAGCTTGTTGGTCGTTTCTGCTGTGTCCATTTTTGTCGATTGTATGCTTTCTTTTATGTAAAGGGCTATTCCACCTCCTTTTTGTCCTGACCTGTCCTGGCGATAGAGCTTGTACCCCGGCAGTGCTGTATCCCATTTGTTTTCTTCCTTCCACCATGTTTCAGAGACTCCAATGACATCTATGTCCTCTGCATTGGTCATGGCTTCTAATTCCCCCATTTTG
This sequence comes from Geotrypetes seraphini, assembly GCF_902459505.1. Lineage (NCBI taxonomy): Eukaryota > Metazoa > Chordata > Amphibia > Gymnophiona > Dermophiidae > Geotrypetes > Geotrypetes seraphini. The sequence goes on from NC_047086.1 coordinate 318,395,678, forward strand.
TTTCTTAGGCTCCTTGCATTTGTATATATGCACTTTAGATCCTTGTATATCCTTGTCTTTATTTCCTTTCCCTGTGTTTCGTTTTTTAGTTTCTTCCCTGTTGTTACAATCCTTATAACCTCCTCTTCTGGGTTTGTCAACTCCTGTGATTTGTCCATTGTTTCTTCCCAGCCTTTTTTCCCCTCGGTATCTTCACGGGATACCGTCTTCCGAATCATCGACGCTTGGTCAACTGTCGGCTTTCCCCTTCTTCTTAGTTTAAAGCCTGTTCTATTCCTCTCTTGACGTTGTTCGCTAGAAGTCTTGATCCCGCCGCGCTCAGATGTAGTCCATCTCTCCTGTAGAGCTTGAGTCATGGCTAATGCTAACACAGGGGAACTTATTGATGTCTTGGTGTCTACTGAATGTTAAATGTATAGTGTTGCGTACGCCTTTCAGCACTATAGAAATGATAAATAAAGTAGTAGTAGAAGTTGAATGAAGAGCAAAAGATTAAAGTACAATGAGCACAAATTTGGAGGGCTCCTGGAGCTCCGTGAAGGCTTAGTTCCTCGACTTTGAGCATGTAGGAGAATTCTGCAATATGCAAGACTCTGCTCCAGAGAGTTACCATATTTTTCACTCCATAAGAAGCACTTTTCCCCACCCCCCCCCAAAAAAAGTGGGTGTAAATAAGGGTGCGTCTTATGGAGCAAGAATTGACGGTAGCCATTCAGGCAGTGGCGTGGGACCAGAGAAGTGCGCAAAAAAACTCGCACCTGCCTTCGCTGCTCTGCCGCTCGCTGCCGCAACAGATTAGGACTCAGGCTGCTGTCCAGCGAGGGAAGGGCAGGAGCGCCTGCTGATACAGCGCTGTACCGCTGGGATTAAAAAAAGTACAGGGGAACCATCTTCATGTCATTCTTTAAGGAGAGAGGGAAGAATCAGAGTATGAATGGCCACAACCACTGACCCGCAAGCTTTGCTTTGAAGAATGCTGATGTAGAAGGACTGAGGTTGAAACAGACACTACAGAATGACAGTCTCTGGTATCCAGAGCAGATATTGTGATGTCATAATGCCTCATTCCACCAGTGCCTAAGAACCAATCACATCAGTGATGTCACAATGGCTTCATTATCCTTGGCTCACATAAGCACAGCCACTGACCCGCAAGCTTTGCTTTGAAGAATGCTGGTGTAGAAGGACTGAGGTTGAAATAGACACTAGAAAATGACATGGGATTATTTCCCGCAGTTATCCGCGGGGACGAGATGAATTTTTTCACCATGTCATTCTCTAGTAGGGAGTACTATGCTTCTGGTCTCTTTAGTGATTATTACCAGCGTAGGTGTCTTTCAGACACGTACTCCATGCTGCAGTCATTGGCCAAATACCTGCTTGATGCAGTTTTTTTTATTTAAATTAAGACGTGTTATGCTTTTACTAATTTAGGCTTTTACTTGTTATCCTACACCATCTATTTTTAACTTTTTTAAAAAAAATCCTATTCATATATAACTACTGTGTATTATAGTGCTTAAGTGCGGACCACTTCAATATTTGAAAAGACTAACAGAATGTTACTTAGCTTTAGTCTTCGGATTAATCTATTTTTTTTCTGCGCTTCATTAATTCTGTGCCATCTCGTACTGCCGGGATCAGAACCGGGGCATACAGCACCTATGGGACTAGAGCCAGAGCCTAATGTTAATGCTGCCATTATTCTGCAGGCGTTACCAAAAATTAGTGCGTCAGCCCTTACCGCCACCTTTTTTTTTTAGATGGTAAGGCTCCCACGCTAATCAGCATGCAATAATGCATCTGTGCTGATTCACGCTGACATGCCCACTCTCTGCCCCCAGACAAGCTGCCTGAGAGAAAAATTAATTAAAAAATTTGTAGTACATAGTTTGCATGCACATATTCGTAACTTAGGGGCACCTATAGTAAACCCTTTTAAGCTATAGAAGTATGTACTAGTATTAAATTGTCTTACGCTAAAATATAGGTCTCCTTATATGAAACTGCGATAGCGGTTTCTAGCGTGGGGAGCTGTGCTGAATGGCCCGTGCTTCTCCCAACTCATTGAGCTCCTATGAGCGCTGGAAGCAGCACGGGCCATTAAGCGCGGCTCCCCACGCTTGAAACCGCTGTGGCAGTTTCGTAAAAGAGGGGGATAGTGTTCAGTCAAGCTTTAAACTAACTTTTATCAAGTAACATCCATTGGTTTAATAATTTCTTTTGTAAAGCAATCCTAGAAAACACTGCGGAAGAACTTCTTATTGCGGGCTGGCGAGATAAATGCTCTGATGCTCATTCAGTTTCTATAAGCTTCAGAGCACTTACTTCACTGGCCTGCGGTAAGAAGCTCTTCTGCAGTTTAGTAAAACCCAGCGCTAGCAAATTTGGAGGCTCCTTGATTCTTGCTTCCTTTTGTTCTTGCTCATGGATTATGATTATAGATTATGATTTTTTAAACAAGAAGTCTGTACCTTGTATAATGACCGTGTCTAAAATAGTAATATGACACTAACATGTACCTACTGTGGATTCATAATGCTGAAGGTGACAGTGCGTGAATTAAAAAAAAAAAATTAAACACTACCTATCAATGACAAATTAAAATTGAAACCTAGTAGGTGATTTTTTTTTTTTAATCTTTATTCATTTTTAAACTTACAATAAGTGTGATAATAAATAAACACATTTAAACATTGACTATATCACTTAGTATTCGGCAATAATACAATCAAATAAATGATTTTTAATAACCTTAACTGCTGATTTAATTCTGTAAATAAAGCATTTCCTTTTCCTCATACAGTTGCATTAATAATGACATTATGGTTGTGGTCTTGTAAGCATTTGATACAACAAATATATTTCTCCTCTAGTTCAACAAGAATGGACCAAAGATTTGCCAAACCTTAAAGAACTTCACATAGCAAAGATGACCCGCTTGGAAAGTCTTGACACTGATGTACTGAAGTATCTACCAAATTTATCTCTTCTGAATTGCAAAAGCTCTCGTGGTCTGAGCTTGGTTAAAACAGAAATATTTGAGGGTGCACCTCATTTAAACAATCTTGACTTCCAGAAGTAAGTTTTCTCTGCTGGTTTATAGTTAGCAATTTAAAGAATTTTTGTTTTCTGTGAAAATTGAAATTGTTATAAATGCATGAACACATGGAGGGGCATAATCAAAAGTGTGCCTAAGTCTGAGGCTGGACATTTTGGCCCTGATTCTGCAAAGTGTGTCCCAAATTTAGGCAGCTGTAGGCGTCCTACAGCTGTCTAATCAGCCAATCGGGACGCACGTTTTTTTAAAAAAGTGCTCCCCAGGCAGGCCGCCTATCGCCTCCGGGAGCCTAGGGAGGCCCACAAGACTGCCTAAGATTGCCTAAGGGCCTTAGGCAAACCTAGGCAGCCCTATGCATCTCCCTAGTAGAGGGAGAGACGCTTACAATGTAGGCCAGCATTGTAAGTAGACGCGGCCGCTATACTTATTGGGGCAAGGGATCTCCCTGCCGTGATAAGTATAGCGGCCGCCTGTTCCCCCCGATCACCAGCAGAAGTGTGCCCAATCCCTTCTGACGGTGCGCCGCCTACCTGACACCCCCGATCGCCAGCAGGAGGGTGCCCAATCCCTCTTGCCAGAACGCCACCCACCCAACACCCCTGATCGCCAGCAGGAGGGTGCCCAACCTCTCCTACCGGAACACCGCCCACCCGACACCCCTGATCGCCGGCAGGGTGCACAACCCCTCCTCTGGAAGATGCCCCCCTCTGCCCCCCCCAGCACTAATACCCCCGATGAACCCCCTATCCTCCCCCTAAGCCTAGTGGAATGGGCGGACCCAATAAGCCTAAGGCCTGATTGGTCCAGGCTTCTAGAGCCTGGGCCAATCAGGTCTTAGGCTTAGTGGGGATGGGCCAGGAAGGGACGGGCCCACCTCATTTCGATGAGGTGGGTCTGCCGGACAGACGGCAGCAAGACCTGTCTGGCCAGCCAACAATTAGAGGTTAGTTGGGAGGTCATTGGGGCTGTTAGTGCGGGGGGTGTTAGCGTGGGGGGGTCTGGAGGGTCTTTGATGCAGATTTCCTGTGGGTGACCCCCCTGGCCCAAGAGAGGTAGTTTTCATCCTTTCTATGCCATGACCCATACGGTAACCCTAGTAAACTGTTTATGTTTGAAGCAAAATGGCATCTGTCCATATCATGATGATAATCACTAGGTGGTGGTGATGATGTTTTGATGACGTGGCTGGCACAAAAGTAGGTTTATTGTAAATTTACTCAGGATGATATATCCTAAATGTTATTAAAATTGATCAAGTTTTGATAACATTATGCAGAAAACAAGTTTAGTATACTTTTTGTTAAACATGGTATGCTTTTGAATGCTAAATACTGTCCACTGATACTCTCCAGAAGAACAAATACAGTGACGTAGTGAGGGTAGGAGGCACCCGGGGCAGTAGCACCCCTCCCCCGCCCTCTTCTCCACTTCCCGCTCCCTTCCCACCCTCCCACCGCAAGCACACTCCCCCACCACCACCCGGTACCTCTTTAAGTTTGCCAGTGCAAGCAGTATCTCCAACCTGATGCCCACGCCAGCTGGGCTCTTCCTCTGATGTCACTCCTTGGTCCCGTGACCAGGAAGTGACTTCAGAGGGAGAGCCCAGGCGGGAAAGGTGCCAGTACCCCCACTAAGAGGGTGCCTGGGGCGGTCTTACCCCCTCCCATTACTACTCCACTAGGCAAATAAAAACTTGGGAATACAAAATCAGAAAGGCTTCTTAAAATTACAGGATTAAGAGCTTCTTTGAAAACCAGTATCTATATTATAAAAAGTATCATTTTTATAAAAATGGCAATAATAAAAGTGGGAACACTAATAGAATACTACATTAAAAAGGGTCACGCTAAAAATATCAAAGTTTAAATGATGGGGAATGAAAATTTTTAAACTACCCTTGGTCTCACTTTCTTGAAAATGTAGCATCCAAAAGTTAACATCAAAGCAAGTTTCAAACAAACACGACTAGACGTCTGCTCAAGTAAACCTACAGTGCGCCAATATCGATGAAGTCATGGCCAAATGCTGTTCAAAGGCAATGGGCAGCACGAATGAACAAGAAAAAAAAATGGTAACAGAAAGGATCAAAGGCCATTAGACCACCATGCTTAATAATATTGTTCATTTGCTATTTATATTCAATTTCTAACAAACAGACAGAAAAAAAGAAAGGAAAACTGCTTGTTTATTAATGGCAGTGTCCCCTTAAATTGATAGTGCATTGGTTCGCAGAAACCAGATCCTGTGGCAAGTAGCTCAAATATTTGTGGGAAAAAATTACAGGGTGCACGATGCACTTACTAAGTTAAGCACATTCCATGTCAATGATATATACTTTCCTTAATACAGTCGTCATGCAGTAGAGAAATACAATGAAGCGCCATGTTCACTTCTTTTAGTTTCGACTGAAACCATGTGCCAAGAAAAAGGACCTATTCAGAATCTGTTCAGATTGTAAAAAGCAATGCTACTAGCTAAACAAAGACAGGTGGTACCAATTTATTGAGACAAGAGCATTCAAGGACTGGAGTCCGCTTCATCGAATGCATCTAACAGCTACAGATATGAAAGGGATGAGGTTAGAAGAGGCTTTGCGGCCTTCAAAATTATTATGGTCTCCTTCGTGACCTCATCATAATATGCATTACACAAAAGTATGTCTAGCCACAAAAATCTAGACATGAACAATAACATATAAACTATTCAACTTGCAGGTGGTAATCTGTAGCCTGCATAATCACATACTTTATTTTGTAGCTGATTTTTAAAAATTAAATATGGGCTATCCATTTAAGTTATCTAAGTGCTGACACTTTATAGGTAAAAAGGCGATTTGCAGATGAATAAGCATGCATGTGTTAAATGGTGATTTTAGAAATCCTGCTACTTACATGCCTACACCCAATGCATGCACACATTGGAAGGAGGTATAGCCTGGACATGGCTTGGATAGACCATAGAAGCACATATGTATGCAGGGCCCTGGGCAAAATGCTTAGGACTGCCCAATGGTAGGGGCTGCCTGAAGTTGTACTATCCCTCCCTCTTCATCCCCCACATCCAGGTCTGGCATGCGTCTAACTCCCCTTCTCTTGCTGGTCCTTCAAATGCTGCAGATAATGTACAAGATGCAGGCGTTGTTTATTAGTAAATGCAGTAACATATACAACCTTATAGCCAACCAAGGGACCCGACACGGTCCGTGTTTCGGATAACACGCCTTCCTCAGGGGTCCTTGGTGGTTAAGGTATAAAGCAAACTGCATAAAAGATAACAAACACACGCCAATCACGATCAAATGGGGTCAAGCAAGTCTTACATAATGGCATGTGTAATATAAACCGGGAGTGTGTATGTGTGTTAATATTCAAGAAAACAACGAACAGACTACAGATAATGTACAAGATGCAGGCGTTGTTTATTAGTAATGGCATTGTGTAAGACTTGCTTGACCCCATTTGATCGTGATTGGCGTGTGTTTGTTATCTTTTATGCAGTTTGCTTTATACCTTAACCACCATGGACCCCTGAGGAAGGCGTGTTATCCGAAACACGGACCGTGTCGGGTCCCTTGGTTGGCTATAAGGTTATATATGTTACTGCATTTACTAATAAACAACGCCTGCATCTTGTACATTATCTGCAATCTGTTCGTTGTTTTCTGGTTGCTGTTGTTTACTGCAGACTACATTGGATTTTCTTTCTCCCTTTTGTGCCTTCAAATGCTGCAGCACTCACCAGCAGAGAATATATTGAAAGCAGTCACCCTCTGGCTGTTAGAACTTTTCCTCAATGTGTTTTGTTCACAGAAGTTGCATCAGTGAGATAGGATACAAAAGAGGAAAGGCTGTGCTGACCAGAGAGAGACTGTTTCACCATAGTTTCTGCCAGCAGCACACTGCAACATTTGGAAGACAAGCAAGGGGAAGGAAGCTAGACTAAATAAAGAAGCCAGTGAAGAAGTGGGGGAGATGCTAGACTTGGAAAGAAAGAGCAACAGACCTAGAGCAAAGTGAAGGGAGAAGAGAGGGGGAGAGATCCTAGATACTGTGGGAGGAGGAAGAAGCAAAGGGAAGAAAGACAGAAAGCTGGACCAAAGGGGAGAGGGAAAAGAAGAGCAGATGCTGGACTGAGGGGAAGCAGAGGGAAAAGAAAGATCAAGACACTGGATTAACAGAAGGAGGGTGAGAGAGATGCCAGACTAGGAAGAGTGGAGAGATCAGGGGTGGGGGTCCAGGAGAAAGGGAAGAGAGAAGAGAATCTGGACATGTTCAGTAGAAGGAAAGGAACAGAAAAGAGGTAATGGATGGAGCATAGGGACAGAGATGCAGAGGGGCAAAACTGGATACAAGGGGAGGAATAGGGACAAAGAGGAGTAAGTTGGACTGAGTAAGATAAGGACACATAAGAGTGATGCTGGACATGGGGAGAGGATAGGGACAGGGACACAGAGGGGAGACACTGGATAGGATGGATGGTGGACACAGAGAAGAAATATCAAAAGGACAGGAAATCCTAGAGAGTTGAAAGAAACAAAAGAGAGACATTAGAACAAAACCAATGTTCAAAGGTAGGAAAAATATATATTTTTTCTAATTGTAATATGTCAACTTTAGGAAATGTGTCCCCTCCCCTTCTCCTACCGGTCCACACTACCCTTGGAACAATAGTGTTAAAGGGGTACCCATCTCAATTTTTCTGTCCGAGGCCCATTCAGTCCTAGCTACACCACTGCATGTATGTTCTAGTTTGTAACTGCAATGCACGTATATTTCAAGACTTTAGTCGTTATTTACATCATCTTTGAGTTATAATTAAGTGTCAGCTGCTTGTTGGGACCTGGGTTTTGGAGAAATGATTGAGGGAAGAGCTATATATAGTTTTGCAAAATCTATCACTTATAGAAGTAGATCGCAAAATCCAAAGCTGTCATATTTATAAAATGGAAAGAACATTAGCTCTTCAGAAAGGAAATTTTAACAAATTTCAAGATGCGTGGGGGCCATTAACAAATTATTACAATGAATAAATATCATTTCCCTGGTTAGTACAAATGAAATAATGGGGAGGGGGTAATTTTTTGAATTTTCACTAGGTGTTTTGAATGAAAGGAAAGTCTTTATTATATGATATATGTGTTATGATATATTGAAGAGTTGGGAGGGAATGGGATAAAATATATTGAGTATGATTAATTATAGAATTTCAAATGATATATTTAAGTTAAAACAATGTTACTTTTTGTTACACTTGACATAAAAATGAATAAAGAATTTATTAAAAAAAAGGAATAGCCTAGTGGTTAGAACACTCAGCTGACAATCGGGGAAGACTGGTTCAAATCCCACTGTTGTGATCTTGGACAAGTCACTTAGCCCTCCACAGCCTCAGTAAAAACCTAGGGGGGGGGGGGCGATGTTTACTAAATGGTGTTAAGCCTTTAATGTGTGCTATTAGGATTAATGCATAACTGTGTCAAGGTGTCCTGGAGTAATATACCTGTTAGTGCGCATTAGGGAATTTTTCTGAAAGAAGGCATCGCATGGGTGTGGTGACATTGTCCTGTTAGCGCATCCTAGGTAACACGCACAGCTGAGTTAATGCTCCTACCAAGGAGTCACCAAGGCCCCGATTCTATAAACAGCGTCTAACTCCAGGCGCCATTCAACATGGTTGTCAATCAAGCGCTAGGTCCATTTATAGAATCCTTAGGCACTTCCATTTAGGCCTGAGTTTTCTTGGTCTCCATGAGTGCACTTAAGGTAGGCACCTACCGGCGCCCAACTTAATCCGTGCCCAAACTCCACCCTGAATCTACCCCTAGTCACGCCTACTTGCCATGTAGATGCTGGTATGTGCCTCAGTGTAGACACCTACCTTGAAGTGGTAGGCACCTATGTATTAAGGCGCCTATCAGCAAATTAATTGATTTTTAATGGTACTTTCAATTATTAGCACCGATTAAGCCAAATTAAAAATTAAGTTACAGTAGGTGCCTAGATCAGCTAGGTCATAGGTCTCAAAGTCCCTCTTTGAGGGCCGCAATCCAGTTGGGTTTTCAAGATTTCCCCAATGAATATGCATGAGATCTATGTGCATGCACTGCTTTCAATGCATATTCATTGGGGAAATCCTGAAAACCCGACTGGATTGCGGCCCTCAAGGAGGGACTTTGAGATCCCTGAGCTAGGTGTCTGTGGGTGTCTTATAGAATCAGGACCTTGCTTTAAATCCTAGCAGTTAACATGCGCTAATGACTACATTGGTGCACAACCTAGAGCAGGGGTAGGCAATTCCGGTCCTCGAGAGCCGGAGCCAAGTCTAGTTTTCAGGATATCCACAATAAATATGCATAAGATGGATTTGCATTTCAAGGAGGCAGTGCGTACAAATCCATCTCATACATATTCATGGTGGAGATCCTGAAAACCTGACCTGGCTCTGGCTCTTGAGGACTGGAATTGCCTACCCCTGACCTAGAGAGCTGCATGGGAACAGGGGCAACAAGAATCCCAAGGAGTCCACAGGGATTCCCCCTCCAGGTCCTCAGGAATCCCCTCCAGGCTTGCAGGGATCCTCTAGGGACAGACGCATCCTCAGTGTGTGTAGGCCTTAACGATTGCTTTGCTTTCCATACTGCAGCTGTAACTTGAGCACGTTGAACTCTTGGAGCATCAAGTCAAAAACATTGAAGATCAACCTTTATGGGAATCCTTTAAAATGCAGCTGTGAGCTCTCCTGGCTCCTTTCAGATCCTACAACAGTTGTACTGCTAAGGTAATTATATTTTTTTTACTGTCTTTATTTCATCTTATATATCTGAGCTTCCTGAAAGAACAAAAACACCTTTGGATGTAAATAAAAAGAATCTTACGAAACTGAGAAAGACGCCTTTGAGTAATCACCTGTTCCTTTTTCTACACTCTCTCCTCTTCCAGCCTTTTTCAAAGAGGACCTTCTCCCGCCCCCTTCTCATGTTTCTTCCCTCTTTATGTCTGCTTTTCTTGTTAATATTGTATTTCACCAAAACTTACCTATTGTTTTTAAGTCCCCCCTTGTTTTTAATATTGTAAAACACTTAGAATTCATGATAGGGGTTTCAACAAATTTTAATAAAACTTGGAAACTCGGGGGGTGGGGGGGAGTCTGAGTGCTAGAAAAACCTTCATTTCCTTTAAGAATGCACCTGTGGGCATCAAGCAATTATATTAGCAGCCATATACTCATAGAGACAAAATATAATGAATTTTGTGGTTCTTTTATTAAGGTGTGCTAACTGGTTTAGTGTGCACTAAATGCTAAGACATCCATTATATTCCTATGGGCACTTTAGCACGTGCTAATTTTTAGTGAACAGTAAATTGGTTAGCGCACCTTAATAAAAGGACCCTTTCATGAAGCTGAGTGCCCGTTGTGATATTTACATTACATTTCTATTCCGCCATTACCTTTCGGTTCAAAGCGCATTACAATAAGAGTTGTGGAGGGAAGGATTACAAAGTTGGATCGGAGATTGTTTCTGAGAGAGGGAAAGGTAGGATCAGGGGTAGGGGAGGTGTTCGTGGTATTAGGCTTTACTCAGGGATTTCTTGAAGAGTATAGTTTTTATATCCTTTCTGAACCTCTTGTAGTCAGGGGTTGATGTCAATAGGGTGGAAATTTGGTTATCCAGTCTTGCTGCTTGAGTGGCTAGTAGGCCGTCATAAAGTTTTTTCTGTTTTACTTCCTTGATTGTGGGGTGAGTGAAAGGGGTGTATGTTTTTCTATGCCTGGTAGAGGTAGTTTGGATAAAGCGGTTGTTTAAGTAGGTTGTGCTGTTCCCGTTAATAGTTTTAAATAGTGTACAGTAAAATTTGAATTGTATTCTTTCTTGGATTGGAAGCCAGTGTGAGTCGATGTATGCCTCATTGATGTGATCATATTTCTTCAATGAATATACGAATCTCAAAGCTGTGTTTTGGATTGTTTGTAGTTGTTTAATCATTGTTGCTGGGCAGGGGAGGTAGAGGATGTTGCAGTAGTCAAGTATACTGAGGATTAGTGATTGTACTAGAAGCAGAAATTGTGGTCTTTCGAAGAATTTTCGGACTTGTCTTAGGTTCCTCATGACTGCGAAAGATTTCTGTATCGTTTTGTTTATTTGTGGTTGCATGGTGCAGCCCCTGTCAATAGTCATTCCAAGTAGTTTTAGGGAGGTTTGTAGAGGGTAGTTGATAGAGTTGATTACTATGTTGGTAGTGGTAGGGACTTTGTTATTTTCTAGGAGGATGAATTTAGTTTTGTCTGGTTTGAGTTTCAGTTTGTGTTTGGTGTAGTGTGTCTGTCATTGCTAGCTTTGGTTGGTCAAAGGGTATGAGGATGGTGATGTCATCAGCATAGCTGTAAAAGGTTAGACCTTGTTTGTTCAGGTACACGCCGAGAGAGGCTGTATATAGGTTGAAGAGTGTAGGGGATAGAGGAGATCCTTGTGGGACTCCGCAGGGGTTGGACCACGGTTTGGATTTTTCCTTGTCTGATTTTACTTTGTATGATCTGGATTTTAAGAAGCCTTCAAACCATGAGTATACTTTGTCTGAGATGCCTATTGTATCCAAAATTTGGAGAAGTATGTTATGGTCAACTAGGTCGAAAGCTGCCATCAGGTCCAGCTGTATTAGCAACATTTTTTTTCCAGTGCTGAGGTGTTGTCTTGCTGTGTCTATAAGGGAGCCTAATAGTGACTCAGTACTGAAGTTAGTTCTGAAGCCAGATTGCGTGGGGTGGAGTAGGTTATGGTCTTCGAGATAGTTGTTGAGGAATTTGGCTACTAGTCCTTCTGTTAGTTTGATATATAGAGGTATTGAGGCGATTGGTCTGTAATTGGATGGGTTGTCTGTTGGACCTTTTGGGTCTTTTAGGAGTGGGGTGATGATGATTTTGCTGAGATTAGTTGGGAAGGTGCCATCTGCATGGTTTGTATCCAGTGTAGGAGTAGGGTACGGCACTTAGTGCTCACTGATGATAGGAGATAGGGTGGGCAGTGGTTGAGTTCACAGAATGCATGGCTGTATTTATTGTAGAGTTTGTTGAATTCGGTCCAGTGTATCTTTGGGAATTGGGACCAAGTTCTGTCTGTAGCGCATGATTCTTTTTCTGTAGGAGGTATTATGACATCAATTAGGTGGGCTGGTTTATTTTTGAGGGAAGCTCTGGTGTTTGTGATTTTATTCTTGAAGTGTTCTGCTAGGAGAGAGGCTGAAGAGGAGAATTTGGTGTTTGTTTGATCTTTTAATATTGGGAATAATTTTTTGGTGTCTTGGGTTTCCATGCCTATTAGGTTTGAGTAATGTTTTTTTCTCTTTTCTTTTAATAGAAGTTTGTATTGCTTGGTAGTTTTATTCCAGGCGGTTTTTGTGTGATTTAGATTGATTTTTCTCCATTTTCTTTCCATATGTCTACATTGTCTCTTGAGTCTGATCTTCTGCAGGTTCTGGTTTTGGTTCGTAGTAGGGTTTGTTTGTCAAGGATGTTATTGCTCAGTTTGCCCCAGTGTGCTATGAAGTCTTTGGGATTGTCTTCTTGGATTGTTTCATCTACTTTTGACCAGAATATGGTAGGCTCAATATGTTTGCATGCTGTGTAGGTTGTTGTTTTGGATGTAGGTTTGGTTTTGTTTTTGGTCCAGTTAATTTTGAAGGTGTATGGGTAGTGATCTGTCCAGAGGGATGGGAACCAGGTTCCATTAGGTGTTTGAATTTCTGGAGTGGATGTTTGGTGGGACATGAAGGCTGCAATATCAAGTTGGTGCCCTTTTTCATGAGTCGTTTGAGGGTTTAAAATTTGGAAGGATAAGGCTTTGAGGAAGGACAGGAGGTTCTGTACTGGTTTGGATGAATGGTCTTCAAGATGAAGGTTTAGGTCTCCTAGGATAAGGTTGTGTGCTGCTGTAAGTGAGTTTTGGTATATGATGTTTTCAAATTCGGGCCTAACCATGGCCTAGTTTCCTGGTGTTATATAGCAGAGCATGCAGTTTAGTGAGTTTTTTTAGTGTGGTGGCTGATATTTGACATGCTAGAAGGTCCAAGTGTGGGGTGGATGTCTTTTCCAGAATGTTTAGGGTTAGGGAGTCTTTAATTAGGATTGCTAAACCTCCTCCTCTTTTTTTCTCTCTGCAAGTCACTGTAATTTTGTATCCTTGAGGGCAGACTTCCGTGATTCTAGGGTCTGTGTCTAATGTAAGCCAGGTCTCTGTGAGGAAGAGGCAGTCTAGGTTTTTGTTTTTTAACCAGTTTTTTATGAGGTCTGTTTTGGGGCCTAGGGCTCTGATGTTTAGGTAGGCACATTTAAGAGTTGTGGTTTCGGTATGGTGTTTCTGATTTGTTTTAGGGTAGGTGAAAGATTTTGGATTCTGGTGAGGTTTGGTTTTAGGTTGTGTTGCTCTTCTTCCCCATGTAGGTGTTATGGGGTGTTGAAAGTTTGTTTGGTGGTTAGGGTTTCTGTCTGATGGAGCTCTCCTGTTATGGTGAAGTGTTTTGTTTGTAATTGAGTTGGTGGGAATGTTGGGTAGATTGTTTGCTTCTACCTTACAGCTGGAGATAAGAAGGATTATCAATAGGAGGATCTGGGTGTTTGTTTGTGGTGTTAGCTTCATTATGAAGGTTGAAGCAGGTGGTAATAGGCAGCGTTGTTCTCAGTGATTAGGTTGTTGTTCATGTACTTTGTTTGGGTAGGAGTATGAGTTGTGGAGGAGATTTTAGGAATGGAGGTTGTGGTAGAGAGGTCTGGTGTGGATGTCTGGTTTCTTCTTGGTCGCTTCGCAAAGGCGCTCTCGCTAAGGCGAGCGCCTTTGATGCGCGCCTTTGACGGTGCGCCGAACAGCTGCGCGCCGTTGAGCGCTGAGTCTTTTAACTGGCTCAGCAGTGCACCGTCAGGAGGGGAGGGCCAAAGTTCGCTCCCACGCCCAGATCGAGTCTTGCTCTTCTCCCGCTCTGCCCTGCGTGCTCCCGGTCTGTGGAGGGGTTTAAGTTGCTAACCACTGGTACTGAGTTACCACAGACTACTGACTCTTGTGGTAAATTTAACTATAGTAAAATTCAGTATTTTAACCACAGCATTGTAAATATTCTTCTATATTTTTAAAGATGTGCTAATGAACCAAATGCTAACAAATGTATATTCCTATGGCTTAAAGATAGAGTAAAACATCTTTTTACTCACATCTAGTTATATGAAAAAAATTAGGGCACCCCTTGAAATATTCAGTTCTTTTTTAAGAAATGTTCACATATTGATGCCAAATCTTTTTTTGATTTATCTCTGGAAAAGAAAGTGATGTAATTGCAGCTAAACAACAAAAACTTTCCTTGATTTACTCGTGAAGCAAAAGATATCCACAAAAAGTGTATTCTGAGGGTGTGGTGACATCACAGCTCAAGATGGCTGCCTAGTTCTTGAGCTCTGTGGGCCCTGGTCTTTTTTGTGACCAAAAAATGTATATTCTAACTGAGGAATAAAGTAGGACACCCTAATAGCTAGTGTTACCCCTTTTTCCTGAAATAACTGCAGTGAGACGCTTCTTGTAACCATCTACCTCTCTAACATTGGTCTGAGGAAAGTCTGCCCACTCCTCAATGCAGAATTTTTTCAGCTGTGAAATGTTTGAGGGGGTTTCTTGCATGTATAGCCTATTTCAAATTACCCCACAGCATCTCAATAGGATTAAGATCAGGGTTTTGTTCCATATCACGGCCTTCCATTTTTTACATTTTTTGATTTTAAGTACTATTTATTTATGTTATGATTTTATGTCAGTCTGTACTGGCCCTCAAAATGTAGAAAAAATCTTTATGAGTGAAGCTAATCAATAATTACAATCAATCAGTCGATCAGTGCTGCACTCTTACACTCAATCAAAAAAATTTTTTTGTATAGTTCATTGATAAATAGTTTATCAATGAACTATACAAAAAAAAATTTTTTGAATGATTTTATGTCATGCAGCATTTTATACCTTTGTATGTTACAGGACTATACCTACTTTCTGGTAGGCATGTTGGACTAGACACTAAGGCCCAGATTCACTAAAGAGAGCGACTAAAGCGGTGTTGGCCGATTTCCAAACAGCAATTGATTCAATTCACTGCTGTCAGGGCTTCTGCTTTTTGTAATGGCACAGATGTTCTACGTGACTTAAATGCGCACTATCTGTCCCATTAAAAAAAAGCCGACCATTGCCCCCCCCCCAGCAACCATTCCCCTGCCCGCTTCCCCCCCAAAAACAGCAGGAGGGATGGCCACTCCCTCTCACCATCGGCCCACTCCCCCCCCACCCCCACCCCAGGTTGCTTAGTGGATCCAGCCCCGAGTTAGGCACCTAACACCCAATTAATTTTAATTTAAGCCAATTAACAACCCTTTTTATTTATTTAAAAAAAATTTCTTACCCGCCTCTACCTAGGCAGCTTACAAAAATACAATCATAATATTAAACATATAATCACATACAATAATTTCTTCCATAAAACAAATACATTTTCTTAAACATCTACATATAGTAATAATGCCAGTAAGTAGCTGCACGAGAGGTTTTTAGTGTAGGCCGGAGCAGTAAATGCTCCATTGCTCATAGATTCCTACGAGCATCAGAGCACTTAGCTCGTCAGCCCACACTAAAAGCCTCTAGCATAGCTTGATTAAAAGGGGGAGGGGGGTTAGTTAAGGGCCTAGATTGGCTACCTTTAGGCACCTTTTATAGAATCAGGACCTCTCTGCCCATAGCCCACTGAGTTCCCACACTTAACACAATGAAATTCACATACGAATTAGTTTGCACCCTTTATACAATGCCATGTCAGCGCAATAACAATATTGCACATTCAGGAAGGCATTGTGTAAATGGTGCCAATATTTCAGACCTGGAAAAAATTGGCAGAACTCTGGGTGCTTGTATTTATTTATTTTTTAACATTTCTAGTCTGTTTATAGCCTAAGCGGATTACAATTTAAGTAAATTACATTGTCTTAAGGCACTTTTAAAAACAATAGGAGGAAATATTTTTTCACTCACAGAATAGTTAAGCTCTGGAACACATTGCTAAATGCAACTCCATAATGGGCACACACCATTTATACAATTGTGCTTAGTACTGGGAGGTTTTCTGGTGATAAATTTTGAGTTCCATTTATAGAATCTCCTCCCCCAAAGCACTTAAGGGCACTAGGTGCCATTTTATAAGGTTGCATACCTGCCGTTCTTAGCACCTTTTATACATATACAGTATAATTTCATTATAATGGACTTCAAGGGACCTGGAAAAACAGTCCGTTATATCCAGAGTTACATTTTTTAAAAACTTTATTTAGGTCAACTAGAAACAACGTACAATCAATGAACAAGTCTCTGCACAAGCATATCAGCAACATCAATAACAAAACTCAGCAAAACATTGGTATGGCAGGAAATGATTGCAAAACCAGAACATTAAAAGATGTTCTAAAGCAGTGGTCCCCAACCCTGTCCTGGAAGACCACCAGGCCAATCGGGTTTTCAGGCTAGCCCTAATGAATATGCATGGAGCATATTTGCATGCCTGTCACTTCCATTATATGCAAATCTCTCTCATGCATATTCACTGAAAACCCAATTGGCCTGGTGGTCCTCCAGGACAGGGTTGGGGACCATTGCTCTAATTATGTCGTACTGTATTGGAAAGAAAAATACTCTGCCATTTTCTTCTGGGCTGCATTTTGATACTATATCACCAGCACACCACGTGCTTTGTAGGCGGAACCTGCATGTCCATTATAGTTGAACAAAACTACAGCTAAAAGCAGCTCTGGGGACCACATTGGTTGTCCGTTATATCCAAAAGTCCGCTATATGCGATGATTTTCTGTATGTTTATAAAGGCGCACAGCCGGACCAGTGGACCTCATCTGCTATAGGCGAGGTTCCGTTATAAGAGGGGCCGTTATAACGAGATTATACTGTAGTGGAATTGCCCTGTTGGATTGTAAGCCTTGCAGAGACAGGGAAATAGCTAGTGTTCCTGAACTTAACACATGTTGAACTATTACTGAAAAGGGTATGAGCTAAAACCAAATAAATAAATGTGCTTTTTAAACATGTGTATTTCATCTTCCAGGCCAGAAGAAACGCTCTGCAGTAGTAAAGATGGAGGATCATCTCTATCGCTGCTAGAATTACATAATGAATGCCAGTCTAATTGGAGTTCAAAGGCTTTGCAACCAGGAAACACAACCAATGTAAACAGCCACTCCTACAGAGCCATCACAAGTCTTACAAATGTGCCTTCTACTGCTGAAGCAGGGCCTACATTGCCTGTATTACCCTTTGTGGATTCTACTGTGCAATCAAAAAACATAACCAGTATAAACACTCACTCCTACAGAGACATCGCAGTTCCAAGTCTTACAAATGCTCCCTCTAGTGCTATAGGTTCTTCTTCATTACCAATATTGCCCTTTATAGATTCCAATCTCCATCACTCTCAAAGTACAATTGAAATAGACCAGAGTACACCTCTCTACGATATTAATTATATTCCATCTACAAAAGGGGCAGAAGATTCAGTGCCATTTCCTGATGCACCTTCCATGGGTTCCCTTATTCACAACAATGCACTGACGACTACTCAAACATATGAATCACAGAAAAATGTACCAATAGCAAAGCCCAGCCAGAGAAGTCCTCATGAAGATGTGCCCATTAGTTATGTGTCTGATGACTACGATGATGGCATTGACCATCAAGAGAAAAGCACAGCCCGAAGTAAGGCTATTCTTTGCGATTATGATCCTTGTAGACACCTCCAAAAGCCTTGCTTGGAACTTCAGAGTTTATCACGGTGTTACTGTCCGGGACTGTCTGGGGAAAACATAATTCCAGATTCACCCAGACTTAGAGATGTGGCTGAAATAACTGATACTTCAGCACAGGTCCACTGGTGTGCACCAAATTCAGTAGTACGTAAGTATCAACTTATATATCAGCATGAAGGTAGCCAGAACAGAGTGGTAGTTGATGAGATCTACATCACAGCAAGGCAGTACACTCTGTATGGGCTGGCGCCAGGTATGACCTATGAGGTTTGTGTGGTTGCTTCAAATAAAGCAGGGTCAAGTGAACTAGTAAATGACAGCTTTTTAAGATCACCATGCATGAAACTGAAAACTAAACCAAGCTACACCATTATTTTGGCTGCCTTGTGCTCAACAAGTGGAATTCTTTTAATTACAATAATTATATTATCAGTGTGTCTCTGTAAGAAAAGTAGAACTCCTCAAGCCGACCAATATGATACCCACCTTGTTTCATACAAGAACCCGGCATTTGAATACCAGTTAAAACCACAAACAATAAATTCACTTACAGAGTAATGGGATGGTCATTATTAGTTTGGGCTCAAAACCCCATTGCCAATGCTTGTTCCAGTTTTTAAATATCTATGTATTATCTTTACATTATGTATGAGTCTTTTCAGAAGTTAGCTTATTTAATTCCTTCTGGTAATTAGGCTTCTTAGAAACGTGGAGGGGAATTTTTGACAGCTAAATCTGGGTTTGGATGTTTTTGGAAATGTCCAAAAATTCAGTAGAGAACATGTCCATTTTTGAAACTGCAAGCTCCTCCCTTCCCCCCCACACAAAAAAACCTAAACACAAAAAAACTCTATCTAGACATTTTGAAAACATTCAAAACACAGCATTCTTAGCAAACTGACCACACAGACATCTGAGCAGAACGGGGGGCACTCTAGGGCATTCAGTGAATGTCACATTAAAAAGGTCCTAAGTTCATGTCACCATAACCTACTTATACTGTATGGCGAGTGTAAGGTTATTACACCTTGCAACTATCATGCACATACCTATGCATAGACAGTAACCACAATCTTTTATCTCTGAAAAACTTTATTTTTCACACATACACAGAGAACAATGTATCATATAAAAAATACACAAGCAAAAATGAAATTTTATAACCTAACATGTGAGTTACAGGTGGTAGAATCACCACAGATCATAGACAGAAGCAGCATACTTGCACAAGAAAAATACAAGCCAGACACAAAGGAATATATATGTATGGTATATGTGACAGCAAATTTCTATGGCAGGGCTCTTATTATACTGTGCCTACAGAGGAACAAAGAGAAAATAGGACAGGAGAAAATGTTTTTCCAGTGACAACTGAATGTTTTTCTATCAGTTGCTAGCAGAAGGACCTTACTACCCCGCTGCGGAACTTGGGCTCCCTCCAATTATTCCGCAAGCAACTGAAAACCTGGCTTTTCACTAAAATGTAATTCTATCCCCCCTTACTCTTTTCTTCTATATATAAGTTCATGTAAACCTTTTTTTTCCTTCTTTTCCTATATTTTAAGTTCTTGTAAACCGTGCCGAGCTCCACAACATCCGTGGAGATGATGCGGTATATAAACTTAAGGTTTAGTTTAGTTTAGAAGTAGGTAAAGATGCTCAGCTAACAGATACACTCTGTCCCAAAAGAAATGGTAAGAAGGTAGAAGCAAGCTTAGGGATTCCTAACTCTAAAACACACACACAAATTCTCAGAAAAGGGAAAGGAAAACTCAGTCTTCAGTCATAAACACCCAGAGCAATACAGCCATGCAGTTTCATTCGCTGGAAAGTTGTCAGGCCATCAGAGGGAAAGATTCCTGGTAGGCACTGACAGGAATTCCCAACCAGCCGTTGAGATGACCAGGATTTTTTTTATACTGTTTATTTCTATTGGTCAAAGTGGAGGATAGCACTTTTCCCTTTCCAAACTTTTAGTGTGGCCATAAAACCTATTCCAGTTTCCTTCGAAATAGCATTTTCCCAAGCTAAAATCTGACATGGTTTCCTGACAATAATGTTTTCTGATTTAGTGAGGTTACACACACACACACAATTTGATTTCCAGGACAATAGGCACTTCTGATCACAGGAGCCATGCACAAGATATACTGGGCTTTTTCCTGTCAGGTACAAGACTCCAGGATGTACCTCAGTTATCCTGAGACCTAAACTCCAATAAATTACTATGCTTTTTACTTCTGGGAAAGGATGCCCACTGGAATTGGATCAGTGGGCCTGAAGTATCTCGTTGTATGCTTAGTTTTACAGTTGGGAAATAACACAGATATGCAAGTAGAAGTACAAGACAGGGCCTAATTAAAAGAAATATCCTTATGCTAAGAAAGAAAAGAAGAGACAACTAAAAGGTTGACCCATAGAGTCCACAGAGAGAATGAGAAATCCAAAATAAAAAGCTGTGGAAACCAATATTACCGATGTTGGCTTTTATTGATATTCAAGCAAACAAATATTCACAACTTGTAATGGTGAAGAGGACTCAACAGTCCGTGTTTTGACCGGGAGGTCTTCCTCAGGGGTCCTAATGTTGTCTCTTCTAAAGTATGTGGCTATAAAACAGATGTCCGAGCATGGGTGTGTAATGCACTTTCTCCTGGTGATCAAAGCAGAGACATTTGAGGTCTTGTAACTCTGGCACTTCTTTTGAGCTGTGAACTAAGCCAATATTTGATTGTGCAGGCTTTTTGAGAATTTTCTCCCTTATCTCTTTGTACTCTGCTACGTCATTGGATCTTCAGCTTAATGCTAGAGCAGAAATAAAAGTAAAATTAAAGGTGTAAGCTGTTGATATTGCTTATGCTCCGACATGAGCCCTCCCAAAACTAACTGTACCCACCTGTCACCACAATAGCCCTTATGCCTGCAGTTGCCATTTTTATATAAGTACAGTATATTAAGGAGGGCTCAACATACAATATAAGCAGTTTATGGTGACGTGTACCTGGGACTTTTTAATGTGACATTCATTGCAGTACCCCCTAAAGCAGGGGTGTCCAATGTCGGTCCTCAAGGGCCGCAATCCAGTCGGGTTTTCAGGATTTCCCCAATGAATATGCATGAGATCTATTTGCATGCACTGCTTTCAATGCATATTCATTGGGGAAATCTTGAAAACCCGACTGGATTGCGGCCCTCGAGGACCGACATTGGACACCCCTGCCCTAAAGTGTTCCTCTTCTCTGCTTAGCTGTGTGGCCAGCTGAAGCTGTAATATAGGCTGGAACAGGGGTGGGCAACTCCGGTCCTTGAGGGCCGGAATCCAGTTGGGTTTTCAGGATTTCCCCAATGAATATGCATGAGATCTATTTGCATGCACTGCTTTCAATGCATATTCATTGGGGAAATCCTGAAAACCCGACTGGATTCCGGCCCTCGAGGACCGGAATTGCCCACCCCTGGGCTAGAATATAGCAATTCTTTCACTACTGGGGGAGTCAAGCCTTAATCCCTCCAGTGGTCATCTGGTCAGTTTGGGCACATTTTATAATCTTGTTTTTAAAATGGATCTAGCCTCTGTTTAAATTGTACTCTGGACTTTTTGTTCAATATTTGATTATCCCTGTAAAACATCTAAGTCCTAAGCCCGCCCAAAACATGCCCCCTTGGAATTTAGACGAACAGCTTAGAAAGATTTCTAAAATATAGTTTCTGAAAATAGTGATTTGGATGTTTAAACAAGAAAAACGTCCAAATGCCATTTTGACATTTTTGGGGCATTTTTCTCTTTTGAAAATGCGACCCATAATCTCCACTTCATAGGCTGGAAATATAATTACCACTGAAGAGAGACAAAAGTGGGGTTGAACAATGGACTTCTAAAACAAGGAGGAATAGTTTATTGGACCATGCATTGCTTGTGTGGGTAGTTTTCTCCAATATACGGTAATTACCACATCATAGGAATAGCAGTTAAAAGTGTTCTATATTAAAACCATAGAAAATATGCACTGAGACCATGTGGACATATTTCATTCTGGACAATATAGCATTGCACTTTTGTCATTGAGTGGATCAAAAACTGAGAACTGAAGGTACCACGTCCCAATTTTCAAGGAGCGGAGACATTACTGATATTTTGTGTTGGTGATACAAGAATACTAGATACACTTGATACATGATACACTTAAAATTTTAAAAGAAAAATAAAAAAGTTTCTTCCAAGTTTGAGAACTTGCATTTGATTCTTCTGTGAAGCACACACTGTGATTCAAGGTCTGTCCTACTTGTGTATATGATGGTGGTGGTATTTTTCCATCCCCCCCACCCCCCACACACCATCTTTAAAGACCAGAAAACAGGATGCAGGATTTTAATTCCACCAAAAGTGTGTATTACTAGTCAAGCAAGGGCTAGCAGCAACATGTAAACTACATAAAGTTAAGATATATTTTCTAATTTGCATATAATGACCCAGTGTTGTGTTGTTTCATTTGGTGGCACTATTCAATTTTAAAATGGCAAAAGAAAGAGAATAGCCAATTTTCACTAGAAATGGTGATGAGGAAAAGAATTAAAAGCAGTATCTATTGTCGTTTTGCCACTAGACAGCTTTTACATATGTACTGTATATATACACATTGGAGTACCTAAATAGGGGTGACCTGTTCTAGAATTGACCCCACAGACTATATATACTACACACACACAGTATATATAGTCTTTGGGGTCACCCCTATTTAGGTACTCCAATGCTGCTCAGTAGCAGCCTATTCTATTATAGCATCTGGGCATCCAAATTCTATTACAGAATACTATTGTACCCAGTTTCAGCATAACTTATATTTAGGCACCTGGTGTGACTAGGGATGCCCAAATGTGGTAAGTGGCATGTGTTAAGTGGCAACCCTGCCTATACAAAAGCAAACAAAAGTGGGGATGGAACAGTGCACATTAGCCAGGGACAAGTCTATAAAAAGTCTTAACTAAATGTTGGTAATGAAAGGAGTGTTTTATTTATGTAATGTAATGTAATTTATTTCTTATATACCGCTACATCCGTTAGGTTCTAAGCGGTTTACAGAAAATATACAATAAGATTAGAAATAAGAAAGGTACTTGAAAAATTCCCTTACTGTCCCGAAGGCTCACAATCTAACTAAAGTACCTGGAGGGTAATAGAGAAGTGAAAAGTAGGGTTAGAGGAAAAATAAAAATAAAATAAACATTTTAACAAGACAGCATTGATCTAAATACTTTGGAAGGTAGAAGAGAGGAGAGAAAGGAATAGAAGCAGAAGGGGGAGCCGTTGAACAGTAGAATTCTGGAGAAATTTAAATGATAGAAATAGAACAAAACAAAGACAAAAGGCAAAACAATAGATAAGATTAAAGATAAATCATAAGCTGGACAGAAAAATAAAATAAAACTTTGTCTTCAATCCACGGTTTCAGCGTCAGTGATGAAGTGGAGCAAGTAAGTTTAGGAGGAGCGATTGACGTTTCCAGAAAGGGCTTCTTCAGGGAAGAGACTTGGCCGACAGTCCCAGGATGCCTATGTCTCCTCCCCTGCGATGTTCTCCCATCCATGCATTTCCTCCCAGACACACTGCCCGTGCCCCAGCCGCTCCAAGGAGGCTGCCCCAGATGGACTCTGCCTATGCCCCATTTCATGTGAATAGCCCCTTGCATTTACACTCTCTCACTTAAGCAAAATACAAAAAACACCAGAACAGTAATGGAAATACTGGGACGGGGGGGGGGGGGGGGTTGAGGATAGTAGGGATAGTCATCGGAGAGGGGTAGTAGAGCAGAGTGGAAGGCAGCAGTGCCAGTCATCGGTGGGGGCTGGGGGAATGGATGAGAGTAGTGCTGGTTATTGGAAAGAGAGGACAAAAGCACTGGTCATTGGGTGGGGGGTGATAAAGTGGAGGAGAGCAGCACCAGTCATTGGGTTAGACATGAATACAATCCAAAACGCCCTTTCCTCGACTGCTCTTCGACAATATCACTTAACAGAAGCTTTGGAAGAACCAGAAAAGGCCAATCCCCGCAGTATGCAATGGTAACAACCATATTCTCAGAGTGATCTCTGTTTACCATCACACTTTGTTACCTCTCACTCAGCCAGTTCTAACAGTTCCAAGCGTGCTCAGTTAGTTATAAGATGCCTTTGCAGAACTGTATCTAAGGCCTTGCATTTAATGGCCTCCTGTGATCCAATTTTTTTGTCATTTGATCAAAGAACTAGAATGGGAATGAGATGGCATCTATTTTTACTATATAGTCAATAAAATTAGAGCACTGTGTTTATTTAATAAAGATGATCCAAAATGGAAGACATAAAGAAAGCCTAGCATGAAAAACTGAATCTCTTACAAACCCATTTGGAAGATTATTGAATACAATTTGGAACCTCTAATACAGGAGTACATTTTTTTTTTGTTTTCACAAGTTAAAATTATCCCCCATAAGGATTTATTTATAAGAACATGAGAATAGCTGTTCTGGGTCAGATCAATGGTCTATCAAGCACAGTAGCTCATTCTCACGGTGGCCAATCCAGGTCACTAGTACCTGGCCAAAACCCAAGGAGTAGCAATATTCCATGCTACTGATCCAGGGCAAGCAGAGGCTACCCCCATGTCTTAACAGACTATGGACTTTTCCTCCAAGAATGGATATTAAAAGTTCTTCCCCACCCCCGTGCCAAACATCAAACTCACCCAAAAAGATTTGCAATTAAAATTTTTGCTTATGGCTCAATGCATTCATGTTCACACAGGAAAATGTGTATTTTATTTGCCATCATCAAAATCTACTGCAAATGTATAAAGCACTATCACTGAAAGTGATAATTTTGTTAGCCAATAATTAAAAACATGGTAATTAAAATCCCATTGTTTATTGAAACAAATACAAAAATACGTTAAAAATTTTAATTATCTACATTCAGTTCAATTGCGACAACATGGTTGACTTCCAATAACTGCACCATGGTTGTGGAAGTAGGCATCCCTTCATTCCATCTCTCTGCAAAGCAGCTTGGTACAAAGCCAAAGTGCTTCACTATTGCACTCTATGTGATAATTTGGTCCAGTCTACTTTTTTAAAACTTTCACAGTTTTCTGTCCATAATGATAATAACTGTATCCAGATGCTGCTGTTGTACAAGCTGTAATGTACCTGCAGGGATAAAGAAATCAATTCTAATGATGTCCAGACCAAAAACAAACAAACCCAGCTCTTAACATTCATAAGGTGATGCCTGTCTGTCTAGATATTAATTACTGCAAAATAAGAAAGGAAACTGGCAAAACAAAACACTAGCAATCATTGGTTGTTGAGCTCATGCATTTTGGTAACAGTCTAACATTTATTCAAACCCCAAGAGACAAGACAAGACCCTCTACTGCTTAGCACAAAAGGAATCTCTCTCTTCAGCAGCTGAAGGATGTAATTTTCAAGCTAGATGACCTACAATTTTTTTAGGGGGGTGGGGAAGGGCAGAGGAAATTCTACCAACATAAGACCACAGCGACTTGTATGCCTGAAGGCCTGTCCTCTGAACATGTTTAGGGAAAGAAGGGGGGGGGGGGGAAGAGGATTATTAATAATTGTCTACTCAATCCTGAAAGACTAAAAATAACTACAAATAAGAAAGTTTCCCAATATTTATAAGTAAATCTTGTTTTGCCAATTATAAATCAATTTCATTACTTTAAACACAAAGAGAAGAGCAAGGCTGTAATGCTAACACTGTATTCAGATGGACGATGTATCTATTCGATGATCCATGGTGTTTTTAGATTCTTGCAGTTATTCTAGTTCATAGTTTTATATTTGCTATAACCCAAATGAGCTAAAACAGAACAAAGAGGTTTACAATAAACTAATAAAATAAACTCCATTAAAAATTAGGACAGAAAATAAAGAATACATGCACAAAACAGCCCCTCATCTGATAACAATCCAAGCAAACAAGCAATAACTTCCACAGCTAGAGCTCCAGCCCTATATTGACACTGCAAAGTTCAACATACTCAGCCAAAAGCAAAAAAAAAAAGTACAGTGGTACCTTAGTTTACGAGCATAATTCGTTCCAGAAGCATGCTTGTAATCCAAAGCACTCGTATAACAAAGCAAATTTCCCCATAGGAAATAATGGAAACTCGACAATTCATTCCACAACCCAAAAGGTTTGCTAAAAGGTGCTATAAGGAACTGGGAGGAAGGGGCGAGGGGTGACCCAGGGGTGGGTACCTGCCTGGATGATGTCAGGGTGCTGCAGCCTCTTCAGCAGGGTGACTTCCTTCAGCAGTTTGTAGGTGACCAGGCGCAAGCAACCCTCGGGGTCCCCATACAGCTTTAGGCAGCGCTGCATGTCACTGCCCTCCCGATGGATGCGCTTCAGGGCGATGCCTCTGCTGTCTGCCAGCCTCCCTTTCCACACCACTTTGGAGAACCCAGAGCCCATGTAGCCGGTCCCGGACAGCAAGGTGACTTCAGCGCAGCCCAGGCGGGCCGAAACAGGTTCCTGGCTGCCAGCTGAAGAATACAGGCTCAGGTCTCGCTACTGGGCTCTCGGCTCCTGAAGTAAGTCGGCCGCTCCAGGCGTTTGAAGTGCGGGCTGCTATATTAAACGATCATGTACGCACGTTACGTATAAGCACGCACAATGTTGAGCGGCACACAACGTTCATCGATGTTGTGTGTGCTTATATGTAATGTGTGCTCGTTTATCGAGACAACGCTCGTTTTGCGAGTTAAAATTTGCTGGACTGTCTTGCAAAACACTCGAAAACTGCGTTACTCGCAAACCAAGGTTTGACTATAATTAGACAGAACTTTGTAATTCAATCTGTAGCGAGAGAGGTGGCTACACTGTGTCTTTTATTTTCTATCATATATACCCTCTTAGCATCATATTTTGTCAAAACATCCAATGTGGTCTGACCTAGGCGGGAAGTACCACCTCATGCTGGGGCTTTTATTTTACAGCTCAGCATGAAAAAGCTACAGTGAATGCTACCCAGCCAAACTGTTGTTGCAATGACCAGACTAAGTATAATAAGGAGCTTGGGAAAAAAAAAAAAAGGGGGGGGGGAATAGCTGTGAATGGTGCCAAGATGCTAGCTTGGGCTCCAATTGAGCTGCAGGCCCAATGAAGCAGAAAGAAACAGGTATATGAAGGCAGGGAAAATTACAAAGCAGCTGACAACAGATTGCAATCAAAGCTATCTCCAAAGAGACATCTATACATGCTCCACTTCCCTTCACATGCTGCTACTACTACTAATTTCTATAGTGCTACCAGAAGCATGCAGCGCTGTACATTAACACATACATGCAGACATCCACCATTCACCATACATACAGACCACTACCATTCACACACATCTGTATACCCAGCTTCTGATAGCCTCCTCCCAAATCCACATACTTACATCTGTACACACACTCCTGCATATACCCACAGCCACACACCAATACCCAAACACATGCTCTAATATCTACCCCCAACTCCTCAAACCAGAGGTTCTTAAACTTGTCCTGGAGGAACGCCAACCATTCAGGATATATACCACCCATATATATGAGACTGATTTGAATACCAAGGACGAAGGGTATGCAAATCAATATGCATATTCATTGTGAATATCATGAAAACCTGACTAGCTGGGGTTTCTCCATGCCCTATACTTTCCTCCTTACATACAACCAAACTGAAAGTCTACTTACCAGCACTTACATTTCCTTTATTATCTATATCCACCAACCTCAACCCTTACAAAAAAAACCCTTTTTATATAAATGTAACTGGAAAACAGTCCCAAAGCCAAGCTTCTACCTGCTTTCTCTATTTGTTTAAAATGTGAAAACTAAGATAATTGTTTTAGAGTCACCAATAATTGTAAGTACTTTAAGAATATAAGAATAGCCTTACTGGGTCAGACCAATGGTCCATCAAGCCCAGTAGCCCGTTCGCACAGTGGCCAATCCAGGTCACTAGTACCTGGCCAAAACCTAAGGTGTAGCAATATTCCATGCTACCAATCCAGGGCAAGCAGTGGCTTCCCCTGTGTCTCTTTCTCAAGAACAGACTATGGGCTATTCCTCCAGTAACTTGTCCAAATCTTTCTTAAAGCCAACGACGCTATCCGCTCTTACCACATCCCCTGGCAATGCTTTCCAGAGCTTAACTATTCTCCGAGTGAAAAAAAATTTCCTCCAATTGGTTTTAAAAGTATTTCCCTGTAACTTCATCGAGTGTCCCCTACTCTTTGTAATTTTTGATGGAGTGAAAAATCAATCCACTTGTACCTGTTATACTCCACTCAGGATTTTGCAGACTTCAATCATATCTCCCCTCAGCTGTCTCTTTTCCAAACTGAAGAGCCTAGCCATTTTAGTCTTTCCTCATATAAGAGGAGTTCCATCCACTTTACCATCTTGGTCGCTCTTCTTTGAACCTTTTCTAGCGCCACTATATCTTTCTTGAGATAAGGAGACCAGAATTGAATGCGGCCAAAAAAGCAAATAGGATGCTAGGAATTATTAAAAAAGGGGGTTCATAGCCAGTGGCGTGCAAGAAAGAAGTACGCTGCGGAAAAACTTATTTTTAAAGAGCTCCAACAGGGGGTGTGGGGGTGGGAACATTATAGAGAAAACGGAACTTTTCCCGAAAAAAATCGGAAAAAGTTCCGTTTTCTCTATAATGGAGGGTTCCAAACCCCCCCCCCCAATAGCAGCACAAACACTATGCATTAAAGTAGGGGGGTTCCCCCCAACACCCCCTGTCAGAGCTCTTTAAAAATAAGTTTTTACGCAGCGTACTTCTTTCTTGCACGCCACTGGCTATGAACCCCCTTTTTTAATAATTCCTAGCATCCTATTTGCTTTTTTGGCCGCCGCACATTGGGCAGAAGATTTCATCATATTGTCTATGACGACACCCAGATCCCCAATCCACACTAATCCATGCTAATCCCCAAGGTAGACTCTAGCATCCGGTAACCGTGATTCAGATTGTTCTTCCCAATGTGCATCACTTTGCATTTGTCCACTTTGCATTTGTCCACTTTAAATTTCATCTTCCATTTGGACGCCCAGTCTTCCAATTTCCTAAGGTCCGCCTGCAATTTTTCACAATCTGCATGCGTTTTAACAACTTTGAACAGTTTAGTGTCATCTGCAAATTTAATTACCGCACTCGTCGTTCCAATTTCCAGATCATTAAAACTAAAGAATTTACATCTTATTTATATATATTTCAAAAATCACCTTAAAAGGGAGCAATGGTAAATTATATAATTCTATAACCTCTGCTAGGCTTTGTATTAATACAGGGAAAGCATTAAATTAGGAAAAAGGGCAGACATTTTACCTTATAGGCATTCATCTTTAAACAGAGATATTACTATAGAATGGGTCTGTTTCATGTTATTTTGGTCTTTAGACAGGCATATTGCTCAAGAATGTTAAACCATGGTAGGGGGGTGTAACTTACCATAATACCTGGAGATAAACACTATCCACATAATTGAAAACAGGAGCTGCTAATGAAACAGCCACCAAGATAAGCTGAATTGCCGTATTCATCTGGTAAGAAAGGAATGAAAAGGACAAAGTTAGCCAATGAACTATGATGCACATTAATGTGTAAAATATCACAAAGTCAATTTTAATTCTTATAATGTATAAAGAAGATTTCAACTGTAATTTTGAGGAAGAGCAAAAAGACTGAGAGAAAAGAAAATGCCCTTCCAATTATTTTTCAAAGTAACTTTATTGTCCTCCTGTAAAATCATATCCACATTCAGTTATTTTAACATAAGATAGAACCAGGCAGTATCACAACCTGCAAATATTCAGTATTCTATCTATGCAAAATATCTTTAATGAATATACATAGTGACTTGTTATGGTCAATAGCGTAGCCACAGGTGGGCCTGGGCCCACCCAATTTGAATTCAAGCCAACCTAGTTTCCAAGTTTATTTAACATACCTAAACAGTTTACAATAATAAAATATTAAGAATAAAAAAAAAAGAAAATAAGAGGGGGGTGACAAAACATGTTGACTTATTGGAATCAAGGGTAATAAGTGGGAAATAGTAAGAGATTAATTACACTGAGAAAAAAAAATCATAAGAAGGAGGGAAGGGGATTGAAACCTATTAGCAATGCACCTTTGTGAAGACCAGCATGAAAAAAGAGGGGGGGGAACTGGACCTCACAGCTATGAGAGCCCCCCATCCTGTGGTCCACCATCTCCCCTCCACTGGTGTGGTAGCGATTCATTCATACTGCCTGTGGCTGACCCAGACACCTTCCCTCTACTGCATCCCATCCCCTCTGGCACAGCTGCCTGTTTCTGCATGGGTGGAATGAGACAAAGGGAAGGCTTCAACGTCAGCTGTGAGTGAACCACTGCTTGCCACTCCCATGAAGAAAGACACTTGTTAAGGAAGACTGAAGGAGGGGACAGAAATGCCAGACCTTAGGGTACAGGGAGGTGGAGAGAGAGAAATGGTAAAGTTATCACTAGAAGGACTAATAATGATTTGGTACTATAAAATAACATCCACAGAGAATAAGCAGGAGTAAGGTTAGTGAATCGGGTCGGGGGTCACAAAGTGATCATAAAAGTGGTCGGAACACGATCGGTGTCCTTAGTGAATCTAGCCCTAAGTGTGAAATTTTAGTAGACAGAGGCAGAAAAAAGGAAGGAAAGAGCTAAAAGGAAAAGATCAATATATCAGTCAGTGGTAGTGAGGGAATGGAACAAGACAAGAAAGAAGAAAAGAGACAAATGGACAGCAGTCACTGGAAGGAGAATTAGCAGAAAACAAGCAGAGAAGACAAACTGGTATCAATAAAATGCAAAATAAAATATCCGAAGAACAAAAGGTTAAAAAAAAAGCATTTATTAAATGGAATATATTAACTCTACGCTAGGGGTGCCCACACTTTTTCGGCTTGCAAGCTACTTTTAAAATGACCAAGTCAAAATGATCTGCTAACAATAAAATTTAAAAAAAAAACACACCACAAAGCACACTGTATGCAGAGAAAATGTTCTTTATCATTTATATTCCGGGGTTTTTTTCAAAGAGGTTAAGGCAGATGACTCTATGCAATGTCACCTCAGTAACAACTATACAAAAAGACAAATATACCCCCCCTCCCTTTTTACTAAACTGCGATAGCAGTTTTTAGCGCAGGGAGCTGCACTGAATGCCCCGCGCTGCTCTCGACACTCATAGGCTCCCTGCGCTAAAAAAACGCTATTGTGGTTTAGTAAAAGGGGGCCATAGTGCAAAATATAGACAGCAGATATAAATTCTCAAAACAGACACATTTTGATCACTAAATTGAAAATAAAATCATTTTTCTACCTTTGTTGTCTGCTGATTTCATGAGTCTCTGGTTGCACTTTCTTCTTCTGACTGTGCATCCAATATTTCTTCCCTTCTTTCAGCCTTCTGTATGCTTCCTCTCCTCCAAACCTCATTCCCTTCCCCAAATTTTTCTTTCTCTCTCCCTGCCCCCTCCCCTTTTTCCTCTCTCCCTGCCCCCTCCCCTTTCTTCCTCTCTCCCTGCCCCCTCCCCTT
Source organism: Geotrypetes seraphini (assembly GCF_902459505.1). Classification (NCBI taxonomy): domain Eukaryota; kingdom Metazoa; phylum Chordata; class Amphibia; order Gymnophiona; family Dermophiidae; genus Geotrypetes; species Geotrypetes seraphini. Next base: position 318,427,171 of record NC_047086.1, read on the forward strand.
TCTTTCTGTCTCCATGCCCCCCTTCTTTCTTCCTGTCTCCTTGCCCCCCTTCTTTCTTCCTGCCTCCTTGCCTGTCCCCTTTCTTTCTGTCTTCATGCCCTCCCCCAAGCCACTGCTGCCGCCATCGGGAAACAGGCCCCCAAGCCACTGCCGCCTCAAGCTCTTCCCGTTTCCCAATGCAGAAGCATTGGGCCGACCAGCCTTCCTCTCCCCAACGTCAATTTTGACAGCAGAGAGGAAATTCCAGGCCAGCTAGGCAGCGATTGGCTGGCCCGGAACTTCCTCTCCGATGTCAGAATTGACATCAGGGAGAGGAAGGCTAATCGGCCTGGAGCTTCTGCATCGGGATGCAGACAGAACGCGAAGGCAACGCGAGTCTATCACGGAGCCCGAGATGGGCTCCGTGATTGACTCGCGTGGCTTTTACGATCTACTGGTCGATCGTGATTGATCTTTTGGGCATCCCTGCTCTACGCCATCTCTACTTCCCAGTCCGCAACCCTCAAAAACTAGAAGAAAATCCAACTCAAGTACCTGTACTTCCAAAGCTTCATCTTCCCCCATAATCACTTCTCTCACTATTCCACTACCAGAACACAGCTGACCAACATTTGGTGGGGGAGAGCATTATAGAGCCCTTTCTATGGCAAGGAGAAGAATTGCAGCAGGAACTATATGCATGCATGAGCAGACAGACCTGTGCTCAATACAACCTGCCAGCAATATTTCAGAACACCCAACAGAAACACAGGGAGAGAAAAATCACAGGACCTTTGTCAACTTGCAATGCAATGCTATTATACAGAACACTGTTAACCCTTACCTTGCTGATGAGTGTTGGTTTTAATTGAGCGGTTGCATAACAGGGGTTAAAATATTTACTAAGTGTTCTCTGTGGACAAAGAACAAAAAATTAAGTCAACATCAAGGCTGCTTCTGTGTGTTTAGGTCTTTCAGTCTTATCCTTACTACCTTTTCTTAATATTATACTTTCGCTATCATGCAATAAAGGTATAGCTTTCTTCTGGTTATTCCCCTATTTTTTTCATTTTATAAGCCCTATGCTCTCAACTGATTGATTGGTTACTTTTTCCATGTTACAGCCCTCCTTCAGATGCTCCTTTGGTATTCTGAAACAGCATAGCCACTTTGGTCAGCATCAGTTGTGAAACGTGGCTAACAATCTTCTCAGAAATAAAATCTAAATCTAATTCATAAATGGGAAGGCACACATTTCATGTCAACTAAACTAAAATACGTAGAAAGGGTGAAATATTCAAAAAAAGAATACAGGACCTACACTAATGCTCCAATTACTCATAAGAGCCAAAATTGACATTTTTGTGTATGAGTTCACTATGTACTTTTCTATAAAGTAGCAAGTAAGTGCAAGGGGGTATAAGCATGGGAAGATCATGGGAGGGGAATAGGTGTGTCTCCAACGTACACATACAAAACTTGTAGAATACTTTAAATTATGCATACTGCGTGGAGCATTTAGGTGTATCCATTTACACCTGCTATTGACCTGGCATAAATGGTAGCACCTAAATATAAGATATCATCATAAATCAACCCACTATACTTATGTTATCACTCAACAGGGGTTATATTAAACCTTAATCAACTCTGATTTTTCAAATTATTAAAGGGTCTTTGCTGATGACTGCATTGTGAGCTGAGTGAAATGTCACTTTTGTGACCCATATGGGTTCATGGCTCTGACTCTGAGGCTTTTTCCCTGTTGACTAAAAAGAAGAAAATAATTTGAAAAATCAATTTCAATGAAAGTTCAATATAACCCCTGTTGAGTGATAATATAAGTTTAGTGGGTTGATTTATATTATCATCTAAGGATTTGGACCACTAGGTCTTATTTACAAATATTTTTGAGCACCTAAATATAGGCATGCTGTTTTGGATTTATGCTAGCATTCAATAATAGCATCTTGGTACTTATTGGCACACCTACTTGGGGTGACGGGATAATCGCAGGCCAGACACCAGCGTGTCGACAATCGAGTGCTGACAATTTGGCGCAAGAAAGAAGCACGCCGTGGAAAAACTTAGTTTTAAAGAGCTCCGACGGGGGTGTGTGGAGGAACCCCCCCCACTTTACTGCATAATGTTCGTGCTGCCATTGGTGGGGGTGTGGGGGGTGCAACTCTCCACATTATAGAGAAAACATAGAAACATAGAAGATGACGGCAGAAAAGGGCTACAGCCCATCAAGTCTGCCCACTCTGCTTACTCACCCCCTGCCTATGCCCTAATGACCCAATTTTCTTATCTTGACCCTCGTAGGGATCCCACATGGGTATCTCATTTATTCTTAAAGTCTGGCACGCTGTCTGCCTCGATCACCTGCATTGGAAGCTTGTTCCAATGATCAACCACTCTCTCTGTGAAGAAATACTTTCTGGCGTCGCCATGAAATTTTCCGCCCCTGAGTTTGAGCAGGTGCCCTCTTGTGGCCGAGGGTCCCTTGAGAAAGAAAATATCATCTTCCACTTCGACACGTCCCGTGAGATACTTAAATGTTTCGATCATGTCTCCTTTCTCCCTACGTTCCTCGAGAGTGTAGAGCTACAATTTGTTCAGTCTCTCTTCATACGAGAGACCCTTGAGCCCCGAGATCATCCTGGTGGCCGTCCGCTGAACCGATTCAATTCTGCGCACATCTTTACTGTAATGTGGCCTCCAGAATTGCACACAGTACTCCAGATGAGGTCTCACCATGGCCCTGTACAACGGCATTATGACTTCAGGCTTTCGGCTGACGAAACTTCTATTGATACAACCCAATATCTGCCTTGCCTTAGATGAAGCCTTCTCCACTTGATTGGCAGTTTTCATGTCTGCACTGATGATTACTCCTAAATCTCGTTCTGCTGAAGTCCTAGTTAAAGTTTCTCCGTTCAAGAAGTACGTCCTATATGGATTTCCGCTTCCGAGGTGCATGACCTTACATTTCTTAGCATTGAAGCCTAGCTGCCAGGTTGAGGACCAACTTTCCAATGTAAGCAGGTCCTGCGCCATATAATTCTGTAAACTGCATTCACTTACTATATTACATAGTTTGGCGTCATTGGCGAATAGTGTTATTTTACCTTGAAGCCCTTGAGTCAGATCCCCTATGAATATGTTGAAAAGGAGTGGACCCAGGACCGAGCCCTGCGGCCCTCCACTGGTCACCTACGATGTTTTAGAGAGGGTACCATTAACCATCACCCTCTGAAGTCTGCCACTCAGCCAATCATTGACCCATGCAGTTAATGTCTCTCCTAACCCCATCGATTCCATCTTGCTTAGCAGCCTGCGGTGTGGGACACTGTCAAAAGCTTTACTGAAGTCCAGGTACACGACGTCCAAAGACTCTCCCAAGTCCAACTTTCTTGTTACCCAGTCAAAGAAGCTGATGAGATTGGATTGGCAGGACCTAACCTTGGTGAATCCATGCTGACTGGGATCCCAAAGATTCCCTTCATTCAAGATCGTGTCCAATTTGCTTTTAATTAGTGTGTCCATGAGTTTGCACACTATTGATATGAGACTCACCGGTCTATAATTCGCAGCCTCTGCCCTGCAACCCTTTTTATGCAGAGGAACGACATTAGCTAATTTCCAGTCCAGGGGAACTTTCCCCTTATTAAGGGAGAGATTGAATAGCTCAGCCAACGGTTTCACCAGGACATCGCTCAATTCTCTGAGCACTCTTGGGTGCAAATTGTCTGGTCCCATGGCTTTGTTCACCTTGAGTCTTGCCAGTTCACTGTAAACTTCACCTGGTGTGAACGCAAAATTCTGAAATGGTTCTTCTGTGCTTTGTGTTGCCTTCAACTGCGGACATGTCCCGGTGCCTCACAGGTGAAAACTGAGCAGAAGTATTCATTCAGTAGTTCGGCTTTATCGGAATCTGCTTCCACCTAATTTCCGTCCAGTCTTCTAAGGCGTACTATCCCGCCTGTGTTCCTTTTTCTGTCACTAATATACCTGAAGAAGGATTTGTCCCCCTTTTTAATGTTTTTTGCCAGAATTTCTTCCACTCGAAGTTTTGCCTACCTAACTGCCATTTTGACCGCTGTAGACCTGGTCCTACCTTTGCCTCTCTTTTCTCCGTGCGCTTGTAGGAGAGAAACGCTTTTTTCTTCTCCTTAATGAGGTGCGAGATCTCCGCGGTGAACCATTGGGGTTTATTGTTTCTTGGTCGTTTATTTACTGATTTTATGAAGCGGCGAGTTGCTTCATGTATGGTTGATTTCAGTGTTAACCACTTAGCTTCTACATCATCGGTCTCCGCTTGGTCCTGCAGCGTCCGATGGACGAAATCTCCCATGCGTGGGAAGTCTGTGCCCCGGAAATTGAGTACCTTTGTTTTCGTGTTTGATCTAGGGAAGCCTTTCCCAAGGTTGAACCATACTATGTTGTGGTCGCTGGAGGCTAGCGTATCTCCTACTGAGACCTCTGAGACGCTTTGCCCGTTGGTGAGTACCAGGTCGAGGATCGCCTGGGCCCTAGTGGGCTCCATTACCATTTGTTTGAGACGTGCTCCCTTTATGGAGGTTAAGGGCCTCCTGCTACCGCTGGTTGTCGCTGAAAATGAGTTCCAGTCTGCATCAGGCATATTGAAGTCCCCTAGCAGTACAGCTTCTCCTCGTAGACTGATATTCTCTATGTCTTCAATTAATTCTGCGTCCATGTCTTCCAGTTGTCTTGGGGGTCTGTATACTACACCTAGATACAGGTATTTTTCTCTGCCTCTTGCCAGGTTTACCCAGAGGGACTCCCCGGTGTACTTGACATCTGTGATCCTGGTGGTTTTGATGTCCTCTTTAATGTATAGAGCTACCCCCCCCCCCTAACCTGCCCTCTCTGTCCTGACAAAGTAGATTGTAGCCCGGTATAGCCATATCCCACCCATGTGAGTCCGTGAACCAAGTTTCAGATATTGCCACCACATCTAGGTCAGCATTCCTTATTTCAGCCTCCAATTCTAGAATTTTGTTACCTAAACTGTGTGCATTGACATACATGGCCCTCCATATCTTGTGTTTGCTAAGTCCCTGTGAGGTGTATCCTACCCGAGTCGGTGTGACTCCTAAAGAACTGTTTGCAATGTGGGTACTTACCTTGGACATGGAAGCGGAGTTTTGACTCACCTCATCAGGATAATTCCTTTCTGCACTAATATGTGAATGGGTACCCTCCCCCGACTTACCCAGTTTAAAGCCCTGTGAAGCAGGCGGGCTAGTCGGTGTCCGAAGACGTTCTTACCCCTACTGGTCAGATGGAGTCTGTCTGGTCCCTGAAGTCCTTGTAACGCTTCCCCATGGTTTAGGAATCCGAAGTTCATATCCCAGCACCATCCCTGTAGCCACTCGTTCGTCCTCAGGATACGTTCATCTCTGGCTCTTCCCTTGCCTCTAACTGGGAGGATCGATGAGAAAACCACCTGCGCTCCTGTCCGCTTCAGCCTCTCACCCAGTGCTCCAACGTCTCTGGTGATGGTCTCCGGTGTGTTCCTGGCAGTGTCGTTGGTTCCTATGTGGATAAGAAGCATAGGAAAGTGGTCTCGGGGCGTGAGTAGTCTATCCAGACTGGCGGTGACATCTCGTATCCTGGCTCCAGGCAGACAGCAGACCTCCATAGATTGAATATCCGGTCTGCAAATTGGTCCCTCGATGCCCCTCAGCATGAAATCTCTGATGACTATTACTCTGCGCTTCTTTGGGGGGAGCCGGTCAGTTGTCCCTGGAGATGGAGCTGTGTGTTGGGCCTGCTCCTGTTCCTCATCGGCAGTTCCTTCCTGAAGAATCTGGAATCTGTTCCTCAGGGTGAGTTGAGGGGTTGATGTATAGCTGCCCTGTTTGTAAGAAGAAGGAGAAGATGAAGAGATTGAAAAAAGGGGGGGGGGGGTCTCCTATGTTTGGCCGTGGAGGAGGTCACCAGCTGCCAGGAGTCAGTGCCGCTAGCCATTTCCTGTATCCCAATTGTTGGTTTTCAAAGCTGATGATTTGGGCGTCTTGAGGATGGACTTGTCATGGGCCTGCTCGGTGATTTGGGACAGCTCCTGGACGACTCAGTCGATGTAGGCCTCGTCCTCTCGGATGCTTCTCAGGCGTATCACCTCCTCCCTGAGGCTCCTTAGTTCCTGCATGAGATCTCCATCCAGCTGCGCTGCCTCCTCTGTCTGTGTAGAGACTGTAGTGTAGCGCTGGGGGATGGTCTCGGTCTGCACAGAGACCTCTGTCCACAGTTCTGGGTCCTCCTCCTTCTGCACGCAGTCCGTGGTCGCTTCCTGGATCACCATAGCGAAAGTTCAGTTTTCTCTATAATGGAGGGTTCCAACCCCCCTCCCCCCCCAACAGCAGCGCGAACACTATACAGGGAATCCAGACAAACTATCCTGAATTTTTCTTTGATCAGATATTTGTTCAGGGCCCTTTGTCTAGAGCAGGGGTAGGCAATTCCAGTCCTCAAAAGCCGCAGCCAGGTCAGGTTTTCTGGATATCCACAATGAATATGCATGAGATAGACTTTCATCTCAAGGAGGCAGTGCATGCAAATCTATCTCATACATATTCATTGTGGATATTCTGAAAACCTGACCTGGCTGCGGCTCTCGAGGACGGAATTGCCTACCCTTGGTCTAAAATGAGATGAAAAATCACCTCCCTTTTTTCTGGCACAATTAAATACTTGGAAAAAAAATTAATTCCCTTCATTCTCAGGTGGCATGGGCTCGACTGTATAGGCCTGTAGAACGGAAGAGAGTGCCTTTGCAAGCACATGCTGGTGCCAACAGCTGAATCTTGATGCTCTTTGGTGGACAATTTGGAGGGAGATCTCACCAAGGAATGGGTCTCCCCCTTGCCCCCAAACTATTTTGAGAACCCATCAGTCTGAAGTTACAAGGAGCCTTGTTTGAAAAATTCAGCCTCCTTCCTAAAGGTATGCTGTCCAGGATGATCACTTTTACAGTGACATAGTCAAGGACATCAAACACCTTGGACCTGGGCATTAAATGGGAGACTCAACTATCTCTCTCAAAAAGTTGACAAAGGAGAGCTCCTCCGAGGGAGATTTCCTCCTTTCCTGATGTGGGGAGGGGTCTGAGGGCAGACCAAGAGATCCTTTGTCCAAGAGGTCCTTTGATTCTACTTCAGACACCCAAGAGTGGTCCATATTAAACTCAGCAAATACTCCTCATAAGATGGTCAAGTCTACGCCCGCCCTGGGCCACTGGATTCATGGGTCAGACACTAAGCAGGAGCATCAGCCTTCTCCTGGACTCCGAGGGGACTTCCTCTCCTAAAGGACTGGAAAGAAGCACTGCTTTGGCTGACACCAGCTCCAGTGCCCAGAGGAACACCAGTGAATGATGAACAGACAAGGAATGGGCCTCAAGGATCAGCTGGGGTGGCACCATAGCTGACACCAAAGTCTTCAATGCATCAGTATCACAATGACCAAATATCCACTCAAGCTCGTCCTGCAGCATGGCTCAGAACTATTCCTTAAGAGCAGGTGTTCTGATGATAGCCTGAGAAGATGAAAGGACTAAATCGGAGATCTGGTCCCAGTTCTGGAAAGGCTGTTGTGTCAGTACCTACTCCAAGGAGGGAGGTGGTCCTCTTGGCATCAATACTTCTCAGATCCCAGTCACACAGGTACTTGAACTCCTGGCACCATGCTTTGAGGAGGTACAATGCTGATGATTCTTTGCCTCTGATCTATGCCCTATATCGAGATCCCTTGGTGCTGATGAGGACAATGTCCTTGGTGTTGGGTTTTGAGGCTATTCTTCCAGGACAAGGGCTATCAACTTCCAATATCAAGGCAGGTGGAGACCTCCCAGTGCTGGTGCATCCCCTGTGTCTGATGCAGCTAAGGGAGCCACAGGGATTGATGCCTCCAATATCAATGCAACAGGCTTAGAAGCGTCAAAGTCTCTTGAGCAGCACCCATAAACTCTTTAGGGTTATTTTCTACATTTGAGAAAAAAAAGCTTACAATTAGAGGTTTAGTAGTCAAGTCCAAGGCATTACAACGTCAGAGAGAAGGCTTCCAGTTCAGGTGCAGGATGCCCGTAGGAGTCACTGCTGGTGGCTTTCTGCACTGAATCAGTTAAGAAGAGGGAACTGACTCAAAGATAACGCCGCATCAATCGCACCGTGGACCGGCGGTTGAAGAACACTGTTTTGGGCCTGATGAACGTGCTGGCCCTGTGGACTGGCAGGAAATTTCTGTGGACCGGCACTGGTCCATGGACCGATGGTTGAAGAACACTGATGTAGAATACATATAGCGGATATAGTTATGTCGTTGTGTTGTGGCATGCTTTCCAGCAGCAGGGATCAAGGTTAGTGGAAGGATATTAGTCACCCTTGCTGAACCTATAGTCATGTGACTCCAGCAACCCTCCTCCCCTGCAATCCAGTATCACTCCCTCTCTTCCCCTTCCAAATAGTCCAACATCTTCCTGCCCCTCCCTTTGACCTTCCCATGAATCAGAAATTCCCCTCTTTTCATTCTCTTCCCCCTGGCAGTCTAGCATAGCCCAGCATACTGTGTCTCCCCTACATGGTGGTCCAGCAGCTCTGTTTTCTCCTCCCCTATCCGTTGGTGCTGTTTCACTAATATGGCAGGTTGAACAAACAAGAAGCTAACAAGGGAAGTGCAGGGAATAAACAAGAAGCTAACAAGGAAGTGCAGGGCTTCGGAACATGTATACTGCACACCCACCCACCTCATAACAAGCAGTATACATCAGAGTGGGCAGAGAGGCAGCAGGCCTGCAAGCTTCCTTGTTTAGTTGCCAGCTTGCGCCTGCATTTTTCCACAGTTCCATGAGCAGCTGACAGAAGGGAATTTAATACCTGCATAGGCTCATGGCTATTTTTTTTCTATTTTTTACATTACATTAGTGACTTTTATTCCGCCATCTTCTGGAAATGTCCAGATAACCTCTTATGTAATCCGCCTTGAACCGCAAGGTAATGGTGGAATAGAAATCTCTAATGTAATGTAATTACCTTGCGGTTCAAGGTGGATTACATAAGAGGTTATCTGGACATTTCCAGAAGAGTTACAGAGTTGAACGATTACTTCGGGTGATTGAAGTGCTTCCTGCCTAGTTTGCCTAATGGAAACATCAGCCCTAGCAGGGACAGGAAGGCATCCAAAGATCCAGGGAAAGATAGATGGTGCAAAGTGCCTGGAGAACATCTATTCCAGCTTGTTATAGACCTGGGAATGGGGAAAAGATTCCCCTTTCAGCAGGAGGACAGTGATTCAAAGCAAAATCAAATGCATCAATCAAGTAGCTTAGCAAGAACAGTGAACATCTGGGTGCCCCAAGTCAAGCCAAGACCTGAATCCAACAAAAGAAAATCTGTGGCATAACTTGAAGACTGCAATCCATAAAGAACTTCCAGCCACTTGAAAAAGCTTTAGCTATTTCTGCCATAAACTGTACCATTCAAGCAAGCACAATTTGTAGACAGTAATCCTAAACTAACAGAGGCGGTTATTGCTGCAAAAGGGGCTTCTGGCAATTACTGAATCCAGTGTTGTGAAGACATGCAGTCCATGTATATTTATTTTCCCTTAACCACACTACAAAGTGCACTGCAAGGCCTACCGGTACATTTAAGTTAATCTGGTATTAGCTCAGCTGAATGACCTCATTGAAGCCTTCTACATTCTAAATTTCCATGATTTTGGATTTACTGTTGTAAATACTAACAGAAAAATCATGTTTTGTTATTCTCTCTAAGCACTTCTACAAAAACAAAATAAATTTCCTAATTATACTGCAAAAACCTTTATCAAAATTCTACATAAAAACAACTTAACCTTAAACAATGTATAGGGTATATAGACAGCATCTTTCACTTACTGGTGGTGGAAGAGTTTTGTACCGTACATAAAACACAGCACCAATTAATACTATGTCTCTCACAATGATCATAGAGGTAAGAAGAACTGGAAAAAAACACACAAAAAACACAACCCAATATATTAATCAAATTGTTGCAGCTTCTGAGCTCACCTCTCTTCTCCTTCAGCAGTTATAAAGTTTCATTATTTTAATTTCAGAACCTCAAGATCTATAATAAAGGGGTTCTTTTATCAAGCCACGCTAGCGGGGTTAGTGCGTCGAACATTTCATCACGCGCTAACCCCTGCAGCCGGCTAAAAAACTAACACCTGCTCAATGCAGGTGCTAGCGGCTAGCGCATCTGGCAGTATTACGCGTGTTAAACCCCTACCGCGGCTTGATAAAAGGACCCCAAAGTCTGTTCAAACCACAGTTTTTATTGGTTGCAGTTCATGCATGCAACAATTTTGCTCTTTCACAAAATTTTCTCTTCACACATTTAAGGGGTCCTTTTATTAAAGGCGCGCTAACCAGTTTAACGCGTGCTAAAGATTAGAGCACACTAAATGCTAAGGCGCCCATAGACTATAATGGATGCCTTAGCATTTAGCACACGCTAAATCGGTTAGCACGCCTTAATAAAAAGGACCCCTGGTTCAGTGTACCCCAAATTATTTCAACTCTCAAAAGCTTTTTGAAAAAAAAAAAAAAAAAAAGGAACAGAGCATATCATGCAGTAAATCACACTCAAAACCATGGGACTCTAATGCCATCCCTCCCCAAAATTCAATGTATTTAAACCAACATTTTTTATTTTTTTTTGGCATAAAAATTAAGAAAAACCCAGATAATAAATCTAATAAAAACAATGGTTAGAAGCTATTTGGGGCTCAGGTCAAGGATGCTTTCCTAATATCCTGAGTTTATCACAGCTCCACTAGGACACATTTTACTGGAGTCTAGAGAGTGATGCAGGGACAAAGAAAATCCCCGTCCACTCACTTGACTCCACATTTTTCATTCTTATCCCCTCACCATCCCTGCAGTCTTCATTTTTTTCCTTGCATCTCCCTGCAGAAAGATGATTTTATGCTCCTTGAAACCTTGGACAAGTCACTTAACCATCCATTAAATCAGTACAATACTTAAAATTGTAAGCTCTCCAGGATGATAAAAATATCTACTGTACTGTATGAAACTTGCCTTAAGCTATTACTGAGAAAGTTACGGTATAATCTAAATTTGAATCCAAAATCCAATAATAGGCATAATGTGAAGTAATACAGAACACTACAAATGTCACCCAAGATCTGAAGAGCAATTCTACCATACCATAATAGCAGTAACATCCACAAGTCATGTAACAAGAACTACCTAGGAAAATAGAGCACCAAACACTGCAATGGATATTAGAACATCAATAACCCTACTGGAAAACTAAAGAAGTCAGATTACAGAGCACAGATCCATCCTGCATAGTTAATGCAAACAGAAAACCACAAAACACAGACAGACCTCACACAGTATAGAGCAACAAAAAAGGAAGGAGAGGTCCAACCTTATCTGCAGAAAAACCAACTAGAAACAAACAAAAACCAACTGCAGATGTGTACAAGATGCAGGCAGAATTTATTGTGACAAATATAAATTTATAAGAATCTTTTTCCCAAACAAGGGACCCGACACGGTCCGTGTTTCGGACAAACCTTCGTCAGGGGTCCAATATGCAAAAAGGTTTGAAAAATATGCCACAAAAAATATGGAATAAAAAATCATAAGCCAAAAGGTCCAATGTGCCGAGAATCGCCAACTCCTGTAAAGCGTCTCACAAAAGTGGCATATTTTTCAAACCTTTTTGCATATTGGACCCCTGACGAAGGTTTGTCCGAAACACGGACCGTTGTCGGGTCCCTTGTTTGGGAAAAAGCTTTTTATAAATTTATATTTGTCACAATAAATTCTGCCTGCATCTTGTACACATCTGCAGTTGGTTTTTGTTTGCTCACACAGTATAGAGCCACAAATTAAAAATAGAAATATGTAGAAAAATATTAAACTGAACCCCCAAGAAGCCACAGTGCAACACAAGAAACAGGAAAAGTGATATCCCCCTGTACTGTGCAAAATGTAAAGATGCTAGATGTAAATTTAAAAAACTGACATATTACAATCACTAAATTAAAAGTTAACACAGGATTGCATCCTTTCCCTGACGGAGTATGCCTGAGCAGGGGACTTCTGAGCACTGAAGCAGCAGAGAATATAAAAAATCAGATGGAAAAATACCCAAAAATAATAAAGGTAAGCTGAGCAGCGCAAAACACACCTTCTGAGCTCTCTTGCAGAAGGAATAACTGTAGGGGGGCACCAATCTCCTTTTACCTTTCATAGTAAGATGCAGCCCATCCTTACAATATAGTCTCTTGTTCCATGTATATCCCCATCCTCCAATGTACCTAAAGCCTTCTTGATGACACCTATTGCAGCTCTTAGCCACCTACTGAAGATCTCAGTATTTAGTACCTCTTACCTTTTTCCTCTCCTTTTCCATATGTAAGCAGTACTTCCAAAAATGTTACAGTCTTTACAAAAGGTTTTAACCCCTCTCCCAGCTCCCGTGTTTTGTTTGCATGCTAGGTACACAACTTTGAGAAAGATGTTTCGGGGAATGGCCCAATTCCAAATTTGAGTTACTTCTTGACAAAAGATGCAAGACCCAGTGCCTCCTTGTTTGTTGACCTAGTACAGGGGTGGGCAACTCCGGTCCTCGAGGGCCGGAAGTCAGTCAGGTTTTTAGGATTTCCCCAATGAATATGAATTGAAAGCAGTGCATGCAAATAGATCTCATGCATATTCACTGGGGAAATCTTAAAAAGCAGACTAGATTCCGGCCTTCAAGGACCAGAGTTACTCACCAGGACCACTTGATTGAGAAGTCAATCCTGAAATGTGTGCAGTGCTCTGCAAATTGCTCGCAGTTCTAGGAGATTGATGTGAAAGGACTCCTGAACTGTCCAAGCTCCTTGAATACGAAGGCCTTCAAGTGAGTTCCCCATCCAAACATGAACACATATGTGGTTAATATCTTCTGATGTGGAGGAACATGAAATAGAAGGCCCCTGGAAAAATTGGTTGGGATGAACCACCACTGTATGGACTGACGGAGAAGTGAGGTGACTGAGTTGTTGGGAGAGTGATCTGTGGCCCGAGATCATTGCAAGGCATGAGTCCATTGGGGATCCCTGAGATGAAGGCAGGCAAATGGAGTAACATGTACTGTGCGTGCCATGTTACCCATTTGACGCATCATTTGACGTGCTGAGATGGCTTGTTGAGTAGACAGTTTTCTGCAAAGGGAAACAGGACTCTAGGGAAGTCTATCTGGCCAAGTCAAAAGCAGTCAAAACAGCAGTTAGGGAGGCCAAATTCCGCATGGAGGAGTCTCTAGCGAAGAACATCCAGAAAGGAGATAAATCCTTCTTCAGGTATATCAGTGACAGAAATAAGAACTCAGGTGGGATAGTACGTCTTAGGAAACCAGACGGAGACTATGTAGAAGCAGACTCGGAAAAAGCCCAATTGTTAAATGAATACTTCTGCTCAATCTTCACCCGCAAGGCGCCAGGACTCGGGTCCTCAGCTACAGACAAGGGTTAACGCAGATGACCCGTTTAGTAATTTCGAGTTTACACCCAGTGGTGTCTACTGCGAGCTGTCAAAGCTTAAGGTTAACAAGGCAATGGGGCCTGACAACCTACACCCCAGGGTGCTCAGAGAGTTGTATGTCTTGGCGGAACCGCTATCCGCGCTCTTCAATCTCTCCCTTAGGACGGGTAACGTCCTGTTGGACTGGAAGACGGCTAACGTCATTCCACTCCACAAGAGAGGCTCCAAGATGGAGACAGCAAACTACAGACCGGTGAGTCTCACATCAATAGTGTGCAAACTAATGGAAACTCTAATCAAACGCCAATTGGATACGATCCTGAACGAGGAGAATCTACGGGATCCCCGTCAACATGGATTTACTAAGGGGAGATCCTGCCAATCCAACCTGATCAGCTTCTTTGACTGGGTGACGAGGAAGCTGGATGTTGGGGAGTCCCTGAACATCGTATACCTGGACTTCAGTAAAGCATTCGATAGCGTACCACACCGCAGGTTGCTGAGCAAGATGAGTTCTATAGGATTGGGCAACACATTGACAAAATGGATTGGGAACTGGCTTGGAGGTAGGCTTCAGAGGATAGTGGTGAACAGCACCCCCTCCGAAATGATGGAGGTAATCAGTGGAGAACCGTAGGGCTCGGTCCTGGGCCTGATCCTATTCAACATCTTTATAAGAGACTTGGCAAAAGGGCTGCGAGGTAAAATAACATTATTCGCCGATGACGCCAAACTAAGCAATGTAGTGGGCAAAAGCATAACAGACATAAATTCAATGTCCGACAACATGATGCACGACTTACTCCTACTGGAGCGCTGGTCTAGGTCCTGGCAACTCAGCTTCAATGCCAAAAAATGCAAAGTCATGCTCCTGGGCAGCCAAAATCCATGCAAGACTTACACCCTTAATGGCGAGATCCTAACAAGAACTGAAGCAGAACGAGACTTAGGGGTGATCGTCAGTGAGAACATGAAGACTGCCAATCAAGTGGAGCAAGCTTCATCCAAGGCAAGGCAAATCATAGGTTGCATACACAGGAGTTTCGTCAGCCGTAAGCCTGAAGTCATTATGCCATTGTATAGATCCATGGTGAGGCCCCACCTGGAATACTGTGTGCAATTCTGGAGGCCGCATTACCGTAAGGATGTGCTGAGACTGGAGTCGGTCCAGAGAATGGCCACCCGGATGGTCTCGGGATTCAAGGATCTCCCGTACGAGGAACGGCTGGATATGTTGCAGCTGTACTCACTCGAGGAACGCAGAGAGAGGGGTGACATGATCGAGACATTCAAGTATCTCACGGGCCGCATCGAGGTGGAAGAAGATATCTTCTTTTTCAAGGGTCCCGCAGCAACAAGGGGATATCCATGGAAAATCAGGGGCGGGAAACTGCATGGGGACACCAGGAAATTCTTTTTCACTGAAAGGGTGGTTGATCGCTGGAATAGTCTTCCACTTCAGGTTATTGAGGCCAGCAGCGTGCCTGATTTTAAGGCCAAATGGGATAGACACGTGGGATCTATTCACAGAGAAAGGTAGGGGATGGTCATTGGGGTGGGCAGACTAGATGGGCCGTGGCCCTTATCTGCCGTCTATTTCTATGTTTCTATGAGCCTTTACTGAGGAAGGTCTGAGTTGTATCCAGCAACGCATCTATGAATTCCAGGGTCTGTGTTGGTTGGAGATGGGATTTCTGGTAGTTGATCGCAAATCCCAATAGCTCCAGAAGTCATATGGTTGAAGTCATTACTACTTGAGTCACTCGAGAGGAAGTTTTTATCAACTAATCATCCAGATAAGAGAACACATGAAAGCCATAAGAGCAGAGTGCTGCAGCTACTACAACTAAACACTTTGTGGGTGCTGATGCTAATCCAAGGGTAGCACCCTGTACTGGAGATGATGAGGTCCTATCTGAAAGTAGAGGTATTATCTGTTGGGCCAGAAGAATAGGGATATGTGTATACATGCTTCCTTGAGATCCAGAAAGCAAAGCCAGTCGTTCTTCTCTAGAGGGAATAAAGAGTGCCCAGAGATAGTACGCAAAACTAAATACTTGAGGGCTCGGAGGTTGAGGATTGGGCGCAGGAAATTTTGGAGTAGAATCCCCGGCCCATCTGAGATACTGCTTCAATGGCATTCAGCTGCAGGAGGGCTGACAGTTCTTGTTAAAGAAGAGAGGTCTGCTGCGAGTTGAAAGCATACTTTCTTTGGGGTCTAAGTAGAGGTACTTCCATGAAGACGAAGAGCATAGCCTTCTTTTACGACTCTTAAAACCCAGTTGTTGGTTGTGATGAGTGTCCAATAATGGTGGTAATAAATGAGTTGACCTCAGATGGGATGAGGAGAAGGATGAGGTGGTAGAATGGTGGCTAGTCTCT
The DNA here is from genome assembly GCF_902459505.1 of Geotrypetes seraphini. Taxonomy (NCBI): domain Eukaryota; kingdom Metazoa; phylum Chordata; class Amphibia; order Gymnophiona; family Dermophiidae; genus Geotrypetes; species Geotrypetes seraphini. The sequence continues at coordinate 318,443,102 of NC_047086.1, forward strand.
GGATAACTTGTTTACAATTAAAAATTTTATATTATAAATACTCAGTCTTAATTAGACCCCATGTATAGGTCCCAAACTTTTCTTTCTGTCCCCTCTATTTTACTCCATTTTCTTATCTTTACTCTTTGCCACCTTCCTAATGTATTTTCCTTAAATGTTTCTTCATTTTCTTTAATGATTGTAGTTCATCCCCATCTCCTTTTGTACCGGTAATTAAATTTGAACATATATACTTTATTTTTTTTTAACAAATTGTCTTATAGTTTGTCCCCTACTTTTAATATTATCATATGCATTGAAATACTTGACATTGTGTGTACAACAAATGTTTAATAAACTTGAAACTTGGATGAAGGAGTCAAAAAGACTGAGTAGATTTATGCCAAGGTTGAAACTTTCTGGGAACATTGCTGTCTGGGACACTTTTTTGGAGGAGGCCTAGAAGAAGTTGGCTGAGTATAGTGCCATTTGTAAGATGATGGTTGATACCTACAATTGTATTATCGCTTAGAAGTCTGAGGCTTTGAATTTTTTGCCATAGATAGGGTTGTCATGCTTTGGTCATTTTTTGTGTGGCCAATTTTGTCACAAAAAGGTCATCCCCAAGACAAGGGATATTAGCAAAATGGTCTTGTATGCATGGATATTAGCAAGATGGTCAGTGATGCGGCAGAGGAACGCCCGGGCATGAGAAGGCAGCGATGCAGCCTGTGCTGCCGATGCTGTCATTTGTTACCAGGTATTTCGGTCTCCAGTCAGGGTTTGGATGGGAGGGAGAGATGAAAGGGTCAGCGAGGGGGGGTATGCATGGAAGGGATAGAAAGATGCTGCACGGGGGGATGGGAGGAAGGGAGGGATAGAAGCTTCAAGGGTTCTGCTGCACAGGGGATGGGAGGGAGAGAAGCTGCAAGGGTTCTACTGCACAAGGGGAGGGGAGGGAGTGAGGGATAGAAAGATATTACTCAAGGGGATGAGTGAGAGGGGAGGAAAGATGCTGCACATGTGGGGGAGAGATAGGAAATAGGAAGAATTGGGGTAGAGGAGAGGAAGGGAGAGATGGTCATTGTACACGGAAAAAAATAAGTCTTACTCCGAAAATAAGACCTAGTGCCTTTTTGGGGCCCAAAATTAATAAAGGATAGTGTTTTATTTTCAGGGAAACATGGTACTTGAATTAAAACAGGAGTTTGTGGAACTATGGTCGCATGGAAGAGGCAGAAACTTCTATTGGAAAACAGGAGGAGGCAGTCAAGGACTTGCAAAATAGTACTACTAAGCTGCAGAGAGACTTCCTGGACTACAACAGCAGAGTTGAAGACCTAGAAAATATGTCATAGAGGTAGAATATAAGGATTCAGGGAATTCCTGAACCAGAAGCTTATAAAGATGTTGAGCGGGTAGTGCAAGACATTTATTCAGTAACTCTGTGATGCAGCTGGAGATGGTGCGGGGGAGGGGAGGCACAAGCCTTTAAGCAAGTTGCACGTGGCTGCCTGAAACTTCTCAGAAAACAGGACGTTCCGTCAGAGGAAAAGTTTCAGTGGAGCTGCACGCGACTTGAGAAAAGGCTTGGGCCACTCGATGACAGAAAAATAAAAATCACCAGCGAACATGAGGGGAGGGAGGGAGGGAGACTTTAGCAATCGGGAAGGAGAAGGCTGCTGGACTGCGCAAAGGGTGCTGAAGGGAAGTGGAGAGAAAGAGGGAGCAGAGGAGTAGACACTACATGGAAGTGGGTAGGAGAGAGAGGGGAGAAGACGCTGAAGGAAGTGAGAGAGAGAGAGAGAACACACTGGATGGAAGGAGGGGATAAAGAAAAAAGGGCACATGCTGGATTGGGGAGACAGATACCAAATCTGAAGGGAGAAAAGGAGGAGAGAGATACTAAAAACAGTCTGGGGGAGGAAAGAAAAGATGGAAGAGAAGAAGAGAGGATTGCCAGACAATGGGAGAGCAGAATGAAGAAGATGGGTGTCAGACCAATTGGCGGGGGGGGGGGGACGAGATGGAAAGGAGAGGCAGCATAGAAATAGAGCAGATTCCATATAGAAGAGGCAGAGAAGGCAGACAGTGGATGGAAGGAATAAAATGATGAGATGATGAGGAAAGCAGAAACCAGACAACAAAGGTAGAAAAAAAATTGTATTTATTTTCTTTTGCTTTAGGATAATGTAGTATATTAGTTGTGTTGATAAACATTTATAAACAAAGCCCTGTCAGCTGAAGATCTTGTCCTCTAGTTCGGCAGCCAGAACTTTGATTTATAAAATGACAATTGTACAGAACATTGTTTCTTTTTATACTTTAATAAAATAAGTTCAATATAAAATGCTGGAAAGTGCAATAGTGCTTAAAGTGTTTCATTTCATATTGCACTTTCCAACGTAGCACTTTATAGAGCATCAGTGCACTTTTCAAGATAAGTACAATTTTTTTAAATTAATCTGTCGGTTCTGTTCTAAAATGAACTGTTAAGTTAATCATTTTCAGTAAAGAGTTGATGAAATTTATTAAGTCCATAGTAGGTTCGTTAATAATGAATTAAAGAGGCTTTTTAAATAATTTTCTTCTACATTTACAAGACACTTAATAAAGATAGATAAAAACACAATTTCAGGGAGAGGTAGATAGGTTGGGTTCAAGCCAGTGATGTAAAGAGGAGCAAGGGAATTGGAATTTCTTCTTAAGATAACCCGAAGTGGGTGTTGCTCCACAATCTGAGGCTTGTTCCTTTATAGATAAAATACCTTCAGTGTCATTTTGGTCTTTACCTGTGGTTTTGAGTATTTGATTTACCTACAGTTTGCCATATTTTCCCATTGCTCTGGCTCTATTTCACTTCCTCAATTTTCTTTTGCCAACCCCCCCATACACACATTCAGCATTTGCCACCCCCTCTTTCTCTCTTCCATCCAGTGTGTGCTTCTTTCTGTCCCCTCCGCCCCCCTTCTATCCAGCATCTGCCCCCTTTCATTCTCTTTCCTCTCACTCCCTACTTTCATCCAGTGCTTGCCTTCTATCCCCTCCACTTCTATCTAGGGGAAGTCTGTCTGTCCCCATGTCCTCCTTTTATCCAGATTCTGCCTCTCCCCTCCTATGTCCAATGTGTCTGTGCCTGTCCCCCCCCTCCTTCCATCCAGCATATCTGTCCCCCAGTCTCCCTCATTCCACGTGCTTATCCCCCTTCCATTCAGCGTCTCTTCCTCTGCTTCCCTCATCCAGCATGTCTGTCCCCTCTTCTCTTCAAGATATTCCCTCCTGCATTCAGCTATTCCCTCCCACCTGACACCAACGCTGACCCAGCCGCAACCACTGTTGATTCTCCAGACTAATAGCAGTAGTGGAGGAGACAAAACAAAGGTAATGATTTTGCAAGTCCATTCTCTTCCTCCTCATGGCTGCTGGCTCTGCCACAGAACTAGAAATGTCATCAGAGGGAGGCCAGTCCGGCAGCCATGAGCAGGAAGAGACTGGACCCATAACAACTTTATCTTTGCTTTGTCACCACCTCTGTTGCTGATGGACAGGATAAACAGAAGCAGTAGCAGCAGCAGATACTTCCCCATTATCGTGGGAATGCAGCAAGAACGGTTCCCATTCCTGTGGTATTTTCAGGGGATTTTCACAGAAAAGCCAGATTTCCTTATATAAGAGAAAAGATTCCTTCCAGTGTCAAGCTGTTGATAGGTGCACCTCCTGTAGGGCAGAAAAAAATCAGTAGGCAATAGCTTTTTCAGAGAGCAGGAATCCACTACTATTGAATTCTTACCTGGAATAAGATCTGTGTAAGTTAAGCAAACATACAGTACACTGATAAGTATTTTATCTGCCAGTGGATCAAGAGCACTTCCCAAAATGGATTTCTGATTAGCCCAATTTCGTGCAATATAGCCATCCAACTGTGAAAAAAAGGGTGTCAATTAACAACATTAGTAGTTCACAGAACTACTTAAAAGGTCCTTGAGACAATGAGCAAACTATTTGCCAGATGCATATGCAGCATTACGAAAACCTTGAAAGAAAAATCAGGTTCTTACCTCGATAATCTTCTTTCTTGTAAATGTGTCTAGTAGTCCTGAGCACTAGGGTTATGCATCTGAACCCGCAAGTTGCTTGCAGAATATCACTTCACTCATCTTTCAACTCTGCTTCCTTCCTGGTAGGCTTGCTCCTGTCCTCAGTTTGTACAAACGTAGTCAAGAACCAGTGTAATAGAAGACATCACTGAAGGAGGGCAAAGGGGAGAACTCCCTAACACTATACTTCTGTTCTGCTCTGAAACAAGAATAACATTATCAAAATTATACAAGACTGTGTGCAACCAGAAACAGCATTTATGGAGCTCGTAGCTACTTCCTTTCCAGCTAAGTAGTAGAAACTCAGACACAATATCTCATCTGTTTTTTTAGGGTGGTTTTTAAAAATCTCAGCTGACACACAGAGAAATTCTTCACAGTCAGACAAGACATAGACTGAAATTAAGACCAAAGGCATGCAAAGCCCATTCACAGGGTGAGGCTTCAGGTCTATTAAGACGCATCTGCAAGAAAGAAAAGTATTAAGGTAAGAACCTAATCTGTCTTTCTAGTGCAATGTGTCTAATAGTCCTGAATGCTAGGAATGTAACAAAATAGTCTCCCCCGAGTCTAGGGCAAGACTACTGAGCTTGCCAAGGACCCAAAAGCAGTGTCTTTCCTTGCTGCCATATCTACTCTATAGAACCTGATAAAGGTATGAAGAGACGACCATATCGCTGCTTTACAAATGTCCATGGGGAGACTGCCTGAGCCTCTGCCCATGAAGTAGCCACCCCTCTGGTGGAATGTACCTTCAACAAGATCAGAAGCTGCTTACCACAGCCCACATATGCAGAGGAAATTGCTATTTTAATCCATCTGGAGATTGAAGCCTTGGATAAATACTTGCTGTTCTTAGCATGACTGGTCCAAACCAAAAGGTGATCAGTCTCAAACTCATTAGTAACTTTGAGGTAGTGATAAAAGCACTCTTCTGATGTCTAGCACATGCAACATTTTGTCTTTTTCCCTTGACCCTATAGGCTGAAAGGCAAGCAAACAGATTTCTTGATTGACATGGAAGGTAGAGACTACTTTTGGCAGAAAAAGACGGAACCGTAAGCAAGGACAGCCTTGCTTCCATAATCTTAAGAAACAGCTCCCTGAAGAGAGCTTGTAACTCAGAGACTTGTCTTGCCGATGTAATCACTATGAAGAACATAATCTTGACTGTCACATCTAACAGCCTCTTTTAAAGGCTCATACGGAGCCCTACTGAGACCTTGAAAAACAGAATTAAGGTTCCAGGATAGGAATGCTAGAGGTACCAGAGAGCACAACCTGAGAGCCCCTTAAGGAAACTTGCCACATCTGGGTGAGTGGAAAGATATGTTCTTCTCCCCCCTCCCCCCCCGAGCTCAGACATGAAAGACCTTCTAACTACACTTTCAGCGATCCCACTGATAGACCCTTCTCAAGCCCCTCTTGCAAAAATTCCAAGACTACCAAGATCGAGGCTTGTAAGCAGTGACGTACAAGGGGGGGGGGCGTCCACCCCGGGTGCAGCCTTAGAGAGGGTGCACAGCCGGCCCGGTCTCTATCGGGCTCCCTCCCTCCTTACTGCCGCCCTCCTTACTGTCACCGCAGAGTTGAATTACCGGTAGCTCCCTTTCTCCCTCCCTGCCCCTTACCTTCGTGGTGCTTTCACCCCCCCAACCAACAGGCCCGGTCCGACAAACCTCCCTGCCCTTTGGCCGGCGATGTCTAAACTGCCTTCTTACAGCAGCCGGAGAGTTGTAGTTGTATATGGCTGCCGTAAAGGTCGTGCCAAAAAATGATATGCTAGGTACGCCACTGCTTGTAAAAGCTCTGCACTGACCTTAACACACTATTTTCAGAAAGCTTTCCAGGCCTTGGCATAAGCTACCACCGTCGAGGGCTTCTTGGCTCTAAGCAGAGTGAAAATGACCACCTTCAAGTATCCTTTCCTCACTAGGATAGCCTGCTCAAGAGAGAATAAGCTCAAAGTGTTACAGATTCTCTATGTAGACTGGGCCCCAAGTTAGGAGATCCGATTGAACCGACAATCTGAGACCTTCATCTCTCTATAGACAAACTATGTCTGCATACCATGGTCTGTGGGCCAATCAGGAACCACTAGGATAACCAGCCTCAGATGACTCACGATTCTGCAAATGACTTGACCTAGCATGGGCCACGGGGGAAACATATACAATAACCCCCTTCTCCAGCTATGGCTGGACCAACATGTCCAACCCTGTGCTTCCAGGCTCATATCTTCGGCTGTAAAAGCGATATACCTTTGTATTTGTTGCTGAGACCATTAGATCCATCAGTGGGTGCCCCACTGCTGAATAATGGTGAACATATATGGGGACAGCAACCACTCTCCTGGGTCAAGCGTTTGCTGACTGAGAAAGTCAGACTGAACATTCTCCACTCTCACAATGTGTGCGGCTGAGAAAGCCTGAAGATGAGCTTCTGGATGTAAAAGGGCACTCCTGGTGCCTCCTTGTTGGTTAACGTAGGCCACTGCTGTAACATTGTCTGAGAACACCCTGATTACCTTTCCTTCCAGGGCTTTCTCCAGGGACTGCAACGGCACCCAAATGGCTCCGAGTTCCAGTTGATTTATGGACCACTTTTGCTGGGTCAGGCAGCAATGATCCTGAACTGGGTGTCCATTGCAATGACACCCCCCCAAACAAAATACAAAGGCTGGCCTTGGTCATTAGGTTCTCCCAGAAGGATATACAGAGAGATAGGCCCTTTGAGAGGGAAGCTATTTGCAGCCACAACATAAGTTGTTCCTCGCTTCCTGTGTCAATGGAAGCAGTTGCTGAAGAGAGTCTGTCTGAGGAGACCAGCGGGATAGGAGAGAGTTTTGGAAGGGTCTCATGTGTACCCTACCGCCATCAACCCCAGGACCTGCAGATGCCACCACACTGTCAGAGCTGGACTCAGTAGCAGGTCCTTTATATGCTTCTGCAGTCTCTGAAAGAAAAATCTGGCCTACAGCAGTATCGAATAGAACTCCGGGTTGGCTCTAAGTGACTCTTCTTGAAGTTGACTATCCATCCCAAGTTCTGCAGGATATGGACCACTCTTGAGACTGCCAGTTCGCCCTTTTCTTTGAATGGGGCCCTGATTAGTCAATTATCCAAATATGAGTATGTCTGGATCCCTGCCTTGTGCAGGTATGCTGCTACCACCATTTCATTTTGGTAAAAGGTGCAAGGTGTTGTGGTAAGGCCAAGGCCAAAGGAGAGAGTGGATAATTGGAAATGCTGCTCCAGTTCGTGGAACTACATTGAAACAGGCCTCCATTAAATCAAGGCAGGCAAGAAATTCCCTAAGATCCACCACCACAATAACCAAACAATTTCCATGTGGAAGCATGGTACTTTCAGCACAGTATTGATCTACTTGAGGTCCAGAACTGGCCTCCAGTTATCCGAGCCTTTCTTTGGCACTATGAAGTATGTGGATTATCTGCCCGAACTGCTGTCTGGAACTGGCTCTATGACGTGAAGATCAGAATCATAACAACATAAGAATAGCTCTTACTGGTGCAGACCAAAGGTCCATCAAGCCCAGTAGCCCATTCTCACAGTTGCCAATCCAGGTCACCAGTACCTGGCCAAAACCCAAGGTGTAGCAATATTTCATGCTACCAATACACAGGGCTGTGAAGTCGGTAGATAAATGTTCTGGCTCCTCAGTTTTTTGTACTTCAGACTCCAACTCCGACTCCAGTACCCGAAATTTCCTCCGACTCCGACTCCGCAGCACTGGTTAATTTTCAGATCGTTAAAATGGAATGTCAAGTTGAGAGAAATGAGCATTTTCGACACCACCTTCTTTTTGCTTTTAATCAAGGTTCTAAGGCCGCAGAAGCTGCTCGCAACATTTGTGCTGTGTATATAGTGGGTGCTATAGCTGAAAGAATCGCTCGTGATTGATATGTCAAGTTCAAAAATGGAGTCGGTAGATAAATGTTCGACTCCGACTCCTCAATTTTTTGTACTTCTGACTCCGACTCCGACTCCCGAAATTTCCTCCGACTCTGACTCCACAGCCCTGCCAATACAGGGCAAGCAGTGGCTTCCCCCATGTTTTTCTCAATAACAGCCTTTGCACCTTTGCCTGGGACTCCGAGAGCTCTCTCCGGCCAATTGGCCGGGGAATCTACAAAGAGATCCAGAAAGGGGGCATAGAATGTGATTTTGTAACCTTCTCTAACAACCTCCAGGATCCAATGATCTGTGCCCAGATTGTCCAGTAAGCCGAGAGCCTGCCCCCTATCTGGGGGTTACAGCTCTGACCTGGAGTCATTGTGCTTTTTTGGAGGTTGGAGAGGGATGAGAACAAGAGGATTGCTGCCTTCTGCTCTTACTGAACCTCTGCCGAGACTTCTGAAAGTCCAGCATAAGAACGAAATCTTCAAGAGCCTCAAAATTCCCATGCCCTGAACTCCGAGCTATCCGGAGTCTGCTGTCCAGCAAGGCCTTAGAGTTACAGTCCATAACACTGGCCATCAGGTCATCCAGACCCTGTCCAAATAGCATCTGCCACTTGAAGGGAAACCTGCTGAGGGTGGCCTTAAAAGCTAAGTCTCCTGCCCATTGTCTGATCCAGAGCATCTGTGGGATGGAGGCACAATAGGCCGATACCCAATGCTCATGACTCTTATGATGTCGTACAAAGCATCTGCTACATAATTCACCCCAGAAAGGAGCATCTGAGGGTCCTAGTCTTTCTTCAAGGTTGGGACCCGAGATAGCCAAGTGTGGCAAGCACGTGCCACAAAGGCTGCTGCTTTAATTCCTAAGGCTACAACTTCAAATTGCCTCTTGAGAACCACGTCTTGTGATCCCAAGCATCCTTCAACATCACACCTTCTTGCCCACCTTTGACTGAACAAACAGCTGCTGAAAATCCAGAGCCATGGAGTAAAGCTTGGCCATAATCTTGGCCACTCGCAGGAACCCCTCTGGAGATTCCCAGAGATCAGTGACTACCTTCATGAAGTCAGGATGTGAAGGAAAGAATGTGGTTGGAGTCACAGAGCTGCTCATAATTCAACACTGTGACATGGAGGCTGGTAGAAAATCCAGCTGCAATTCACATAGCAAATTAGCTATTATGCCTGGGAGCGCCGATGCCTTGAACAGCAGTTGCACCATGGAGGTCTTCCCCCTGGTCCAGGACCACCACCGATTCTTGACCTCTGGTCTCATGCAGAGACCAGACTCTGCCAAGGAAACGCCTTCCTGGGACTATAAGGGCATGGAATCTTATCTTCTATCCTCCCAGTTGATGTCAGACTGGATATCCTGGTCCAGCTCTGGTTCCTCATCTGCATGTGGCATAAACTGAGGACTACTCCCCGGTGCTGCCATCACCACTGTCACACCTCCAGCAAATGCTGGGGGAACCTGGCAATTTAAATAAGCATTCCACATCAGGCTCACAAAATCTGAGGTGAAGCCTTGTACGGGGGATCGTGATGATCCTAGAAGGGACTCCCTGAAGGTGCTTCCGGGCTCCACGGCGTTCAACTATCTGCGCTTAGCCAAATCTCCTTCTGAGAGCTCTGGAAAGGGCCTCTTCCCCTGGAATTGAGCCTCCTGTGGACCTCAGCCCTGAGGATCTCTGAGAAGGCTGATCCCAAGGCTCCTGCCCCTTCCCCGAGTGCCCCGTGGCACACAGACACTTCTTGAACGACCAACCAGCACAAACCTGGCACGATATAGAGATAGAAAGGCCGGAGAGGTCCATCCCTATTGATTATAAGCAAAATCAAAAGGTTTTAAGGCAGATAGAGGCTTTAGAATAAAAGATCATTTAAAATTCCAAGATGGCTTCCGCCAGCGAGTTTGTGCCAAAAATGACCTGGGGGAGAGGACTACCCTGAAGTTCAAAGACTAAAGGGAACAGGGTTTTGGAGGAAGGGGACCCTAGCTCTGCCCCCAAAACACTCTAATTTTATTTTTCCAGTCCCCTCACCCACATAATTTCCACATAGGCTATAATAGCCTTACTCACTGTGCCATGTGATGCCTGCCTGCCTCAGCTCAGAAATGCAGCTGGAACAAAATGGAGAACAACTCTTCCTCACAGGTTTGTTCTACGGGCTTGGTCTTCTGTTCTGACTGACAGCCTATGTCAGACTGAGCTTCAACTCCCAGAAACTCTCCCCACAATGGGGGAAGAACCACACAGCCAGCCCGCTATTAACCCTGGCCAAGCCAGGAAGGAGCCAAACAGCCTGTGCTCAATCTCCTGATAAATCAGGGATGCAAATAGCTACCCAGAGCCCAAGTACACTTAGGCACAGATTCACTTAAGATAGCGATTCAATTGCTGTTGGCCGATTCCTGGTCGATTTTAAAACAACGATTGATTCAATATCTTTTTTGCATGCAAATGGTTTGCATGGAGGTGCAAATTATTTGCAAGCAAACTCCCGACTCAATTTCTCAGTGAGCGATTGAGTCAGGGCAGAGCCCTGACAGTAGTGACAGGAGAAGCAGCCTCCTGTCACTGCTGTCAGGGCTTCTGCTGGGCTTTTTTCTTTCTTTTTAAAAATCGGCCAGATATCTTGCGTGTATTACACATGCAAAATAACTGCTTGATTAAAAAAGAAAAAAAAAGTTTCCCGTATAACAGTGCCCCCTCCCTCCCCAAACCAAAATTCCCGCCGCCGCCAATAGAATGGCAGAAGGGATTCCCACTCCCTCCTGCCATCAGCGCTCCCCCCGAACCCGGACCCCAATCAAAAAAATGGCAGAAGGGATGCCAACTACCTCCTGCCATTGGCGCATCCCCCCTCCCCCCAAAACGTGGACCCCCGCTCCCCGTCCCCTTATCTCTAAAGTTGGGAGCAGGAGGGGTGCTCAGTCCCTCCTGCTCCTTAGGCCTCCAGTGCAGTTTCCGGGAGCAGGAGGAATCACAAAGTCCTCATGCTCCTCCTCTTGACGCAATGCCAGCCTTAGGCCCTGCCCCGGTGTATCATGTTGATGCATGGGGAGAGGCCTAAGGCCAACATTGCGTTACCGACAGGTCTGCAGCAGTCGGGTTTTAGGATAGTAAAACCTGATTCAAAATAGCCAAGCAATTGTTAGTGAATCAATCGCTTGGCTATTTTGCATGGGGTTTTACTCATTTACATGGGTGAATCGGATCAGAGAGGAGATTGATCGGGCGGTTTAGTGAATCGGGTCGGGGAACAGTAAAACTGGTTTTGCGATCGTCATTACAGGATCGGTAGGTTTAGTGAATCTAGACCTTAGACAAGTTTTGGATATGAAGGAGTTCAGTCCTTAAAACTTGTGTGTTCTTTTGTGCTGCTCCAGGAATGTAACATTCTTCAGGTGTCGGGTAGCTCTTGAAAGACATTTGTGAACTTTACCTCTATATCACAACCATTGCCCTGCAAGACTGACAGCTAGTAGTTTGGCTGTTTCATACCGTAAAACCTGGGACCTCGACATTGTTAAAATTCTACGACTATCCAGCAGGAACTTGTGTCCCTCAGTTGCCTGCCTGCAGCTGTGAAGAGGTAATCCTTCACACCTTGTGGACTGACCTCCTGGAAATACAATGGTGAGTTCAGGAATTTCCTCTACAGTTCACTGAAGGGGTTTAGTTAGCGGAATGTGTTTTTGCATATGAGGAAAAGGCTCATGGGATTCTTGGTGATTTAGCCAAGTTATAAATCATAGCTGTTTATCTCTCTCTAGGAAATCAATTTCTAAGAATATATTCATTGTAATATATTTAGTTACATTTGCTAATTGCATGCCAATTGTTTATGTATCTATATTTATCCAAAACACAGGCCAGTGGGAGCCAATACCTGCGCACTAGGTTTGGATTGTTTGGAGGATTTACAGGGTTTATCTTCTGCAAAGCGCTTGCATTTCGCCGAAACATCGCCTGCATACTCCCCAGGGCCCCAACACCATTTTCGCAGGAGTCGGGACAGAAGGCGCTAGAAGACCCTCCTTGGAGGTCTAAGGCACCAAATCTGGGCAAACCTCACACTCCTTGCGGGCCGCAGCACACGTGGAACATGGCTGCGCATCTGACAGCCATCCACCGCAAATTAGGCATGAATCCAGGATATCCTACCCTTGTGGTTTTCTTTCAAAAATGAAGCTGGCAACTATTAAAAAATAGCTTTTAAAATCAAATCTGGAAAGAAATAGCCTGGGAAAACCACAGAGAACCCTAAAAAAAAAAAACAATTTTAGGATTTTAGGAGGGTAGGCATCCAGGAAAATCATTTTTTTAAAAATCCCTTTTTAAAGACAGCCCCCTAAAAAACAAAAAAAAACAAAACAAAACAAAAACTCAGATTCAAGTTGTCAGCTGGTACTCACAGAAATATGTGCCGACAGGAAAACACTGCAGTAGAGAATGACACATTGGCTGTTACCCGCAGCTAGCCGCGGGTAACTGCCGAAATGGTGAGGGGGGAAGTGCTCACTGTGGGTATGAGGACAAGGCCATCCACCGCCCCGTAGAGCGGTGAATGTCCTTATCCCTGCAGTTAAGGGAGAACAAGTATCATAATAATTTTGTTGGAATATGCCAAAAAAGAGTTTTGTTTTACTTGTACACTGTGGTTTACATGTTTATTGAGGCTCTGTGCCCAACCCCCACTCATGCTTTCACAGAGACCGCATCCACATGCAAATTAAAAATCACCAAGTAGCTCTATCAACTCAAGTCTACCTTAGGAGAAAGAATTTCCAATAGGAAAAAAAAATAGGTCAATTTCTGAATGCGGCGAGGGAGAAGAGGGAAAAACTCCTCACGTCCCATCAGCCAAATAAAAACACAACTATTGCCACTTTATTTGAAGTTTTAGAAATCATTACCACCTTAGGCTGATAATCAGCCAGAGAACTTAACGGTTCACAGTCAGAAACGCGCGCCAACATTTAAGAGCGGACAATTGAGCGCAAGACTTCAGCGCACCGCTCTAAAAGCTTATTTTAAAAGGCTCTGACAGGGGGTGTGGGGGGGAACTTTACTTAATAGTGTTGGTGCTGCCGTTGGGGTGGTTTTATACAAAAAACTTAACTTTTCCCTGAAAAAATAGGTTAAAAAGTTAAGTTTTCTGTATAATGTGGGGGGTTCCCACCCACCCACCCCTGTCGGAGCCCTTTAAAATAAGCTTTCCGAGCGGCACGCTGAAGTCTTGCGCTCAATTGTCCGCTCTCAAATGTCGGTGCGCTTTTGTCCCGTCACCAACTTAACTAGTTTAGTAGCAATATTTTCACCATCTATTTGCCTAGATGCCACTATACAGTAAACATTCAGCTGCAATTCTGAAAATAAAAAGTATCAAAAATAAAATCTAGAAAATCTTTACAACTTACCAAATCTGTCAGCCCAGCCAAGGCAAACACACACAGTGCAACAGCAAAATCTTCTTCAATAATGAGATAACCCAGAACAGGTGAGAGCCCAATTCGTGCCATGCAAAGAAGATTTGGAATGGTCCATGGGTTTTCATACTGAAAAGCATAAAAGAACCCGATTGTTAAAACAACCAAATTCCTCCTTACAAACAATTTTTTGAAGTTTAGTATCTTTCCTAAGTACGATTTTTCAAAAAAGTAGTACATATGTTAACAGTGAATGATGGCAAATACAGTGGTACCTCGGTTTACGAGTGCACCGGTTTGCAAGTGTTTTGCAAGACGAGCAAAACATTTGCAAAATCGGTGGCTCGGAAACCGAGCATAGCCCAATTTATGAGCACCCCCCCCTGCCACGATCCGACACCCCCCGCCGCTTCTTACCCTCATCTGGGCACCGGCATCGGCATGTCCTGTGCTTGGTGCCAGTGCCCGAAGATCGGCCTCCTCTTCTTGCTGGGCCTTGAGATCTGAGCATGCTCAAGGCCTGCAAGTTCACGTTCAGAACGCAGGCCTTGAGCATGCTCAGATGCTCAAGGCCTAGCAGAAGAGGAGGCCGATCTTCGGGCACCAGCACCAAGCACAGGACATGCCGGTGCCCAGATGAGGGTAAGAAGCGGCGTGGGGGGGGGGGGGTGCCGGATTGTTGCAGGGGGATGCCGGATCATGGCGGGGGGTGCAATGCTGGTTCTCGTGGGGGGGGGGGGAACGCATCAAAGCGAGTTTCCATTATTTCCTATGGGGAAACTCGCTTTGATAAACAAGCATTTTGGATTACGAGCATGCTCCTGGAACAGATTATGCTCGTAATCCAAGGTACCACTGTATGTATTATGTATACTGTGTGTGTGTGTGTGTGTGCATGGAGTAGGTTTTAACGGAGATTTTGGCAGTTGGAACCCAAGCACAGTACCGGGTAGAGCTTTGGATTCTTGCCCAGAAATAGCTAAGAAGAAAAAATTTAAATTGAATCAGATTGGGCAGACTGGATGGACCATTCGGGTCTTTATCTGTCGTCATCAACTATGTTACTCATTTGCATGTACGGCTCAGATCGGGTGTGGGAGGAAAGTTAGTGAACCAGATTGGGGTCGCAAAGTGGTCAGAACACGATCGGTGTCCTTAGTGAATCTAGCCCTATGTACTTCTGGTGGCAGACCTTTCCTGAAGGCTTTATGCTGGCTGCCAGATATAATTCAAGGTACTATCAAAAGCACATCAATTGTTATATTGTGATGCTCCTGTGGTTTTGAAGCAGATGTTATTTATATATCATCCTCCTCGCACGTTGAGATCAGAGACAGGGATGAAACTTTGTATGTCAGAGTATCATAGGGTACATTATAAGATCTTGCACAAAATTAAGTTCTTTTTCTTGTATAGCTCCACTATGGTGGAATGTTGTTTCAGGTTTACTAGGGATGTGTTCTTCTCAGAGCAATTTTGAAAAATTGTTGAAGACACATCTGCTTCTGCAGGCATTCGGGCTTTTCTCGATGGAGGCTATTGGATTCTATTAAGTTATCGAAGAGTGATGAGTTTAAGAATTTGTTAGTATATATGTTTTGATCCTGGAGTATGTATGTCCTCGTACACTAGCTACAACGCATGGGACAAACGCGCGCTGACAATCGCACGCAGGATTTATACATGCCGGATTAAAACAGTTACAGCAAGCGCTCTGAGGGGGAGTGTGTGGGGGGGGGTGAAACCCCCCCATTACCGAGGAAACTGCCGTTTTACCTTGTTTTGGGGGGTAATCGGCAGTTTCCTCTGTAATGGGGGGGTTCCCACCTCCCAACGGGAACGCGAACACTTCTAAGTTTAGTGGGGGTTCCCCCCACCCCCTCAGAGCACTTACAGTAACTGTTTTAATCCAGCGCGCCATTGTCAATGCGCGTTTGTCCCGCGCAGTTATGATGGGTCACCTATGTCCTCTGATCTAGAAATCTCATCATAAACCACATCACAACCTAGTTGAAAATTGTGATATAGAAGAAAAATGATATAGAAAATTGAATGAATAAATAAATGTGTGGTATAGTATGGTATTATTGTAATTGACATAGGTATATGTGAAATGTCTATTTTAAAATAAATAAATCCAGTCTTCTCAGAACTAGTACAGCTTACTAATAAAAACTACAATAAAACATGCATTGGGACTTTAAAGGGCATCTGTTCCCTTTTCCCTTCTCTGATTTTGATCTAGGAAGATAAGCAGCACAATTATCCATATGCCCTTTACTTAGGGGGAATTCATGAAAGGGTGTTAAGCGCATTAGCAATGCCCTTTCATGAATTCCCCCTTTAACTCGTTTCAAAAGCAGTGGTCCATATTAGGCAAACATGTTTTCACTTACCTTAAACCAATTCAAAATAAACCAAGAACTACACAAGTATAATCCACTTTAATCACTAACCAATGGAGGAGCAGTGCTGTAGGCCAAAAACCTGGGGAAATGGACTTGGGGCTAGATTCACTAAGCTCACCGATCGTGTCCCGACCAGTTTGCGAGCCTTCTCCGCCCCCGACCCGATCCACTAACTTTCTGCCCGATCCTATCCGCACATGCAAATGTGGGGAAATGCATGCACAAGTAGGAAGGCAGCAACACCAACTGGGCTGGCGATCCAATAAGAAGCGACTGCTGAGGACCAGTCGCTCACATCCTTGCCGACTGGCTTGCTCTCTGCCGTCCTGAAATCCTGGCTCTGCAGCCCTGAAACCATCAAAATAAAAAACATCTCCCTTGTGCAAAAAGTACCCTGCTCTCTGCCACCCTGTGTTTTTAACCCGTGGTTTTAAAGCGGGGCTGCACTATGACATGTTCTGCTTAGTTTTCCAGTCTGGCTGCAAAGCATGTTCAGTTTTATTGAAATGATCCTTATGGGGCCAGTGAATGCAGCCACCCACCCCCCTTTTATTTTGACTTCAAGCTTGTGTGGAGAGCAAGTGCATGCGTGGATCACAACTCCAGGCAGAGAGGATGATCTGCACATGTGTCTCGATCGCTTGTGGGCGTGTGTCCGATCAGATCATTTGCATGGCAACTCTTTAGTGAATCGGTTGCCTGGCAAGACTCGGACACGGATCGCCCTCCCCCCCCACCCCAGGAAAAAAAAAAAAAAAGAGTGCGGTTCCTTGTGACCCTGGGCAAGTCACTAAACCTTCCAATGCTCCAGCTACAAAAATAGATTGCAAGCTGTCACAGCTGCATATTCTACCAATATTTATCAGCAAGTAGGTGGGCAGACTTGGGCAGAGGCCCTTTTCTGCCGTCATCTTCTATGTTTCTATTAAGAGAAAATGGTATAAGAATGTGGGATCACTTCAAGGAAGAAATTAAGGGGTGGGTCATTAGAGTGGGCAGACTTTTTGGGCCGTGGCCCTTTTCTGCCGTCATCTTCTATGTTTCTATTAAGAGTATACTTGAGCTACTAGTGAATTATTCCAACAGAACAACAGTGTCTCAAATTTTATTAACCTGTACTTGAACTGTTTAAGCAGCATCCACAATAATTACTAGAAATACACACTATCCCAGAGAAGGGGTGCACAAACCTAACAATGCCTGTGCTCTCCTACCCCCTCAGACTATACACCTCTGGCCCCTCTCTCCTGATGCATTTGCATCCTGTCTCCATCTACCTTGTCTCACTCTGTTGCTCTTAAAACTCCCAGCCCTTCTCTCTACACTTCTCCCTCCATATTCACAGTTTCAGCATTCACGGTTTCGATTATTCACGGTTTTTATCTTGCTGGCTCCTCCCCCAAATTACATCAGCTTGCGTAGAGAAATCACTGATTCCCAGCACTTTCTTCACCGTGTTTTGCCTCTCCTTCAGGAACAGGCCAGTTCTCCCACCATGTTATTCGCGGTTTCACCATATTCACAATGGTTTTTAATAGAAAACAGCAAATAACATATAAAAAAGTTATTCGCGGTTTTTCAGTATTTGCGGTTCTATTAATCCCCTATCACAGTGAATATAGAGGGAGAAGTGTACAGAGAGCATACAATGATTTCACTGTTCCTGATTTTCAACCCAGAAAGTACAACAAATTTGTTTTAGAATCCTCCCCTCTTCCCCCCCTAATTCCTTTGTCAGCAAGAGGACAGTAGGCTGCCTTCTGAATATCCACAGCTGGCCTTCGGTCTTGATGACATTTGCCACCTGCTCAGAAAGGAATACAGAGGAGATAGTTGCTAGGATTCTGCCAATTGAAGAAACACCTCCTACATTCTCCAACTGCTGGCAAACTTTTACTTTGCAGGCCCCCACAGTTTTGTAATTCCAAGGCCCACATACAATGACAAGGGCATGGGTAGACACCCTCTCCTATTTTGTATACCAGTACGCTAGGTTTGTGCATGTAGAAACATACGTATGCACCAGTAAGGTACAAATTTAAAAAAAAAAAAAAAAACTGAAATATTTTTACTTCGTATTTCAGTGCTATGTATTTTACAAGTCGTCCCCCTTCCTTCCCACAACAGCACTTTCATATGTAACTGGGCACTATCCAAGGAGTCTGCTTCTAAGATGGTCAAACAAGTCCTGCAGGAGGAGATTGGGCCCCTCAGTCAGTTTAGAGCCCCATAGGGGTTTAGAGCAGGGATCTCAAAGTCCCTCCTTGAGGGCTGCAATCCAGTCAGGTTTTCAGGATTTCCCCAATGAATATGCATTGAAAGCAGTGCATGCACATAGATCTCATGCATATTCATTGGGGAAATCCTGAAAACCCGACTGGATTGCGGCCCTCAAGGAGGGACTTTGAGACCCCTGGTTTAGATACTCCCAGCTGAAGGCCCATTGTGAGGGCCAAATGCTGCAGGGGAGATGTCCCAGTCATCTCCGAGAAGTCGTGGGGGAAGAATCACAGTTTGAAACCTCAGAGATTACAAGCAACCCAGGGCACAGGAGTATGTACTTGTACTAAGCCACTGTGTTTGGGCTGCCTACATGCTATTGCTCCAGTGGCCAAGGAACAATTATCCAGCTCAGGGAGCCGAGTTGAGATCTGAGAGATGGCTGTAGAGTTTTACTAAGAGCCAAGAACACAGATTTAACAATTAAACACAAGGAAGGTCAGGAAGCCAAACCAAGAAACACAGTTTGAGAGAGAATGGTCTGGATTCTGTAACCAGCGCTGTTGTCGGCGACCGCCTTAAAAGCAGCCGCCAATCGCATGCCAATCAAGTGATGGCGCCAGGTACAGAATTGTGCCTCCGACAAAGACAGGTGCCAAAAATGTAAGTCAAGGTTTCCCAGGCCTACATTTCTGGTGCCTACCTTTGATGTGAATTGCACCTCCGTAAGTGCTTTAGGCCATCTAATGCCACTCCTGGCATTAGCTATGCCCACTGTGACATTAGGCGGCCAAAAGCGCCTATAGAGATGTGATTCCGGCACATATTATTTTGGTACCGGCAGATACCTTGAAACTCAGTTAAAAACGTAGTTTGAATGGCAGGGGTGGGGGGGGTTGATTTTTTTTTTACCGAGCTTGGGTGTCTACTGGCACCGAGCCAATATGTCCCTCCTTTCCCTCCCTCCAACTTTGTCAATGATCTCCTGTCACTTTTTCCTATTGCTGCTAAGCTACCTTTTCTTTGGCTCAAATAGTCCAGTGCCCATTTCTACCTTCTGTGGGATATAATGGGGAATAATATTTTTAATTTTTGTAAGGAATTGAACAGTACTACTTCTCCATTCCCCTTTAGTTCAATCCCTGACCAAAAGCCCCTCTCAATACCAGAGCTGCCAAGAGAAGGTAAGTTTTAAAAGGGAGATTTTCAGTTCATGGGATTCCATGCTTCCATAACCTCATTCCCTTTTCCCATCCTTCTAATAGAATACCTTATTTATCCCTCTGACTGCAAGGTTGGAAGAAAAGAGCAGATACCCAAAACTGATTCAGCTCAGTTAGCAATATAATACATTCCTATCCAGTGATTCTTGGGCTGACTCAGTTGTGGGGAGCAGCTGATAGTTTTCTGATTTTTGAAGGCATGGTTCAAATCTATATCTTTTCTTTATTTGTTCTTGATTTTATTTCTTCCTAGTTTCACCTCTCTTGCTACTTCCATCTCTCCAACCTGAACCTCTTCTCAGAACCCTTTTCTGAGCCCCCTGCTCTTTGAACCCCACAGTTCCTCTCCCTGACCTCATCTGTTTTTCTTTTTTTAGTTCATCCCTCACCCACTTATCTTTGTATCATGGCCCATGCCTCCCACCTTGCATCCACTTTAGCTCTGTTGTCCCTTTCATGCATCTTCCCTCAGCCGTTCTTCCCCTCACAACCTATCCCTTCTAGCTCTCAGTACCTGTGCTACTCTCTGCATTGTCATTTTTTTCCCAGAGCCTACCTCAGCACTTCTCCTACTCCCTATGGCAGATCTAAAGCAGGAAGACTGTGTAACCTACACATAAAAACAGCCTTACTGGATCAGACCAATGGTCCATCAAGCCCAGTAGCCTGTTCTCACAGTGGCCAATCCAGGTCACCGGTCAAAACCCAAGGAATAGCAATATTCCATGCTACCAATCCAAAGCAAGCAGTGGCTTTCCCCATGTCTTTCTCAATAGGAGACTATGGACTTTCCCTCCAGGAACTTATCCAAACCTTTCTTAAAACCAGCTACGCTATCTGCTCTTACCACATCCTCTGGCAATGCGTTTCAGAGCTTAACTATTCTAAACTAAACTAAACCTTAGGTTTGTATACCGCATCCTCTCCACAATCGTAGAGCTCGGCATGGTTTACAGGAATTGGGAGAGAAAGGAACTCCAATGAAGGTTAAAGGATATTTTCCAAGTGAAAAAAATGTCCTCCTGTTGGTTTTAAAAGTATTTCCCTGTAACTTCATCGAGTGTCCCCTAGTCTTTGTAATTTCTGACGGTGTGAAAAATCGATCCACTTAGTCAGATATTCCTTAACCAGCCAATAGGCTGCAGGAGAAGGTGGGGCTAGTAGAAGTCACCAAACTTCTGTTCTGCTTTTCTCTGCGACCTATGGCTGGCTAAAAAAATGTCTTCACCAATGGTGTCTCCTAAGCTACTGGTTCTGCTTCCTTTGAAGATCCTTTTCTGACCACCAAGGTGGTCCCTAGCATCTGAAAACTATGATTTGGATTATTCGTCACATCACTTTGCATTTGCCCACATTAAATTTCATCTGCCATTTGGATACCCATTCTTTCAGTTTCCTAAGTTCTTCCTAAGGTCACAGTCTGCATGCTTTTTAACAACTTTGAACAGTTTAGTGTCATCTGCAAATTTAATCACCTCACTCGTAGTTCCAATTTCTAGAACATTTTTTATAAGTAAGTTAAATAGCACCAGCACCACAATTTACCCTCCTCTACTGATAAAAATGGCCATTCAACCCTATCTTGTTTTCTCTCCAATAACCAGTTCTTAATCCACAATTGAACATTGCCTCCTATCCGGTGAATCTTTAATTTTCTCAGGAGCCTCATGAGGAATTGTGTCAAAAGCCTTCTGGAAATCTAGATACAATATCGTCAACTGTCTCGCCTTTATCCACACGTTTATTCACACCTTCAAGGAAGTCAAGCAAATTAGTGAGGCAAGATCTCCTATATTGACTCATTCTCATTACTCTCAACCGGTGTGTGAGCACCCCTGAAGTGCGTCACACAGAGCCAGCATACAAGCAGAGGAGCGGTTGCAGTTGTGTGCAGGCACAGTGTAAAAGATGGTTTGCTGGAATCCCCGGGATCTGCCAGATCTTTAATAGTCAACAATGGGGCAAAAAACCTCTCTAAAAAAATCGAGAGTGGAGTGATTAAAATGAGGAGCATGAGGAGCAGAGCATCAAGACTTATGTAGCCACCTCCCCTGCCAATGGGTTGGGTTTCTTGCAACTGAGGAAGAGAGGGGACAGGGAGCTGCTAGATCAGTGGTCTCAAACTCAAACCCTTTGCAGGGCCACATTTTGGATTTGTAGGTACTTGGAGGGCCTCAGAAAAAATAGTTAATGTCTTATTAAAGAAATGACAATTTTGCTTGAGGTAAAACTCATTATAGTTTATAAATCTTTCCTTTTGGCTAAGTCTTAATAATAATATTGTAATTTATAGCTAAAGAGACATATGATCAAGAAACTTTTATTTTAATTTTGTGATTATGATAAACATACTGAGGGCCTCAAAATAGTACCTGGTGGATCATATGTGGCCCTTGGGCCACAGGTTTGAGACCACTGTGCTAGATCATAAAGGGGATGGGTAGCAAGAGAAGACATGGAGCTGCTGGACCATAGGGGTAAAAGGAGAGATGTAGATACTGATCTGCCAAGTATGGGTGGAGAAAAAGATGCTGGGCTACAGAGCTGGACGAAAGGAGAAGAAGGAAGAGATACTGGGCATGGTGCAAACATATGAGAGACCAATGAGGGTTGCCAAGGTGATGAGTGAGAAGAGGATGGAGAGTATAGAAGGGTAAAAAAATGTAGGAAAAGTGGGTAAAAGAGAAGGAAATAGGAAACCAGGGAAGGAGTAAGACAGGAGAGCTAGGAGTGAGAGGAGGATATGGAAAGTTAATCGGTAAGTGAAATATTGATGGAGGACTGGTGTGAAAGGGTGAAATTTGAACAAGCAAATAGAAAAGGAGGAAATATGTTACACACATTAGGAGAGAAAATAGAAGAAAATAAGGAAGACGTTAAGGCAGGGAGTGATTTGAGGCCTCAAAGCACAGAACTCTGGCATTGCATCAGCAATTCTAAATTACCAGGTGAAGCTCAACATTAACAACATGCAAATTATATGCTCACTGTTAGTGTTGAGTATCGGCAGTAAAAAGGGCACAAGAGCAGAACAATAGGTAAGGCGCTTGCGCGCAGGCCCAAAAAAGTGTATGGCTGTCATCTCCAGAGCTCTAAACAAGACAGAAGCAGCAAAGAGTTGCAGATGAAGCCTCTTGCTATGGCAGTAGTTTGGAAGGTTTTATTTTTCTTTTGTTCCATGCAGAACTTCGGACACATCTGTTACATGCACATAGCTTTTAAAAATCCTTGCAGACTTTGAAACTAAGCCATTCATGTTACCACAGCAGGAAAATTTTGTATGCTAAATGGTAGGCATTCTTCTATTGTGCATTGCACAGAATGCTCATTTTAATACTAATAAGATCATTGTAACGCATTTGCATAGGATTCTTGGTGGCTTCCACCGCAAACGGTAAAAGCCACACAGAACCCTTTTGTGCATGAAAGACTGAAATAATTGAATGCCAGACTAGCTACAGCTAATTTAAATCAAACATTTCAGGTCCGGTAAGCTTTGAGCATTTGGCCAAAAGATGTGGGGATGGTCTAAAAGAAAGTGTATGGTATGCACAGATTAAGTCGGGAAGGGGAACTAAAGGACTGGCTGGGAGGTTGTATAGATTGTATAGGTTGTATAGATAAGGTTGTATAGATAGGTTGTATAGATAAGCCAGGGTGGCCTGAAAGGCATAACATAAATAGGGTGTAGATGGGCTGGAAGTAGGATGGTAAACTGGAGAGTTGGGAAAGAAGAGAGACTGGTGGAAGCAGAGTTACACCTAGTTTCTTTTGAGGGGGGGATTAAGGGGGATAGGACTCAATATGATTTTTCAATATAGTTTACACCAGTGGTTCCCAACCCTGTCCAGGAGGAACACCAGGCCAATTGGGTTTTCAGGCTAGCCCTAATGAATATGCATGAAGCAAATTTGCATGCCTATCACTTCCATCATATGCAAATCTCTCTCATGCATATTCATTAGGGCTAGCCTGAAAACCCGATTGGCCTGGTGTTCCTCCAGGACAGGGTTGGGAATCACTGGTTTACACAATGAAAGCAGTATACATGGGGCAATGAAGGGTTAAGTAACTTGCCCAGGGTCACAAGCAGCTGTGATGGGAATCAAACTAACAACTTCAAGGTCCTGAGGCAGCTGCTCTAACCACTAGGCCACTCCTCTGCAAGTCCTCCCTGTGTGGCACCAGCTGCTGTGTTCTTCATCTAAAGACAATCTGACCAGTCGTGTTGATAACCCACCAGGCTTAATTTCCTTTATATGGGCTTAATAATGTGAAGCAAATTGAGCCCCCTCCCCTAATCATCTGGCTTCTGTGCATTAGAAGCTACTGACTGCAAGAGAAAAGTTGCCTCTTATTTTTATAGGGGATTTTTATCATTACTTTCTGTGCAACAAAATGGAATACTCCAAGGAATTTACAGTAGGTAGTAGTTATACAGCGCAGCCTGTTGTAATATAAAGCAGTTACTGTACCTCTTCCCAAGTTTGGCCAAACTAGTCTTTAGTGGAGGGACACAATCCCATGTCTGGAGAAGAACCTTAAAGCAGCCCTGCTTTCTGACAATACTTCTTGATTATTTTAGACCTGGCTACCAACTTAAGCCCGGCTATTAGCGATATAACCCTCCACTAAGCAAAGTCAGGAGCTCCTGGAGCATTGGTCGCCGCGCCACCTTCATACCAGCTCTGAGAAGCGGCGATCGCTGTGGATCCGCTTCACGGGCTTCTCGCTCCTCCTCAAGCGCTCGGGCAGACTCCGCTCTTTCAGTCCCGGGACGAACTCGATAGAGCCCCATTGCCGCTGCCCGGAGATTCCCGGCTCCCAGCGCCCAGGAAGATGCAGGGCCCGACAGAGAAGCACGCGAGCGGAAAGCGAAGGCTTCCTGGGCAAAGCGATCACCTTCCAGGCTGGAGACCAGCAGGGCCGCCCCCAACGCTCCTCGCAGCCCAGAGCGTCCTCGATTGATCGCTGGGGGAGGGCGGCAGCCGCCGTTCTCGGGCCGCAGCAGGATCCAGGCTCGTGGCGCACTGACATCACTCCCCAGCCGCGCGCTTCTCCCGGCCGGTTCGTGGCTGCCTGTCTCCGCGCGCCCTTTAACATAACAAAGGAGCCTCGGCCCACGAGGGAGGCCAGCATGCTGCTGCTGCGCGCACGCCCCGCCGAAAACGTCACTGTGTTCAGTAGCTCGTTCTCTCTGTATAGTTTGGAAGGGGGGGAGGGGCGGAAAACTAGGGTTCAGGTCACATCCTAAGCTCAGCGTCGGCGCGAGAAGCACGTAAAGCGAGCCAGGTGGGGAGATTCTTAAAGGAACACGCTCGCCTTTTATTTCCGTCGCTGTTTGCACGCTTGCCTCCGGTTTTGCAAAGCCGCTCTAGCGGTTGCCGCGTGCAAAAGCCCTTTAAATTCCTTTGGGATTCGGGGCAGTTATCGGGCTTTGTAAAAAAAGAGTGTTGGTTTATGAGTGATTCTCAAACTGGGCTCCTCAATATATTAGAATTAGATTACAGGATCTTGTGTATGAACATACTGTAAATGTGTTTTTTGAGGTGTCCTCAGTATATGGAAAAAAATGTTTTAGGGGGCTCAACCTCGGTAAAGTTTAGGAAACGATGATCTGTTCTAGACTAACGATGTCATAGTCAGGGAGGGAGGCCTCAACTAATAAATGATAACAAGGAATATATTTATAACAACTGCTTTTACATACAAGCAGCAGCGAGACCTACCGCAACCACCAAGAGCCCACAGACCCGATCCTGCCAGGAGTGTGAACTCCTCCCCCTGCAGTCCATTGGAGAGATCAATCTACCTGCTTTAAATATCAGCAGCAGTGGAGATCAACTGCTTTTACACCTAAGCAGCAACGAGACCAGCCACAACCACCGAGAGCACACAGACCCGATCCTACCAAGAGTGTGAACTCTTCCCCCCATGCAATCCGCTAAGAAGATCGACTGTCGGCTCCGGGCGGCTTTCCCGCAGAGGAGAGAATCCTGCATTCACCGTGGGCCTCATCTGGGGCAGCCTCCTTGGAGCGGCTGGGGCACGGGCAGTGTGTCTGGGAGGGAATGCATGGATGGGAGAACATCGCAGGGGAGGAGACATAGGCATCCTGGGACTGTCTGCCAAGTCTCTTCCCTGAAGAAGCCCTTTCTGGAAACGTCAATCGCTCCTCCTAAACTTACTTGCTCCACTTCATCACTGACGCTGAAACCGTGGATTGAAGACAAAGTTTTATTTTATTTTTCTTTCCAGCTTATGATTTATCTTTAATCTTATCTATTGTTTTGCCTTTTGTCTTTGTTTTGTTCTATTTCTATCATTTAAATTTCTCCAGAATTCTACTGTTCAACGGCTCCCCCTTCTGCTTCTATTCCTTTCTCTCCTCTCTTCTACCTTCCAAAGTATTTAGATCAATGCTGTCTTGTTAAAATGTTTATTTTATTTTTATTTTTCCTCTAACTCTACTTTTCACTTCTCTATTACCCTCCAGGTACTTTAGTTAGATTGTGAGCCTTCGGGACAGTAAGGGAATTTTTCAAGTACCTTTCTTATTTCTAATCTTAATGTATATTTTCTGTAAACCGCTTAGAACCTAACGGATGTAGCGGTATATAAGAAATAAATTACATTACATTACATTATAAACAGTAATTAATGCAGATTTTTGTGGTACCTAAAGCCAGAACCAATATTTTAGCACCTATAGGCATCACAGAAGGCAAAAATCTGCCCTTGCAGTTCAGAGCCCAAACGTTGGAATAGGGTTACCATATTTTTCAAGTTCAATAGGACACATGGGCCCAACCATGGCTCTTCCCACCCCCAATTTCATTCCCACACAAGCTGAACCACCTTGTCTCCTTTCTTTCCGTCTTGACCGTGTTGAGTTTTAGGTGACTGCAAGACAGAGTCGGGTTTGGATTACTGTAGAGATTTCTGGTGGTGTAGAGAGGTAGATCTGGGAGTCATCAGCATAGAGATGATTATGAAAACCATGGGAGGAGATAATAATAATAACAGCTTATATACTGCAATACCGTGAAGTTCTATGCGGTTTACAAAGATTAAGCAAAGGTACAAATTGATTGACTTTAAGAGGGGAGGAAGAAAGAGGGTTAATAGGACGGGAAATCCATTTTTGAAGAGAGAGTGATCAATAGAACAAGTTAATCACTATAGAGGGGAGAGAGAAGAGAGGATCAGTTGTCTAGATACTTTAGGAACAGGTGTGTTTTCAGACGTTTCCTAAATTCCTCATAAGTAATGGGCGAAAGCAATTGTTGTAGGTCTTTACCCCATGATGCTGCTTGGTGCGAGAGAAGATGTTCATGGTGTTTTTTCAATTTACAACCTCTCACTGGGGGGGAAACGAAGTTGGAATGTGAGCTTCTCTTGTGTCTGTTGGCTGAGAAGACGAAAAGGTCAGTTATATATTTAGGGGCAAGTCCGTGTAGTGCTTTGAAGCAGAAGCAGGCAAATTTAAACTTTACGCGTGCCTCCATTGGCAGCCAATGCAGCTGCCGGTAGTAGGGTGTCACGTGGTCAAACTTCCTCAGCCCAAAGATCAGTTTGACCGCTGCATTTTGCATCAATTGTAAACGCTGCATGTTCTTTTGGGAAATTGCTAAATAGGCGATGTTACAGTAGTCAAGTAGACTCAGTACGAGGGATTGGACTAGGGTTCTGAATGCCGCTGTATCGAAATAAGCTTTAATGGATCTGAGTTTCCAGAGAATGAAAAATCCCTTTCTGATCAAGGAGTCCACCTGGTCTCTCATGGTTAGGCACTGATCCAAAGTACACCTAGTATCTTTATGGTAGGTTGGATAGGGTAATTACGATTATTGATGCATAGTGGTGATTTGGTGTCAAGCGGCTGTGACGAAGCAACGAAGAAAGTTGTCTTTTCTGAATTAAGTTTGAGCCTAAAGGTTGTCATCTAGTGCTCCATCACGTTTATGGCTTCTGAAGCTTTAGAAATAGTTTCAGAGATAGAATTAACGAATGGGATGATGATCGTAAAATCATCTGCATAACTAAATAGTTTTATCCCTAACTGGGTTAGCTGCGTGCCTAGTGAGGAATACGAAGGGAATGAGTATAGATGGAGGACAGAGGTCCCAGAACAGAGTCCTGGAGTACTCTGATCGATAATGGGAGAGCAGTGGAGGAGGATCCACCACTTCATACACTAAAGGTGTGATGTGAGACATTGGAAGAGAACAGGGCCCTGGAATCCAAGTGAGGACAGCATGTCAAGAAGGCAGTGGTCTGTAGTGTCAAAAGCAGTGGATATAGTGGCCTTTGGATCTGGCCAGGAAGGTCATTGGAGACTTTGGCAAGGGCAGTTTCAATAGAGTATAGGGGCCAAAAATCTGATTGGAGTGGGTTAGAGATGATAGAAAGTCCAGGCAGAGGTGAACAGCACATTTGAGTAGCTTGGATAAGAAGGGGGATGAGAGAGATTGGCTGATAGTTGGCAGGGTAGGTAGGGTCCAGTGAAGGTTTTTTAAGAAGCAGACTTTTGGAAAATAGAAGACTGGGCATCCAAATGGCAGATGAAATGTAGTGTGGAAAAATGCAAAGTGATGCATATTGGGAAAAATATCCCAAATCATAGGTACAGCACCTGATGCTAGGGTCCAACCTTGGCAGTCAGCTCCCAAGAAAAAAGATCTAGGTGTCATTGTATAAAAAATATTTATCTTCTGCCCAGTGTGCGGCAGCAGCTGAAAAAGCAAACAGGATGCCAGGAATTATTAAGAAAGGAATGATAAATAGGACCAAGAATAATATAATGCCTTTGTATCACTTCATCATGGTGCAACCTCATTTTTGAGTATTGCATTCAATTCTAGTTGCCATATCTCAAAAAAGATTTAGTGGAATTAGAAAAGGTTCAAAGAAAAGCAACCAAAATGATAGATGGGATGAAACTCCTCTGAGTTAAGGCTAAAGAGGATAGAACTCTTCAGCTTCAAAAAGAGATAGCTGAAGTGGAATATAATTGAGGTCTACAAAATCCTGAGTGGTGCAGAACAGCTAGAAACAAATTTGAGTTTTTACTCTTTCAAAAAGTAGAAAATCTATGGGACATTCAATGAAGTTACATGGGAATACCTTTAAGACAAAAAGGAGGATATATTTTTTCACTCAAAGAATATTTAAACTCTGTAACTTCTTGCTGGAGGATGTGGTATCAGTGGTTAGCATATCTAGGTTTAAAAAAAGTTTGAATAAGTTCCTGGAGGAAAAGTCCATAGCCTGCTACTGAGATATGGACATGTGAGAAGCCGCTGCTTGCCCTGTGATTGGTAGCATGGAATGTTGCTATTATTTGGGTTTTTCTCAGGTACTTGTGATCTGGATTGGCCACTGCTGGGAACAGGATACTGGGATAGATGAACCATTAGTCTGACCCAGTATGGCTATCCTTATTTTTCTTATGATGATACTGAGATCCTTGCCAGTCTCCACACCAACAGTAAGCACAAAATTGATAACCTCAACATCAAATTAAACAAAGTAGTGGACTGGCTACACAAATCATACGTTAAAATGTAACCCAGAAAAGTCAAAGCTCCTGGGTTTTGGTCATGCACACCCACCATCTCTTGAAGTTTCATATCTATGTCTGGTATCCAAATTTCAGCAGGTGATTCACTTAGGGCTCCTTTTACAAAGGCGTGCTAGCGTTTTTAACGCACGCACCAGATTAGCATGCGCTATAGCGCACGCTAGCTGAAAAACTACCGCCTGCTCAAGAGGCGGCAGTAGCGGCTAGTGTGTGCAGCATTTTATCGCACACTATTCCACGTGTTAAGACCCTAACGCGCCTTCGTAAAAGGAGCCCTTAGTTTTAGGTGTCAATTTGAACTGAACCATGTTGTTTAAAGAATGCATCTCTAATGGAGTCAAGGCTAGCTACTTTAAACTCCATTATGATCAATCCCATTCATTATCTATTCTCAGCACGAGCACTTCGTACTATCTTTCATTCCTTGGTTATATCTTCTGCTTGAGGGCATTAGAATTCAAAATATCCATCACCTTCAATTCAGAATTCTGCTGTACTTCTGCTCACACCTCTGAAAAATATGATGTTACACCTCTCCTCTGGAAAGGACACTGGCTTCCCATCACACACCATGGGACTCATTTTCAAAAAAGAAAGATGTCCAAGTGACATAAAAGGGCATATGGACATTTTTCTCTCCAAACCCTTTGAATTACTATTTTTGAAATCCATTTTTTAGATGAATATCTATGCTGTTCATCTAAATCTCAAGGGGGCATGTTAAGAGGTCAAGACTAGGGCGGGCACAATTTAGACATCTGGGCGAGAACTGTTTTTAATAAGTGTGTGCCAAAAAGAGTTATTGTTTTGAGTGAGGAGGAGATTGGCAGAAAAAAATGTTTCTACATTCTCCTGCTGTCTATGGAGAACCAACTACTACTGATCATTTCTATGGGACATTAGATGCATGCAGTTTTGTACACATTATATGCAGGTACTTTTTGTCCCTAGTAAGCTCACAATCTAAGGTTCTTTTTTGTACCTGGATAATGGAGGGATAAGTGACCTGCCCAGGGTCACAATGAGCTTATTTCCAGTGGGAATCAAACTTAGCTCATTGCACCATTGGGTTATGGGTAAGCAACTACATTTTCTTTGTCAACAAACAGGGGATATATAAGCACAGAATGTAATTTTACCAGCAGGTCACCAGATGGTGCTATACTCTCATAGTCTTCCAGTTTTCTTCACTGTAAGGATTAGGAGTTTGTGGTAGTTTCTATTGACTGTTATGGCTCCCTGGCTTTTTTCCCCTAGATAGAGCACTCCCCTCCACCATGACACCTGGAGAATAACTACCAATTTAGCCTCCAGAAAAGCTGCATAATTGAGTCTCAACCATACCCTACCTGAATTGCAAGACAGAAGACTGCAGAAATTCAGGCATAGAAGAATGCAGTTCACTCTGTAAGAAAATGAAGCAACTATTCTGGAGGCAGTAACAACAGAAAGTAAGTAGAGAAAATGAGGTAGGAAGAGGAGGGTGTTTATTAAGCTGGGAGTAAAGCTAATATGGAGATGGGGTGAAACAGAATGGCAGAAGCTGATTAGTGAAAGAAACAGGTGTAGATTGAGACTGGCTATAACGGGGTTAGGAGTGTATAGCGTGGAAATGACGAAGTGAGGTGAAAGTTATGTGGGAATGTAAACTTCATTTTAGTTATACTTCAAGACTCCGGATGATTCAGCACACAGGTGTGCACCTTATCTTCGGCCTAAGGAAAACTGACTGCTTCAAACTTTACTACTGGCTCCCGATTGAGGCCCGCTCACTATTCAAACTGGGTTGCTTCATGTACAAGGCTCTTTATGGCCTCCTAGCAAACTACATAACAGAAGTATTTGAGTTTACCCCCTCCCCCGCCTGCCTTTTGCGCTCCAACTCCATTTTCGCCTACCCTTTTCTGCAAGGAAAACCTAACAAAGCTTACGTAACAAAACTACTATCCTATCAAGCAGCTCATCTCAGTATGGAACTACTACTCATTATAGGGTCGTCTTCGTCATACATGCATTTCAGGTGAGGATTGAAAACATACCTATTCAACAAATTCCTATTAGTGCCCTTTTTGCATGTCTCACACGCTCCTGAAAATGATGGAAAAAGCTCTATGCATAGAATCATTCTTCTCTTACTACCTGTCCTGTCCCCCCCTCCCTTCACCTCTCTCACTATCTTCTTTTGGGTCTCCGTATCTATCTGCACCAGTATTCAAAAGCTGTTCACCTACTTGAGTTCTTGTATTACCAAACCATAATTGTATTTGACTCTGACCTTGACATGATCCAATGTTATTTGTACTTGTATCCTGACCTCTCATGTATGGTCTTCTACTTAATTCCTGTTTACCACATCGAACTTCATGGTGTATTGTGGTATATAAATAAAATTTTATGTTATGCTATCTTTCAGGTCAGCCATGTCAATAGAGAGGGGAATCCCTCTGTCCAGGGCATTGGCTTTTGAGATTTTTTTTTTTTTGCAAAGGCTACTAGCCTAGGTCTATATTGGCCACTCAGAAGTCTTGCAGATTCTACTTCATTTTTGATTTTATCTCATCATTCAATGAATTCTATTACCATTTTTGTCTCCATTGTTTCCAGCAAAAAGTTGACCCAGGAAATGCAAACACCCCTTTTGAACAATCAGTAGATATGAAATGAGACTAAAACGAACTATAAAGCCTACCACTTTAAAATCCACTCTTACAGCAGAGAAAATAAAGATATGAATACAATATGTTCACAAAATTTGACATTTTTTTGTATTTGATAATAATCTGATAAAATCAGATTCACAAGTAGATTCTACTTATATAATGAAATATGTATATTAACATACATAATATACATTTAAAATAAGTTATAGCTTAAACATTTTTATCACCTTTACTATCAATTATGAAGTCAAATATTTAATAAGTTTACTAGCTAATTCGCTGTAGGTTACAGCTGGCTCTAACAGCGAAAATCTATCTGCAATTCCACAAACTTTGCAAATTTTACAAAAACAAAATAACTTATCGGTTAAAATAGCTATACAAAGGATTTTTAGATAACTCTGCTGCCAGTTACATTAGGATCTGCTTATCTTTGTTCTAATTTCTTATTTTATGAACATTTTGAAAGTTCCATCAACCAGCCATTACATATATAAAACAAAGAAATCCAGGCACTGGTATTTAAAGTCACATGTGGGGCTTAAATAGAAATGTAAAGTACAAATACTGCATGAACAACAACAATGAATATAAAGAAAGAAATTATCAAAACTAGGTGTGGCCATTAATAGTATATACCTTTCATTCCCCTTAAAAAGTATAAGATGAACAACAAAATAGAGACCTAGGAATAAAATCCAAAATAGAAAATAGTCAAGAAACAGTTAACTTAGGACTCTGGTTAGGTCTGCTGCTTTAATATGCTGTTCTGTGTTTTCTATAAGTGAATGTAACTTTGGTTAGCGTCTTTCCCATTAGCCATGTGCCACTGACTATCATGCCTCTGAAATTCAGGTCAATGAATCTATCAAGTGGGAACAGCATGCTCTCATTGGTAGGAATCCTCACAAGTATAAATAATCATTGTTTACATATCAAATAATTCCATCTACAAGCCTTTCAAAAATATTTAAAGCATTCTTCAATAAGTAAAACGTTGCATTTAAGACTTATTAGTTGGAGTCTCAATGCACCAAATTAGGTTTACATTTTACAGAAATCTTCTCCACACTTCCTTTCAAGCTGGCCATATTCAATAATGTGGACTGTTTCAATGTAGAGATTTTTGTTAAAAATAAAATTCTTGTTCGGTTCATGCCAAACAGCCATGTGAAGTACTTTTCTGTGCCCAAACACCCTGTTAAAAGAAAGAACCTATTTCATTAAAAATCAGATATTTCATTTTTAATGAATCTATGTTAAATTTAGACTGGGGAATAATTTAAATGCAACTTTTCTCTGGGCATTATAAGTATTAGTGGATTAAGCCCATGCTGTTCAAAGACAACTTAGCTTAGCATTAGAAGAATTCTAACAGGAATTTTCCCCAAACTAACCCCCACTTTTTATCAAGCTGCACTTGAGGTTTTAAGAGAGGACCAGGGAGGTAAGTGCTCCAATGTTCATAGAAATTCTAGTGCAGCTTGATAAAAAGAGCCTTAAATCCTGGCAAAGCCCCTAAATCTATTAAGAAAAGTAGCTTCTGTGAGAACTTTTATGTTACATAGTTTGAAGTTGATAAACTCTTGAGCCTTTCTTCAGAAGGTAGCCTTGGTCATTCAAAGAGCCAACAAAGCTTTCAAAATCAGCCACCTGAAAAGAATGCAATGAAATGTAAAATACAAACAAATATTGAAGCATATGAATAATTTGTAAAAAAACAAACAAACTAGAAGGTATGTGCATCATTCATACAGCACTGTATGTGGCTAGATGGTTATAGAAAGACAGATTAAGCAAAATGTACACAACATGCATAACAAAAGTTAATAAAATGCACAAAGTCTTATGTCCTCAGTCCAAATAGCTTAATCGGAAAGGCAAAGGGGATGGGGTTTTGATATACCACCTTTCTATGGTTAGTTTACATATTATATAGTATAGAAAGCAAATACTTACGAGGGGCATTAAATAATTTATCTACCTCAGTAGGAAAGAAAGTTTAAAAAAAAATTTCAATATACAGTAAAACCTTGGATTGCAAGTAACTTGGTATGCAAGTGTTTTGCAAGACAAGCAAAACATTTTATTAAATTTTAACTTGATAAACAAGCGAGGTCTTGTAATACGAGTACATAGAGTATACACGCGTCACATCATCACAACTGAGCCAATGGTTCTTCTCTCTCTGATGCTGCGGGAATGTAGTGACAGTTCTAAACAAGCAAAGTCTTGCAATACAAGTACATGCAGTATTTTGTATTAAAGTTTTGGGAATGTGGAACGAGTATTTTGGATTACAAGCATGTTTTCGGAATGACTTATGCTCGCAAACCAAGGTTTTACTGTAGGCCCCTGATAGCTCCATAGATTTCATCCATTTTTCCTGCAATTACTTTAACCTCTTTGAAAATAATTCTTCTGTTTGACCTTCAGATCAGGATGTCACAGCTTCCTTGACGTCTTCATCACTTGAAAACAGCTATCCATGGAGAGATTTCTTCAAAACTCAGAACAGAAAATAATCTGATAGAGCCAGGTCAGGACTGCAAGGTAGACAGTTCAGCTGCTGAAACCCACATTCTCAGATGGCAACCTGTGATCATCATGACATGTGTATCGGCATTGTTGCGAAGCAGCAGTATGACTGCTGTGAGTTTTCCTCATCTTTTTTTCCTGATTGACTCCCGCAAAGCAATTATTGTGTTGGCTTAACTCTCCCCAGTTATGGTTGTCTTTTGTAGCATGAACTCCAGAGGGAAAAGTCTTTCATCATCCCAGAAGACAGTTGCTATGACTTTGCCAGCAGATTTTTCTGTCTTGAACTTTTTTTGGGGTGGGGGATGACTTGTACTTCCACTGCATTGACTCCATTTTGGACTCAAAATCTCTGCGACAGACACAAGTCTCATCTCCAGTCACCAAACGATGAAAAAAATTCACTTGGTTTTCACAGAGCATCTCCAAGTTCTCCTGACAACACTGGAGCCTCGTGGCCTTCTGACATGGTGTCAGCATTCTTGGAACCCATCTTGCACTAATCTTGGGCATGCCCAACTTTTCCATACTGTACCTGCTGAGATGCCCATTTCTTCAGCTATTTGGGAAACCTTAATTTGTCTGAGAAAATTAAATCCTTGACTTTCTTGCACATTTCTGTGGAAGTTGCTTCCACAGGCTGTCCAGTGTGAGGGTCATTTTCAATGGACTGTTCTAAAATTTTACTTTGTTGGATGATGGGGCAGACTCACTGCAGTCATGTGTTCATGGATCTCCTCTGGCTTTTTCCCTTTTATGAGAAATTTTATCACTGAATGGTGCAGTGATAAATGTAGCAGTTTCTTACTTGATTCACATGAGGACTCTCCTGAAATCCTGGCTCTTGGAATGTTAGACTTGCACTGAGCTGCAACTTGAGACATGTCACAACATGCATATACTTGTTTCAACATGCTTGTTATTTTCCTTCATACTCAGGTAGATCAATTTTTGAACACCCCTCGTATTTTATACCTGGAGCAATGGAAGGTTAAGCGACCTGCCCAGAGTCACAAAGGAGCTACAATGGGAATTGAACCTGGCTTCCCTTGTATTCAGGACACTGCACTAACCATGAGATTACTTAACAATGAAAGCAATCCACAAGAAACTACAGACTTGTGAAACTGATTGTTAATGACAGCTGAAGCAGAGAGGTACCAGGAGGAGTTACAGCTTAGAAGTTACTAAAATGCTCTGCATAATCAGCAAGTTTTGAGGCAGGATTTGGAGGTGGAGACAAGGATAATTTAGCACATGCAGAAAGTGCTATAAAAGTAGAATGAGGTGGCAGCAAATTAGAAAGAAGATTGGGAATTGAACAGAGGTCATATAGAGTGCATAAAATGTAGGGATGAAGGAGAAATTAGGTTCTTACCTGCTAATTTACTTTCTTTTAGCTTCTCCAGACCAGTAGAGGTTAACTTTACGAATGGGTATATATCTAATCATGACCAGCAGGTGGAGACTGAAAACAAAACTTTGGGACAGTATATCCTAGCCCCTCCTCTCTATTTCCCTCAGTCTGCCGAATAGCCAAGCAGAACCAAGAACTGGAAAACAACAGAGAGAAAAAACAATACTCCGAAAGGAGTAACAAATAACATACCCAAAATGCTGTTGGAAAATGCAGAGGAGAAATTCCCGAAGGAAGAATGTCCCCACAGCTCGCCAGCTAAGCCAGCCGAGCCACAGCCGCTGTTCTTCAATTCTCCCCGGCCCTAGAAAAATACTAGAACCCGCAGCAAAAACCAAAAACTGCCCGCGCAACAGCCCCAACAACAACAACAACAGACAGGGTGGGGACCTCTACTGGTCTGGAGAAGCTAAAAGAAAGTAAATTAGCAGGTAAGAACCTAATTTCTCCTTCTTTAGCACTCTCCAGACCAGTAGAGGTTAACTTTACGAATGGGACGTACCAAAGCAGTCCCTCTCACGGGCGGGACCCCCGAAGGGCCGATACCAGTACACGCTCACCGAACACCGTGTCCCGACGCGCCTGCACATCAACCCGATAATGACGAACAAAGGAATGCAAGGAGGACCAAACCGCAGCCTTACAAATATCCACTGGAGGCACGAGCGACGACTCAGCCCAAGAAGCCGCCTGACCCCGAGTGGAATGAGCCTTGAGAAACTCCGGAACAGGCTGCTGTTTCAGAAGATAAGCGGAAGCAATCGTCTCCTTGATCCAGCGCGCAATAGTAGCCTTAGAAGCGCCAGCTCCCCGACGAGGACCCGCCAGGAGGACAAAGAGATGATCGGACTTCCGGAATTCCTGGGTCCGCTGCACATAAGAGCGAAGGACCCGACCGACATCCAACTTGCGCAGCTGCCGTTGCTCAGAAGAGCCCTCCCGACCACCCAAGACCGGGAGAACCACCGATTGATTGACATGAAAAGGAGAAACAACCTTAGGCAGAAAGGAAGGAACAGGCCGCAAGACGACCCGCTCCCTAGAAAACTCCAAGAAGGGAGCCCTACAAGAGAAAGCCTGCAGCTCAGAAACACGCCTAGCAGAAGTAATGGCCACCAAAAAGACCGCCTTCAAAGTAAGGTCCTTCAAAGAACAGTCATCCAAGGGCTCGAAAGGCGGACGCACCAAAACAGAGAGAACCAGATTAAGATCCCAAGAGGGAACCGAGGGCCGTAGGGGAGGCCTAAGCAACTTGGCCGCCCGCAAAAACCGAATCACATCAGGAAGAGCCGATAAACGCTGACCTGACACCAACCCTCGAAAAGCCGAAAGGGCCGCAAGATGAACCCGGAGAGAAGACCAAGCCAGGCCTCTATCCAGGCCATCCTGCAAGAACTCCAGAATGTTAGGCAGAGAAGCGCGAAAAGAGGTCACTCCCCGCGCCCGACACCATTCCTCAAAGAGACGCCAAACCCGCACATAAGCCCGAGAGGTAGAAAGCCTCCGGGACCCCAACAGTGTAGAGATCACCTTGTCTGAATATCCCTTCTTGCTAAGGCGACCCCTTTCAAGAGCCACGCCGTAAGACAGAAGGGAGACGGGTCGAACATGGGAATGGGACCCTGCATCAGAAGGTCGTCCGAGAGAGGCAGAGGAAGAGGATCCGCTACCAGGTGCCTCACCAGATCCGCATACCACGGACGGCGAGGCCAATCCGGCGCCACCAGCACCACCAAACCCGGATGGTGAACAATGCGAAGAAGCACTCTGCCCACCAGCGGCCAAGGAGGGAACACATACAACAGCCCCTCCGTTGGCCACTGCTGGACCAGAGCATCCAGACCCTCGGCCAGACCGTCCCTGCGACGACTGAAGAAGCGGAGCACTTTGGCGTTGCCACCCGTGGCCATCAGGTCCATCAGGGGCTGCCCCCAAGCCTGCACTATCAACTGAAACGCCTCGGCGCCGAGACACCACTCTCCTGGATCTAGGAAGTGACGACTGAGGAAGTCTGCCTGAACATTTTCTACTCCGGCTATATGAGAGGCCGAGAGGTCCAGCAGATGGGATTCCGCCCAAACCATGAGCAGAGCCGCCTCCTGCGCCACCTGAGTGCTCTTGGTGCCCCCCTGACGATTGACATAAGCCACCGCCGTGGCATTGTCCGACAGCACTCTGACCGACTTGCCCAGCAACAGGGAGTGGAAAGCCAACAGCGCCAGACGGACCGCTCTGGTCTCCAACACGTTGATCGACCAGGCGGCCTCCTCCGCAGACCAGGTGCCCTGAGCTGAGTGACCCAAACATTGAGCCCCCCAACCCAGGAGACTCGCATCCGTCAGGAGCACCGTCCACTGCGGGAGATCCAGACCCACCCCCTGAACTAGGTGAGGGGTCTGGAGCCACCAACGCAGACTGCAGCGCGCCAAGCCTCGCAGGGGAACCGGAACATCCATCCCGTGCCTCTGGGGAGACCACCTCCGGAGCAGAGCATACTGGAGAGGACGCATGTGGGCCCGCGCCCACCTCACCACGTCCAGGGACGCCGCCATCGACCCCAAGACCTGGAGGAAATCTCGCGCCCGAGGACACCGGGACGCCAAAAGCAGGCGAATCTGAGATTGCAATTTGCTCACCCGGCCCTCTGGGAGGAAGACCTTCCCCAAGGAGGTGTCGAACAGCACCCCTAGGTACTCCAGACGCTGAGCCGGGACCAACCGACTCTTGGAAAGGTTGACCACCCAGCCCAGCGACCGGAGAAACTCCACCACCCGAGCAGTAACCCGGGAGCTTTCCTGCAACGACTTCGCCCGAATTAACCAGTCGTCCAGGTAGGGGTGTACCAGGATGCCCTCCGACCGCAAGGCTGCCGCGACGACCACCATCACCTTGGTGAACGTCCGAGGAGCCGTGGCCAGCCCAAAGGGAAGCGCACAGAACTGAAAGTGCCGACCCAAGATCGCAAAGCGCAGGAAACGCTGATGAGAGGCCCGAATGGGAACATGCAAGTAGGCCTCCGTCAGATCGAGAGAAGTGAGAAACTCCCCCGGCTGAACCGCCAGAATGACCGACCGCAGAGTTTCCATACGGAAAGAGGGAATCTTGAGAGCCCTGTTGACCCCTTTCAAATCGAGGATGGGCCGAAAAGTCCCCTCCTTCTTGGGCACCACAAAGTAAATGGAGTACCTGCCCGTGCCCCACTCCGGAGGGGGCACCGGAACAACTGCCCTGAGATCTAGCAAGCGCTGAAGGGTCTGGCGAAAAGCCTGCGTCTTCCCCGGAGTCTGACATGGAGAAGCGAGGAAAAAATCCGGCAGAGAGCGGGCGAACTCCAGGGCATAACCGTCCCGCACCACCTCCAGGACCCACTGATCGGACGTGATCTCGGCCCATTTGGGGAAAAATTCGCGCAGCCGGGCCCCCACCGGAACCAAAGGGGGCGCCGGCAAGGCGTCATTGTGCAGGACGGGAAGCGGGGGAACCGGCGGAGGGATTCCCTGCCCCCCGACGGGCCCCCCGAAAGGGCTGCATGCGCTGGAAGAACCGACCCTGGGAAAATCCCGGAGACTGGAAAGAAGCAGCCCCACGCCCAGGGCGATATTTGCGAAAATCCCGCAAACGCCCCCGGGCCGCACCCCCCCGAGACGCCGGGCGGGCACGGTCCTCCGGCAGACGGGGAACTTTCGAGTCCGACAGAGTCTGAATCAACTTATCCAAGTCCTCTCCAAACAAAAACGACCCCCGAAAGGGAAATTTAGTAAGCTTAGCTTTGGACGCAGCATCCGCCGCCCAAGCGCGCAGCCACAACACACGCCTTGCGGCCACGCCAAAAGCCATAGACTTAGCCGAGATCCGCACCAAGTCATATAGAGCATCTGAGAGGAATGAGGCCGCCATCTCAATCTTCGCTACCTCCTGATCCACCAGAGACCAGTCGTCAGACTCTCGATCCAAAACCCGCTCCGCCCACC
Source organism: Geotrypetes seraphini (assembly GCF_902459505.1). NCBI lineage: Eukaryota > Metazoa > Chordata > Amphibia > Gymnophiona > Dermophiidae > Geotrypetes > Geotrypetes seraphini. The sequence continues at coordinate 318,482,560 of NC_047086.1, forward strand.
GAAACACGGCGCGAGCGACCAGTCCCCCACAAATAGCCGCCTGGACCCCAAAGGCAGAGACCTGAAAATTTTGCTTAAGGATGCTCTCCAATTTGCGCTCCTCAGGGTCCCGCAAGGCAGAACCGCCCTCAACAGGCACGGTATGCCGCTTGGAAATTGCCGAGACCACCGCATCCACGACTGGCGAAGCTAACGTAGCCCGATCCCCTTCAGGAATGGGATACAGGCGAGCCATGCTGCGCGCCAGCCGAAACGGCGTCTCCGGCGTTTTCCACTGCTCCAGAATAATATCCCGAATATCCTGATGCATAGGAAAAGAGCGGGAAACGGAACGGATCCCCCGTAACAGGGGGTCCCCCACACGCGGAGTCTCCGGCGGCGCGTCCTCAAAACGCAAAACCGAAGAAACCTGCTGAATAAGGTCAGGCAGCTCATCTTTCTGAAAAAGGCGCACCACGGACGCCTCGTCACTGGAGAACGGGAAATCCGACAACCCGCCGCCAGCTTCCGTCCCCTCCAGAGAGTCCTGGAACTCCTCAGAAGGGTCCAGGTCCTCCTCCAGACCGACCCGTTCCTCCGACCACAAATTCTCGTCCCACGACACCCGCAGACGCTTGGACAAGGGAGGCGGCGGAGGGGACGTCACGCCAGACGAAAGAGGCAAAGCCGCAGGGAGCGCGGAGGAAACCCCACCCCCCGAAACCCCCTGGGCGCAACCGGGACCCCCAGCCGCCTGAAAATAGGCTCTGCATAAAGAAAAGAAAAATTCAGGAGAAAAACCCCCCGAGGGTCCCAAGGGACTCCCTGCCACAGCAGGGGACCCAGCAGAACCTTGCCCCTGCATAGTCAAAACAGGGGGAAGGTCACCTGAGGTGGAAGACAAAATGGAGGGGCCAGACAGAGAAGATGGCGGTTTTCCCGCCAAAAAAGCTCCCTCCATAGCCTGAAGCGGCTGAGAAACCTGAATAGTCTCAGCCGCTAAAGCAGGCAAGCCGGCATCAGCTGTCAAAAAATCAGCTGAGAGGGAATCCTCTAAAACCCGACCGTCGGCGGTTTGGGGAATCCCTCCGTGGGCGGACGGAGAAGACCGGGCTTCCCCACCGTTCCCTGCCGACTCGCGAGGCACCATCGGCGGGGAGCTCTGGGCGCCTGCAGCCGCTGCCGACGGAGCTCCTCCACCACACCGGCCTGAACACCGCTTGCACAGGCCGGCCGCGAGTGCCTCGCGTCTGGAGCACAATGAGCACTTTTTCCCTTTAGAAGTGCTCATTGCTCCATACGCGACCTAGCTGCAAAAAAGTGCCGGTTAGTTGAAAAAATACAGTAAAATACAGTTTTCTTAAAGGGATACAACCCTCCAGACCAGCACTACCTCAGGATTTTTTTTTTTTTTTTTTACAGAACAGACTCCACAGGCTCTCAAAGCAATATGCCTTGCTTGATTTAGGGGGCAAGGCTTACTGCTGAGGCTCCTCTAAAAAAATGTGGGGAGGTGGAGGAAGTGGGGGGAGGGACCCCGCTCGTGACCCGCCGGGTTTGACACCCCCGAGGTCAGACGAACCCCCAAACAGAGTCCGCCCAAGCTCCGTCCGGCTAAAAACAGGGACAATAAACCCCCTAAACAAATTCCAACAGCCCTACCAAGGGAGATGGGTACAGATCACTCAACACCTGCTGGAGACTGAAAGAAGACTGAGGGAAATAGAGAGGAGGGGCTAGGATATACTGTCCCAAAGTTTTGTTTTCAGTCTCCACCTGCTGGTCATGATTAGATATATACCCATTCGTAAAGTTAACCTCTACTGGTCTGGAGAGTGCTAAAGAAATACAATATAAGGCAAGGGCATTCAAGTTTCAGAAATCCATGCATCTATAGTTTGATATATGATTAGAAATCAATGTGAGCCAGCTACAAGAATATTTTAGCCTGTTCTGGCATAATTTATACAAATCAAAATCTATGAATCTCTTCTGAAATAATAATAAAAAATTATGACTTCATATTATTCAAATAGCTCTACAATTCTAAAAGATCATATGGGCATATTAAATAAAACATTTTTTTGCTAAAAAAATCTTAAATTGGTTGAATCCTGAGGTCAGGTAAGCTGAACATCAGATGTCTCAATATAAAGCCAAAGTAGAAAGAAAGCTTGAAAATACACTAAAAATATTTCACAAAAGATGGAAAACTACACGATGGACAGGGAAACACTGGACTAGTCCTACATATCAACTGTACTGAGACAGAGACTATGTCTGAATTCAAAAGGGCCTGGGACAGGCACGTGGGATCTCTTGGAGAGAGAAAGAGATAATGGTTACTGCGGATGGGCAGACTAGATGGACCATTTGGCCTTTATCTGCCATCATGTTTCTATGTTTCAACTGTTCTTAATAGCAAGAATCTTTTATAGAGGGCTTCACTAAATAACCTACCATGGGAAATGCAATAGGTGTATCCTGTATAAAATGAAGTGCCTTAAACTTAATGCCATAAGAAACTCTCACTAGAGAGTTGCGCGGGGACAGAAATCCCACCCGTCCCCGCCAAAGTCCCACCCGTCCCCACCCGTCCCCGTGAGGAATTCCACCCGTCCCCATGAGGAATCCCTCTGTCCCCACCCGTCCCCGCGAGGAATCCCCTCCGTCCCCACCCGTCCCCGCGAGGAATCCCCTCCGTCCCCGCCCGTCCATATAAACTTCAGAAATAGTTATTTCATTTAATTATGCTACTGAATTAAAGGCTCTGGTAGAAACCCATTTACAAATAAGCAAAAAGACTTTATTAATTTGAAAATATTAATTGGGAAGAATACATACTTTGCAAATGGGTTTCTACCAGAGCCTCTAATGTTTATAAATTTTTATCAACACAACTAATATACTACTTTATCCTGAAGCAAAATAAAAAAAAAGAAATATAATTCTTTTCCTACCTTTGTTGCCTGGTTTCTGCTTTCCTCATGTTCTCATTCAATTCCTTCCATCCACTGTCTCTCTTCCTTCTGCATCTTCCATTTGCTCTGTTACTGTGCCTCTCCCTTTCTTCCCCCTTCCAAATTGGTCTGGCACCCATCTTCTTCTCTCCGCTCCCCCCATAGTCTGGCATCTGTCTTCTTCCCTGCCAGCGTCTTCTCCCTACTCTCTCTTCCCCATTTCCTTTCAGCGTCCTTCTCCCCCATCTTCCCCATGTCCTGTCAGCGTCCTTCTCCCTCTCTGTCTTCCCCATGGCCTTTCAGCGTCCTTCTCCCCCCTCTGCTTCCCCATGTCCTTTCAGCGTCCTTCTCCCTCTCTGTCTTCCCCATGGCCTTTCAGCGTCCTTCTCCATCCCCCCCGTCTTCCCCATGTCCTTTCAGCGTCCTTCTCCACCCCTTTGTCTTCCCCATGTCCTTTCAGCGTCCTTCTCCACCCCTTTGTCTTCCCCATGTGCTTTCAGCGTCCTTCTCCCTCCTCTGTCTTCAAGTGCTTTCAGAGTCCTTCCCCCCCCTCCTCCCGTCTTCCCCATGGCCTTTCAGCGTCCTTCTCCCCACTCCTTCTCTACCGCCCTGGGTGCAGCACAGCCGGCCAGGTCCCCTTACTTTTGTGGCACTTCCCCGACCGACTGACAACAGCCCCGGTCCGACAAACCTCCCTGCCCTTAACTGCGAATCTAAATTACCTTATTACAGCTGCTGTAAGAAGATAATTTAGATTCGCGGCTACAGGGCAGGGAGGATTGTCGGACCGGGGCTGTTGTCGGTCGGTCGGGGAAGTGCCACAAAAGTAAGGGGACCTGGCCGGCTGTGCTGCAACCGGGGCGGGGTGTGGCGGGGCGGACCGCCCCCTCCCTTGGTAGCCACTCGAACCGCGAGGCTACTCTCCTCCTTACCTGCACTGCCTGCAGCAGAGCCAAACGGAAGTCTTCCCGACGTCAGCGCTGACGTCGGGAAGACTTCCATTCGGCTCTGTGCTGCAAGCAGAGAAGGTAGGGAGAAGAGCCGCGCGACTGAGTACATCCAGCCCCGCAGGAACCCCGCGACCCTCGGAGGCGTCCCCACGGGATCCCCGCGACCCTAGGGGGCGTCCCCACGGGATCCCCGCGACCCTAGGGGGCGTCCCCACGGGATCCCCGCGACCCTAGGGGCGTCCCCACGGGATCCCCGCGACCCAAAGGGGGAACCCGCGGGTCCCGCGGGATTCCCGTCGTCCCCGTTCCCGTGCAGCTCTCTAACTCTCACCCTTTTATTTTAAATGTATTTAAGAATGCTTTGTGCAATATAACAGAATCAATATAAATTAAGCCAAGGGAAATCTTACCTCACCAATTGGATATCATTTTTTTTGAAGGTGTGAGTAAACATGTGGTAAAGGTGAGTAAGTTGATGTAGTGTATCTAGTTTTTGAAAAAGCTTTTGTCAAAAGTCCCTCTTGAGAGACTCCTGAAAAAATTAAAAAGTCAAGAGATAGGCAGCAATGTTCTGTTGTGGATTGGGAACTGGTTAAAAGACAGAAAACAGAATAATGTTAAATGACCACTTCTCTCAGTGAAGAAAGGTGACTAGTAGAGTACTACAGGGATCTTTGCTGGGACCAGTGCTTTTCAACATAAATGATTTGAAAATGGGAATGTAGAGTGAGATGATTAAAGGCCTTACTCTTCAATAGGTACAGCAATGGCATGGATGGGATAAGGTAAAAAAAAAAATATCATGGGTTTATGTACAATTTGTGAAAATCAATAGGAGCCTGGTGAGTAAAAGTCATGGAAGAAAGGGAGTGGAAAGAGAAGGTGGAAGAAAAGCAGGAAAGAATGGCAACGGGAGAGAAACAAAAAAAAAGCGGGGATAGGGAAATGAGCAAGAAAAATGTGCTGGGAAAAATGTTTCTTTCCAATAAACTTGATTGCTCCCTTGGCACTGTACACTGGCATCAAAAATCTATGATAGGCCTACACTGCAACAATTTAAAATCTGTATGAATTTATAATTGCCTTTGCAATACTTCACCTTTATCTGCATCTCCTTTGCAATCTGCCGAAGTTCTTGAAACTCAAATAGGTTGTTGTAAGTTCTTTCTACAATGCTGTTTAGAGCAGAAACAAATCTTTTTGCTTGTGATCTATTGCTCATTCCTGAGCCATGCTGAGAGCGCTCAAAGTCCAGTTTCCCAAACTCATCAGAATAGGTGCCTAACAAGCTAACACCAAATGAGATTGTGTAAGTATATTGTACAAACCATTCTCACCTAAGCAGCTTTTACCTAAAGAATTCTCATAATTTAATTTTGCAGTTTTACAGGAGGCATATGGGGCTGGGATACTTTCTTTCTGTGGAAGGAATTCTACAAAGTTAATGCCCAGTTACAAGAAGAACGTTTTAATAAGACAATTTAAATTCAAATGTATATTCAGTGACATTATCCATTTTAGTAGCCACTAGGTATCCACAATAAGTTGAAACATCCAAATTAGATATGTCAGATGATACCTTCTATTTCTTTGTCTCACTTAAATATTAATTTAGATATTAGTGGCTGAATATTGCCTTTTAGTCATATAAATTACACACAAGTTGTTAAAAAGCATACAGATTGTGACACATTGCAGGCAGATCTTAGGAAATTTGAAGACTGGGTGTCCAAGCAAAATGATGCATATTGAGAATAACCCAAATCACAGTTCCGGATGCTAGGGTTCATCTAGGGGGTAAGTGCCCAAGAAAGGGATCTGGGTGTCATTGTAGACAATATGATGAAACCTTCCGCCCAATGTGCATTGCGGTAAAAGGTTGTGGTAAAAGCGGATAGTGTAGCTGGTTTTAAGAACGGTTTGAACAACTTCCTGGAGGAAAAGTCCATAATCTATTATTAAGACATGGGGGTAGCCTCTGCTTGCTCTGAATCGGTAGCATGGAATGTTGCTACTCTTTGGATTTTGGCCAGGCATTAGTGACCTGGATTGGCCACCGTGAGAACGGGCTTTTGGGCTTGATGGACCATTGGTCTGACCCAGTAAGGCTATTCTTATGTTCTTATATGCCTTTTATAAACCTGGAGATAAGCAAATGGTTGGAAATCTGTTTTCTTTCATACTTAACAGCAATATTTGGCTTTAAGTCAATGTTAAAACTAAGACATGAGTGAGAAGGTAGCGGAATTAAATCAGCAGTCATGGAAAGGGGCCTGTGATGGTATTCATGTGGTTGATGGCACTCTACTATGCAACTGTGGTCTATTCATGCTAGTAAAAACATTCTGGTGGAGTGTCTTCTGAAAGCCAATGCATCTCCTACCTCTTGAGATACTGGCAGGTTCTGCCTTTTAACATCTAGGCCATGAAGGTCAGGACTTCATGCTGAGGTGTAGGAATTGCCTGATTTACTGTTAGAAATGTGGGTAATTCCTGAGCTGTATTGGTTGCTCCCGTGTGAGGGGAGAGTAGATAAGAGAACCAGATTTACCTTAGCCAGTGTAGCTATCAGTATGCCTTGTCTCAAGATACTTTCTGGAGGATTCTGAACATCAGTAGAAAAAGTGGAAATATTTTTTTTAAAAATCCCAAAATAAAACAATTCTTTGCTCCAAAATATTAACACCACATTGTGTGATGCCTAACCCCACCACAAGCCAGCTGGCAGGAGGAATGCCCACTCACTCCCCGTGACCATCCCCAAACCCCCTCACACTGTCCACGGCAGGAGGGATGTCTACTCCCTCCTGCCACAAACTGCGAAACAATCCCCGGCAGGATGCCAACTCCCTTCTGCCAGCACACCTCCCCCCACAACATCCCCGGCAGGAGGGATGCCCACTTCCTCCTGCCGCAAACCGCGAAACAATCACCTGCAGGAGGGATGCTCGAATGGATACTCACTCTCTTCTGCCAGCACCCCCCCACACAACATCCCTGGCAGGAGGGATGCCCTTTTTGTGCTGCATTAAATGCATGTTAGCCTCTAACTCAGCTTAGTAAACAGGCCCTTATGTTTGCACTTAATTTCTAATTCGGAATTAAAACTCAGAATACTTCCATTTGAAAAAATAAAGAAACTATACGTTGAATATAAATTACACTAATCTGGCAAGAATAATGTTTACAATGTTATAAACACTCCACTTTCATTGATCACCTTATAATACCATAATATGTAAATTTATAAATATTAACTTCACAATCTGGTAAGTGCTTAATAGTGAACGCTCAGACCCACAACTATAACCAGTGAAAAGTCACGGAGTAGCTGTGTATAGAGACCATCATAGCTTGCTCACAGTCTCTCCCACCAATACCATAGAACATTGTTTCTAACAATACCAATCACTTCTCTATGAGAAACAAAAATAATTTATCTTGGTATGTGGTGGAATATGGCCATTACAGCTGCTCCAGGCACCTCCTTGATTACTTCAACTGAATTGATGCATATTCATCGACCCCCCCCAACCTAGGTTTCACCGGTTGGCTTCTTCAGGAGGGGTACTACAAACACAAAGTAATCCTAATCCTACACCCACTGCATTCTATGTTCACCAACGCACAAACTCATACCCTTATAAAGACTATTATCATACTCATAATACAAATTTCAATTCTTACCTGCGGCTTACCGGGAAGAAAACTCCGTCCAGCATATAGAACACTACTGGCGTCGCATTACACACCAGCAGGCCACACCCCCTAAAATACGCCCCCATTACTGACATCACAAATGACGTCAACCACGGAGAGCTGCATCCTCAACAAGCTAAATCTGAAACCAGTCAATCTCGTTCAACCCTACAAGGGCCAGGGTGTGCCACTGAAATATAAACTTATGTTCTTGATATAACAAGTACTACGATACATTCCCTGTATCCTTGTTGGCATGAAGTAACACTGTGTACTTAACATCTTCAGCCATATGATTCCTCTCTAACCAATGACTAACAAGGGCAGCCGAATCCCGTTTACAACGGATGTTACTCAAATGTTCGGCTATACGGCCTTTCACCACTCGCCTCGTGTGTCCTATGTAGTACAAACCACAAGGACACACTATGCAACATACCACTGCCCATGCTAGGCAATTCGTCCTAGTTCGCAAATAAAATTTCTTACCCCCTGATTTAGGAATACGCAAATGGTCAGTGTCCAGAACATGCTGGCAATACATGCATCGCCCACAACCCATGTGGGAACCCAGTGTGGAATGTCGTGTATGCTTTCTATATTTGAGGATCTCAGCCAAATTCCACCCACGCATGAAAGCAAACTGAGGGACTTCCCTCATGCCCTCATGTACCTGCAACACTGAACAGTGCCTAAGAATAATCTGTTTAATTTGATAACTCTGGCTGGAATACGGCAGTACACACACCATGGCCCCTTCACCACTGCGCTCCTGAGGGTGAAAAACCATTCACGCTCACAATTGCGTGCTCTTTTCCACAACCTTAGGTGGATAACCTTGCTCCACAAACTTCCCATACATTTGCTTTGCCTACTGGTGAAAATCCGCGTCGCCAGAGCAAACCTTCCTCGGTCTCAAAAATTGCCCCACCAGGATGCTGTCCCGTAGGGGCTTTGGATGAAAACTACTGTAATGCAGGAGCGTGTTGCAATCGGAAGGTTTCCTGAATAAAGTAGTCTCATACTGCACTACCAAATCCCTATTTGATTTCATAACCTGTATATCCAAAAAAGATAAGATGTCACTACTGACCACATAAGTTAACTTAATATTGGGATCCACTTGATTAAGTTCTTCAAGAAACACTTCCAATTCATCACGCTCCCCATTCCAGATGAAAAAAGATATCATCTATAAATCTCCTCCAAAGGCCAACTTTACTAAACCACTGAGATGTATATACATATAGCTCCTCATAATTAGACATATAGAGGCACACGACCGATGGGGCCACAGTGGCCCCCATTACCACCCCTTTGGTCTGTATGAAGTACTTATTTTCAAACTGAAAATAACTATGAAAATAACAAATTCAGCTAGTTCTCCCACCAGTTCCTTTTTCTGTAGAAACATAGAAAGATGACGGCAGAAAAGGGCTACAGCCCATCAAGTCTGCCCACTCTACTGACCCACCCCATTAAGTCTGAGTGCTGATGACTTAGTTCCTTAGCTCGACCCTCGTAGGGATCCCACTTGGATGTCCCATTTATTCTTAAAGTCGAGCACGCTGGTGGCCTTGATCACCTGCACCGGAAGTTTGTTCCAGTGATCCACCACCCTCTCTGTGAAGAAGTACTTCCTGGTGTCACCACTAAATTTCCCTCCTCTGAGTTTAAGCAGGTTCCCCCTTGTGACCGAGGGTCCCTTGGGAACGAATATGTTGTTTTCCACCTCGACACGACCTGTGACATATTTAAATGTCTCAATCATGTCACCCCTTTCCCTGCGCTCCTCTAGAGTATAGAGCTGCAATTTGCCCAGTCTTTCTTCGTATGAGAGACCCTTGAGTCCGGAGACCATTCTAGTGGCCATCCGCTGGACCGACTCGGCTCGAAGCACATCTTTACGGTAATGTGGCCTCCAGAATTGCACACAGTATTCCAGATGAGGTCTCACCATGGTTATGTAAAGTGGCATTATGACTTCAGGTTTGCGGCTGACAAAGCTTCTCTTGATACATCCCATCATTTGCCTTGCCTTGGATGAGGCCTTCTCTACTTGTTTGGCAGCCTTCATGTCTGCACTGATGATTACTCCCAAGTCCCGTTCTTCTGAAGTCCTAACTAGTGCTTCTCCATTCAAGATGTATGTTCTGCATGGATTTCTGCTGCCGAGATGCATGACCTTACACTTCTTAGCGTTGAAGCCCAGCTGCCATGTCGAGGACCAGTTTTCCAACGTGATCAGATACTGCGTCATACTATCCTTGAGATTGCTTTCACTTACTATATTACACAGTTTGGTGTCGTCGGCGAACATTGCTACTTTACCCTGAAGCCCCCGGGTCAAGTCCCTGTACTGCTATGTTAAGTTTGCTAACTGTTTGTTTAATAATTGCTAGGGCCGCTGATTGTGGGACATTGGTGTACAGTGCTGCAACATCAGCTGTAACCAAAAACCTGCATTCTTTACCTTCACATTCTTGTAAACATTGAAGAAAATGAGAAGAATCACGCATATACGATTTAGCTGTAAACATTTGCTTCTGTATGAAGCTGTCAATGTACCTAGATAAAGGTTCCAGCATTGACCCAATAGCAGCCACAATCGGACAGCCTGGAGGGCAAGTGAGGGACTTATGGATTTTAGGGGTAAAGTAAATATGAAGTATTTCAGGAAATTCTACACAACAAACACTTATATTTCCTACCAGATATAACTCCCCCATCTTTAGACTTGTTCAGTACACTATCGATCAAACCCTTAATATCCCTAGTTGGATCCTGGGAAATTTCCTTATAAAATCCTACATCTCGCAATTGACCCATAGCTTCATCCCGATATTTACTGTAGTCCTGTACCACTATCCCACCGTCCTTATCGATGCGGTGGATAATAATGGTGGAGTCCTGCTGTAATGAACGAAGAATGCTAAACTGCTGCATCAATAAATTAGATCCACTTCTCTAATGAGGCAATATCTTGTAAAACCAGTTTTTCAAAAGCAGCTACACAGACATCTGGTGCTCCAGAGGGAATCCAGTTCGATTTAATTTTCATACCTACTCCGTGACTTTTCACTGGGTTATAGTTGTGGGTCTGAGCGTTCACTATTAAGCACTTACCAGATTGTGAAGTTAATATTTATACATTTACATATTATGGTATTATAAGGTGATCAATGAAAGTGAAGATATAGTATATCACCTTTGATTAGTAAAGTTCCCTTGTTTAGTGAGTACAATGTTATAAAAACACAATTAAGTTTAGAGTGAATCGCTACCTGTATTTCATTATTTCTATAACATCTTCGGCATCATCCTTGGTTGATTTTTCCCTCAACTCCAACCTTGCCCGTGCCTAAAATAGAAAGCTAGATGTTATTTTTTAAAATGTACAGTGGCAGTGATAATTAAAATGAAACCAAAGACATTGACAGTCAAATTTATCTCATCTATGCATAGCAAGAAAAACTGGAACTTTTTCTTTCAACTTACATTTCAGAGTGTATGAATTATTGATCATAGGACATTTGGTCATAAAATCTTTGATCACAGCATCTTTTAGTTATAGGATCTTGAGGTCATATAATCAATAGATGTGCCCGTTATAAATAAGGCTGTTAGGTCACCGCTATATTGGTCACAAGGACTTATCGTCATGGGCTTTGAAGGCTTGTAGAGATTAAGCTATTTATTTGGTCTTATTCCAAGTAAATCTCCTTCAAGCAAATTATTATTTATAATAATTGTGTCTAAACCGTAAATGTATTTGAAGTCTTTCAGGAGTGATGATAAGGCACACATTGTTATGTGTGGCTGTTGGTTACAATTTTTTAAAATAATGCTAGTTGCATAATATTAACAGGAAGTACCTAGTGTGATGTACATGTTTGTGCTTGATGGTAAATTAGAAAATGTAGTTATAATATCTGATCAAATTTACAATTTAGTACACCTTTGCTTAAAAAAAAAGTGGGTTGCTGGTTGAATCGTTTTGCTATGTGTGTACTGTGTGTGGGTATTTGATGGAGGGGGGGGCAGTAGGGTAGGTATGAGGGGGTTATTGATGGAACAATAAGGTTGGGGTTTTTACGATTTTTTGATATTCATCATGGGAGCATAGGAGTACCGATGTTTGGCACTTTCTGCCTTTTCTTTCTGAGTGTGGTCACTTGGTACTCCACAGTTATGTTTTGTATTCTGTTACTGATCAGTTTATGGCTTGGATTGAGGCTGGTTTGACCGGTTTACTGCTGTATTTGTTTATTGGAAAACTTTAATAAAAATTTATTGGGGAAAAAAAAATGTGGTGGAGATTGCTCATCATAAATGGAAGTCAAGGGAGAGTACAGTATTTCACAAAAAGGCAAAACAATATCCATCTAAAAAGCATATGAATACCATCAACTAACTTGGACACACAGGGTCGGATTCTGTACAGGACGCCCGGTCTCAGAAGCTGAGGGGCATCCTATACAGAATCGTGCCTAAGCCTGCCTAAAATGAACTCAATTCTCTAACCGACATCCATGTTACAGACGCCAGTTAGAAAATCGGGTTCCTGCTGAGCTTATTGTGGCAAGGGATCTCCCTGCCACAATAAGTTTAGCGGCAACCCATACCTACCCTCTGCGAACACTACCAGCAGGAGGGATGCCCAATCCCTCCTGATGGAAACCACCCCCAAATGAAAGCGGCAGGAGGGATGCCCAATCTCTCCTGCATAGGAACACCTCCTTGCATCTCACAAAGCACCGGGAAGGGGCAAGCCCGCCATTCTGACAGGTGGAGTTAGGAGAGGTTCGAATGGGAGTGCGGAGGTCCGGGGGGGGGTGGAGAGGGGTCAAAGGGGGTGGGCTACTCCATCTATGAGGGTGGGGGGTGTTCCAGGCAGGAGGTACTGGGCATACCTCCTGCTAAGTTTTATCAAGGGGGGAGGGGGAGGTCGCAGCTGCTAAACTTATCGCAGCAGGGAGATCCCTTGCTGCAATAAGCTCAGTGGCCGCATCTCCTTACAATGTAGGCCAGCATTTTGCTGGCTTATATTGTACACGTCTCCCGCTGGCCTAGGGAGACGCATACAGCCGCCTAGGTCCTCCTAGGCTACTTCTGGGTCAAACTGCGCCTAGCCTTAGGCGAGCTTGTACACCTCCCTAGACTCCCGTAGGCGCCTACAATGTAGGCGGCCTGCCTCGGGAGCTTTTTTTTTTTTTTTTTAAACGTTAAGTGCCTTAAGAAGATCATTCTCAGAGTCTGGATGCAACTGACTACACCTGCTTTCTAGGCCTAGAGGAATCGCCTCCATGGCTTAATGCCCACCCTGGAGCATGATGGTGAGGATGGATGGGTCTGTGTGGTGGTATGGCTGGATTCTGTGGGAGGAAGGGTTTGGGTTTGTGGTGGGTGTGGGAGATTTTGGGGGAGGTTTTTTGGGAGCTGGATAGGTGTTGGTGTGTAGATGGCTGAAAGGTATAAGAACACAGCCTTCCGCTGTTCGCTCCGACTGGTGCAGTGTTAGGAGGGGTGTGTGGGAGGGGAGTCTTCTGGGGGGGTTATCATGGTGGGGGGTTGGTCCTGGGGATGAAAAGTGAAAAAAAAAATGTTGTATTTGTTGAAATGCTATTGTTTGCTCTTGCTTGCTGTGCATTACTGTAGTTATGTCCTGTTCAACAATAAAAAATGATTAACACTAAAACATAAGTCCTGGTTGGCTGGTTAGACCGCAGTAGGATGCCTACTGCTACCTACAATCAGGATGCCGTTTATAGAATCCGGGCCACAGTGTAGTGTTGCAGCAAAGTGAGAACTTTGAGATGCATGTGTTGAAACCAAGTATAAAGTTTAGGATTTTTTTTTAAATTTTTTACAAGGAACTACACCAATGAGTTTTGCATGCTTTAGGATTGTTCACACTCCAGAGGAAGGTCATTCAGCCAAAAAATAGGCCTGTGTCAAGTCTTTTCAATTCAAATAAAGCTTTGTGAGTCTTGCATAAGAGTTCATCTGGTTTTGTTCAGATTTTTGTTGTCAGCTTCACTGTGGTTCATTGTCTCATTAATTAGCAAGGCAACATTTTTGCAATCATCAGGAACTGAGTTGGCACAAGTGAAGCACTATCGTTTACTGAAAAAAGCACGTGCAGAAAACAGTTGTTAACATACGGTAAAACTGATATATATTTCATACCAAATAAGTAGTAGATTATATCACAAAACTAATACAGTATGAAAATGACTCAGTTGTCATTGTGATGTTTTCAAAATAAAATATATCAAATTTACATTTTACCTAGTTTTATTATTTTGTAATCTTTTATAACTAGTTTGAATTTCTGTATTTACAAATGTCATTTTATGTTATCAACTGTCCTACAATGAAAACAAGTGACTGAACTTTTATTTTGCATCATCTTTATTTTTCCTTACATTCTGCTTTTGTATTGTTTATTTTATTTTAATAATTGTTTACTCAGGTACTTTAGCTAGATTGTGAGCCTCAGGGACAGATAGGGATGTCTTAAGTACCTGGATTTTATTGTAACCGCTTAGATCTGTAATATGCTTAAGCGGTATATCAAATATTAATAAAACATTAACAAACATAATAATCCTATGACCATAAATCATGATGACCAGCATGGGACTAAATGGCCATATTCCTTTATGTCCGAAACTCCTAGAACCCATTTCAGACACATGTAGACTTGTATTCATGTGCTATGATTATATGCATACAGAATATATCAATTAAAGAGAAGCAAATACAAAATTCATATGTTTTTTTTTCTTTTAAAACATTTTCCTTTATATTCTGAAAGCAATGTTACTTATTGTAACAGATGTTATCCAGGGACAGCAGACAACTATTCTCACTAGTGGGTGATGTCATCCGACAGAGCCCCGATACGGACGTCTCACAAGCATATTTTGCTTGAAGAAACTCAGAAGTTTCGAGGTGCCCGCACCGCGCATGCGCCAGTGCCTTCCCGCCCGATGGTCCGGGCGTGTCTCCTCAGTTCAGGTAGCAAGCAGAGAAGCCAACCCAGGGGAGGTGGGTGGGACGTGAGAATAGCTGCCTGCTGTCCCTGGATAACAACTTACGGTAAGTAACATTGCTTTATCCCAGGACAAGCAGGCAGGTATTCTCACTAGTGGGTGACCTCCAAGCTAACCTCAATGGGATGGTGGGAGAGTTGGCAACTTAGGAGAATAAATTTTGTAACACTGTTTGGCCAAACTGTCCATCCCTTCTGGAGAAAGTATCCAGACAATAATGAGAGGTGAATGTATGAACCGAGGACCAAGTGGCAGCCTTACAAATCTCCTCAATCGGTGTCGATCTGAGGAAGGCTACAGAGGCTGCCATTGCTCTGACCTTATGGGCTGTGACCTTACAGGGAAGGGGTAATCCAGCCTGGGCATAGCAGAAAGAGATACAAGCCGCCATCCAGTTGGAGATGGTGCGCTTCGACACAGGTCGTCCCAACTTGTTTGGATCAAAGGAGACAAATAGTTGAGGAGCAGTTCTATGAGGCTTGGTGCGATCCAGGTAGAAAGCCAAAGCACGTTTACAGTCCAGAGTATGAAGAGCTCATTCTCCAGGGTGAGAATGAGGCTTTGGAAAAAACACTGGAAGAACGATAGATTGGTTGAGATGAAATTCCGAGACCACTTTAGGCAGGAATTTCGGATGAGTACGGAGGACCACCTTGTCATGATGGAATACTGTGAAAGGAGGATCCGCCACTAAGGCCTGAAGCTCACTGACCCTGTGAGCAGACGTAAGGGCCACTAGAAAAACCACTTTCCAAGTGAGAAACTTAAGTGGAGCCTTGTTGAGAGGCTCAAAAGGAGGTTTCATAAGCTGAGAAAGGACAACATTGAGATCCCAAACTACTGGAGGAGGTATGAGAGGAGGATTGACATGGAAAAGTCCTTTCATAAATCTGGAAACCACAGGATGAGCAGAGAGAGGTTTCCCTTGAAGAGGCTGATGGAAAGCTGCAATAGCACTCAGGTGGACTCGTATAGATGCAGACTTGAGACCAGACTGAGACAGGTGCAGAAGATAGTCCAATACAGAGGATAGGGAGGCTCGCTGAGGCTCCTTAGAATTGGAAACACACCAGGAAGAAAATCTAGTCCATTTTTGGGAGTAGCACTGACGAGTAGCAGGCTTCCTGGAAGCCTCCAAGACATCCCTCACCACCTGGGAAAACTGGTGAGGAGTTACGTTGAGAGGAACCAAGCTGTCAGGTGGAGAGACTGCAGATTGGGATGAAGTAGAGATCCCTGATGCTGAGTAAGCAGTGAAGGAAACACTGGAAGAAGGAATGGCTCCCTGCTGCTGAGTTGAAGTAGAAGGGAGAACCAAGGTTGTCTGGGCCACCGAGGAGCTATCAGAATCATGGTGGCATGGTCGGACTTCAGCTTGACCAGAGTCTTTTGAATGAGAGGAAAGAGAGGAAACGCATACAGAAAGCGATTCCCCCAATCCAGCAGAAAGGCATCTGCCTCGAGACGATGAGGAGTGTAGATCCTGGAGCAGAATTGAGGCAGCTTGAAATTGTGGGGAGCCGCAAAGAGGTCTATCTGAGGTGTCCCCCACTGAGAGAAGATCTGATGAAGGGGCTGGGAATGGAGTGTCCATTCGTGAGGCTGGAGGAGACGACTTCAGTTGTCTGCCAAGACATTGTCCTTCCCCTGAATGTAGACAGCTTTGAGGAAGGTGTTGTGGCGAACCGCCCAATCCCAGACTCTGAGAGCTTCCTGGCAGAGGGAGGCCGAGCCCGTGCCCCCCCTGCTTGTTGACATAATACATGGCGACCTGATTGTCTGTGCGAATGAGGACCACCATGTCGTGAAGCAGATGTTGAAAAGCCTGAAGAGCATTGAAGATGGCTCTGAGCTCCAGAAGATTGATTTAATGGAGTCGGTCCGCACTGTTCCAGAATCCCTGAGTGCGAAGACCATCCAGATGAACTCCCCAGGCATAGGTTGATGAATCGGTTGTGAGAACCTTCAGGTGGGGAGGAGTGTGAAACAGCAAACCTCTGGATAGATTCGAAGAGGTCATCCACCAAAGTAGAGACTGCCGAAGAGCAGGAGTGACTATGATGTGTCGAGTCAACGGGTCTGACACCTGAGTCCATTGAGAAGCCAGGGTCCACTGAGGAATTCTGAGATGGAGTCTGGCAAAAAGTGTCACAAGAACTGTAGAGGTCATGTGGCCCAGGAGGACCATCATGTGTCTCGCTGAGATGGACTGGCGAGAAGATACAGACTGGCAGAGATGAAGAAGAGCATCCATACGCTGAGGAGGAAGGAATGTTGAGTCGAATGGTATCTAGGACCGCCCCGATGAAGGGGAGAGACTGGGTAGGCTGAAGATGAGATTTGGGGAAGTTGATCTCGAAGCCCAAACTCTGCAGGAAGCAAATCGTAGCAAGGGTCGCCGAAATGACCTCTGGAGCTGAGGGGGCATTGATGAGCCAGTCGTCGAGGTAGGGAAATACCTGAAGACCCCTGTTCCGGAGTGCAGCGGCCACCACTACCAGACACTTCGTGAAGACTCTGGGAGACGAAGTTAGGCCGAATGGAAGCACTCGATACTGCAGATGTAGATGTCCCACCCAAAATCTGAGGAACTTGCGAGAGGCCGGATGAATGGGAATGTGAGTGTAGGCCTCCTTGAGATCCAGAGAGCATAACCAGTCGTTCTGCTCGAGGAAGGGGTAGAGCGAAGCAAGGGTCAGCATGAGAAACCTCTCCTTGACCAAGAACTTGTTGAGGACCCGAAGGTCCAGTATCGGTCGCAGGTCGCCCGTCTTCTTCGGAACAAGGAAGTATCAGGAGTAAAACCCCCGATTGTGTTGGTCCACAGGGACCGGCTCGACGGCTCGAAGCCGGAGCAAAGCCGGAGCTTCCTGAAGAAGAAGGGCGGTCTGAGTCAAGTTGGAAGGATACTCTCTTGGAGGGTGGTCCGGAGGGACCCGATGGAATTGAAAAGAGTATCCTTCCTTTACGATGGATAGGACCCAGACGTCGGTTGTAATAGCCTCCCAACGATGAAAGAAATGATGGAGGCGACCCCCTATAGGAAAAACAGGAGGATGCAGAACGAGGTTGGTTATGCTCCCAGAGAGTCAAAAAGGCTGAGGAGCCTTGGGGACAGTAGAAGGCTGAGGTTTCTGCTGAGCCTTCTGAGGCGGCTTCCTCTTCGCCGGTTGCCTCGCAGCTGGAGCCTGCCTTGGAGTGTAACGCCTCTGATAGATCAAGGGCGGTCTAGCCGGACGAGACTATTGAGGCTTAGGCTTGGGTCGAAGAATGGACTGAAAGGATTTTTCATGATCAGACAGCTTCTTCGTTACAGTCTCGATGGACTCGTCAAACAAATCCGCTCCCGCACAAGGAACATTGGCAAGTCGATCCTGGAGGTTCGGGTCCAAAGCCATGCCAATCGACGCATAGCCACGGAACAGGCGGCAGCCCGTGCCGAAAGCTCAAAAGCATCGTAAGAGGATTGCATCAACTGGAGATGAAGCTGGGACAGCGAGGCCACCACCTCCTCGAACTCGAAGCGAGCCTGAGACTCAATGTAAGGGGTGAACTTCCGAAGCACAGGCAGGAAGAACTCCAAATAAGTTGCAAAATGAAAAGTATAATTCAGAACTCGGGAAGCCATCATCGAGTTCTGGTATATCCTCCTGCCAAACTTATCCATGGTCCGGCCCTCACGACCCGGAGGCACCGAGGCATACACCTGGGACGGATGAGACCGC
Organism: Geotrypetes seraphini; assembly: GCF_902459505.1. Taxonomy (NCBI): domain Eukaryota; kingdom Metazoa; phylum Chordata; class Amphibia; order Gymnophiona; family Dermophiidae; genus Geotrypetes; species Geotrypetes seraphini. Next base: position 318,500,931 of record NC_047086.1, read on the forward strand.
TTGAGGGAGGATTCGACCAGGAGGGATTGGTGAGAGAGTTGAGAGCCCTCGAACCCTTTGTGATGAACTGTGCGGTATCGGGCATCCAACTTGCCAGGAACCGCAGGAATGGAGTATGGTGTCTCAAAGCATCTCATAAACGTTTGATCGAGTAGTTTATGCAGAGGTAGGCGCAGAGACTCCGCAGGAGGATGAGGTAAATGCATGGTGTCGAGGTATTCCTTGGAGTACCGAGAACCGGTGTCTAAGGTAATGTCCAGGTCATCCGCCATCTGCTGAAGGAAAGAAGAGAAAGACAATTGATCCGCCAGCACAGGTCTCCGAGAAGGACTAGAGGAAGTCGAGGCCTCGGGATCCACAGAGATCTGGGAACGACAGGGGGAGTAAGAAGTACACGGTTCCTCGTACGGAGGAGACATGTCCGATGAAGAGTACCCCATACGCGGCAGCTTCTTCTGCGGTGACACTTCAGAGTGCCGCGAGGAGTGCCGTGAAGAATGTCTGGATTGATGCCCCTCTCGGTGTCTGGAGGGAGATCTAGAACGACAATGTTTAGCATGGTCCCCCGACGCCTCAAGCGAGCAGATGGGACTCGAGGCCATGGAACGAAGAGGTGGAAGATTCAACGCCTCTCGAGATGCAGTCCAGGCCTGATATGGAGTGCGGAAGAACTCTTCCTGAGACTTGCGATGCCCAGGGCTTCGATTACCCGAAGAGGTATGCCAAACCTCTTCGTCTGGAGGTGTGATGGCATCTAAAGGGGGCATGTCACTAAAGGAGGCCCGCCTCAAGGGATCGGCCGCCGCACGCCGCTCCTCCTCGCCAAGCAGCGAGACCGACCGGCCAGGAGGAGGAGGAGGGGGCAGTCCGCCCCCCGGAATCGGAACCGGGAGGTCACCCTGGATGGTGGCAATTAGCTTGGGTCCCATAGTTTGCATGAGCTCAACAAACTGAGCTTCCAAAAGGGACCGCAACGAAGCCGATATGGAGGGATCCGCACCGAAAGGGGGTCCTCCAGCACGGTCTTCGCGCTCCTTCGTGGTCGAGTGCTTTTGCTTGGAAGCTTTCGGCACTTTGATACCACGGGTGGAATGGTAGTGGGCGGTACCTGATCCGAGGAGACAGAAGGCACTGGCGTCGAAGACAGGGTCGAAACCTGGACAACGGAGGCCGGCTTCAGGAGACCCGGAGCAGCAGGAGTGGTGGCGGGCTTCGCATGGGCAGGCGAAGTGGCAGCCGAAGTCGAAGCTGAAGGTTCTTTCGTAGCTTCCATTTTAAACATCGACTCCCACAAAAAACAGCGACGCTTAAACGCCCGCGCTGTAAGAGTGGAACAAGGCCGGCACGATTTCGGGAAATGTTCTGGACCAAGGCACTGCAGGCATCGATGCGGGTCCGTCAGCGAAATCGCGCGCTGGCACTTGCTACACTTTTTAAAACCGGTAATTGGCCGGGACATAGGCCGAAAAAACTCCGCCACGAGATCGAAGGAGCGGGGCCTGAGCCACGTGGCCGACCCGGCTGAATAGCCGGAAGAATTTTTTTTTTTTTTAAAGGAAATAAAAGAAATAAAATTCACGATAAGAGTAAAAAGAACTCAAACCGTGGCTTAGAAGGCAAAAAAACTGGAATTCAGTCAGCGCAGAATCGAAGTAAAACTTCTCAGCTCCGTGGAAAGAAAAGAACTGAGGAGACACGCCCGGACCATCGGGCGGGAAGGCACTGGCGCATGCGCGGTGCGGGCATCTCGAAACTTCTGAGTTTCTTCAAGCAAAATATGCTTGTGAGACGTCCGTATCGGGTCTCTGTCGGATGACATCACCCACTAGTGAGAATACCTGCCTGCTTGTCCTGGGATAATGGGGTCTTATGCGTCTGGGCCAATCAGAGCCTTAGGCCCCAGATTCACCGGGAAGAACTTACGGCTCTGATTGGCCTGGACGCCTAAGGCCCCACCCATAAAAGGGGCCTTAAACAACCTGGGTCAATCAGAGCCTTAGGCCCCTCCCTGGTACATCCCAGGATGCATCGGGGACGGGAAGGCTCGCCATTTTGAAGAGGTGGGCCTGCTGGATGGAGGGAATAGGCATCCCTCCAGCCAGCCATCTAAATAAGGTAAGGGGGAGAGGGTGGGGGTTGTATAAAGCATGGGGGGAGGGGTTACATGGAGGTGGAAAAGAGTGGGCATCTCTGCCGAGGGGGTGTTGCTTGGCGGCTGGAGAGAGTGGGCATCTCTCCCGCTGCCCGGGGGGGGGGAGAGGGGGTTGCTTGGTGGCGGGAGAGAGTGGGCATTGGCAGCGTGTGTGCCCATCACTAACATCAGCGATGGGCACTTGCAAATTTAATGAATCTTCTCTACTCTTCGCCAACCTCATTTGCATGAGCGTTTTTTGGAGAATAAATTGTTTTTTAAAAAAAAATTGCTGCTATAACAGCTGCGACAGTGGCCCATTGGTTTTTAACATACATTCTTAAGAATTTAGCCCAAAGAGATTAATGGCAATTTTGAAAAAGCTACCAGCTTCTATGGTCACATCTGTTCAAAGTGTACATGTGACAATAACACTACAAGAACTTCATAAATCTGGCCTTTGAGCTTTAGGAGCGTCCAAGGAACATTTTCAGCATTTTACAGTTTGTGGACACCTGAGGCAGGAATTTATGGTGAAATGCAGCCATATCAGATCATTGTGCATGCTGTGATCTTCTTGATATACACAGATGCCACAATAAAGCTTTGAATCCTGGTGGACTCCTGAGTGAGTTTCATTCCACCCCTTGGTTTTCACTGCTGTTTTTTTCCATCTGTGATTCTGTTGAGACACTTCCTCTTCCATTTTTCTTGAGTATTAGAATCACCTCCATTAATATTGTTGTCAATTAGAGAACAATATAAGCATCCAAAACACAGAATAGCCAGCAAGATAGCCTAGGGATAGTTCAGAAAAACTACACATTTTACTGACCATACTATGGAAGGCTGACAAGTCTGCACAATAACATAAGAGATTGGTCCTATAGTAAATATCTAGAATTAGGAAGTAAGATGTGTGAGTACTAGTTCTTCCCATACAAGAAAAGAAAAACATTTTATATATTCAAGGTGTACCTCAGTGAGACGAATTAGTGATTCCAACTGTCTGGTAGTGATAGGTGTGCCATCAACTCCTTGGTTTTGTTTCCTGAGTTCAAGGTAAAAATCCTGGATAACCTGAGCAGATTCAGGAGATAGTGTAGGATGCACATACTGCCGAGCATAGCCAATATATTTTCTCAATAGGAAATGTGGAAGGGCATCAAAACTTTCACCAGGACAGACCTAAATCAAATACAAACTTTTCTTAGGACATAAGACACTCTAAATAAGAATAACATTTATATTTGGAATAATAGAACTACAAAGCAAAGCTGAACAATATAATGGGTAAAAAGACAGATGACACTGTGCTCCTTTTACAAAGGTGTGGTAGCGATTTCCCCATGTCAAAAGTGCCAAAGCCCATTTAATTCCTATAGGCTTTAGTAAATTGCTGCAGGAGAATCGCTACCACAGCTTTGTAAAAGGGGCTCACTGCTCTGTTTCTGGCCTAGTGATCATCAGTACCACCTAGTATTCCCTGAAAAAATGCCTTTATGTGTATATATATATTTTTATTTTGTTATGCTTTATTTTGCAATGGATCCTGATGTTTATGGAGCCATTTCAATAAAGTGCACTTAGCAGTTAGTGCACAGCCATGGTAACTTCATTGACATGACAGACAGTGCATGCTAACAACATAGCCTCTTACATACCATTCATTCAGAAAATCACTAAAAACCCACCTATTCGACAGATTTATATGACCCTTCAATTCTGCTTAACACCTATCATGCCTTACACATCCCTTCCCCCTTTTTTCCCAGTCACCTATTTGTCTTTCTATCCCTCCCAAATCTAACTGATATAACTTTTTTGTCCTTACAGCTCCACTTGTTGTATATCGTCTTGAACTGAAAAGGTATGACGGGATATAAATAAAGCTATTATTATTATGGGGCAGGAAATGGGTTGAATATGGCTAAGCAATGGGCCTGGACTGCACATTACAGTCTTACGTTCTTATGAGTTGGCATATTGGGACAGACTAAAAATCCATCAAGCCCAGTATCCTATTTCCAACAGTGTCCAACCCAGGTTACAAGTACTGGCAAAATTCCAAAGAGTAAAACAGATTTTATGCTGCTTAGCCGAAGAAAAAGCAATGGATTTCCAAATTATCCAAACTTTTTTTAAACCTTGCTAACCTAACTGCTTTCACCATATCCTCCAGCAATAAATTCCAGAGTTTAATTACATGTTGAGTGAAGAAATATTTTCTCCAGTTTATTTTAAATCTACTACTTAACAGCTTCTTCGCACGCCCTCTAGTCCTAGTTCAAGTATTTTTGGAAAAAGTAAACAAGTGATTCATATTCTACCCATTCTACTCAACTCAGTATTTTATAGATTTCCCTCATATCTCCCCTGAGCCATCTCTTCTCCAGACTGAAGATCCCTAGCCACTTTAGCCTTTCCTCATAAGGAAGTTGTCCTAACCCTTTTATCATTTTTATTGCCCTTCTCTGTACCTTTCCTAATTCCACCATATCTTTTTTGAGATGTGGCAACCAGAATTGTACACAGTATTCTTATCTTTGTTTTCCATTCCTTTTCTGATAATTCCTAACATTCTATTTGCTTTCTTAGCTGTTGCTGCAGACTGTGCTGAGGGTTTCAATGTATCCTCAACAATGACACATAGATCCTTTTCATGGAACCCTGTTTCACGTAGCTATAGTTCGGGTTCCTCTTTCCCACATGCATTACTTTGCACTTGCTCACATTAAGGGCTCCTTTTACGAAGGTGTGCTAGGGCCTTAATGCGCGCTAAATTCCTGAGCACGCTAGCCGCTACCGCCTCCTTTTCAACAGGCGGTAGATTTTCGGCTGCATGCGCTAAAAACCCTAGCGCACCTTTGTAAAAGGAGCCCCAAGTGTCTTCTGTTATTTTGATGCCCAGTCGCCCAAGGTCCTCTTGCAATTTTTCAGTCCTCTTGTAATTTAACCAAAGTATTTTATCAATGATCTAGAGATGGGAATAACTAGTGAGATAATGAAATTTGCTGATACTAAGTTGTTTAAACTTAGTGTCATCAGCAAATTTAATTATCTCACTAGTTATTCCCATCTTTAGATCATTGATAAATATGTTAAAAATCAGTGATCCCAGCACAGACCACTGGGGAATCCAACTATTTACCCTTCTCTATTAAGAATACTGACTATTAACCCTACTCTCTGTTTATTATCTTTTTATCATGTTTATTCACCCTTTCAAAGAAATGTAATAGATTGGTAAGGCACGATTTCTCTTGACTAGATCCACATTGGTTTTGTATCATTAATCGATGCTCTGTAATTTTGTTCTTTATAATAGTTTCTATTATTTTGCCTGGCACCAACATCAGACTCACTGATCTATAATTTCCCGGATCACCTCTGGAACCCTTTTAAAAAACTGGCATCATATTGGCCACCCTCCAGTCTTCTGGTACCATGCTGGATTTTAAAGATAAATTACAGATTACTAACAATAGCTGTGTAAGTTCATTTTTTTTCAATACTATTAGTACTCTGGGAGTGTATGGCGCAATGGTTAAAGCTACACTGCTCCTTGTTTATAGTTTATTAAAAATTTGATAAAACACTAATCATAAAATTCTAAGCAATGTACAATAAAATTAAACATAACATGGGGGCAACAAACATCCAGTAGCAAAAAGACAAACTAAAAACATAACATACTAGTCTAAGGGATATATTATGAAACATTAGGTAAAGAGCAAGTCACTTAATACCCCCATGGGCCCAGGTGCATTGGATAGATTGTGAGCCCACTGGGACACACAGAGAAAATGTTTGAATACCTGAATAAATTCATATAAACTGTTCTGAGCTCCCTGGGGAGAACGGTATAGAAAACTGAATAAATAAATAAAATAGCATCATGTCCAGGTGATTTGCTACTGGTCAAATTGCTCCATTACATCTTCCAGTGTTACAGAGATTTGTTTCACTTTCTCTGATTCATCAGCACTGAATACTTCTGGCACCGGTATCTCCCCCACATCTTCCTTGGTGAAGACCGAAGCAAAGAATTCATTTAATCTCTTTGTATGGCCTCGTCTTCCCTGAGTGCCCCTTTTACCCCTTGGTCATCCAACAGTCAAGCTGATTCTTTTCCCGGCTTCTTGCTTTTAATATACCTAAAAAAGATTTTACTATACGTTTTTGTCTCCAACTTAATCTTCTTTTCAAAGTCTAATTTAGTCTTCCTTAAGAACATAAGAAGTTGCCTCCACTGGGTCAGACCAGAGGTTCATCGCGCCCAGCGGTCTGCTCCCGCGGCGGCCCATCAGGCCTATGACCTGAGAAGTAGTCCCTGACTATTCCTATAACCTACCTCTACTGCTATCTGTACCCCTCAATCCCCTTATCCTTTAGGAACCTATCTAAACCTTCCTTGAACCCCTGTAGCGTGCTCTGACCTATCACAACCTCCGGAAGCGCATTCCATGTGTCCACCACCCTCTGGGTAAAAAAGAACTTCCTAGCGTTTGTTCTAAACCTGTCCCCTTTCAATTTTTCAGAGTGCCCCCTTGTACTTGTGGTTCCCCACAGTCTGAAGAATCTGTCCCTGTCTACCTTCTCTATGCCCTTCAGGATTTTGAAGGTTTCTATCATGTCTCCTCTAAGTCTCCGCTTTTCCAGGGAGAATAGCCCCAGTATTTCCAAACTGTCAGCGTATGAAAAAAGTTTTCCATACCTTTTATCAGTTTAGTTGCTCTTCTCTGAACTCCCTCAAGTACTGCCATGTCCTTCTTGAGGTACGTCGACCAGTACTGGACACAGTACTTCAGATGTGGGCGCACCATTGCACGATACAGCGGTATGATGACTTCCTTCGTCCTGGTCGTGATACCCTTTTTAATGATACCCAACATTCTGTTCGCTTTCTTTGAGGCTGTCGCACACTGTGCTGATACTTTCAATGTTGTGTCCACCATCACCCCCAGGTCTCTTTCAAGGTTGCTTACCCCTAGCAATGATCCCCCCATTTTGTAGCTGAACATCGGGTTCTTTTTCCCTACATGCATGACCTTGCATTTCTCTATGTTAAAGCTCATTTGCCACTTTTTTGCCCACTCTTCCAGCCTCGTTAGGTCCCTTTGCAGGTCTTCGCAGTCTTCCGCGGTTCTAACCCTGCTGCAGAGTTTGGTGTCATCCGCAAATTTAATAACCTCACATTTTGTTCCCACCTCCAGGTCGCTAATAAATATATTGAACAGGAGCGGTCCCAGCACCGACCCCTGTGGAACTCCGCTCGTGACCCATTGCCAGTCTGAGTAATGGCCCTTTACTCCAACCCTCTGTTTCCCGCCTGGCAGCCAGTGTTTGATCCATCGGTGGACATCCCCTTGCACCCCGTGGTTCCAAAGCTTCTTAAGCAGCCGTTCGTGGGGTACCTTGTCGAAGGCTTTTTGGAAGTCAAGGTAAATGATGTCTATGGATTCCCCTTTATCCATCTGGCTGTTTGTTCCCTCAAAGAAGTACAGTAAGTTTGTGAGGCACGACCTTCCCTTGCAGAAGCCGTGCTGGCTCGCCTTCAGCTGTCCATTGTTTTCTATGTGTTTTCTATGTGTTCGCAGATGCTTTCCTTAACCAGTGCTTCCATCATCTTTCCCGGAACCGAGGTCAAGCTCACCGGCCTGTAGTTTCCCGGGTCACCCCTTGATCCCTTCTTAAAGATGGGCGTGACATTTGCTATTTTCCAGTCCTCTGGGATCTCCCCAGTTTTTAAGGATAGGTTACATATTTGGCAAAGTGTATCCGCTATTTTGTTTCTCAGTTCTTTTAGTACCCTTGGGTGGATGCCTTCTGGACCTGGTGATTTGTCTGTCTATCTGTCAGAGGACATCCTCTTGGCTTACCTCTAGTTTGACCAGCTTTTCATCCTGATCCCCACTTATGATCTCCTCGGGTTCTGGAATATTGGATGTGTCCTCTCTCGTGAAGACTGACGAGATGAACTTGTTTAACCTGTCAGCTATCTCTTTTTCCTCCTTTACCACTCCTTTCTTGTCTCCATCATCCAATGGTCCCACTTCCTCCCTGGCCGGTTGCTTCCCCTTCACGTACCTGAAGAATGGTTTGAAGTTGCTTGCTTCCCCCGCCAATCTCTCTTCATATTCTCTTTTTGCTTTCCTAATCACTCGGTGACATTCCTTTTGGTGTCTATTGTGCTCCTTCTGATTGTCCTTGGTTTGGTCCTTTTTCCATTTTCTGAACGATGTTTTCTTATCCCTTATTGCCTTTTTCACTGCATTTGTTATCCACACCTTGCATTTGACTTGCCATTCCCTATGATGTTTCCTATTATTTTCAGTCAGGATCCTTTTTCAAACTTGTACATTTTTCACTTTCTGTCATTTAATAAATACAGCTGACGAGAACCTTTTCAAAACTCACTCAATCCATCAGTAGCAGTTTTGAGAAAACTAGGGAGTGGCTTTTGGACTGAGTTTTAAAATAGCACAGATTTTGTGGGTTTGTCATAGAACATAAGATTTGCCGCTACAGTGAATGAATCTTGTCTTGTGAATGAAATTAATCCTACATTTCAAAACTGACATAAAATGGACTGAAAAATAACTATAGAATAAAATGAAATCAGAAAGTCTTGATTACACACCCTTTATTACAGCAAACCCAAACAAATTCCTTTTCCAAAATTAATTTGACCAGGCCAGGCTCACAATACGTTAAAACTGCCAACTTGTGTCCGTGCACAGTGGCTCAGCTGATTCAAGTATTCCTTGATGAAGAATCAAGCTATTTCCTCACCAGAACACTCTAGAACCTGTGGGTTATATTTATTAGATTCCTGATAAACAAAAACAAACAGATGCAGGAAAAATCACTACAAAGATACAAGAAACACTCCACTAAGTACAGCACAGTCACTCAGCGTTTGAGCCAAGGAAAAAAAAGCCTCAGTACTAGTGGCTCTACTCAACTGACATCACATGCATAAAAAACTTTCCTGTCTGAATAACGCAGGGGAGAACGCTCTGTTTAGTATCACAAAAAATAAAGGTTACATGTGGCCTACGATCGTTTTGTGGTAAGGATCTACTTCAGGGCCAATCTCTCTGAGTTAACAAAACAGTGATTGGCCCTTACTACAAAACAATCGCAGGCCACATGTAACCTTTATTATTTGTGATACTAAACAGAGCATGGAACATATTTCTATCTACAGTGGTTGCCTATAGCTTGGTATATAAAATTTAAACAAATTACATTGATCTTTAAAACCCTTTTAAAAGGAGCACCTCTGCGTGTTGCTCTGAAGATTTACCGACCTTACAGTCAGAAAGTCAATTGTTATTAGATATACCTACTGTAAAAATCTTAGCATCTTGCAAAATCCATTCTCATGCATTTTTTTAGCTGGTCCCATATCATGGAATTAATTACCAACTGGTTTGCATGCTCAGACTTATTAGCTTCTAGAAAGCATTTGTTTTATCAAGCTTACAAAAGATGGTATAATTAAATATGTTGACGAACGAATGATGAGTATTGGTATTAATTATCCAATAAGAATTAGGTTTCCTTACTTTTTGGCTATGTGTAGAATTTGTGTAATGTTATGTTTTTATTATGTTGAGAATATATATATATATATATAAGCTTTTTATGTATATAAAAACAAAAAAAAGCTAAGAAAAATCAAGGCAAATAAAAACCACGTGGTCTATCCAATCTGCCCATCTATACCATTTACTATCCTTTCCTTTTCATTAGAAAGCCTATGTATTTGTCTCAAGTTTGCTTGAATTCAGATATACGTAGTCTATCTCTACCGGGAGGCTGTTACTTCTTCACAGAAACCTAGGTGAACGTATTTCCTTAGGCTATTCCTGAGTCTGTCTCCTTTCATCATCCTATCATTCCAGAGCTTCTTTTCAATTGACTCATCTTCTGTGCATTTATGCCACTAAGGTATTTAAATGTTTCTATCTGATCTCATTTCTCCTGCCTTTCTGCCAAAGTATACATATTGAGATCTTTAAGTCTGTCCTCATATGCTTTAAGACAAAGACCAATGACCATTTCAGTAGCTACCCCTGGACAGACTCCATCCTGTTTATATATTTTTTGAAAATGCAGTCTCTACAGCTGCACTCAGTATTCTAAATGAGGTCTCACTATTGACTCATACAGAGACATTATCACCACCTTTTCCCTGCTAGCCATTCCTCTCCCTATGAAGTCAAGCATCCTTCTGGTTTTGACCATTGCCTTATCTACCATGTTTGGCCACCTTAAAATCATAAAGTATAAAAAAAGAGTCGCCTCGAGATGGTATGTCCTATTGAGAAAGTCTTTGACTTATTCCCTGTCGAAGAGGATGAATGCATGGCATGGAGACTTGGGACTAGCATTAGAGTCCATTTGTTGGTACTGTGCTGTTCTTCAATAAAAGTACGCTTTAGATAGCCCAGCGCTGAGTGATTGACATCTTTTGCCTCACGACTTCCCTTCTTTGATTGCCGTCTCCATCACTGAGACCAGCATCGGCTCTTCTCCGAGCCCACTGACTGTCCATCTTTAGTTTAGCTAGCTTCCAACAAAACAGTCTTCTGAAAATTGTTTAAGATCTACCATATTTCCTTTCTTATTTGTGTTTATCTTCTGCAGTCCTACTCCCAGTTCTTCTCCTGGCAACACAGAACAGAAATATTTGTTAAGCAATTCCACCTTATCAGCTTCTACATATTCCTCTGCTGCCTGACTATGTAAAGGGTCCATACTCGGCTGCTAGACCATACTACCACAATTCAGAAGAGTATCTTTTTACTTACTGATGTCCTTCTGGAATACCTGTATGGAGTAGCAGTAAAAATGCAACATTATAAAGACATGTTGTCATCACTATGATTTACAATACAGACACATACAATTCTTTATGCACAGTAATTTCAGCAATAAAGCTAGAAAAGGAAATTGTTGCTCATTTTTGTACTTCATATCTTTTATCATTTACTCTTATTGATGAACTCCTTTCAAACAGTGGATAAAAAGAAACAAGGAAAAAGTAGCAAACATTACAAAAGACAAGTAAATATACCTTTAGTCTTTCTACTAAAGATTTATCTGAAACCACTTCAAGTACAGATATGTTTGAATCCTGTGTGTTGGAACGAGTCACTGTAGCACTGCTCAACACTCCTTTCTTTCCACCTCGCAATGCCATCACGTGCTCAGAGAGTAAGTGGTCATGAGCTTCATTTGGAGTATCAAGCAAGATAAACACCAAATCAAATCTTGACAATAAAGCACTTCCCATCCTACAATGCAAGAAAACAACTGAGTTAATTGAAATCCCCTCCTCATGACAATCACAAATTTCATTTCTTTAAAAATACTCTACCAGAACTTCCAACATCTACTTACATACAACTCAAAAAGTAAACTATTTCTTTTCATTCTAAAGCAGCACATTCACTCCCCCTGACCCCAACATTGCCACAAAAATAAATAAATACACACACACAGATTACTTCTGTTCTTTGTTCTAAATAACTAACACCTAGTTAAGCATACTGAATACTGCAAGAACAAATCACTTAATTTTGCAAGAAACAAAAGCATTTCTTTACTTTAAGTTCTCAGAGACAGTTTTGCCTTTGTTATAATGTCCCCCGACTGGATTTGCTGCAGCAATAATGGACGTCCTGGCTGGAAGGCTACAAACAATTCCAGCCTTGGCGAGGCTGATACTTTGCTGTTCCATAGCTTCCAGTAAGGCTTGGTGCTGATTTCCCATCTTATCAAATTCATCTATTCCACAAATCCCTAGAAACATAAACACAAGTTGCACAAAAAGAGGATTTGAGGATTTGCCATTATTACATCATCATTTCTATTTGAAGAACAAAAATCTGATGCATGAATTACTAGCCACAACCTAAGTAAGATGTGACTCATGTAAACCAGTCTCTACTGTAGCAGACAGCATTTGCTGCTGTATCTCACAGCTGGAAAACAAGGAAAAAAAGAGCTGCTCTTTAGTGGCAGTTCTCTTCCTGATTTCCTTGACATGGGTCTTGTTAGCACAGTTACTTACCGTAACAGGTGTTATCCAGGGACAGCAGGCAGATATTCTCACATGTGGGTGACGTCATCTACGGAGCCCCAGCGCGGAGAGCTTTTCAAGCAAACTTGATTGAAGTTTCAAGTTTGCACACTGCACCACGCATGTGCATGCCTTCTCGCCCACTAGAGGGCGCATCCCACCTCGTGGTCCTCAGTTCCATAACTAGCAAAGAAGCCATCCCCGGGGAGGCGGGCGGGTTGTGAGAATATCTGCCTGCTGTCCCTGGATAACACCTGTTACGGTAAGTAACTGTGCTTTATCCCAGGACAAGCAGGCAGCATATTCTCACATGTGGGTGACCTCCAAGCCAACCAAAAAAGGGCAGGTGGGAGGATGGCAATTTAGGAAAACAGGTTACGTAACACCGACTGGCCAAACCGGCCGTCACTCCTGGACAGAGAGTCCAGACAGTAGTGGGAGGTGAACGTATGAACCGAAGACCAAGTGGCAGCCTTGCATATGTCCTCCACAGGTGTAGAACGGAGGAAAGCCACAGAGGCTGCCATCGCTCTGACTTTATGCCCCGTGACTCGACCCGGGGGCGGAAGACCAGCCTGAGCATAGCAAAACGAAATACAAGCAGCCAACCAGTTGGACAAGGTGCGCTTGGAAACAGGATGTCCTAAGCGATTAGGATCAAAGGACAGAAACAATTGAGGAACCTTCCTATGAGACCTGGTGCGTTGGAGGTAAAATGCTAACGCCCTCTTACAGTCAAGCGTGTGAAGCGCCGTCTCGCCAGGATGGGAGTGGGGCTTCGGGAAGAACACAGGAAGGACAATGGACTGATTGAGGTGAAAATCAGACACAACCTTTGGTAAAAATTTCGGATGGGTGCGGAGAACCACCTTATCATGATGAAACACAGTAAAAGGGGGGTCCGCAACCAAGGCTTGCAACTCACCAATCCGTCGTGCAGATGTGAGGGCAATCAGAAAAATTACCTTCCAAGTCAGAAATTTCAAAAGAGATTTGTCGATTGGCTCAAAGGGAGGTTTCATCAGTTGAGCCAAAACCACATTCAGATCCCACACGACGGGAGGAGGTTTCAGAGGGGGACAAACCCTGAGTAGTCCTTTCATGAAGCGTGTCACCAAAGGATGGAGCGAAAGGGAGCGTCCATCCAAGTGTCGATGGAAGGCCGAAATGGCACTGAGATGAACACGCACAGATGTCGTCTTCAGACCAGAATTAGACAGGTGCAACAAGTAATCCAGAACCGAGGACACCGGAACCGAAGCAGGATCCAGGTGAGAAGAGGAACACCAGGAGGAAAACCTGGTCCATTTCTGAGAATAACAAAGCCTGGTCGAAATCTTGCGGGAGGCTTCCAACACTTCCCTCACGGATTGAGAAACCCGGGGCGAAGTCAAGGGGCAAGGAACCAAGCGGTCAGGTGTAACGACTGAAGATTGGGGTGCAATATCGAACCCTGACTCTGAGACAGCAGAGAAGGAAACACAGGTAGAAGTAGAGGCTCCCTGGTACTGAGCTGAAGCAGCAGGGAGAACCAGTGCTGACGCGGCCACCGAGGCGCAATGAGAATCATAGTGGCTGCGGATGATTTGAGACGCACCAACGTTCTCATGATCAGAGGAAAAGGAGGGAACGCATACAGGAACCTCCCTCCCCAGTCGAGAAGGAAGGCATCTGCTTCGAGACGGTCCAGGGAGTACATCCGAGAACAATACAGGGGCAGTTTGCGAGTTTCCGGAGAGGCAAACAGATCCACCTGCGGGGTCCCCCAGCGGTCGAAGACTTCGCGCAGGACTCTGGCGTTGAGCGACCACTCATGCGGCTGAAGAAGCCGACTGAGCTTGTCTGCTAAGCAGTTCTGTTCTCCCTGAATATAGACCGCCTGTAGGAAGATTTTCCGGGAGATCGCCCACTCCCAAAGGCGAAGCGCCTCCTTGCAGAGGGGCCAAGAACCCGTCCCACCTTGCTTGTTCACATAGTACATCGCCACTTGGTTGTCCGTGCGTACGAGGACTACTTGATCTTGGAGTAGGTGGTCGAACGCTCGAACCGCCAGAAAGATGGCACGAAGTTCCAGCACGTTGATGTGACAGCAACGGTCTTCCGTCGACCACAGACCCTGTGTCCGTAGACCGTCGAGGTGGGCCCCCCACGCGTACTCCGAGGAGTCCGTGGTCAGAACCTTGCGATATGGAGGGACGAGAAATAGCAAACCCCCGGAAAGATTGGAAGAGTTGGTCCACCAACGGAGCGATCGTCGCAAAGAAGGAGTCACCGTAATGAGACGAGACACCGGATCGCAATCCTGGCGCCACTGGGAGGCCAGGGTCCACTGAGGGATTCTCAGGTGTAGCCTGGCGAACAGAGTGACGTGGACCGTCGATGCCATGTGGCCCAGAAGCATCATCATGCGCTGGGCCGACACCACAGGCAGTTGAGAGACCAGACGGCCCAGCCGAACCAAGGCTTCCAACCGAGGAGGCGGGAGGTACGAACGTAGGCGCACAGTGTCCAGCACTGCGCCTATAAACTGAAGTGACTGGGCCGGGGATAACTGTGACTTGGGAAAATTTACTTCGAACCCCAGTCGTTGCAGGAAGATGATAGACTGTCGGGTCGCTGAGATAACCCCCTCCCTGGTCGGGGCTTTGATCAGCCAATCGTCCAGGTATGGGAAAACATGAAGCCCACGAGATCTCAGGGCTGCCGCGACCACTATCATACACTTCGTGAAGACTCGAGGGGACGAGGCCAGGCCGAAGGGAAGGACCCTGTACTGAAGGTGCAGATCTCCCACCTGGAACCGTAAAAATTTCCGGAAGGCGGGATGCACCGGAACATGGGTGTATGCTTCCTTCAGGTCGAGGGAGCACATCCAGTCCCCTTCCTCTAAGAGAGGATATAAAACCGGGAGAGACAGCATTCGGAACTTCTCCCGGACCAGGAATTTGTTGAGCTTCCTGAGGTCCAGTATGGGGCGTAAGTCCCCGGTCTTTTTTGGGACCAAAAAGTAACGGGAGTAAAAGCCCGTCCCCAGCTGGTCTTTGGGGACCGGTTCCACCGCCCGAAGCTTCAACAGGGCTTCGGCCAGAAGGATGGGAAGTTGGGCCCGATTGTAAGGGGAAGCCCCCGGAGGTTGATCCGGCGGCGCTGACAAAAAATTGAGAGAGTAGCCCTCGGAGACGGTCCGGAGCACCCAAGCGTCGGATGTTATCTCGGTCCAAGCCGCATAGAAGGACCAGAGACGCCCCCCTATGGGAAGGGGTTCCTGTGAGATCACGGAGGGGAACCTGCCCCATCCGCTCAGCCCGTCAAAAGGAGGGCGCGGGTTTGGAAGGACCCTGCGCCGGGGCTTGCGTCTGTCCCCCTCTGCCTCGCTGAGATGGGTGTCTAGGCGGCGGCCTAGAAAAAGCCGGGGTTGACTTTTGGGGATACCGCCTCGGAGGAGGACGGAAGGGTTTCTGCGGCGGGGGCCTAGGCTTGGGACGGACCAAGGAGGCCAACGAGCGTTCCTGTTCCGACAACCGTTTGGTCGCCGCCTCTAAAGACTCATCAAACAACTCGGACCCCACACAAGGTAAGTCTGCAAGATGTTCCTGCAGGTTTGGGTCCATATCGAGGGTGCGAAGCCAGGCCAGACGGCGCATGGCCACTGCGAAGGCCGACACCCTCGAAACCAGCTCAAATGTATCGTACACAGCATGGAAAAGGTACAAACGCAATTGAGACAGGTTGGACATAAATTTGTCAAATCCCGCCCTTTGGGAGTCCGGTAAGGAGTCACGATATTGAGGGAGGTCCTTCACCATGCCACGCAGATATGAGGAGAAGGTGAAGGCATAATTTAGTACCCTGGTGGCCATCAGGGAATTAGAGTAGAGGCGACGGCCGAACTTGTCCAGGGTCCGACCCTCCCTGCCGGGTGGAACCGCCGCAGAAACCCGGGAGGGTTGTGTCTTTTTCAGGGCAGACTCCACCAGTAAGGACTGGTGGGAGAGTTGCGCCTTCTCAAACCCCTTGGTAGGCACCGTCCTGTATTTCGCCTCCATCTTGGACGGGACAGACGTGACTGTAAGAGGGTTAGCCAGATTTTTCAACCAGGTCTGTAGGAGGACCTTATTTAAGGGGAGCCGAGGGGCCTCCCTAGGTGGAGTGGGGAGGTCCTGCTCCTCCAGGAATTCCTTCGAATACTGGGAACCCGCCATGAGGTCCAACCCCAGGGCTCGGGCCATGTCCTGCACAAAGGTGGAAAAAGAGGACGGCCTGGCGGGCGGTGAAGGGGTTCTCGACCTCACCGCCGAAGAAAGGGGAGAAGCCTCGTGAGAATAATGGGGTTCTCTGCCGGACCCCGAGCCCCACGAAGTCAGCTCCAAAGGCCTCGAGGGGGTAGGAGAACGTCTCCGCCTCGAAGAGCCTCTAGGCGAGGCGAGGCGGAGTCCGGGGAACGGGGGCACTCTCCCTTTTCCTCGGCGAGGAGTCACGGGAAACCCTTCTAGCAGGGGACCGGAGAAGCCTTGGGTTATCGAGGCGCAACTCCGACACCTGCAATGCCTCGCCCCCGAGCGGCGAGGAACGATCACGCCGCCGAGGAGAGCCCCGTGAACGCTTCGGCTTCCTCGGCCGGCGCCTCGTCCGAGGTCGCGTCGAGGGCGAGGAGCCCCGGGAGGACCTCGAGGAGGAGGAGGAGGAAATGCGTCGCACCCGCCGCATCTTGTCCCGGGGCCGCACGCTGCGCTCAGGCGGTGCCCCCGAGGCCGAGGTCGAGGGTAATACCGAGGCCGAGGTCGGTGGAGCCCCGATACCCGAGGCCGAGGTCGCCGAGGTCGGGGCCTCCGAGGTCGAAGCAGCCGGGGCCGAAGCCCGCTGCAGCTGTTCAAGGGCCCCCGACAGCTCCGACGAAATTAGAGCTCGGAGGAGGTCCTGAAAGGCTGGAATCCCGACGAAGGTCGGGAGGTCCGAGTCCGGGGCACGCTCCCTGGAGGGCGACCTCGGTCTCGAGTATTCCCTCGGGGCGTGCGTGGCCGGAGCCTTAGGCGGGGCCGAGGACGACCCACCCGCCTTGGCTGGAGCAGAGGATGGCTTCTTAGCAGACCCGGCAGGTTTTGTCCCCGACGTCGACTTCGAGGTCGAGGGACAAGGCGAAGCCGAGGCCCCCGAGGTCACCGAGGCCGAGGTCAAGGCCGGGGCCGAAGCCGAGGCCGACGTCGAGGCCTTCACAGGCGCGGGGTCAACAACAAACAACTCCGCCATTCTCGCCCGTCGGCGGCGGAGAGCTCTGGGCTGGAACGTGGAACAGCGGTCACAGGAGGCCGTAGGATGGTCGGGGCCCAGGCAAATTATGCACCACCGGTGGGGGTCAGTTATGGACAGCAACCGCTCACACCGGCTGCATTTCTTAAAGCCCGTCACAGGACGGGACATGAACAATGAAACAGACCGGGAACGACCGACGTCCCGCGGCCACGGCTGCCGGGAGCCCCCGGAGCCCAATGAAAAGTAAAATATATATATATTTTTTTTTATAAAAAACGGATCGATAACGACACGAAAACAAAAATATAAAAGCACAGCGACCGAATGGAATCCAGACGCGGTGACAGAAAGGCAGGCAAAGGGAGCTCAAAATCCACAGGGCTTTCTGGCTCCGCGGAAAAAATTGAACTGAGGACCACGAGGTGGGATGCGCCCTCTAGTGGGCGAGAAGGCATGCACATGCATGGTGCAGTGTGCAAACTTGAAACTTCAATCAAGTTTGCTTGAAAAGCTGTCCGCGCTGGGGCTCCGTAGATGACGTCACCCACATGTGAGAATATACTGCCTGCTTGTCCTGGGATAAAGGTAGCAATAAAGGTGAAAAAAAATGGGCATACTTAAGGATCTTTTTTTCCCCTAAACATGGAACTCCTACCTTCATACCTATTAGAGAATGACACGGTGGTTGTTACCTGCCAAAACGGTGACCAAAAAAAAGGTCACTGCGAGATTGGGTACAAGGCCATTCACCGCCCCGTGGAGCGGTGAATGGTTAGCACGTGCGGTGAAGAGCGTTCGATCTGGCAGCCCCTTCTCTCCCGCCGGCCGGCCAAGCATCTCCCTCGCTCCTTTTCCCTTTCCTTCTCTTGTTGAAACTGGCGATTTCTATAAGGCTATGCGCTGTATTACAGCCGGAGCCTTGAAGTCGCGTCGGGTTGCCTGCTAGAAAAGTCTCCTCTGATGCAACTTCCTGTTTCCGATTGCATCAGAGGAGACTTTTCTAGCAGGCAACCCGACGCGACTTCAAGGCTCCGGCTGTAATACAGCACATAGCCTTATAGAAATCGCCAGTTTCAACAAGAGAAGGAAAGGGAGGGAGGGAGGAAAATCCACGGCTGGCCGGCAGGAGGGAGCTGCTGGACCGCGTGAAGGGTGCTGGGGGTGGGGGGATAGAGAGAAGATGCTGAAGACGGGGACGGGGCGGTGAAAGGGACAGCGGGGACGGTGAAGGGGACAGCAGAGACAGGGACGGGGCGGTGAAGGGGACGGTGGGGACGGGGTGGTGAAGAGGATGGTGGTCTGGGGCGTGGCAGTGACGGGGACAGAATTTTTCCCCGTGTCATTCTCTAATACCTATCTCAACTTAACTGAGTAAATGTATCAGTATTTAATAGACAATTCTGAATTTTTAACATGCTTATGTAAAAATAGATTAGGTTCTTATCTTGTTAATATCTTTTCTAGTAGATAGGTATGTCATTCTGGATGGACAGGTAATGCCCTGTGCCCGCGAGCTGTGCAGAAGGAATCTACTCTGACTTTTGAATCCCTCCTACTTCACCAGAGGGCTCTGCTATCCCCTTCAGTTTTGTTCCAAAGCAGGCACTAGCCCCTTCTAGAAACACACATGACAGAGGGGTACTGGGAATCTCCCCGAAGAACAAAATTGTTCTGCTCTGAAAGAATAACAAATATGTTAAACAATGAACAACCAGAATAGCGAAACAATCATGCCAAACAGAAACATTAATGGAGCTCAAATAATACCCTGAAGTGTCCTAGCAATAGACTATTCATCATACTCAAGGTCTGACTGGCATCCAACTGACATGTTTGGATATGAACACTGAGTGAGACAGTAGACAGGCTCAGGAAATAAATGACAGGGCGGAGGTCCAGAATGACACACATCTATTAGAAAAGATATTAACAAGGTAAGAACCTAATCTCCTTTTCTAGTGTAATAGGACAGACGGGATGTACAAAAGCATTTGCAGAAAACTAGGTCAGGATCACTGCAACAGCTCATAACACTGAGGACCCAACGGCGGAGTCATCTCTTGCCACTATATTCACTATAAAACCTGGAAAATGTAAGTCTCATGGACCAAGTTGCTGCCCTACAATCTCCTCAGGGGAGACCACCCGAGATTCTGTCCATGATAAAGCCATGCTTATAGTCAAATGTGCCCTTACGGAAACAAGGGACTGTTTCCCATAAATAATATATGCTGATGAAATGGCCCTATGGAGCCATCTGGAAATCGTGGCTTTGGAATCGGACATACCACATCTAGCTGGATTTGTACGCACAAAATGATGGTCAGGTATCTTGAGGTCACCAACCACTTCAGGCTATCGGAGAAGCACTCTTTTAACATCCAACTTCTTCAGAATTCTGTCCTTTTTTTTGGAACCAATTGATTGGATGCTGGCAAAAAGGATGGAACAGTGCAGAAAGAATTCCAGATCCAGTAAATTTGAGGAAAGGTTCTCTGCAAGAAAGGGCCTGCAACTCCAAGATCATTTTTTTTTTTTAACATAAGAATTTAAAAATTGAAAAGAAAGAAAAAAAGTTCTGAAAAAGAATTCAGAAATTCACGCACTGAAAGAAAGGCAACATCTTCACAAGAAAACAACTTCTTCGCCCCGCGGAAAACAAAGAACTGAGGTACCGCGAGTCTTCATCGGGCGGGAAGGCACTCGCACATGCTCTTAAAGTGCTGTGGAATTTTCACAGTCTGTGCCAGGCTCCGTGAATGATGTCACCTACATGTGAGAATATGCTGCCTGCTTGTCCTGGGATAAAACATTTGTATATTGCAAAACCTTACAGTTCTATGCTGTTAACAAAGTAAAAATAAGCTTAACAAATTCAGGAAAATACAAAATATCGAACTTACAAAAGTTTTTCAAATAGGTAAGTCTTTAACAATTTCCTAAAATGTTGATAAGACGACAAACCAGTTATCAAGCAGTATAAATCTTCTTCCCATTTTGTTGCCTGAAATAATAGTCTGTGGACATATTTTTTATATTGAAGCCTTTTACCGATGGAAAAGCAAATAAGGAAGGTGTTCGTGATGAACAACTTGGGTTCACAAATGAGAAATAATCCATGAGATAACTAGGCATGAGATCATGTGACCCCTTATAACATATACAACCAAATTTAACATTACTCTTGCTTCCAATGGTAACCAATGTAATCTTTGATAATGAAGTGTCACATGGTCTTTTTCAGAATAAAAATTAAGCAGACAGCTGTGTTTTGAATAACGTGTAGTCTATTGAAATTTTTTGATAACTTGCCAGATGTATAATATTACAATCCAAAATACTCAGGATTAAGGATTGCACTAATAATCTGAAAAGACACGGTGTTAAAATAAGATCTTATTGTTCGTAATTTCCACAGCATGAAAAAACTTTTGCGAACTAAGTATTCCATATGGGACCATACTTAAGCACAGACAACACAGGCAAAGAGTGCCAAATATCAAGGCCAAAGAGGAGCCTGCTCCTGCTTACTTTAGTACCATGTTCCTTCACTGCTTTAAAGGAGTGTCACTATGGTACTATGGCCTTCCTATGCTCTTCTTCCCCCATGTCTATGAAAGCTGCCTCTACATCATTCTGCACATGGTGAATTTTGTGATTGCTAAATCATTTTTGTTCAGATTTTGGCACACATGGTACATACACAAATATTAACAGTATAAAAAACACTTGTTCTCCAGCCTATAAAAGTTTTTTGCTCCTTCAGTTTACCCTTTATATTGCAGTGTGAGTATTTGTGGTTCTGTTTTATGCTTTTCACTGTTATCCTCTTCCTCTAATTTCTTCCATTTCTTGCCTTAATTCATTCTTCCCCCAGCCTTCCTCCTTCCAGGCTTGTCATTTGAAAGAAATTTTGATAATGGGCCTTTATACAAAGAGGACCACAACAGCAAACTACACCTTAAATCCTTTTCAGTTTCTGCATGTGTTTAATTTGAACTATTTGTGTAAAAAGATTTCTGTGTCTTAAGGTGGCCTGTGCTCATCCAACAGAAAGAATACGGATAATATACAATCACAGTGAACTGAGAACATCAGTGAACCCCCCCCACAAGTATAACAAAAATTACAAGTGATTACCATGATACTCCTCCCCTTGCACCTGTCAGCGGCTCGAGAATATCTCCGACATCTCAGTATTACTCTCCTTCCCCCCCACACTCGTACTTTCAACACTCTCTTCTAAACAAACTGGCATTGTAGCAGTACACCAAAGTCACCTGAGCTCTGTTCTAGAGTATGCACCCTCTGACTCAACCTCCTATTTCCACCCATAGTCAGAGTGCACACTCCAGGACAGAGCTCAGGCAATTTAGATATACCGCTGCAGTGCCAGTGCGGTGGAGAATAGTTTTGAAGGTACACAGGAGGAGATTGAGTTGCTGAAGAGATTCTTATGCTACTGACAGGGGAGGAGGGAGATTACCAATAATATTTGTAGGACTACAGATAATTTCTATAGAAAAGGCAGCCTTTTTTTAACTCAAATTTCTCGACTTACAGTTGAGCCTATAATGGTATTAAAAAAATCAATATTAGTTAAGTAGAAAGGATCCTTAATTGCAAGAAACAGGCAAATGTATTAAAATGCCTTGTAAAAGGCCCTTAATTACAGAAAAATGGTAAGAAGTGATTGTGTAAATAACCACTGGAATTCATGCACATTGACTACCTTGATCTCCAAGAACAAGTGCACCAGCTTCTAGTCCAAAATCCCCACAAGCACTGTCTCTAGAGAGTGTTACTGTCAGGCCAGAGGTGGTAGTGGTGTTACCACATACATATACACCACGAGGGGCAACATTGCACACAGCCTGTAAAAGAACAAAGTACAGTATGATGTGTCTAGAAAGACAGATAGAATTCATTATTTTGATAAAATCATTTGGAAATAAGTCTGATATAATGCACAAAGAGCTAGGTACACTTTGTGAATGCAAAATATAGCTGTTTTTTGGCACAATGCATATGCATTAATAGTAAGTTTACAGATATGACACCCATCAGACCCGGCTGGTGAAGCTCATTCCTGTTACAGTAGCCACAACATAGATCAAATGACAATTTGCAGTACATTAATTTTGCCTATAAAAATTGCACTCACTTTTCCATTATTTATTTCACTTATAGATTCACAAAATAGTTTGTTTCCTCACTAGTATCAACAACTGAGCCACTCATATTTTATGAATCAATTTTGCCTATATAATCCTCATTAAATACTTGGAAAAAATTAATGAATTTATAACATAAACATAAATCTTTATTTATATACTAGCTGAATTTCAATTACAGATGTGAAATCAGCATCATTAATTTAACTAAGAATACTTCTTAAGTTCTCAGTAGCAAAGAAAAGCATTTTTTTTGTTGACCAGTGCAATATGCCCTCTATTTGCAGGAAATATTCCTTTAATTAGCGTGTCAGATAGCCAGAGGTAAAGATTTGTCATGAACTTATTAGATGCTTTGGACATGAAAGCAGATGGACAGGGATCAATTGGTGAGTTTGTTTGGATGTATTTTTAAAATAAATAATGACCAGGTTGGAATGGTAAAAAGTACTCCAGGTCATGTCTGCTCGAGATGCAGGAATTCTTGAGTTCAATATGTTGGTAAGGTCAGTAGAGTGACTTGCATTAAGCGAGGCTCTAGCGGTTTATATTTTTGATTGAAAACGGAGAGCGAGAGCATTGGCAGAAGGAGGGAGGTTGTTAAAAAGATTAGTTAGAGATGAGACTAATTAGAGCATATAATGGTGTCTCAAACTCTTCTTGGAACCTATGGTTATAGGAAGACAATGAGCTTAAATGTTTCAGTGTTCACTATTAAAAGTTTGAGACTATTTTCCAAAATCAAATCAATATTCAGCGAGAGTCCACAGAATAGTCTTATTATCCATATATCCTAATCAGTCCTATTAATTTGTAAGGTTTTGCAATAAAGTCCATTGATATGTTATTTCATTTCAATTGATAAAGCACAGTTACTTACCTGTAACAGGTGTTATCAAGGGACAGCAGGCAGATATTCTCACAGTTGGGTGTGACGTCATTCACAGATCCCGGGAACGGACAATACAAAAATGTACTGTCTCATTATACTT
Source organism: Geotrypetes seraphini (assembly GCF_902459505.1). Lineage (NCBI taxonomy): Eukaryota > Metazoa > Chordata > Amphibia > Gymnophiona > Dermophiidae > Geotrypetes > Geotrypetes seraphini. Next base: position 318,524,574 of record NC_047086.1, read on the forward strand.
CTTCAAAAGTCTCAAGACTTCCCGTCCAACGTCGGCTCGTGGGACCATCAGTTCAGTAAAAAAGCTAAGAAGTCAACTAGGGAAGGTAGAAGGATTGTGAGAATATCTGCCTGCTGTCCCTGAATAATACCTATTACTGTGCTTTATCCCAGGACAAGCAGGCAGCATATTCTCACAGATGGGACTCCCTACCACATACTGAAGGGATGGAGGGAAGTTGGCATCTAAACAGAGAATAAATTTTGTAGAACTACCATGATTCTCCAGACAGTAGTGGGATATGAAAGTATGAATTGAAGACCAGGTTGCTGCTTTACAAATGTCCTCAATGGGAGTGGAACACAGATAAGCTACAGAAGTTACCATTGCTCTAACTTTATGTGCTGTGACACAAATTTCCACCAGCCTGAGCATAGCAGAAGGAGATGAAGGCGATGAAGGAGGAGATGTAGTCAGCTAACCATGAAGAGATTATTCTCTTGGTTACGGAGTTCCTAGCCTGTTAGGATCAAAGGACAGGAATAGTTGAGTGGAAGTTCTATGAGACTTGGTCCAATCCAAGTATTAAGCCAAAGCAAGTTTACAATCCAATGTGTGGAGTGCAGCTTCACCAGAATGAGAATGTGGTCTTGGGAAGAAGACAGGTAGAACTATAGACTGGTTGAGATAAAATTCCTAGACTATTTTTGGTAGGAATTTGGGATGAGTAAGAAGGACTACTCTATCATGATAGAATATTGTATAGGGTGGAACAGAGACAAGTGCTTGAAGTTCATTCACTTGTCGTGCTGAAGTAATGCATATTAAGAAAATTACTTTCTAAGTGAAGTGCTTGATAGATGAAGAAACAAGTGGCTCAAATGGAGGCTTCATCAGAGTAGAGAGTACAACATTGAGGTCCCAAGCAACTGGAGGAGGTTTGATTAGCGGTGTGGAATAAAGTAGGCCTTTCATGAACCTAGAAACCAATGGATGTGTAGCCAGAGGTTTATCGTTGAGAGGTATATGAAAAGTACTGATAGCATTGAGATGTACTCTTACTGAAGCTGTTTTCAGACCGGAGCTGGAGAGATGTAAAAGATAATCCAGAAATGATGCCAGAGGACATATGTTCATAAGTATTGCTTGTGGGGACACCAAATAGTAAAATGAATCCACTTGAAATGGTAACACCTTGAGTGAACTGTTTTCTAGAAACATCTATTATTGCTGAAACTGAAGTCGAGAGAGAGAATTCATCTATCTGTTGGAAGAGAGGTACCAGGCTTTGAGTGTTAGAGAATGTAGACTGGGATGAAGAAGGAATCCTTTGTTCTGAATCAGCAAAGTTTGAAAAATTTTCAGTGGAATGGGTTCCCTTACACTGAGTTGAAGGAGAAGGGGAAACCAGTGTTGTCTCAGCCACCTTGGAGTTATGGGGGATCAGGGTGGCTGGCTTCCGCCGCACTTTGAGCAGAGGTCTTCCCTATTAGAGGAACTGGAGGGAATGCATAGAGAAACTTGTTTGTCCAGTCCAAGAGGAAAGCACTCGTCTCCAGATGATGAGGAGAGTATAGTCTGGAACATAAGTATGGAAGTTTGTGATTGTTGGGAGGCATGAAGAGATCTATTTGTGGGGTTCCCCAGATTCAGCAGATCTGATGTAATAGTCGAGCTGAGTGACCACTCGTGAGGTTGAAGGAATCTGCTCAGTCTGTCTGCCAGAGTATTTTGTTTGTCTGCTAGATACGCAGTCTTGAAAAAATGTTGAGTAGACTTGCCCAATTCCAGATCTGTATTGCTTCTCGGCAGAGCAGGCGAGACCCTGTACCTCCCTGTTTGTTTACATAATTCATGGCTACTTGATTGTATCAGTATTATTTGGTTGAGAAGGCGATCTTGAAAGACGTGAAGAGCACTGCGAGTTGCTCATAGCTTGAGAAGATTGATGAGGAAAGATTATTCTTGAACACTCCAAATGCCCCTCCAAATGCCATCTAGGTGGGCTCCCCATCCAAACACGGAAGCATCTGTTGTTAGTATCTTCTGATGCGGTGGAACATGGAAGAGTAAGCCCTTAGATAATTTATTGGTACCAACCACCACCGAAGGGACTGACACACTGAGGTGATGACCTAGATTTTCTGGGATAGTCGATCTGTGACCCGAGACTGTTGGAAGGCAAGAATCTACCGAGGATCTCTGAGATGAAGATGTACGAATGGAGTTATATGAATAGTAGACACCATGTGTCCTAAAAGCTGAATGATTTGTCTTGCAGTGATGTTTTGGAGAGTAGACGTGTTTGCAGAGGTGAAGCAGTGTGTTTAGTCTCTGTTGAAGGAGGTAAGCATGAGTCTCCATTGTGTCCCATAGGGCCCCAATGAATTCCAGTTTCTGGTTTGGTTGAAGATGGGATTTCTGGTAATTGACTACAAAGCCTAGAAGTTCCAGGAGACATATGGTTGAGTTGATGGTTAACTGAGCAGCTTGAGGTGACACCACCTCAATCAGCCAGTCGTCAAGATAAGGGAATACATGAAAGCCATAAGGATGGAGTGTTACAGCCACAACTAAACATTTTGTGAATCCTCAGGGCTAACCCTAGGCCGAATGGCAGCACTTTGGTCTCCTATCCGAAAGTGAAGATACTTTCTATGGGCCAGAAGGATTAGAACATGTATGTTTGCTTCTTTGAGATCCAAAGCCAGTCATTCTCCAATAGTAGAAAAAGGGTTCCCTGAAAGATCATCCAGAATTTTTCTTTGACCAAGTATCTGTTGAGGACATGGAGATCCAGAATTGGACACAGACCTCTGGCTTTTCAGTATAAGGAAGTATTTGGAGTAGAATCCCTGGCTTATCTGCCAAAGAGGTACTGGTTTGATGGTATTGAGCTGCAGAATGGCCAAGAGTTCTTTATGAAGGGGGATGGTCTGTTGGGAACTGGAAAAAAAACTCTTTTGGAGAATTGTTTGAGGGTATGCTTTGCAGGTGAAGAGCATAGTCCTGTCTCACAATTTGTAGGACCCAACTTCTGAAGTAATGAGGGCCCAACGCTGGTGGAAATGGGTGATACATCCCCTGATGGGAAGAGTGCAAGGTAGAGACTCTAGGATACTGGCTAAGCTCTTTAGAAGCAGGTCAAAAAGATTGTTGATATTTTTATTGTGGTTGAATCTGAGTCTTTTGAGACTTCTGTTGTCTTGGACGCCTCTATGTAGTTGTCCTAGATGTAGTGGAAGATGGTATGCTCTCTCCTTATGGTATAGGAGGAGGAAGAAGTGTGTCTGGCACTGAAATAACATTGAGGAGGCTGAGCTTTTGTAGCTTTCGAAGCAGAGTGTTGACAAACATTGCTCATGCCTGGTGATTTTTTGCGTTGCCTCCTCAGTTTTTCTACAAAATGTTCATCTCCCAAACATGGAATGCTGGCCAACCTATCCTGTACATTTTGGTCCAGATCTGAAACCCACAACCAAGTCTGTCTCCTCATGGCTATGGCCAATGTTGAGTATCTAGATTTTCATGTCAGACAAATGTTGATTTTCACAACAATTATTGCAATGCTTTGTATTTAGGCATTGCAAAAATGCAATGTAAAGTTTTACAGGTCCTCCAAAATTTGGCAGCTAGGCTGTTTTTGGGATGTGGTAAATTGGAACACTACATTTGGGCTAAAACATTTGAATTGGCTGGCAGTACGGTACAGAATACACTAAGATTTTAACTCTTCTCTACAAAGCAATTTGTCTTTGTATGCCTCTCTATTGGTCACATGGAAGACTGTTGAGATTTGAATAGTTTTCTATACTGTCTTTGACAGCTATACATTATACAGAAACTTTTCAGTAGCAGGACCATTACTTTGGAATAATTTTCCTGGATATTTAAACCTCGGTTCAATTTGCTGCAACTTAAGAAGGCATTAAAGACCCATTTGTACAGGTCTTTCTTAACATGTAAAGTTGGTTCTGTCATTTGCGGAAGATTCTGTTGATTAGGAGTATCTGTTTTTAAACATCAAATATTTATATGCTTTTCCTATGAACTGCTAAGGTATAAGTGGGTTAAAATGTTTTACAAACACATAAATAAAAAAATAAGGATATCCTGAAAACCTGGCCTATCTGTAACCCTTGTGAACTGAACTTGAACAAGCCTGCTTTAAACATTTAGCAACATAAAACATCTGAATGGTAGTTATATGTGACCTTTACGCATGAAAATACCAACAGGCTGCTTAATGGAAGATTAGGTTTTCAGCTTCGATAATCTTCTTTCTGTTAGTCCCTGGAGGATTCGGTACGCTAGGTTCAATCCCTTCCCGCAATCTAGGAGTTGCAGAAATCCAAACACTTTTCTGAGCACATGCTCCTTCCTCCTTAGAGAGTTAGAGCCCCCTGCAGTTCAGCCCCAAAGTCAAGCAACATTCCTGAACAAATCCATGACAAGGAAGGGGGTTATTGTGGAAATTCCCCAGCAACATAAACAATTTATGAACTGGTCTGCTCTGCAAAACATGAAAACAAGCAATAAAGAGGCACAAGGGCAACACAGAAAAACATTGAGGAACAATGCTGAACTAATCTGCTGTATGCAATGAGCTAGCCTTCAGTAATGCATACTCACAGAAGTGGAAAACTTCCCACAGGATCCGTCAACTGGCTAGAAGATCCTGAAGCCTGGAAGGAGAATAAGCGAGGCAGAAAGCAGGCAGGCCCATACTGAATCCTCCAGGGAGTAACAGAAAGAAGACAATCGAAGGTGAAAACCTAATCTTCCATTCTGTTACGTCCCTTCCGGATTCAGTACACTTGGTGACATACCAAAGCAATGGCAGTGTCTAGGGAAGGACAGAAGTGCCTCCCCGCAACACCGAGGTCCCAAAAGCAGCATCAGAGCGAGCCGCCATATCCATATGGAAAAAATGGGTAAAGGTAGGAAGAGAGGACCAAGGAGTTGCCCTGCAAATTTCATCTGGAGAAAACGCGCAAGACTCTGCCCACGAAGCAGCAACACTTCTACTGGAGTGGGCCTGAAAGGAAACCAGTGGCAGCTTGCCACAGGTGACATATGCCACAGAAATGGCCATATGAATCCATCAGGTGAGGTCATAGATGCCAGCTGACTACGCTGAGGCGGAGCAGTCAGGATAAAGAGGAGTTCAGATAGCCGAAAATCATTAGTCTTCTCCAAAAGTGGAGCAAGACTCTCTTGATGTCCAACTGGCATAAAATGTGATCCTTCCGCTCCAACCCTGTGGAACAAAATGCAGGCAAATTAACCCCTTGGGCGAAATGGAAAGCAGAAACTACTGTCGGCAGAAAGGAAGGTACGGTTTGGAGAACAACTCCAGTGTCTGTAATACAAAGAAAGGGTTCTCCGCATGAAAGAGCTTGAAACTCTGAAATACACCGTGCTGAGACAAAGGTGACCAGAAAGATAGTCTGAGCATCAGATCCAGAAGAGTAACAGCCTTCCATGGCTCGAATGGGGCTTCTACAAGGCCCTGTAGAACGATGGTAAGATTCCACAAAGGGAAAGGATGAGGCAAGGGAGGCCGCAAACAAAGTGCCCCTCTCATAAACCTGGTCATATCTGAATGAGCAGGAAACAAACTAGAATCCCTGTATGCCCTGAAGCACGAAAAGCCTGCTACCAGAATTTAAGGGAAGCCATCGCTAATCTCTTATATAAGCCTGCCTGAAGAAAAGCTAGGACTACCGAAATGGAAGTCTGCTCAGGCTCTACTCAGTCCTTAGCAAACCACTGTTGGGAAGCCTTCCAGGCTGAGGCATAAGAAGCCATAGTTTAGGGTTTCTTGGATTTCAAGAGCATCAAGAGGACCTCCTCTGAATAACCATGTCTCAAGGCAAAGCATTCAAGAGCCTTGCTGTACGACCAAAGCACTGTGAGGCCAGTCTGGAGCAACTAGAATCACAAAGCTGGGATGTGTCGTTATCCCTGACCACAGGGGGAACACATAAAAAGTAGCTCATGAGTTGGCCAGGGCTGAACCAAGGTGTCCAGCCCTAAGCTTCTGCGACCTGTTCCTTGACTGAAGAAGCACCTGACCTTCAAGTTCTCTGCTGAAGTCATCAAGTCCATCTGGGGCTGACCCCAGTGTTGTACGATCAGACGGAAATGTTTTCCAAGACAGGGACCTTTCTCCCGGGTCTAGGACTTGTCGACTGAGGAAGTCTGTCTGTACACTGTCGATTCCAGTCAAGTGCACCACCGAGAGAGACAGAAGACATAATGCCACCCAGCGAAATAGCATGTGAGCCTCCTGGCCTAATGGAGCGCTTCTTGTGCCCCCTTGATGAATTACATATTCCAAAATGTAACTACTCCCTCCCTCTCCATTATACTAAGTCCCCTCTTTCCTTCCTTTTTACCAAGCCCTTCTTCTTTCCATTGGAATTCCTTTCTTTATTAATTCCTGTAAACCGTGTCAAGCTCCACTTCTGTGGAGATGATGCGGTATATAAACTTAAGGTTTAGTTTAGTTTACATATGCCACCGCCGTGGCATTGAGAACACTAGCACTGCTTTTCCTTTCACAGCGGGTTGGAGACGAATTGCCTGAAACTCCAAATAACTGATAGATCAACACCTCTGACAAGGAGTCCACTGTTCCTGAATGGAATGGTCCCCGCAGTGAGCACCCCAACTCGAAAGGCTGGCATATTCGAGTATATATGGTACAAATAAAACATATATTCTTCAAATTACCAATTATGGTCTTATGCAGATTACAATAAAATTTACTAGACATTTCTAAGATATACAAATATAATAAAATTATCAAATAAATTTTACTTCAAACAGAAAACTATTTCATAACAAAATAAGTTTTTAACACCCTCTGAAATATTATATAATCAGTTTGAGAATTAACCTCAGATGAAGGGCTTTCCAGGTCAATGCTGCTTGATACATAATACTTTGAGAGAATACTCTCTTATATCTGATCACTTATGTGTTAGAGAGATATAACAAGTTCTTTTCTTGTCATAATTGTTTCGAATAAGGAAGAAAAGATATTGACTTTGAATAAAAGGGGCCTGTCCAAGAATTATTCTGAATACTAAACAGCTCAATCTAAATGCAACCCTACACTTTATAAGCAACCAAAGTAACTTAATGAAGGACTAGCTTTCTAAACTTTTCTTGCAAAATAGAACTAGTTGCAGTGGGACTTTGTTTTTAATTTGCAATTTAACAAAGTTTGGCATAGAATTCATATAAACACTTACAATAATTATGTGAAAATGAAGAATTCCATGTTTTCCATTGTTGGAGTAAAACATTGGAATTCCCTTCCTGGGGCTCAGAGATTGTGTGAAAATCATATGTGGTTTACGAAACAGCTAAGGACACAATTATTTGTAGATGCCTTTATGTGATGTTTATAGGGTTGCTATTGTTTTTTATGATGTTCTGTTATGTTCTCTAGGGTTGAGAGATTCTGGAGATGTCTAGAGTAGTATGTGATTATAATACTTTTAGGTTTAGTTGATCTTTGTTTTGTGAACTGTTGTTTGTTTAAAATATTATGCATGTTCCTTCTGTTCACCGCCTAGATTTTAAGCAGTTTATACATTTTAAAAATAAAATAAATAAGTTCTGCTAGACCATAGGCATGAATCAGAATTGTAAACTGGTCTTGACAGAAACAGTGCTAATCCTTTAAATCTGTCTCATCCTCCAAAAGACTTTTTTGATTAAGACATTGACCTCAATTCTAGCATTAAGTAGTGGATCCAAATGTTCTCTTAACACCTTTAAATAAAGGCACAAAAACAAGGCAAAGACCTTCAATATTTAATTTTTTACCTATCCATTCTGAACATTATTTTCCTAACAGGAGAATTTTAGTCTTTCACTTATTCAACTTCAAAGAAAAAGGTATGAGCTAAATCTAAGTAAAATAAAAATACATCACTCATATGCTGAATATGAATGAAACTTCTCAAGTTTCAAATTCAAGTTTAATGATAATTTGATATAATCATACCAAATACTACATGTAATGATCCAAAAAGAAAAGTTCTATTTAGAGCAATTTAAGTATTAGATAAAAGCATAAACAGTAAATCTGAGATTGTTACCCAAAATACCCTGTCTTGAGGAAAGCTCATTCTTGTCATTTTTTTTGCAACATACCCATCTGGAGATAAAGAAGCCTAAGGGGCTAGAAAATGGGGACTCTAGAATTCAAACTCCCACTAAGACTCTATAATCTTGGGAGAATCATTTTATATTCTACAAAGGGTCCCATTGATCAGTTAAACGGCTACAGGAACCAAAAAGGTTAGAGGTTAAACTAGTTCCAAATCTATTTGAAATAGAACGATGCCATTAATATGTGTCCTCCCCCCTCCCCTGTTTTCTATATATGAATTAGTAAATTATGTCTCACCTGCAACATCTGACTCTTTCCAAGTCCTGGGTCTCCAACCATAAGAATGTGTGGGTCTCCTCGGATGGGAATCCTGTTTTTGTCATCAACATATTTTTGGCATCCTCCAAACAGAGCTAATGTTAAACCTGCCTTAATAAGCTGTTAATATAAAAACATTACACATCAGAATTTTTAAGTGTAATTTCCCAGCAACTTACAGTTCTATCTTAGTTACTAGATCCCTCCCCCATCCTTCCACGAGCAATGGATTCACAAATGCATAAGGAATTCTTTGGAATACATCTTAAACTCCCATACTCCAATTTGTCAAATTCTAAAATTACTTTAAAAATAATGAGACAGGGAAGTGCAGTGGATGCTGCCTATCTGGATTGCAGTACCTGGTCTCATTCATTGAGCACTCACCCCTACAAGCTTAAACATCATACCCCAAGATTCAAAGTCAGTCTCAAGAGGAGGGGCAAGGCATAGTCAGAGGGCACCTCTTTTGGTTCTTTTTGTTGTCCTCTCAATCTATTGCTGAGGTAACATTTTCCATTTCTTATACTTTACTTTCTCTATTTCAAATACTTGTTAATTATTTCTTGCCTTTTTACTTTTTAAAAATGTTTTCTATACAGTGTTTTATTATATCCTGAAAAGGTGGTTAATCAAATCATTAAACTGAACTAAAGCTTTAGACATTGTTTACTTGTTTATTTATTTATTCATTCAATTTTCTATATCTTTCTCCCAGGGGAGCTCAGAACGGTTTACATTAATTTATTCAGGTACTCAAGCATTTTTCCCTGTCTATCCCGGCAGGCTCACAATCTACCTAATGTACCTGGGGCAATGGGGGGATTAAGTGCCTTGCCCAGGGTCACAAGGAGCAGCGCGGGTTTGAACCCACAACTCCAGGGTGCTGAGGCTGTAGCTTTAACCACTGAGCCACACAGAAAGCACAGTTGCTTACCTGTAACAGATGTTCTGCGTAGACAGCAGGAGAATGCAGCCACACTTGAAGGTGAAGTCCTGCGACTGAGCCTGAGTGCCGGTGCTCTCCCCTAGGTATAGTAAGATTTTTACCTTATTGGGCATGTACAGGCCACCCTGCTTCTGAAGCTCCTCCCCTTGGAACATTAGTTTATTCTCAAGCTAAAATTGTGTTGAAATGAGGGGAAGATGGGTGGACAACTGTGGATGCATTCCCCTGTTTATATGGAGAACACATGTTACAGATAAGCAACTGCGCTTTCTCTGGAGACAAGGAGGGGAGATACAGGCACACTTGAAGGTGAGTCCCAAGCTGAAGAAATAGATGGGTGGAGGTGCCGTTTAGATTGCAAATAAATTCCTTAGAACAGACTGTCTAAAACGAGTGTCATGCGTTGAGCTATAGTCCAAGCAATAATGTTTGGTAAAGGTATGAACTGAAGACCATGTAACAGCATTGTAAATGTCTTGAATGGGAACTGATTGAAGATGTGCAACTGAGGAAGCCATAGTCCGTACTCTATGTGCTCTAATGACGCCAGGGCATGGCACTTGAGCCCTTTGATAACAGAAAGAGATACAATGTGTAATCCATGAGGAAATAAGCGGGTACCTGTTCCCAAACCTTCTGTGTCTTTGGACCTTTCCCTTGTTTTATTTTCACTTTTATTTTTTAGAATTGTATTTATGCCAATTGCTGTTAACCGCCTCCCTCCTTACATGTATTACTGTATTAGTAGTGAATGTTATGTTTGTCGGTTTTTATTATTATACTTAATTTTGAATTTATGCAAATCGCATTGGATTTGGATTATGTGAATTAATCAAAGAAATTAAATAAACTTGAAATACCGTAGTTCTTTTGGTAATTGGTTGACCCTGGGTAGAAGGGTTGAAAGGCACAAAAAGTTGATTGGTTGTACAGAAGTCTTTTGTATATTGAAAGTAAAACAACAATGCACGTCTGCAGTCTAAAGTGTGGAGGGATTCTTCTGCTGAAGAAGAGTGAAGTGAAGGAAAAAAGGATGGTAAAGTGATAGTTTGGTTAAGGTGGAAGTCAGTGACTACTTTTGGAAGAAACTTTGGATGAGTCCACATTCGTACTTTTGTTGGAAAAAATTGAAGGTAAGGGTAATAGGTTACCAAAGCTTGAAGCTCACTGACTCTTCTGGTGGAAGTAAGCACTGTCAAAAAAGCTTGTCAACCAGTTACCAAAAGAGGAATACCAATGAAGTAGATCCTAGAGGTTCAAACGGTTCGGACATGAGTTGGTCCAATAAAGATCCCATGAAGGAGGAGCCAGTGGCGTACCTAGGGTATGTGGCACCCGGGGTCCATCATTTTTTGACACACCCCCCACCCACCCCCCATGTAAAAAATATTTTTGGTAATAACCATGAAACGGTATAAATGGTCAGAATAGAAACAGGGAGTGAAAATAGTCTTTTATTGAACCTCATATATGTAACCATTATTCCAAACATAAACATAACATAAATTATGTCTGAATTGTCATGACATGAGTAGTTGCAGGTGATGCTTAGGACAGTTATGATTGTGTTAGTTCAATTTTATGTGTTTTTTGAATAGAAGGGTTTTTATTTCTTTTTTGAAGGTTTTGTAGTCTGTGGTCGAGGTCAATAGGTTGTAGAGTTGGGGGTCGAGTGTTGCAGCTCGAATGGCTAGGAGGTTATCGAACAGTTTTTTTCTTTTGACATTTTTGGTTGGAGGGTGTGTGAATGGTGTGCGAGTTCTCCTATGTCTGGTTGAGGTAACATAGTAACATATACATAGTAACATAGTAGATGACGGCAGATAAAGACCCGAATGGTCCATCCAGTGTGCCAAACCTGATTCAATTTAAATTTTTTTTTTTTTTTTTTTCTTCTTAGCTATTTCTGGGCAAGAATCCAAAGCTTTACCCGGTACTATGCTGGGGTTCCAACTGCCGAAATCTCTGTTAGACTTACTCCAGCCCATCTACACCCTCCCAGTCATTTAAGCCCTCCTCTGCCCATCCTCCACCAAACGGCCATACACAGACACAGACCGTGCAAGTCTGCCCAGTAACTGGCCTAGTTCAATATTTAATATTATTTTCTGATTCTAAATCTTCTGTGTTCATCCCACGCTTCTTTGAACTCAGTCACAGTTTTACTCTCCACCACCTCTCTCGGGAGCGCATTCCAGGCATCCACCACCCTCTCCGTAAAGTAGAATTTCCTAACATTGCCCCTGAATCTACCACCCCTCAACCTCAAATTATGTCCTCTGGTTTTACCATTTTCCTTTCTCTGGAAAAGATTTTGTTCTACGTTAATACCCTTTAAGTATTTGAACGTCTGAATCATATCTCCCCTGTCTCTCCTTTCCTCTAGGGTATACATATTCAGGGCTTCCAGTCTCTCCTCATACGTCTTCTGGCGCAAGCCTCCTATCATTTTCGTCGCCCTCCTCTGGACCGCCTCAAGTCTTCTTAACGTCTTTCGCCAGATACGGTCTCCAAAACTGAACACAATACTCCAAGTGGGGCCTCACCAATGACCTGTACAGGAGCATCAACACCTTCTTCCTTCTACTGACTACGCCTCTCTTTATACAGCCCAGAATCCTTCTGGCAGCAGCCACTGCCTTGTCACACTGTTTTTTCGCCTTTAGATCTTCGGACACTATCACCCCAAGGTCCCTCTCCCCGTCCGTGCATATCAGCTTCTCTCCTCCCAGCATATATGTTCCTTCCTATTATTAATCCCCAAATGCATTACTCTGCATTTCTTTGGATTTAATTATTTAGCTGAAGAAATTAGTTACCTCCCCCCCATTCCACACACATTAATTCTCTTCCATTTTTGTTCCCATTATAAAAAACACTGATAAGTTCCCAGAAAAAAAATACATTAAAATAAGAAGTGAAAACAAAGGCCCCTACAGATGAGAACATAACATAAGAATAGCCTAACTGGGTCAGACCAATGGTCCATCATGCCCAGTAGCCCATTCTCATGGTAGCCAATCAAGGTCACTAGTACCTGGTCAAAACCCAAAGAGTAGCAACATTCCATGCTACCGATCCAGGGCAAGCAGACACTTTCTCCATGTCTTAATAACAGACTATGGACTTTTCCTCCAGGAATTTGTCCAAACCTTTCTTAAAACCAGCTACGCTATCTGCTTTTACCATAACTTCTGGCCATTTCATTTTTAAGCTTAGATCTTTCCTTCCAAACAGAGACCTTGCTAGATGTACCCTTAATGCAAAAGAATCGCTAGGAGACACTTTAACTCCAACGGGTGGCTCACTACAGGAGCTTAAAAATCAGAAAGAGTGGAGAGCTATGTATGTTAACGCACGCAGCCTAGGGAATAAATTTTTAGAACTAGAAACAGAAATAGTTAATGCAGATCTAGACGTAGTAGCAATATCCGAAACATGGTTCACAGACTCTCATGGGTGGGATATAACTATACCAGGATACAACCTGCTTCGGCAAGACAGAGAGGGTAGGTTAGGAGGTGGGGTAGCACTTTACATCAAAGAGAACATCAAGACAACCAGGATCACGGATGTCAAGTATACTGGGGAATCCATCTGGGTAAACCTGGCCAGAGGCGGAGAAAAATGCCTATACCTTGGTGTGGTATACAGACCCCCAAGACAATCGGAGGACAAAGACACAGAATTAATTGAAGACATGGAGAATATCACCTTACGGGGGGACGTAGTTCTGTTAGGAGACTTCAACATGTCTGATGTAGACTGGAACACACTCTCAGCAACAACTTGTGATAGCAGAAGGATATTAACGTCCATGAAGGGAGTATGGCTCAAACAACTGGTACTAGAGCCCACAAGGGCCCAGGCCATCCTGGACCTGGTACTTACGAACGGGGAAAGCGTCTCGGAGGTCTCGGTGGGAGAAACGCTAGCCACCAGTGACCATAACATGGTATGGTTTAACCTTAAGAAAGGCTTCCCTAGATCACAAACAAAAACAAGGGTACTCAATTTCCGGGGCACCGACTTCACACGCATGGGAGATTTCATCTATCAGACACTGCAGGTTCAAAAAGTGACTGATAATGTGGAAGCTATGTGGTCAACCTTGAAATCGATCCTTCATGAGGCAACTATCCGCTACATAAAATCGGTAACCAAACAACAAAGGAAAAAGAAACCCCAATGGTTCACAGATGAGGTCTCGTACCTAGTCAAGGAGAAAAAAAAAGCATTTCTCTCATACAAACGCACAGGGGAAAAAGAAGCTACCATTGAATACAGGACAAAGTCTGCAGCGGTCAAAACAGCAGTCAGGGAGGCCAAACTTCGAACGGAAGAAACTCTAGCGAAGAACATTAAGAAAGGGGACAAATCTTTCTTCAGATACATTAGCGACAGGAAAAAGAACGCAAACGGGATAGTACGCCTTAGAACACCAAATGGGAATTATGCGGAAACAGATTCCGATAAAGCCAAAATACTGAATGATTACTTCTGTTCAGTCTTTACATGCGAGGCGCCGGGACAAGGGCCACAGCTGGAAGCAAAGCAAAGCATGGAAGACCCATTTCAGAATTTTGAGTTCACACCAGCTGATGTTTACAGAGAATTGTCAGGACTCAAGGTGAACAAAGCCATGGGACCGGACAATTTGCACCCAAGAGTGCTCAGAGAGCTATGCGATATTTTGGCGGAACCGTTAGCCGTACTCTTCAATCTCTCCCTGAGAACGGGGAGAGTCCCCCTAGACTGGAAAACTGCCAACGTTGTTCCTCTACACAAGAAGGGTTGCAGAGCAGAGGCTGCGAATTACAGACCAGTGAGCCTCACATCAATAGTGTGTAAACTCATGGAAACCCTACTTAAAGGCAAACTAGACACAATACTGGATGAGGGGAATCTGAGGGATCCCTGCCAACATGGATTCACTAGGGGCAGGTCATGCCAGTCCAATCTTATCAGCTTCTTTGACTGGGTGACAGGAAAGCTGGACTTGGGAGAGTCTCTGGACATAGTGTACTTGGATTTCAGTAAAGCCTTTGACAGTGTCCCACACCGTAGACTATTAAACAAGATGAAATCAATGGGGTTAGGTGAGAAACTAACTACATGGGTCAAGGAGTGGCTGAGTGGAAGACTTCAGAGGGTGGTGGTCAATGGCACCCTCTCTGAGACATCGGAAGTGACTAGCGGAGTGCCGCAGGGCTCAGTCCTGGGACCATCCCTTTTCAACATATTCATAAGGGACTTGACCCGAGGACTACAGGGTAAAGTAGCACTGTTTGCCGACGACGCCAAACTGTGTAATATAGTAGGTGAAAGCAATCTCAAAGATAGTATGATGCAGGATCTGATCACATTGGAAAACTGGTCCTCAACATGGCAGCTGGGCTTCAACGCTAAGAAGTGTAAGGTCATGCATCTCGGTAGCAGAAATCCATGCAGAACATACACCTTGAATGGAGAAACACTAGCTAAGACTTCAGAAGAACGGGACTTGGGAGTGATCATCAGCGCAGACATGAAGGCTGCCAAACAAGTAGAGAAGGCCTCATCCAAGGCAAGACAAATGATGGGATGTATCAATAGAAGCTTCGTCAGCCGCAAACCTGAAGTCATAATGCCACTCTACAGAACCATGGTGAGACCTCATCTGGAATACTGTGTGCAATTCTGGAGGCCACATTACCGGAAAGATGTGCTTCGAGCTGAGTCGGTCCAACGGATGGCCACTAGGAAGGTCGCTGGACTCAAGGGTCTCTCATACGAAGAAAGACTGGGCAAGCTGCAACTCTATACCCTAGAGGAGCGCAGGGAAAGGGGTGACATGATCGAGACATTCAAGTACGTCACAGGTCGTGTAGAGGTAGAAAACGATATATTCTTTCCCAAGGGACCCTCGGTCACAAGGGGGCACCCGCTCAAACTCAGAGGAGGGAAATTTAGTGGTGACATCAGGAAGTATTTCTTCACAGAAAGGGTGATAGATCACTGGAACAAACTTCCGGTGCAGGTGATCAAGGCCACCAGTGTGCTCGACTTTAAGAATAAATGGGACATCCACGTGGGATCCCTGCGACGGTCGAGTTAAGGAACTAAGTCATTAGCACTCAGACTTAATAGGGTGGGTAAATGGAGTGGGCAGACTTGATGGGCAGTGGCCCTTTTCTGCCGTCATCTTTCTATGTTTCTATGTTTCTATGATGTCAAATACAGCACAAGGGAACTTCACACGGACTTAGCTGTGCAGGAAATGTGAATCTCCTCATACACCCACCTATAGTGCAAAAATGTGCAAAGTTCTGTTTTTTTCTTTCGATCACTACATAGTCTAATGCCACACAAGCAGCACTGTTACAAAAGGTCAATGCTAAGGTTAACAAAGTTTCCTTCCTTGGACCACAAGGAGATACTGACAAACCACTGGAAGAGATCCCAAAATAACTACCTAGGCACAATACCCAAAGACCCACTCAGTGTATGAACCAGTTGAGTGGAGTGGATTAACTGGGGGGTGGAAATGGGCCCTGAGTTTGCTCAGGAGAATTTCCCAGACCACCTCTTCCTCTCAACACATTGACACACTGCCACCACCACCACCACTACTAGGAACACCTCACTGGGTAGGCCAGCAACGCTTATAAACTTTATAAAACACATTATTATATTTGTTTATAAAGCACATATTTTAACTGAACTCTCTGACATTCTCAACCTTTCCATTCACAAAAATAGAAGGAAGAAAAGTTCCCATTTCCTGCTGTCTCGTGTCCCCGGCCTATACAATATTTTTCTTCTGCAGACCCTTCAAAAGTCTGACCAAATCCTCGTTTCACTTGCATTATAAAGTACTGAGGATGCCATCTCTCCCCAATCCCAGGTCCTAAAGTCTGACACAGTAGCGCAAACTGCCCAATTCAGGAAGAAAAATTTCGATTCAGCCTATTTAATTGGTTTTTCGATTCGATTTTCCTGCCCAGTTGGGTGATTTTTTTCAAAAATCCTGGTGGGTTTTATAGCGGCTTCTCCTAACCACACTGGCGCTGTGGTGTAAATAAAATAAAGAAACAAAAAGGACTTTTCCTCTCTCTGTTAAATCCTAGCTCACGTTTGCGGTCTAACACCAGCTCTGGCAGGATACACATTTCAAATCTGACATATTGTAATCACAAAACAGAAAATAAAATTAATTTTTCTACCTTTTGTTGTCTGATTATTTTTCAAATCTTGTTGGTCCCAGGCTCTGGTTGTCTTCTGATAACTTGCTTGCCAGGGTCTCCTTCTTACTTCATGCTAACCATCCATCTGCCATCTCTGTCCTCCCTTTTCATTTCCCTTCCCTTCCCAGGAAGTCTGGTATCTTTCCTTTTTTTCATCTCCCTCCACAGATCCACCTTTTCTTAACTACCCTTTCATCTGGCATCTCTCCCTCCTTCCCCACCACCCCAGGGCCCACCATCTCTCCCTTTCTTTTCCCAATTACCCTCCTATCCAGTATCTCTATCCCTCCTCCACACCATCCCTTGTATACAATTTCTCTCCCTTTCTGTTCCTTCCCTGCCTAAATCCCATGGTCCATCATCTCTCTCCCTCTCCTCTATTTTCAGACCCATTATTTCTTCCCCCCCACATCTCTTTGAACACCCCCTTCCCTCCGTGTACTTCCCCCCCAAAGGCCTGTCCCCCCTTAAAGGTCTGCATCTCACCCCTGAAGGCCTGTCTCCCCCCTTTGAAGGCCTGCACCCCCCCCGAAGGCCTGCACCCCCCCCGAAGGCCTGCACCCCCCCGAAGGCCTGCACTCCCCTTGAAGGCCTGTCCCACCCCCTTGTAGGCCTGTCCCTCCCCTTTAAAGGCCTGCCTGCCTGTCCCCCCCCTTGAAGGCCTGCCTGCCTGTCCCCCCCGAAAGCCTGTCTCCCCCCATGAAGGCTTGTCCCCCCCCTTTAAGGCCTGCATCTCCCCCTGAAGGCCTGTCCCCCCCTTGAAGGCCTGCACCCCCCCGAAGGCCTGCACCCCCTTGAAGGTCTGTCCCCCCCTTGAAGGCCTGTCCCACCCCATTGTAGCCCTGCCCCCCCTTAAAGGCCTGCTTGCCTGTCCCCCCCTTGAAGACCTGCCTGCCTGTCCCCCCCGAAAGCCTGTCTCCCCCCATGAAGGCTTGTCCCCCCCTTTAAGGCCTGCATCTCCCCCTGAAGACCTGTCCCCCCCTTGAAGGCCTGCACCCCCAAAGGCCTGCACCCTCTTGAAGGCCTGTCTCCCCTTGAAGGCCTGTCCCACCCCCTTGTAGGCCTGTCCCACCCCCTTGTAGGCCTGTCCCACCCTTAAAGGCCTGCCTGCCTGTCTGTCCCCCCCTTGAAGGCCTGCCTGCCTGTCCCCCCCCAAAAGCCTGTCTCCCTCCATGAAGGCTTGTCCACCCCCTTTAAGGCCTGCATCTCCCCCTGAAGGCCTGCCTGCCCGCCCCACCCCAAAGGACCGCTCACCCCCCATCCCGACGTCCGGTTCTTCCCCTCTGGCCTCCCCGCACCATTTAGAGTAGCGAAGCAGCCTGCAGCAAGATCGCGATGTCAGCGATCTTGTGCTGTCCTCCGCGGCGGACCCGCCCCCTCCTCTGACATCGGTGGAGGGGTGGGACCGCGGCGGAGGAAATAGCACGAAGCAGTGCAAGATCGCTGAAGGGACACGTATCAAGTCCTTAGGCCATGTTTTCAGGCTGTAAAGCCAGACCCTGTTTGTCTTTCCTTCTTTGAAGAGAGTACAAGGACATTTATGTTTGAACAGAGATGTTGTGAAGTGAATGCAATTGTTTTTATAAGCCGTATTTACAAACAGCTTTAGATAAGAAAAAAGCTCTGTTGACCACAGCACCCTCTGTGGACTTCAATCTTGAGATAGAAAAAATGCTGACGACCCTTACCCATGTAATTTGTTATTTCTTTTAAAGTTTCATTTGACCTGTGTCCATATATGGTTTGTGTTTACGTCACATGCTGACACATGCTGACAACACTGATTCATGTAAAAGATATAAAAGGAATGTGAAGCTGATATTAAAGCGGACATGTTTTGGAAGATGACTTCTGGTCTTTAAGATATGTCTAACCACAAAAATGGACTAAGTCCTCTTGAACAAATCAAAATAAACAAACCAAAATAGAGGACTTATAATAATAAGAATTCTTGCTGTTCTCTTATACCGCTCTCAGAAACCCGTAATGTTCAAAACACGTCAGTGTTTAGAAACCACTTGTATAGGTAAAAGGTATCTTTCATTGAGCCGGTATTTTTATGTGCAAAACTACAAATGTGCAACAAGCTGTTATAAAGTGCTGAGTGAAATAAATAACTTTAAAATGTATCAAAAATTCGCACTTAACTTGTATGTGAGCTTGATTTGTAGTAAACCATTGTAGTTATCATAGAATGGCTAAACGGCGTTTTGTCCTGTCTCATGGTCAGAGGAAAATCTGCACTTTCCGCACTGCTGCTGTTCTGGGTCTGCCCCGCCCAGTTACCAAGAAAGACATGCTTACTTTTCTTGATATGATTGGTTACTGCCGCCAATGGATCTCTGCTTGTTCCTTCTATGACCAGATTTTGAGACAGACCCTGGTTTCTGAAATGACTGCTCTTATCAGATGGACTCATGCAATGTGCTTTGGTTTCTAGCTCAGGTTTGGGTTCTCCTGCTTATGCCCACATGTTTTATCTCTTTGTTTGGGACTATTGTAACACCATGAAGGGAGAACATGGCGGTAAGTTACGCTCTGTTGCCTTTTTTTATAGTCACTCCTGTTCAAGTTCCCTGGCTGCATGTGCTATGGTGGTAGAGATGGTTACTCCTCTGACCCTTGGTCACCCCACTACCCTTCACTCTCTTCACGATGTACAAGCCCTTCTTTTAAATGGGCTTCTGGGTCTCACGGGTGAACAGGATTCTCTTCCCTTCTAGTCCTTTGTTACCCCCCCCCCCCCTAAACTTGATGCCTGGCGTTTGGCAGGTGCCCAAAGCCGCCCTTTT
Source organism: Geotrypetes seraphini (assembly GCF_902459505.1). Lineage (NCBI taxonomy): Eukaryota > Metazoa > Chordata > Amphibia > Gymnophiona > Dermophiidae > Geotrypetes > Geotrypetes seraphini. Next base: position 318,543,969 of record NC_047086.1, read on the forward strand.
GGACGGACTTTGGTGCAAAGAGGGAAAACCCTGGATACCAGCTGCTAGCTCTCCCTTATTCATTGCCCAATATCATGGTATTGGTTATCGTAGTGCTCGCTCGACATTTTAACTTCTTGCTAGTGATATTTTCATTCTTGACCTTTTGCTCCTTGATACAGAGATAAATAGTTCGATAATTACAGCTGGCACGGTTGTGAATTGAAAATAATTTGGAAAATACAATTCCTTTCTATTGTTTTAGCTGAAATTAGGATGTTGCTAATTTAAACAGTTTTGGCACAGATATTTCTAATGTTTTCCAAGGGTCCTCTTTATCACTGCAGAGATAGAGATGCTCCAAAGAGACATTAGCTTTAGGCCTTTTTTCAAATATGAGATGGTTATGATATACATTATTTGTTGTTTTGGTTTTTTTATATCAATGTGTTTATTTGCAGAGTTAAATTCAGCCCTGCACACTTGACAGATGGAGTAATAGCTCCATGCTTAAAACTTTATGTTTTGTTTGTGTCATGTCTACTTGTTTTAGTTTAGTGGGTACCCCAGGATACATAACATTGGCCATTTCTAGAGCTCTTTTTCCACTTCTTACTAGCCTAACTGCGCAATGTTCTTTTACTTATAGCTTTTATATTCTGAATATAGTTTAGTTAGGGGTTATATGTTTAAGAAAAAGTTTTACTTTATACAGCATTTATTTCGTGGTGTTCCCTAGATATGATCCATTCAATATACATTTCTGAATACATTCAGTACATCAGTATGGTCTCTCTGAAGTGCATAATAAGTTATATGCAGCACGAAAAAAACATATCCTTGTGGATTGTTCAATTAAGAACCTTAAGTAACTGAGTATTGTCTCTCTTTTGCCATAGCTATATCAAGTAAATGAATTGGTATTGTTACATGTTGCCACATTCAGTACAGGCAACATGGTCTCTTTCTCGTTTTCTATCTCTTATTTGGATCACATTGGAGTACAGCTGCTGAATGATATTTGGAATGCTTTTCAAGCATTTCTTTTCAAGTATCTCTTTCTGTATGCACAGACATCTGGCTGCTCTCCCTTTGAGATTCTCACGGGATGACCTTTTCCCGCCCCATGGGTAGATTTTCCCTTGATACAGGAGGAATACGTCCAAAAGCTAATTGAAATATTAGGGCTTGTTCAAAGAAACGTGTCTTGCACTTCTCCTTTCTCTCCACAGATTCCTACCCATTTTTTCCAGCCTGGTGATTGTCCAGAAGCTTTCCAAGGATCGGAAGCAGACGGATTTCCCCTTTGACCTTCCCATTACTGTGATCGCTGTGACCAGGCCCGCTGCACTCACTGAGGAGTTTCCTGTTTGGATCCACGCATGTCACTTGAAGAGGGTTAACCTAAAACCCCAGAAGCAAGTCTTCCCTGCGCAGATTTCACCTCCTCCAGTGGAACAACATGATGATCTCATTGCAGCATTCTACCAACTTTATCATTCTCTTACTGGCAACGCTGCTGCTAGTTTTTCTCCCTGTATGGATCATTTCTAACTGGGTCTACAGGGATGATGTGTTCTGGGTCCATGACACTTTCTGTCCATACCCATCTGTAAATGACACTCCTGCTATAAACAGCACCCCCGGCATCTCTTTGCGAACACACGTTAAGCTGGACTACTCCCTCGCAAAGGCTGTCCTTCAATTGGAATCCAGAAAGACAGACAGTATGCTACCCTTTGGTATAATTCCAACAGTGTGCAAGTTGCCACCTTCTCCTTTGAATATTGTGACATTGTGGACTGTTCATCAATTGATATCCCAAGGCTGTGCCATTGGTCCTCAGAGATTCCTAAAACTAAAGACATATGTATATATATGTTACTGACTCACGTTGGGGGATAAGTGTGCATTCTGGGGAGCGGTAGGGTGGAATATTGATACTGACTGGACTTAAAAACCAGAAAATACTCTGAAAAACAGTGGACCAAAATGGTAAATCACTGCTTACTTGTATGACCCTTCATAAGGTTGGACACTGTTATAGGAAAAGTGTTCCTGCACAAATTATTAAGCTTTCTCTTACTATTGACAACCCTAGACCTACTGATGAAGGTATGTACATTATGGACATGTGGTTTAAGGGTGGGTCTAGCTATCCGACCCATCAGTTTTCTTACGGGATCTATCTACTTCTACTCATCCTCTCCCGCCATTTTGTGGGGGCCCCAAAAATACTAACCCACTGGCCCCTACATTCAATAAACTTACTGACATGATGGCTATTGCCAATCCCACTTTTGAAGATACTGTGGCTGTTGAGGTAGGGTTTTCAGAACGTAACCTTTGGTTAGAATGGATGAAATTCACTGCTGATCAACATAATAAGAGTAATTGTTACATATGTGCTCAAGCTAGACCCCATCTAGGAACCGTACCTCTGGACCTCCCTCCTGGTATCCAACCATGCTTTTTTGGGTTATTTACCAATATCTCCTCTAATTTTACCGATCCCCTTTGTGCGCTGTGGTGTTCTAAATACCCTTTGCTGCCAGGACAGCAAAAGCTTGATATTGCCATTACCATCTATAAGGGTAATTACACATGTCATGTTTTTAATTTGACACAGGGTAGTTTTCTAGGTGATATTTACTGGCTTTATGGAGACTTTTGGCTCCCTGTTAAGCTACCCAGCCAGTGGATAAGCCAGTGCACTTTAGCTAAGGTTACCATGCTCCTGCATATTTTTCTGAAAGGCATCCTTCCTATTCACATGGTTTTTCCTTTTATTTGTCTTGATATAAATTTGATCCACATGTATACATAGATGCTATAGGGGTCCCAAGAGGGGTCCCAGATGAATTTAAGGCCCGAGCTCAGGTTAAGGCTGGGTTTGAGTTCCTTATTCCCTTTATTACTATTAATAAGAATGTTGATCGGATTAATTAAATTTATTATAATCAGCAACGCTTTGTGAACTATTCTAGGGACGCCTTGCAAGAAGTATTACTTATCAATTAGGCTCCACTTCTCAGATGGTTTTCAAAATCGTATGGCCCTAGATATGATTCTAGCTAAGAATTCTTTAAAATTCTTCCCCGTATTTTATGCTGTTGTACTTTTCTTTCTGACAATATAGGTCCTACTATGGACATTCAGAAATTAGCAGACCTCTTTGCTGAGCTCAAATGTAACTCTGATTTATCTAATTCTTGGGATCAGCACTTTAGTTGAATGCAGGGTTGGGTAAAAGACCTTTTTATTGTTATAATCTCTATTATTATCTGCACTCTTGTTTTTGACTGCTCATGTACTGTGTTATTCGTATTACAGCTCCTAAAAAAAAAAACCCCTCCTCGAGAGACATATCTAGAGTATCACTCCCTTCCAGCTCATGTTGTGTATTTATGACGTCATTTTCATGACGTAAGAGGGGATTGAAGGGACATGTATCAAGTCCTTAGGCCATGTTTTCAGGCTGTAAAGCCAGACCCTGTTTGTCTTTCCTTCTTTGAAGAGAGTACAAGGACATTTATGTTTGAACAGAGATGTTGTGAAGTGAATTCAATTGTTTTTATAAACCGTATTTACAAACAGCTTTAGATAAGAAAAAAGCTCTGTTGACCACAGCACCCTCTGTGGACTTCAATCTTGAGATAGAAAAAATGCTGACGACCCTTACCCATGTAATTTGTTATTTCTTTTAAAGTTTCATGTGACCTGTGTCCATATATGGTTTGTGTTTACGTCACATGCTGACACATGCTGACAACACTGATTCATGTAAAAGATATAAAAGGAATGTGAAGCTGATATTAAAGCGGACATGTTTTGGAAGATGACTTCTGGTCTTTAAGATATGTCCCCAGGTGCATCTGACTTTCAAATGACAGAGACTCAGAAAGTATGGGGCAAGAATTGGGACCTAATCCTTTTCAATCGCTGACATCGCGATCTTGCTGCAGGCTGCTTCGCTACTCTAAATGGTGCGGGGAGGCCAGAGGGGAAGAACCGGACGTCGGTGGGGGGGGGGGGAATGGATGCCGGAGCACCCCCTCAGGGCTTGCACCCGGGGCGGACCGCACCCCCTTAGTACGCCACTGGGAGGAGCATCTCTAAGTGGAGGCCGTAGACCTCTTAAGAAACGAGACACTAAAGGTGTTGAGAAATAGGTTTACCGTTAACCTGGGAATGATATGCTGAAATTGCTGAGAGGTGATATCTGACTGAGTTGGACTGAAGCCCTAAATCTGATAGATGGAGAAGGTAGGACAGCAGTGTAGGGACAGAACACTGAAAGGGGTTCTGAGATTGAGAATGCGCCCAAATTGAGAAACGTGTCCATTTGGATTAATAAGACTTTCTAGTTTCTAGTCTGGCTTTGTAGTCTGACTGCAAGAAGAACAGTCTATACAGATTGAGATACTGGGATAGAGTCTAAGATTGAGGTTTCAATTGCCACACTGTGAGTCTGCGAAGATTGGGATGGAGCAGTTGTTCATTGTGTTGAGATAGCAGAGTTGGGTGGTTTCCCAGTGGAAATAAAGGAGCAGATAGGAGGTCTTGGAGAAGCGGATATCAAATCTGTCTGGGCCAACTTGGAGCAATGAGAATCATGTGAGCCATGTCATTGTTGGCCTTGCAAAGAACTCTGGAAATGAGAGGAATAGGGGGAAAGGCGTAGAGAACATGTTGATTCCACGTAATGGAAAAAGCATCTCTTGCTATGGCTGTGAGAACTGGTCGTAGAGAACAAAAATCATAGCATTGTGCATTGTCCTGAGTAGCAAACAGTTCTATTAATGGAGGTTCCCCACAGATGGAATAGAGGTTGAAGAGTTTCCCAATTTAAAGTCCACTCATGAGGATCGCGTTTCCTGCTGAACAAGTTTGCTATGATATTATCCTCTCCTGGAATGTAAATTGCAGAGAGATCTATGGGAACAGGTACAGCGTAGGTCCAAAGATGGAAAGCTTCTCTGCAAAGTGGGAGGCAGCCAGAACCACACAGAGCCTCACTGGTTATGGTTCAATTGCAATGTGTCACATGAGCCATCAATTCTACTGGTATGTAGCTTATATTGTTGTCTTTCATCAAAATAAATAAAGACTAAATAACAGCATATGTTTCATTTTTACTTATCATTACATGCAGTGCCTCTAGCGCGCCAGGACGGGACCCGTTTTGCCCAAACGGGCTTTTTAAAGGGTTCTTTAAGAAGCTCTTTTCCACAGCTTCCTCGCAATACTGGGGCCCTAGCCAAGTCCAAGACATCATATCATATGCATCATAATTGGACTTGATAAGATGGTAAATAGATTCCTAAAGCTCAGTATACAATTGGGGCACTTCGTCAGGTAGAGTCGTTTCTAACTGGTGTAGAATGGAATGCTGGAAATGGAGTATTTGAAGTTGATGAGCCATTATTTTGGAGCAAAGCATTGAACCTTGATGAACTTTGCAGCCCATAGAATCAAGGAGATGATATTCTTTCACTGGAGGAGCATTGAGTTGAGTTTTAGTGGTTTTAGCTTTTTTAATTGCTGACTCAGAAACCATGGAACAGTACGGGAGTTGTTGAAGATCATGTCCAGGGGCCTTTTGAACTTTGTATTTCAACTCTAATCTTCTGGAAGCTGTAGAGACAGATTGAGGCTTAAGCCAGTTTTCAAGATGAAGATCCTGAAGCACTTGGTGAACTGGTAATACAATAAACTCCTTTGCAGGACTGCAGAATAGACTAAAAATCTTTCTTTCCTGCTGGAATGGAAGCTTGGTGAAGACTAAGAAAAGTGGACACCTTCTGTAAGAACTTGGGATAGGAATGGCCCTCTGGTTGGTCCAACTGTGGAAGAGAATCACTGTGAGGAAGAGGATCTTGATGCAATGCTTGGGAATCTGCAGGATCAAGCCACCCTGTGGATAAGGGTGAATGTGCTGGTGGAGTTGAACAAATAGAAGTGTGAGGAGTCCAGTGAAGATCCTGGTGGACCGACACAGATTCTGGAATAAAAATATCTGTTGTGGGAGGTTGTTGTATGCACTCAGAACTTTGCTGAAAGTCTTCCTGAGGAGTCAGTGGGGCAGGCGAAGACTGCTGCAGAAATGCAGCACTATCCTGCACAAAACACTGTAAGAGTGAGAAAAAATTGGTCATTGACGGAACAGACTCCTGAACTAGAAGAGAGGTTGTTGGTTCCAAAAAAGGCATAGCAGGTTGTTTATCTGGTATGGGAGACTAGTCAAAACATGCCTGAGAAGCCATACGTTTAGATTTTGAGAGAGATTCAGGAATTTGGCAGACTTACTTTTTCCCTCCGGATTCAGGTCTGAAGCTTCAGGAGAAGATCATGGGGCTGAAACAGAGACCCTGGGAGCCTTCCCTGTTTTACCTTTATGGCACAGAGTTTGGTCCTGCTGTGTTCCATGAGTGGGAAAGTAGAAGCCGGTGGAGATGGAGTTGAGGTTTCTTCCCTCCAGCCTTTTCTGCCAGCATTCTGGCGACAGGTTGAGGAGGAGACTGTAGACTTCTCTCCTGGTACCGAACCAAGGCCCTGAGGGGGAGGAGCATTTTGCTTCAGCTGGAGGCTTGAAGAACTTGTTGAGGGTTTGGCGCGAAGTGGCACTGTGGGTGAAGACATCGCGGGAGCCGGAAGCAGAGGAAAACCGGCGGTTTTGCGGTCCTAAAGAGAGTTATATTCGTGGAAAGATGATGCCATGTCAGAAAAAGAGAAGGTTTATCTGGTTTGTGGTTCCATTCTTCCTTTTTTTTTTTTTTTTTAAATAGAGGCCTGTCGACTTCTCCTTTTATGTATAATTTCAAGGGGTTTTTTTCTTTTAATTTTCTGTCAGTGAAGAGAGAGAGATAGGGGAGAGCTGCAACTTTTCAGGAGCAGCAGAAGAAAAAATTAACATTTCAAGGGGAGGGGCTTCAGAAGCAAGATGCCCTGTACATGCCCAGTAAGGTTAAAAAAAAACCCTTACTATACCTAGGGGAGAGCACCGGCACTTAAACTCAGTCGTAGGACTTTACCTTCAAGTGTGCCTGTATTTCCAGAGAAAAATGGATTGCAAATCAGCAAGCATTGAAAACAAAAAAAGTTGTAAATTGGGGGAGCAGGAGTGACAGAGTCCATTCTGATGAAGTTGAAGAACAAGTGAGATAAACTTAAGATTCATTGCTAAAGTCAGTTTTGTTTAATACTTTTATGGGCAATTTCAACTGAGTTACAATAGTCAAACCAAAATACTGTGGTAGACAAGGCCAGTCTAACCAGCTCACCCTAAGATAGATACCTCAGCCAAAGGAAGCAGAAGTCATAGCTGCAACCTGAGTCCCAGAGACATTTCTGTGTCTAGACTAGATAAATACCTGTTAATCCCATAATAGGGGCTCTTTAAGAGCTTGACTTAGGGCCAATTCTCTGGCCGATTCTCCCAACATCGAAAGATGCACTATCAAGTTTGCATGTCAATGATTTGCACGGAGATGCAAATCTGACCAATCCAATCGCTCAATGAGCGATTGAGAAATGCACACAGCCTTAACAGCAATGACAGGGAAAGCAGCCTCCTGTCATTGCTGTTAGGGCTTCTGTTTTGTTTAAAGGCACAGATGTGCGCCCCCACTCCCCTGTGCCATCACCCCTGAGCCACTGCCCTCCCCCCCGAACCAAAAAAAAAAAATGGCATTGGAAGCCCACTCCTTCCTGCCACCGGACACCCCCCCTCGCCAAAACTGAAATATGGCCCCCCCCTCATCCCCGAAGTCGGGAGTAGTATGGGTGCTCAGTCAGACCCTCCCGCTCCTCCGCCGGCTGTCTGCAATGCAGGCCCTTAGGCCTCTCCCTGGTGCATCATCTGATGCATGGGGAGGGGCCTCAGGCCCCTCACCTTGGGAGGGATCTTAGGTGTGTGAGCCAATCAGGGACTCCCTTAGGCTCCCTCTGTATCCTGGATACAAGGGGAAGGGGCCTAAGGTAGTCCCTGATTGGCTCAGATGCCTAAGACCAAGGGGTCTCGACAGGTCCCAAGCAATCAAGTTTTAGGATTGGTAAAACCCGATGCTAAATAGCCAAGTGATGTTTGTGTATCAGTCGTTTGGCTATTTTGCATGGGGTTTTACTAATTTGCATGGGTCGGATCAGAAAACACGCGGTGGGCAGTTTTGTGAATTAGGGAATCCGATCCATCGTTAAACTGGTCAAACCGGTTTAGCGACGATCGGTAAGTTTATTGAATTTGGCCCAAAGTCAGCTAGGGAGGCACTGGCCACAGGGGTGGTGGAGAGGGGGAGAGTAGGAAAGGGGAGCACATGGCTGAACATTCACATCAGACATCCTTTGGCAAGTTACACAGAAAACCTGAAAACCATAATGAAAAACAACATATACAGGAGAGCACAGAAATATTAGTTAACAAACAGATCAATAAAACACAGTAAAAGGAATGGTCTAGTGGTTAAAGCAGCTGCCTTAGCACCCTGAGGTTGTGAGTTCAATTCTCACTGCAGCTCCTGGGTGTCACTTAACATTTCACTGCCCCATGTAAATTGCTTTTATTGTGTAAATCATACAGAAAACGCAGGACAGCAGGCAGATATTCTCACATATGGGTGACGTCATCCACAGAGCACGGTACGGACAGTGTAAAAGTGCACTGTCACTTTAAAAGACTGAAAAAAAGTCTCAAGAGAGCCTGTATTGTGAATGTGCCAGTGCCTTCCTGCTTGATGTCAGCTCATAGGACCATCTGTTCTGTAAAAAAGCTAAGAAGCCAGCTAGGAGAGGTGGGAGGGTTGTAAGAATATCTGCCTGCTGTCCTCAAATAACACCTATTATAGGGTAAGTAGCTGTCCTTTATCCTAGGACAAGCAGACAGCATATTCTTACATGTGTAACTCTGTAGCTGCCATGCTTATAGGAGAATGTGCTAGTTTTATCATGAGCCTGGCAAATCTAAGAGTTGATAGGGATGCTGGCATTTAAATAGAGAATAAATTTTGTAAAACTGCTTGGTGAACCGACTATCCCCTCTGGAATGATTTTTGTAAGTAGTAATGGGATGTAAAGGTATGAATTGAAGACCAGGTGGCTGCTTTACTAAAGACCTCAATGGGAGTGGAACGTTGATGAGCTATTGAAGCCGCCATTGCTCAAACTTTATGAGCAGTGACTTGGTCTTCCAGCGTCAGCCCACTCTCAGCATAGCAAAAGGAGATACAATCCGCTAATCATGTTGAGATGGCTCTCTTGGTGACAGGAGCTCCAAGTTTGATTGGATCAAATGATAGGAACAGCTGAGTGGAAGTTATCTGAGATTTGATCTGATCCAAGTAATAAGCAAGAGCACATTTACAGTCCAATGTGTGGAGTGTAGCTTCACTAGGGTGAGAATGTGGTTTTGGAAAGACAGGAAGCACTATATATTGGTTCAGATGAAATTCCGAGAGGAATTTGAGATGAGTGCGCAGGACTACCCTATTATGGTAGAACGTTGTATAAGGTGGATCAGACACAAGTGCTTGAAGTTCACTGACTCGACGTTCAGACGTGATAGATATGAGAAATATTATTTTCCAAGTGAGATGTTTGAGAGATGCAGATGCAAGTGGTTCAAATGGAGGCTTCATTAGAGTGGAAAGTACAACATTAAGATCCCAAGCAACTGGAGGAGACTGGTGGTTTAGTATGAAAAAGGCCTTTCATGAATCTGGAAACTAGAAGATGTACTGATAATGGCTTTTTATCCAGAGGTGTATGAAAAGCTTTAATAGCAATGAGGCGAACTCTGAATATAAACATAGAAACATGTTTCTAGTCAGAGGTGAAGTAGTTTTGATTCCCGAGTTAGACAGAGGGAGAAGATAGTTGGAAGAGTCTGGAGAAGAGGTTGGGCTGGGCTAGGCTAGGCTCTCTAAAATGGAGTCAAAAAGACTACTGAGATTTTTTTCTGGGTTTGCAACTGAGGCTTCTGAGAACTCTGCTGCCTTGGTTGTCTTTCAGGAGGAGCCTGAGAGGATGTGGACAGTAGATTATATCTACGTTTGTTGTAAGAACATAAGAATGGTTTTACTGAGTCAGACCAATGGTCCATCTAGCCCAGTATCTCATCTTCATGGTAGCCAATCCAGGTCACAAGAACCTGGCAAAAACCCAAATAGTAGTAACATTCCATGCCACCGATCCAGGGCAATTAGTGGTTTCCCCCATATCTGTGGTGTAGGTGATGGGTCTGATGACATCCCATAAGATTCCTCTGCAGACAGCTCTGGATAGTCAAAGGAAGAGTGCTGAGAAAGGTCAGATTCATATTCCTTGATGTCATTGAGCAGGACAGTGTCGAGGGGAACATGGAGAACATTGATTATCATGATGAGGAAAGCATCAAGAAGTACTCCTAGAATGAGGTTGGTGTCAACCAATAAATGTCTCAAATGGGAAAAAGAGGTATGTTCCCTTGAAAATGTAGGTCTCTTTGACATCAAACATTGATGGTGAGGAGTCCGAGATCGAGCTCTCAATGTTAATCTTTGAGCACCGCTTGGACTGGGCTGAAGGTGGATACATTGTAACAGGTACTTGACTGTGTGTGACTTTAGAGTTTCAGCCAATTCCCTCTGTACCAGTTCCCTGAACTGATCTTGTAAGGAGGATGCCGGTACCAATGTTGCATGCAGTACATAAGGTGCAGGCTGCATCTGGTGTCGAGGCAACATTAACCTCAATGTTGAGGCACACTTTGTGTCTCTTTGTGTCAATGCTTTGAATGCATAGATGACACTGATTCATGCCAGGAGGGGGAAGGATGTTTGTGCTTCTTAACCTTTTGGTGTGATTCCCCGATGGAGGTAGCACCGATAAGTGTAGACCAGTGGTTCACAATAGAGAATTACATAGGGACAAATTTTTCCTCATCCCCATGGGAACTAATTTTCCCATCCTATCAAGTTCTTTTCCTGACCCTGACCCATTCCTGCAAGTTCTGGCCTCATCTGCACAAGCCTCAAACACTTTAAAATCATAAGTGTTTGAGGCTTGTGCGGTTAACGCAGAGCTTACAGGAACGGGGCAGGGACAGTAACAGTGACAAAACTCACAGGGAAAGGATGGGGAAATTGAGTTCCTGCGGGGACAGGGACAAAGTTGTCCCCTTGTCATTCTCTAGTTCACAACCTTATCCTGGAGGATCACCAGCCAGTTGGATTTTTGGGATAGCCTTATGAAAATGAGAGATTTTTGCATATAATGGAGGTGACAGGCATGCAAATCTGCCCAATGCATATTAAGGCTATCCTGAAAACCTGACTGGTTGGTGATCCTCCAGGACAGGGTTGGGAACCACTGGTGTAGACGGTGTCACTACCGATGAAGATGATCTCTGGGTGTCTGCGTTAGCAGACATCCTCGATGTTCCTGAAGCTGACCTGAAATGTTTGTCAAATTGAAGCCGACAAGCCTTAAGTAACCTCTTCTGCAGTCTAGAGCAGTGCGGACAAGAGTCCAGATGGCGTTCAGGACCTAGACACTGGACACATCAGTTATGTGAGTCAGTAGCTGAAACAGTCATGCTACACCGGGTGCACCGCTTGAAAACCCCTGGAGGCCTGGACATCAAGGGAAACACAGCGGTCCCTAGATCAAAGGACTCAATGGTCCAGGATATTTGAATAGATGGCAAAACAATAATGACTCCATGCACCTGCCTAAATAGGTTGATATGAGCCTGAAAGCCCAAAACGACAAACTGGTTTAAAATGAAAAAAATTGAACTGGATGTTAGATAAAAGAATAAAAGGGGAAGGCACTGAAATACCAAAACACTGTGAATGGTGTGAAGTTTGAGGAGATTGATGTAGAAAACTGAGAAATGATGGTCCCACAAGCTTACGTCAGGTGGGAAGACACTTGCGCATGTGTGGTGCAGGCAGTCTCGAGGCTTTTTTCAGTCTTTTAATGACAGTACACTTTTGCACTTTCCATACCGGGCTCTGTGGATGATGTCACCCACATTTGAGAATATGCTGCCTGCTTATCATAGGATAAAGCAGTATATCAAATCCCATCCTCTTTAACACTCAAAAATATCTAGAACTTGGTTCCTAATTGGATTACTCATGTAAGCACTGTTTTAGTATCAATATTTTGATCAACTCCTGATGATCTAGTGTACCAAACTTATTTATGACTACTGATGAAGTCAAGATCAATACAGTCCTGTGAATACTTACCTCATGGCCATAAATAGTAGGGCAAAGAGAACTGAAACACAAAAAAACACAATATTAATATTAATATGCTGTCTACTATGACCAATCAAAAAATTCTAAAGTAGACTCTACAAACTGAAAACTTTGTGAGAAAAAACAAACCCAACCAATTCACATAGATTTATTTATTTATTTAATCTGCTTTCTATCCCGTTGTCCCCAAAGAGCTCAGAATGGGTTACAGGTTAAATAAAGAGAATGACACAGGGACAAATTTTTCCCCGTACCAGCGGGAATTCAATTTCCTGTCCCATCGAGTTCTTTTCCTGTCCCTGTCCCATTTCTGCAAGCTCTGTCCTCATCTGCACAAGCCTCAAACGCTTTGAAAGCATAAGTGTGTGAGGCTTGTGCGGTTAAGGCAGAGCTTATAAGAATGGGGCAGAGACAGGCCCAGTGACAAAACTCGTAGGGATGGGGCGGGGAAATTGAGTTCTTGCGATACAAGTTTTTATCCTAACCTCACACATACTAGGGGTCTAATATTAATATGCACAATAAGCACAGTTACTTACCGTAATAGGTGTTATCCAGGGACAGCAGGCAGCTATTCTCACATATGGGTGACATCATCAGCGGAGCCCGGATATGGAAGCTCGCAAGCAGACTTGCTTGAAGAAACCAGAAGTTTCGAGTCGACAGCACCACGCATGCGCGAATGCCTTCCCGCCCAGCATAGGGCGCGTCTCCTCAGTTCAGATAGCTAGCAGAGAAGCCAACCAGGGAAGATGGGTGGGTTGTGAGAATAGCTGCCTGCTGTCCCTGGATAACACCTGTTACGGTAAGTATCTGTGCTTTATCCCAGGACAAGCAGGCAGTCTATTCTCACATTTGGGTGACCTCCAAGCTAACCAGAATGGGATGGTGGGAGTGCTGGCAATTTAAGAGAATAAATTTTGTAATACTGTTTGGCCAAACTGTCCATTCTGTCTTGAGAAAGTATCTAGACAATAGTGAGAAGTGAAAGTATGAACCGAGGACCAAGTAGCAGCCTTGCAAATTTCCTCAATAGGAGTAGATCTGAGGAAAGCTATGGAAGCTACCATTGCTCTGACTTTATGAGCTGTGACTCTACTGTGTAGTAATCCAGCCTGGGCATAGCAGAATGAGATACAAGCCGCCATCCAGTTGGAGATAGGAGGCTTCATCAGTTGAGAAAGGACAACATTGAGATCCCAAACCACAGGAGGCAGTTTGAGAGGAGGTTTAACATTGAAAAGTCCTTTCATGAATCTGGAAACCACCGGATGAGCAGAGAGGGGTTTTCCTTCAATAGGCTGATGGAAAGCCACAATTGCACTGAGATGGACTCGTATAGATGTAGACTTGAGGCCAGAATTGGATAAGTGCAAGAGATAGTCCAAAACAGAAGATAAGGAGGAATGCTGAGGCTCCTTATGATGAGAAAAACACTACGTAGTCTAGTCCATTTTTGGTGATAGCATTGTCTAGTGGTAGGCTTCCTAGAAGCTTCCAAAATGGCTCTCACAGATTGAGAAAACTGAAGATGGGTTATGTTGAGAGGTACCAGGCTGTCAGGTGTAGAGACTGCAGGTTGGGATGAAGCAGAGATCCTTGACTCTGTGTAAGCAGAGAAGGAAAAACTGGTAGAAGGTATGGCTCCCTGCTGCTGAGTTAAGTTGAAGGGAGTACCAGGGTTGTCTCGGCCACCAATGAGTGAGTAGAATCATGGTGGCATGATCGTTCTTCAACTTGACCAGTCTTGAGAATGAGAGGGAATGGAGGAAATGCGTAGAGGAAACGATTCGTCCATTCCAGAAGAAAAGCATCTGCCTCGAGGCGGTAAGGAGAGTATATCCTGGAGCAGAACTGAGGCAGTTTGTAGTTGTGGGGAGCTGCAAAGAGGTCTATCTGTGGTGTTCCCCACTGTGAAAAATGTGATGAAGAGGCGAGGAATGGAGAGTCCACTCGTGTGGTTGCAGGAGATGACTCAAGTTGTCCGCCAAGCAATTCTTCGCCCCTTGAATGAAGACAGCTTTGAGGAAGGTGTTGTGGCGGATTGCCCAGCCCCACACCTCTAGAGCTTCCCGACAAAGGGGGGCAGACCCAGTCCCTCCCTGTTTGTTGACATAATACATAGCGACGTGATTGTCCGTGCGAATGAGGACTACTGTGTTGTGAAGGAGATGTTGAAAAGCGTGGAGAGCTTTGAGGATCGCTCTGAGTTCCAACTGAATTGATATGACACTGACGATCTGTACTGGTCCAAAGGCCTTGAGTACGGAGACAATCGATATGAGCGCCCCAAGCGTAGGTCGAAGAGTCTGTCGTGAGGACCTTCTGATGAGGGGGCATTTGAAAAAGCAAGCTTCTGGAAAGATTGGAAGAGAGCATCCACCAATGGAGAGACTTCTTCAAGGAAGGAGTGACTGAGATGTGTTTAGAAAGAGGGTCGCAAACTTGCATCCATTGAGATGCCAGAGTCCATTGAGGAATTCTGAGGTGAAGTCTGGCAAAAGGAGTTACGTGTATTGTAGAGGCCATGTGACCCAGAAGTACCATCATGTGTCTGGCTGAGATGAAAAAGTGGGAAGACACTGTTTGACAGAGTTGAAGAAGAGCTTCCAGTCGTTGCTGTGGAAGGAATGCTCTGAGCTGGACAGTGTCCAAAACAGCTCCGATGAATTGCAGAGTGTGTGAGGGTTGAAGTTGAGATTTGGGAAAGTTGATCTCGAATCCCAAACTTTGTAGGAACCAGATAGTCCGTTGGGTCGCTACAATAACCACGAGACTTGGAATCTTCGATGAGCCAGTCGTCTAGTTAGGGAAATACCTGAAGACCCTGATTCAGTAGAGCTGCTGCTACCACTACCAGGCACTTGGTGAACACTCTGGGGGACGAGGCCAGGCCGAAGGGTAGAACTTTGTATTGGTAATGCAGATTCCCCACCTGAAATCTGAGGTATTGACGGGAGGCCGGAGGAAAGGGAATATGAGTGTAGGCCACCTTAAGATCCAGAGAGCATAACCAGTCTTTCCGTTCGAAGAGAGGATAAAGGGATGCCAGGGACAACATGCGAAATGTTTCTTTGTCGAAAAATTTTTAAGCACCCTGAGAGCCAAATTGGGTCACAGATCACTCGTATTCCTCAGAACAAGGAAAGAACGGGAGGAAATCCCCGGGCTGCTGTTCCAGAGGAAGTGGCTCGATAGCATGGAGGTGAAGCAGAGCTTGAGCTGCCTGATGGCAGGACCCAGAGGTCGGATGTAAAAGTCGGCCATCGATGGTAAAAATGATGGAGACGACCTCCTATAGGGGGAAGAAAAGACAGAAGCAGAACGATGGAGGGTATGCTCTGTGTGAGACAGCAAAGAGGCTGTGAAGCCTGAGGCGCAGCAGAAGGTTGACAGTTTGATTGCTTCTGAGACTGCTGTAGTTGAGGAGGATGGCGATTGAAAAGAGCCGGCCTTGGAGCAAAAAACGCCGCTGAAAGATAGGAGTAGCGAGTAGTTTTTAGCAGGGTCTAACTGCGGCTCAGATCTGACAATAGATGGAAAGGATTGTTCGTGGTCATACAATGTTGCGGTCACTGCCTTGATAGAATCATCGAAGAGGTCGGTACCTGCACAAGAAATGGTAGCCAAGCGATCCGGAAGAGTAGGGGCCATGGCAATGGTATGAAGCCAGGCCAGGTGACGTATGGCTACAGAGCAAGCCGCTGCCCGAGCAGACAACTCAAAAGCATCATAAGATGACTGAAGCAGATGCAAGCGGAGTTGTGATAACGAAGCCATGACTTCCCGAAACTCAATGAAAAGCAGAATTGAGGACTCTGGAGGACATCAGAGCATACTGATAGATGCGACGTCCGAATTTGTCCATAGGTTTCCCTTCCCTTCCAGGAGGGATGGAGGTAGAGGAAGTGGAATGACCTCAAGATACTCCTGAGAGTATGTGGAAAACAGCATCAAAGTAAGGATCCACGTCAACAGCCCTCTGACGAAGAAAAATGAGAAAGAGAGCTGATCCGCCAATGCTGTACCTCGAGAAGGACCCTAGGACGTTGAAGCAGCCTGGGTCGAAGATGATGCTTCGGCATGAAAAAGGGCGGAGACTCAGACGAAGCAATCAAAGCCGCCGCATCCTCAAGGTGAGGTAGTGGAGACCTCGAACGAGGAATCGGTGTCGAAAAAAGATGTAGATCGAGGCATAGAGGAATAAGGGCTCCGTCTGGAAGCATGTCTCGATGAAAACCTTGATCTTTGATAAGAACGATGCTAAGAAGCTGAACTCGAAGAACAAGGAGACTTCGCCTTGGAGAGAAAAGCAGCCGATGCCCCCAAAGAATGGATGGGCTGGAGGCAGGAGAACGAATTCCCTGAGGTTTGAGGGAGGAACCTCGCTGCATTCCCAAAAACTCTGCTCCTTGAAAAGAGTGCGAGGATTCCAGTCAAGGCACTTGCAAAGAATCTGCTCCTTGCTATGCGTGCTTGGACATCAGAGCAGACACTCGCAGAGACTCTGCTCCCTGCAAAGAGTGTGGAAGCTCCGGAGGCTTGATGGAGAAACCTCGATGCACTCTCAAAGACTCTGCTCCTTGAATAGAGTGTGAGGATTCCGTCCGAAGCACTGGCAAAGAATCTGCTCCTTGCTATGCATGCTTGGATGTCAGAGCAGACACTCGCAGAGACTCTGCTCCCTGCAAAGAGTGTGAAAGCTCCGGAGGCTTGATGGAGGAACCTCGATACACTCTCAAAGACTCTGCTCCTTGAATAGAGTGTAAGGATTCCGTTCGAGGTACTGGCAAAGAATCTGCTCCTTGCTGTTCGTGCTTGGATACCAGACCAGACACTCGCAGAGACTCTGCTCCCTGCAAAGAGTGTGGTTGAGACCGAGGCAAAGGAAGAAGCTCGACCTCGCGGGATACTGGAGAAGAGGAAGAAGCTTCAGTCCCATATTAGTAAGGAACTGAATGAATTGCTTCCCCAACGTGGTCTGGAAAGAAACTGGCAAGGATGGATCCGCATCTGAAACCGGACCACCTGCTTTGGCTAGAGGTTCTCTCGAGGTAATGCGAGTGTGCTTGGACTTGGAAGGCTTAAGCACCTTACTCATTACCAGAGGAAGTGTCTGCTGAGCTATCTAACCTGAGGGAACAGGGGAAGATACAGCAGAAGTCGTCGAAGGAAGAGCCACTGCAAACGAGGAAGGTCTGGTGAGGCTCGAGGTGGAAGCTGTTGAAGCAGGAGGAGCCTCAGGAGGAGTTGAGGCCGAGGTCACCATCGAGGATGAAGGTGCGAGGGAAGACTCTATCTGGAAGAGCTTAGCCACCAAAATACAACGACGATGAAAAACACGAGGGGAAGTGTTTGACAAGGCAGGCACGATCTCGGATGATGCTTTGGCCCAAGACACTGAAGACAGCGACGATGAGGGTCCGTAAGGAGATCGCGCGCAGGCACTTGGTACACTTCTGAAAACCTGTGGCAGGCCGGGACATAGGAGTAAAAAGAGCCGCCGCAAGATCGAAAGCCTTGGGCTGCGGCCGAGCGGCCTGTCCCGAAAACCGAACGGAAGAAATTTTTTTTTTTTTTTGAAAATGAAAGAATTAAAAGAAAGAAAAGAAAAAAACAGCAATTCGTGAGAAAAAAATCAAACAAACCGCAGTTCTAGAGAAGGCAGAAGGCAAAAAACGAACGGAGAGAGTCAAAGACGGACATCTCGGCTCCGCGGAAAACTAAGAACTGAGGAGACGCGCCCGGTGCACTGGGCAGGAAGGCATCACGCATGCACGGTGAGAGCGACTCGAAACTTCTAGTTTCTTCAAGCAAGTCTGCTTGTGAGACGTCCACATCGGGGCTCCATCGGATGACGTCACCCACATGTGAGAATAGCCTGCCTGCTTGTCCTGGGATAATGAAAAGGCATTTCCGGTGTTTTTCATTGCACAACATTCCGAATATCCTGATGCATAGGAAAAGAGCAGGATGCTGATCAGATTCCCCAAAGCAGGGGGTCCACCAAACGCGGGGGCTCCTTTGCGTCTTCCTTAAAATGCAACACCGAGGCCACCTGACGGATCAGCCGAAAAATGTGCACCACCGACGAGTCCTTGCCAGCTGGTGGATCCAGGAAACACCTGCCAGTGGCATCCGCCCCCCCCCCAAGAGAATTTCTAAGGTCCCCTAAGGGGTCCAAGTCCTCAACAGGCAAAACTTCCTCCCCAAAGAAAAGATCTTCATCCCACGAGATATTGGGGTGTTTGGACAAAACTAGGGGGGACTGGGTCGGAACCGGTGCTGAAGGGGGCCAAATGGGGGTGGACGTGGAGGCAACCCCCCCCCCCCCGAAAATCCCGAGACCCCTGAAAAAGAAACCAGACCCCCCAGCCACCTGAAGATAAGCCTTGCACAAGGCTAGCACAAAATCTTGGGAAAAACCCACTGGCGGCACATCAGGACTCCCTGCTAAAAAAGGGGACCTGGCAGAAACCTGCCCATTTCTCCAATACAGGGGGACAGTCACCTGAGGCTGTAGACAAAATAGAGGGGCTTCCCACCAAAACCATCGTAAAACCCTCCAAGAAAAACTCCCCCCCCCCCGAGGCCTGCAGCGACCAAGAGGCCTGAACCGCCCCAGCCACTAAAGCAGGCAAGTCGGCAGCCGTGAAAAGGGAATCCCCAGCACCACTGGCAGTAAGGGAAACCTTATCTCCCTGCCTGTCAGCAGCTGGGGAAATCCCTGTGTGGGCGGAGGGGGGAAGCCCGGGCTTCCCCACTGCCTTCTGCTGGCACACGAGTTACTCGCAAAGGGGAACCCTGTTTGCTGGCACCCGAAGCTGATGAGGATTCCCCTTTGTAGCAGCCTGCATACCACAAGCACTGGCTGGCTGAAGCTACCTCGCATCTTGAGTACAATGAGTACTTTTTCCTTTTAAAAGTGCTCATTGCACAATACCGCTACTAAGCTAAAAAGTAAAGTGCCGGTTAGCAATTAAGACAGTTAAGGCAATTGAAAATTTCCATTCAGATCAACACAGCCTCGGGATTTTTTTTTTCTTTTCAATTCAATTTATTTGAATTGGAACAGATCCCGCATGGCTCTCAAAGCTATATGCCTTACCAGTATCGGTACAGCTGAGCGACCTCTAACCAAAAGAATTTCAGGGAAGAGGGAGTAATGGGGGGAGGGACTTGACTCGTCGAGTGACATCCCTGAGGTTGGATGGCCCCCCGAAAGGGTCCCCCAAGCTCAATCCAGCACCAGATGGGACAAGAAGTCCTAAACAAAAACAAACAGGCCTAAATAAAATCCAACAGACCTACACTAAACCAGGGAAGACTGTACAAGCTTACCAACCCCACCTGCTGGAGACGGTGACGGGACAAAAGCATGCGAGACAATCGAGCGCCAACAGTACCGAGCAGACAATAGTGCGCAGGACATCAGCACGCCGGACTTAAACTTAATTTTAAAGTGCTCCGAGGGAGGGTGTGGGGAGGACCCCCCCCCCACTTAAGTTAATACTGTTGCCGCTGCCTTTGGGGGGGAACCCCCACATTACAGAGGAAATTGACGTTTTTCCCTAAAAAAAGAAAAAACCGCCTCTTCCCTCTATAATGGGGGGTTCCAGCCCAACAGCAGCGCAAACAGTACTAACTTAACTGCGGGGGTTTCCTCCCCAAACCCCCTCTCGGAGCACTTTAAAATTAAGTTTAAGTCCGGCGCGCTGATGTCCTGCGCAGTATTGTCGGCGCTTGATTGTCCTGCGTGTTTCTGACTATGAACCGCTGGAGACTGAGAACAGACTGAGTGTACTAGAGAACGCACAACCTACTTGTACTAAAGCCAAAAGTTTATGTCTCAGTCTCCACCTGCTGGTCATGATGAGCTATTACCTATTAGTGAGCTGTGCCAATCTGGAGAGACTGAAAGAAGAGCATTTTGCCATGATCCAGCAAGGTAAGTGCTCCGAAGCTCATAAAAATTCAATGAGTGTCGGAGCATTTACCCCACAGAAAAATGCTCTTACGCTGCTTAGTAAAAGGAGCCCTTAGTTTGTTGTTGTACAAGATTTAAAAAAACCAAACAAACCAAACAATAAAAAAAACCCACAGCAAACAGCATACTTCACAATTAGTTTGAAGACATTTTCTTCAGCTTGAATCTCCTGGATGGCATAGAGGTCTTTTAAGGAATACTCCAAGGTAGTCCCTTTGTTAGCGCCGCCATCAGAATCTTTTCCCTTCTGGCCTTTGCTGTTACTGATGGAATTTGCTTCAATGTATAACAGAAACATACACCTATCATTTCTATTTCTGGAGCCACCTGCAATAAAATCATATTTTATCCCTAAGATTGAAAATCACAGGAGATTTACATTTGCGTGACTTTGATGTTTTTATTTCTACTGGAGTTGCTGTTATAAGTTCTTTTAGTCTCTGCTTAAGGTTATAAAAAGAAATAATAATATTTTTAGACAACTGGATATTCAGATTGCAGGAGATAGCAGGCTGCAAAACCATAAATTTAATGCTGGTGCCATATCTGATGATTGGCACTGAATTTCTGGCCGGCTAAGTCCTAAGTTGAACTGCTAGCCAGCTGTTAAATATTGGTGGCGACCTGGATATTCAGTGGGAAATAGTCGCCTATCTCCCGCTGACTAGCTATCGGCATAGCCAGCTATAGCCAGTTATGTGCTATTTGGCTGGCCAGGAGCCATTCCTGGTTGGCCAAATAGCACTGAACATCAACCAAAACATGCCTCCTTGGCAGGTACTTGTCAAAAATATTTGTCCTTTCAGTAAGAGAGTTCCAATACTGCTTCTCTTTCAGGCCATCAAATTCAAATATTTAACTTTATTCCAGGCTGGATTAAAAATAAAATAAAAAATTTTGGATTTTTAAAAATAAAATGCTTTTTTGAGGAAAGATAGTTTTCTATTTAAGATACATTATAGTCCAAAAATTATTCTTCACGAAATAAGGATTAGTTTTTAATTATGTAGCATGAAGCAAAACCAGTTATGCTAGGAAACAGTCGCTGGTGGAAAAGGGCTGGGGGAAAGATGGAGCAGACACTGGTGGAAATGGGGTGGGAGGAGAGAGAGGGGGTAGAAGTTGGTAGTTTGGGGTAGGGGAGAGAGGGTAGATATTGGGGAATGGGGAACACAGAGGAGGGAGATAATGAAACGTGTAAGTGAAAGGGGAGATGCTGGATGGAAGATGAGGGGAAGAGAGGGGACAGACATTGTATGGAAGGGGAGCGATACAAAGAGGATGGAAATACTGATGGAAAGAGAAAGAGGAGATGATGGATGAAAAAAGGGAATATGCTGTATAGAAGGAGAGAGATAAGTATGGATGGAAGTGAGGGGCAGGCATGCATGGAAGGGGCATGGAAGGTATGGAGGGGTAAGTATGGATGGAAGAGAGGGGCAGGAGGGAGATGATGGAAGGGGAAGTGAAAGGAAGCGTGCGGCTGCAGTAAAGGTCATCTCTGGCGCAACTGGAAGTTGCATCAGAGACGACCTTTCCTGCAGCCATGCGCGATTTCAACGCTCCGGCTGCTGGTAGGAAACACATTTAGAAATTGCCTGCCGCGAAGGTAAGGGGCAGGGAGGGAGAAAGGGAGGAAAGGTGGGATGGAGAAAAACAGACGCTGAAGGGAACTGGGGAAGGTGGGCTAGAGAGGAACAGACGCTGAAGGGAATTGGGGAAGAGAGATTCCAGAGTATGGGGAAGCGGAGGGAAGAAGATGGGTGCCAGGTCAATTGGGGGTTGGGGGTGAAGGGAGAGGCAGAGTAACAGAGCAAATGGAAGACGCAGAGAGAAGACAGACAGTGGATGGAAGGAATTGAATGAGAAGATGAGGAAAGCAGAAACTACATAACAAAGGTATACAAAAATTTTCTATTTATTTATTTCCTTTTTTTTTTTTTTTTTGCTTTAGGATAAAGTAGTATATTAGTTGTGTTGCTAAAAATTTATAAACAAAGCCCTGCCAGCTGAACATCTCTTTCTCTAGTTCAGCAGCCAGAACTTTGATTTATGAGGAAGGAATAAGCTAAATATCGCAGTACTGAGGCTTGTATGGATGCTGCGGGATGGGGCAGTGACAGGGACATGGTCACGAGGACGGGACAGTGACGGGGACAAATTTTTTCCCCATGTCATTCTCTACTTTGCACTACCACCACTCCCGGCTGCACCACGACATGTGGCGCAAAAATGCCCCAAAGGCGTCTAATTTGTGCAATCCTGGCAAGAATTCATACTAGCAAGGCCTAAGGACTCCATCCCAACAGGTTTTGAAGTAAAAATTGTAGTTTGGAGAAGCAGGGAACTCTTGAAAAAAAAAAATCACTAAAAATCCAAGATGGCCACCACTAAGAAATCTGTGTCAAAATTATGATATTTTTCACATATAGGAAACTGCAAAATTGGTGATTTTATGATTTTTCAGGTGGGGGAACAAAGGGGAACATGCAGAACACTTCAAATCTGAGAAATTCAGACCCTTCCCCCCCCTCCCCGATTCACCTCACAGGCTATGACAACCTTTATTCACTGTGACCTGTGCTGGAAATGTGCTACAGCCTGCTCAGCTCTCTTACAGTAGCTGGAATTAGAACACCACTGCCTCATCCTGGGAATGCCTCTGTGGCGTTGATCTTGGGCTGCCAATCAGACTCCATGTCTGACTGCACCTCCACCCTTGTGGACCGATGGGCAAGCTTAGGAATGGGCAGAAGTGTGGAATGCAGCCAGCACCCTGCGAGACACCGCTGAGCCTCCTAGGTATGCCCAACAACCTGTGCTAAACTTTGTCTGGAAGTAGGAAGGGTTGGCCCGTCAGCTGCAGATTGAAGCCTATGTGTTCCCACCCAGGCACAGCTGAAGAATTGCTCTAAGCACAAGAAATCCTGATAAAAGGGACAAAAAACATTGAATAAAATAATAAAAAGGAGAGAGCAGAACAAACACACTCCTGCTGGCATGAATGCAGAAGGGAAAAATTGAGGGTTGAGCTACAGAGCACACTGAAGTAGAGCAGAGTCACAGAAAAAAACGGCTGCCCCTACCAGCTAGCTGAGCGTGAAATCACCTGCTTCTGTGAAGGGGAAGCCGAACCAGTAGTTACCTCCCCCACCCCTGACTACGGTGTGTGGCGCAAAAACACTCAAAATGTGGCAAATTTGCTCAAATTTTGCATGAATTCAAACTAGGAGACCCTCAGGCCCCATTCCAGAGTTTTCCTGGTGAAAATCCAAATTTTAAAGAAGCAGGAAGTTGAAAAAAAGACTGCTGAAAATCCAAGATGGCTGCTGGACCCGAATTTGCACCAAAAACGCGCTAAAAACGGCACTTCCCGACATTAAAAAATTACCAAAATAGGATTTTTTTAGGTGGGAGAACACAGAGGATCATTAGAAAACGCTCAAAACCCCTCGAAATTAAGTTTTAGAGATTGTTGTTGGAGCCTTTCAGCTCCTCTTACTCACAAACACTGGTCACAGAAACTGCAGCTGCTGTCTAGTCCCAATTAAGAGCCAGCATCAGAATTCACTGCCACACTGCTGGAAAAGCTTTCCTGAAGCTGATCTTCAGGCTGCCGGTCAGACTCCAATGTCTGACTATGCCTCCACCCCTGCGGACCACCAACTGTGCACAGAGATGGGTGGAGGTGTGAAAACTCAGCCTGCATGCTGCGGAACACTGCTGAGCCCCCTAAGCGTGTTGAACAGTCTGCTCTCAACCCCTCACTTAACAGGGAGTGAGATAAGGTCAGGGACAGCCCTGACATCCAAGGAAGACTAGCAGACCCACTGACAGGTACCCCAAAGAGATCAGGGATCAGCCTGTCAGCTACAGACCGAAGTCTGTGAATTCTCAAGCAGGCAGCACTTCAAATGTCCGTAGAATGCGAAAGAGAAAAAACTATGTTGAATTAAAAATAATAAATTGGAGAGAGCAGAACTAACACACTGCAACCACATGCAGAAGAGAAAGACTGATGGGAGGAGCTAAGCTAGCCTATGATGTACCTTAGAGGCGTAATGAAAAACTTATATTTTTCCCATGCCAGTAAAGGGAAATAACCCTATGTTCTAGAATGTCTCACCTATTGCACTGGAATATGGTTTAGATTCCTTGCAAAATGACCAAGCAAAAGGCAAAGTACATACCTTCAACAGCATTCGAGACCTTTACAATTCCTGTGACAGTCACTGTATCACCCGGAACACAGCTATCAACAAGATCTTGAACTAGTTCACACTCTATTGTTCGAGGAATTCTACCTGCTTCCCTCTGGTCATCAGATATTAGTTCTTGAATCCTAAAAATACACCATTACCAAACTTTAATTGAAATAAATACACTGATATTTGTTTGAGTCTTGTTCAAAAGTATGTCTTTCTTGAATTCACAAACCACCAATTGTCTGAAGATGCAGGTGTCATGTCAAATCATAAAATAAAGTAAGTCAGCAGGGTGTAAGGGCAGTGTATTGGCTATTAAATAAAACATGAAAATAGTGCCACCTCACTGCTCTGATCTTTACAGAGAAAGCACAATTTCAACTAAAGAGCCTTTTATAAAAATTCTAGTTTTAGCCCCAAATCATCAGTATTTTTCATACGTACATTTTTATGAAACCTGATGGGCGGTATGAGGGGCTTTCCACGTGATTTATTCTTATCATTCAAATCAATACGTCTAGAAATGGACACACCAAGATTACAACCCTGGGTTCACCAATTCCTTATTTGCTGATAATGAAACTGACCAATTAGGAGAATTCTACAATAGATAGTTGTTCGTTTACAAAGCAATAGAAAAATGTTAGCAAAGCACACTGCAATCCAAAGAATCCCTAACACTAATTCCTATGAATCCTAATACAAAGGAGCTTAGGCCTAATGAGAAACAAGGCACAATGTCCTTGATTTAACAAACTTTCTACTGGCCATTAACCAAGTAATTATACCTGAATGTATGTGATCCCAGAACTTAAAAAAATATGACCTGTAGGTGTCAGCAGAGCCATCTTCTCCAGGATGGTAGCTGGAGGCAACGTTAAACAGAACCTATGACCTTGAGGTGATACAGAGGTGGTTCTGCGATGGAAACGGAGCTGCTGGCTGATCCCCACAGCCTTATATGTTATTTCTTATTAGTCATGTTTAAGTCAAGACATCATGGACTGGTTACACATGATCCATATGATATAGCATCCACATTCTACCAATCACATTAACAGTTTACATCCTCTGTAATTATGTCTTTGTACACAGGTGCCAGTTTTACACCTTTTTTGGTGCCTTGGGTCTTTATTTCACTGCTGCTTTACCTTTTCTGCTGTCAGTGTCCTGCAATTTTTTTTTTACTCAGCAGCACAGTAAAGTCCAGGCACCTGTAAATGCACGGACATTGACGTCTGTGCATGTGTGAAGGCCCTCTAGACGGGGCCCTGTGCTGCCAGTGTGGGGTGCTGGAACAGAAGAGGCACGGAGAGGCACCAGCGAGGAGAAGAAGTGTGAGTGCCAGCTGACTGCCTTCAGGACGTGGCTCTCACCATGAGAAGCACATCCTGTAGGCAGTCAGCCGGCACCTCTCCTCCTCACCAGCGTCTCGTGGCACACCTGGAATCTCGCCATGGTACACATTTTGCGATACACTGTGTTGTGTCTTGGGATCTTCCTCCCACTAAGGTACAGAGAGGAAATGATTGCTGCACTTCATAGTCCCCAGTAGGAGTATATACTGCCCATATCAGTTTGTATGGCAAAGGCCTGCATTTAACCTTTCAGCAGGCCTTTTAATTTTAGTTCCTAAACTTCCAGGACTTCTCCAAAAGACAGAAACCGCTTAAGAGAGAGTGAAACTGCATTACAGTTTCAAGAATGCAGTATCTACCTCTCTGGGGGGGGGGGGGGAAGCACGGGTATAAATACTGTGGCCTTGTCTTGAACCAGCATAAACCAGGCAAGCATGAAGCTTCAAGCTTTGTGTAAGACTCATTAGTTGTGAATCTTTCCTGGAGCTGTAAGGTCCAGTGTACACGGGCTTATGACCTCTCTGCTTTGCATACCATTTCCTATAGGAAGGTCAACAAGATCCCAACTGGGGATGCTGGACCCAACGCAAGAAAACACAAGGAGCCTCTGCATAAAGCTACCTGGAAACTATAGACAAGACTGCTTAAACAGAGACTCACTTTCTACCATGAAGGTCCCTGACTGTGGTTTTACAAGAGAAGCACAACCCTCACTGGAAATGGAATATAAATTCCTTTGGTCTTGGCCCCTCCAGCTAAACACTTCAAGAACTGATGGAAGGGAGCCCTAGGGATATCCAGGAATACAGCAAATAGGATCCCTCCCTACAGATCATCATCTCTCATAGCCCATCCCAGAGCTACTAGGTAGACATACCCTAGAAAATAAAGGTCATCAGGTCCTCTCTCTCAAACTACCACTCAACAAAGCACAGTTACTTACCGTAACAGGTGTTATCCAGGGACAGCAGGCAGATATTCTTTACGCATGGGTGACGTCACCGACGGAGCCCTCGGTACGGACCTTTTTAACTAGAAGTTTCTAGTTGGCCGCACCGCGCGTGCGCGAGTGCCTTCCCGCCTGACGGAGGAGTGCGTGGTCCCCAGTTAGGATAAGCCAGCTAAGAAGCCAACCCGGGGAGGTGGGTGGGACGTAAGAATATCTGCCTGTTGTCCCTGGATAACACCTGTTACGGTAAGTAACTGTGCTTTATCCCAGGACAAGCAGGCAGCATATTCTTTACGCATGGGTGACCTCCAAGCTAACAAAGAGGGAGGAGGGATGGTTGGCCATTAGGAAAATAAATTCTGAAGTACAGATTGGCCGAAGTGCCCATCCCGTCTGGAGAAAGCATCCAGACAGTAGTGAGTAGTGAATGTGTGAACTGAGGACCAGGTGGCCGCCTTGCAGATTTCCTCAATGGGTGTGGAACTGAGGAAAGCAACAGAAGCGGCCATAGCTCTCACCCTGTGGGCAGTGACAGCACCGTCCAGTGACAGACCGGCCCGAGCATAACAGAACGCGATGCAAGCTGCAAGCCAGTTGGATAGCGTCCGTTTAGAGACCGGTCGACCCAGACGATTAGGGTCGAAGGTCAGGAAGAGCTGAGGGGACAAGCGGTGAGCCCTTGTACGATCAAGATAGTAAGCCAGGGCACGCTTGCAATCAAGAGTGTGCAATGCCTGTTCCCCAGGATGTGAATGAGGTTTCGGGAAAAAAACAGCCAACACAATAGACTGGTTGAGGTGAAAAGCCGAGACTACCTTGGGAAGGAACTTAGGATGGGTACGCAGAACCACCTTGTCATGGTGAAAAACAGTGAACGGTGGGTCTGCGACCAGTGCATGCAGCTCACTAACCCTCCTGGCAGAGGTGATGGCAATGAGGAAAAGCACCTTCCATGTCAGAAGTTTGAGCGAAGTTGAGGCAAGAGGCTCAAAAGGAGGTTTCATGAGGGCTGATAAAACCACATTTAGGTCCCAGACGACCGGAGGAGGCTTCAGAGGTGGTTTGACATTGAAGAGGCCCCTCATAAAGCGGGAAACCAGAGGATGAGCCGTGAGAGGTTTCCCTAGGATAGGCTCATGAAATGCCGTGATGGCACTGAGATGGACTCTGATAGAGGTAGACTTGAGGCCTGCGTTGGACAGGGAGAGCAAATAGTCCAGAACAGTTTCCACCGCTAAAGAGGTGGGGTTGTGATGATGACGGAGGCACCAAGAGGAGAACCTGGTCCACTTCTGATGGTAACATTGGAGTGTGGCCGGTTTCCTGGAGGCGTCCAAAATGAGACGGACAGGCTGAGACAGATTTCCTGGAGAGGTCAGCCCGAGAGAAACCAAGCTGTCAGGTGGAGCGAAGACAGATTAGGATGCAGTAGAGACTGACGCTGTTGCGTAAGTAGAGTAGGAAACACAGGAAGAGGAATGGGATCCCTGACGCTGAGCTGAAGCAGGAGAGGAAACCAGTGTTGGCGAGGCCACCAAGGAGCGATGAGAATCATGGTGGCCCTGTCCCTGCGGAGTTTGGATAAAGTCCGCAACATCAGAGGTAGTGGAGGAAAGGCATAGAGGAACCGATCCGTCCAGTTGAGCAGGAATGCATCCGGGGCCAGACGGTGAGGAGAGAAGAGTCTGGAGCAGAACTGGGGCAGCTGATAGTTGTGAGGAGCTGCAAAGAGGTCCACCTGCGGAGTGCCCCAGCGAGCAAAGATGGAGTGGAGCGTGGGAGGGTCCAAAGTCCACTCGTGAGGTTGAAGGATGCGGCTGAGATTGTCAGCCAGGGAGTTCTGTTCGCCCTGGATATAGACAGCCTTGAGGAAGAGACTGCGGGCCGTGGCCCAGGTCCAAATGCGGAGAGCCTCCTGACAAAGGAGGCGAGACCCGGTGCCGCCCTGTTTGTTTATGTAGTACATGGCGACTTGGTTGTCTGTGCATAGGAGAAGAACCTGAGGGCAGAGAAGGTGCTGGAAGGCCTTGAGAGCGTAGAACATAGCTCTCAGTTCGAGGAAATTGATGTGATGTCGACGCTCCTGTGGGGTCCAAAGACCTTGGGTGCGTAGATCCCCTAGCTGGGCTCCCCATGCATAAGGGGAGGCATCCGTGGTGATGATCATGGAATGGGGGGGCAGATGAAAGAGAAGACCCCTGGAAAGATTTGAGGAGTTCAACCACCAATGTAGAGATCGCTGAAGAGACGATGTTACAGAGATGGGATGAGAAAGAAGATTCGAGGTCTGTGACCACTGGTTGGCTAGAGTCCATTGGGGTGTCCTGAGGTGGAGTCGTGCCAGGGGAAGCACATGCACCGTCGAGGCCATGTGGCCCAGGAGGACCATCATCTGTCTGGCAGAAATGGAGTGATGAAGGAGCACCTGACGACAAAGGTGGAGCAGAGTCCGTTGACGATCGGAGGGGAGGAACGCCCTCATCAGTGTGGTGTCGAGAACTGCTCCAATGAACTGAAGGCGCTGTGTGGGAAGCAGATGCGACTTGGGGTAGTTGATCTCGAACCCCAGAAGATGGAGGAGAGAGATGGTATGATGAGTGGCTTGTAGCACAAGTGGAGACGTAGGTGCTTTCACTAACCAATCGTCCAAGTAGGGGAACACCTGGAGGTTGTGAGACCTGAGGAAGGCCGCCACCACAATGAGGCATTTGGTGAACACCCTGGGTGAGGAAGCGAGGCCAAAAGGCAGCACTTTGTACTGATAATGGCGATGGTGCACCTGGAATCGCAGGTAGCGACGTGAAGTTGGATGGATTGGAATGTGAGTGTAGGCCTCTTTGAGGTCCAGGGAACATAGCCAGTCGTGTTGAGAGAGAAGAGGGTAAAGCGTGGCCAGGGAGAGCATTCTGAATTTCTCCCTGACGAGACACTTGTTGAGGTCCCTGAGATCGAGAATGGGACGGAGGTCTCCTGTCTTCTTTGGAACTAGGAAGTAACGGGAGTAGAATCCCCAGCCTCTTTGTTCCGGAGGCACTTCTTCGATGGCATTGAGAAGAAGGAGGGATTGGACCTCCCTCAGGAGGAGGGGGGTTTGAGTTGAATGAGAAGCAGACTCTACGGGAGGATTGTCTGGTGGAAGAGTCTGGAAGTTGAGAGAGTAGCCGTGGCGGATGATGTTGAGAACCCACTGGTCCGATGTGATGACCTCCCAACGGCTGAGGAAAATGTGGAGCCTGCCTCTGATTGGCTGTGGAAGAGGCAATGAGGGTGGATGATAGAGGCAATGAGGGTGGATGACTGGCTAAGCCCTGGAGAGAGGAGTCAAAAGGGCTGAGATGGTTTGGCAGGAGGAAGAGGCTTGGCAGGTTGATTTGACTGGGTACGAGCCTGGTTGTGCTGGTGCTGGCGTGCTCGCCTAGGTTGCTGTGAAGGTGGATTGAGCGGCCTAGCAGAAAACCTGCGCTGATATGAGGTCTGTGGTCTGTAAGGGCGAGCAGGTGGAGCCTTTTTCTTAGGCTTTATGAGAGTGTCCCATCTGGTCTCATGGGCTGAGAGTTTCTGCGTGGTGGTATCCAGGGACTCTCCGAATAACTCATCCCCAAGACATGGGGCGTTGGCAAGTCGGTCTTGATGGTTGACATCTAAATCAGAGACCCTGAGCCAGGCCCGGCGGCGCATAGCTACAGCGATGGCAGATGCACGGGAGGTGAGCTCAAAAGAGTCATAGATAGAGCGCACCATGAATTTTCTTAGTTGGAGCAGGCTGGAGATCTGCTGCTGAAATAGAGGAACTTTGTGTTCTGGCAGGTACTTCTGCATGGCGGAGAGTTGCATGACCAGATGTTTCAGGTAGAATGAGAAATGGAATGAGTAGTTGTTAGCTCTGTTGGCAAGCATGGCATTCTGATAGAGTCGCTTGCCAAACTTGTCCATTGTTTTGCCCTCTCTGCCAGGAGGGGTGGAGGCATAAACACTAGAGCCCTGAGTCTTTTTTAAAGTGGACTCCACCAGGAGAGACTCATGAGGCAGTTGGGGTTTATCAAATCCTGGGATTGGTATAACCCTATAGAGGCTGTCCAGTTTACGGGGGGCCCCAGGGACAGTCAGCGGGTTCTCCCAATTTTTATAAAAAGTTTCCCGCAGGATATCATGCACGGGCAACTTTAGGAACTCTTTGGGAGGTTGATCGAAATCCAATGCCTCCAGGAAAGCTTGTGACTTCTTAGAGTCAGATTCCAGAGGCAAAGATAAGGCCCCCGACAACTCCCTGAGGAATTTAGAGAAGGAAGATTGTTCAGGTTTAGATGTGGTATCGGGGGCCGAAGGCTCTTCGTCCGACGACGATGCATCCTCCTCGGTACCGGGAGGGGATTCTTCCCATAGGTCCGGGTCTCTGACATCGGTGTGTGCGTGTCGAGAGACCGGAGTGGAAGGCTCGGTATGGTGAGTTTTAGACAAAGACTTGCCTGAGCGTACCGAGACGTTACCGGGGGATGAAGACCTGTGTCTGTCTCGGTCCCGGGAAGAACGGTGCCGGTCAGGGTCGCGGGAAGACCGGTGCCCTGCTGGGTCCCGAGGAGGATCGGTCGTCGTCAAGGTGATAGTCTCGGCATGGGTATGGAGATGTGGTGCCGAGAGAATAGGCATGGAGGAGTCCATAGGTACCGATGGAGTGGATACCGGTTGGACGGTGCGGGGCTCGGGCCGGTCTGGTACCGAAAGCAGCGGTGCCAAGATAGAGGGTAAGAGCTGCTTAAGTTGCTGTTGGAGTTGTTCCTGCAACTTATCCTGGAGGATGGCCGCAATGCGGTCATCCAGGGGAGGCACCGGAACCACTTTTTTCTTCTTTGGTTCCATGGGTGCCGCTCTACGCTCCGGCGATGAGGAGGCCGATGACGAGGCACTCACCGATATCGGAGCGGAGCGTTTTTTGGGGCGGCGTGGAGCCGAAAGGACTGGTGTCGCCACCGAGGTGGGAGGGCGCTCAAGGGTGGAAGGCTTCTTAGCCGGCTTACCTGGCGCCGGGGGCGCCGAAGTCGTTTCAGGCGTCGTCGAAGTGGTCGGTGCCGATTTCGACGGTGCCGCAGGTGAAGAGGTCGAATCCATAGTCGGGCCGGTGCCGAAAAGTAGATTTTGTTGGATTTGACGATTCTTCAAAGTGCGTTTCTTAAGAGTGGCACAGCGGGTGCAGGAGTCCGCCCGATGCTCCGGTCCCAAGCACTGTAAGCACCAATTGTGTGGGTCAGTGAGGGAGATCGGGCGTGCACACCGCTGGCACTTCTTAAAACCGGGCTGCGGGGGCATGAATGGGAAGACGGCCTCCGCAAAATCGAACCCCGAGGCCTGGATCGTGACAACAGGCCCCGCCGGGGCAGGAACGAAAAAATAAAGCAAAAAAGAAAAGTTTTTTTTTTTTTGAACAGAAAGAAAAAAGCACCCGAAGGTGAATAAAACGAAAAATTAACGCGAGCGGGAAGGCAAAAAGAGAATTTCAACGGAGTTGAAAAATACACGTCTTCTTCGCTCCGCGGAAACGAAGAAACTGGGGACCACGCACTCCTCCGTCGGGCGGGAAGGCACTCGCGCACGCGCGGTGCGGCCAACTAGAAACTTCTAGTTAAAAAGGTCCGTACCGAGGGCTCCGTCGGTGACGTCACCCATGCGTAAAGAATATGCTGCCTGCTTGTCCTGGGATAAAGGAATTATCCCCTTCTGAGCAGGCAATCTCCCTTTGTCTATTGAACCAGCCAACCTCCTTGACTGTCCATCAGTGGAATGCTCTAGCACCCATGTGGTTCCTTCCATGCAGGGACAGAGATTAGAACAAGAATAAACAGAAGACAGAACTTAAAGGTGCTGCCAAAGCAAAACCATCCGGAATTTTTTAATTATCAGATTTCAATAATCTTCATGTATCACAAGCCTAATTTGGACTTGAGGGTAGGTAGTCTGGGAAGCCTTACCTGTGTAGAAGAGCAGTCAGGTAGTTCTGCAGGCTGTCCCTGCCATTGATCTCCTAGTTTTTAGGGAGGGGAGAGATGGGAGATCAGGCAGATCTGCAAGATTACTTGTTAAAATATTAACTCTGCAGAAAACTGGAGCTACATTTATTCTGCCACATCCGAAGCTGATATGTCGTATGAGTAATGTCGTATGAATAATGTGGCAGTGTGAGTTGTGGCTGTGCTTTTCTACTCCAATTAACGAGTAATAAGTAACTGTACACTCCATGTTCCTTGTTTTGCTTTGTTGTTTTGAATTTGTTTGAATTTGAGTTTAAATCTGTTTGTATTATTTAATGTGATTTTGTATGTGATTTTGTTCCTTGCTTAGATTTGTGAATAAGCGGCTTATAAATAATTTTAATTAAATAAATATGTAGCCTCCAAAAACTTCTCTATTTGTCTATCAGAGGGAAACAGATAATGAGCCAGTATGTAATATATTTGTGTACCATGTAATGTATTTTTGGTGCAAAGTAATCATAAAATGGCTGCTAACTCTACCATAATAAGAAAGTTGACTAGGGGCTAGATTCACTAGGGCGACGGATTGGATCCGATTCTGTGGGGCTGATTCACGAAGCACCCTCATGGTCTGTGCATGAGCTGGCCCTCCGTGCCCGGCAGAGCTGGAAACAAAACTTTACTTTTTACTTCGCAAGCCCTATTTTTTACTTTTACTTCGTGAGCACATGGTTTTAACCTGCTTTAAACCCACGGGTTAAAACCACGTATTTGCACTGCGAGGAAGGGCAGGAGAGTCGGGGCAGAGAAAAGGAGAAGCAGGAGATCGGGACAGATAGCAGAGAAGCAGGATCGGGGCAGAGAGCAGGGCAGCCAGAGCAGGAGAATTGGGGCAGAGAGCAGGGTTTTTACACAAGCGACTGGTCCTCAGCAGTCGCTTTTTTTGGATCGGCCAGCCCAGTCGGTGTGCCTGCATTTGTTTAGTGAAACGCATCCTTCCTACTTTGCATGCCGTTTCCCCTCATTTGTATGCGCAAATCGGAGGATGATCGGCCACGAGGTTAGTGAATCGGGTCGGAGGAAAATCGTGTCGCAAAGTGGTCAAGACACAATCGGTGTCCTTAGTGAATCTAGCCCTAAGTCTTATGCCACGTGCACTGTATGGGTCAAAGCAAAATCTGGGCTATCCCTCCAGCTTCATTTTTAGTTATATGCTAAATGTCCATGGATTGCATTTGCCTAACTGCTCCTAAACTTGGCTAAATGCATTAGATAACACTCTGAACTGCTATGACAATCTGCAAAGCATCACCACCTGTTTTTCTAGGCACACTGGAAAAAGATGGAGGGAGATGGGGAGAGTGCAATAACTTTAGACCTTCTGAGTAGAGAATGACACGGTGACGGTTTACCCGCGGCCACCGCATTTAAGCCGCGGGTCACCGCCGAAAACGGGGAAGAAAACTAGCAGTCGCTGCGGTGACGGGGACAAGGCCATTCACCGACCGCGGAAACGGTGAACAGGTTTGTAACCGCGGGCCAATGTACCCCCTTCTAGGAACCGCTATTTACCTGTGTTTCACCGTGCTCCTCATTTGTCAGATCAACCCTTCCTGCCAATCGCAGCAGAAGGGTACCCAACCCCTCCTGCCGGTCCTCCCAATGGCCTCCCCTAAGATCGCCGGCAGGAGGGTACCCAATCCCTCCTGCTGGACCCCCCCCCAACGAACCCTCCCACCCCGGAACCCCCTTAGTCTTACTTTCCAAGTTGGACCGGACAGCTCCTCGCTCGTCTGGCCAGCAGGCCTGCCTCGTCCAAATGAGGCGGGCCCGCCCCTCCCCTCCCCTGCCTAACCCACAGGATCCTAGGGCCTGATTGGCCCAAGCACCTAAGGCCCCTCCTATAGCGGGAGTGGCTTTAGGTGCCTAGACCAATCAGGCCCTAGGATCCTGTGGGTTGGGCAGGGTAGGGGCGGGCCCGCCTCATTTGGACGGAGGCAAGCCTGCTGGCCATACGTGTGAGGAGCCGTCCGGTCCAACTTGGAAAGTAAGACTAAGGGGGTTCCGGGGTGGGAGGGTTCGTTGGGGGGGGGGTCCAGCAGGAGGGGTTGGGTACCCTCCTGCCGGCGATCTTAGGGGAGGCCATTGGGAGGACCGGCAGGAGGGGTTGGGTACCCTTCTGCTGCGATTGTCGGGAGGGCCGTTGGGGGGGTCTACAGGAGGGGTTGGGTGCCCTCCTGCCGTGATCGCTGGGGGAGGGGAGACTTGCAGCCGTAGCCGCTGTCACTATGCTAATCACGGCAGGGAGATCTTTGCCGCGATTAGGTACAGCGGCCGCGTCTAATTACCATATAGGCTAACATTGTAAGCATTTAAAGTACATGTCGTGTTTGTTTTTGCATTGCTAGCCCCAGGGATGGTGGAAGATTAGTGATTGAAAAACTGTATGAAAAATAACTATTTTAAATTTAGTGATCAAAATGTGTCAGTTTTGAGAATTTATATTAATTAATTTTTTCTCTGCGTGTTTTGTTTTTGTATAGTTATTAACTAATATTTAACTAAGTTTTAAAGTTTTAAAGAATGTTTCCTTTATACGTAAATAAAGAAAAGTGAATGGGATTGCAGTGGCGGTGACGGGGCGGTGAATGGGGTGGCAGTGGCGGTGACGGGGCGGTGAAGAGGATGGTGAGACGGGGACGGGGCGGTGACGGGGATGGTGAGACGGGGACGGGGCGGTGACGGGGATGGTGAGACGGGGACGGGGCGGTGACGGGGACCAATTTTTTCACCGTGTCATTCTCTACTTCTGAGTATAAATCTGACTACCATAAGAAGTCTGGGAAGATGAAGCACTGCAAAACTTTTTTTTTGTAACTTTTACCACCTCCCTATTATTTTCCAAGAAGAGAAAGATTGTGTCGACAGTCAGACTCACCAAGAGTGAAAAGTCACAAGTACCACCTGATACTGGACCCAGTAAGGTCAGAACTTAAACACCAACTGAATCTTTTACAAAAGGAGAGAAAAATTAGTCCCAAAGAATTGTTTCCCAGAGTATCCTCCAGACTTTGTCAATGCTCCTACAGCCTTCCCAGAAATGGGCTACTTGTAAACAGCTGCAGCAGGCCACATGTCTGCACCATGATAGAGATAAAGGAATGTGGTGCTGAAAGCCACACCAGCCCCCGATTAAAGAGAGTTAGGTCAGCTCTGAGGGTTTTTTCCCATCTCTGCTTGCTTGCTGGCTGGCCTGGATAAAGAATAACTCAAAAACCTGAATATTACTCACCTTGTGCTCAGATCTGGAAAAGTAATGAATCTAAAATCCAAAACCATATTCTACAACAATCTCGTGCCCTTAATAATTTTTTAATCATTTTTGATTTGTGTGAAAGCATTTTTAAAAAATAAATGCAAAATGATATAAATCAGTTATGCATTTAACAAAATGTATTTCAACAAGTAAAATGTCAAGAACAATAAAAAAAAGAACATAACTCACCACTTTAAATGTAGAGGCACTGGGGCTCATTTTCAAAGTGCTTAGACACACATCATAGGCTTCTATGGTACTTTGTGTGTCTAAGTGCTTTGAAAACACAGCCCAAAGGCTCATCTACTCACTGAAAAAATATGACCACATCACAGCAGCATACCATGACTCACACTGGCTCCCAATACAAGCAAGAGTATACTTCAAATTCTACTGCCTACTATTCAAAGCTATTAATGGAGAAAGCCCAACCTACTGGAACAACTGACTAACCCAATCCACCTCAACCAGGCACAGGAGAACCCACTCACTATTCCCACACCCACAAACCAAAAATGTTAAACGAGGAAAATTATATGACAACCTAACGGCCACCAAAGCAGCTAAACTAGACAGACAAATCATTAATCTGTTGTCTTTGACCATAGACTACAAAAACTTCAAAAAAGAAACCAAAACCATACTCTTCAAAAAATACATAAAACCTATCTAACACGAACAGTTCCTTCTCAAACTCCACCTACCACACACTCCACCCATATCTAATCTAAAATGTTTCTAATTACCCAACATGTATCTCCTTAACTTCTTGACAATTCTTATGTAATTCTTACGACAATTCTAATGTAATGTTACAATTCTTGTAACCTGACAACTCTTGTGTAATCCACCTTGAACCGCAAGGTAAGGGCAGAATAGAAATCACTAATGTAATGTAATGTAATGTAAAATGAGCCTCACTGTATCCAAAACCTTTCCTCCTGCAGCTCATTATACTACTTATTTACCGAATAACAGATTGAGCAGATTACAGCTTGGAATGTAGCAGCTAAGAGTAAAACGGATTATAATGATGCTTCTATACACTAGATACAAAATAATTAAAGCCGTACAATGCACAATATGTCTTTTATAACAGTATCTTTGTAGCAGTCTTTGATCTTCCATTAAAAAATCAGCACACATTTACAAAATAGTACACACATTTACAAAATAGTACACACATTTACATGCTTTTAATAATGGAGCTTCACAAATAATTGAACACATAGAAATTGCTTACTTGATAGATTGCCAGTCCACTGTAACTGTCAACGGAGAGCTTCTATTTGCAGTGAATGATCGTCCACGACATTCTGGAAGAGGACACTGTTGCAAGAATGACTCAGGTTTAGCTCTTTTCTACTTTCCCAATATGAACGCAATATACTGTGTTTCATCAGTAGGAAAAAGCATAAGCCTTGCTAGTTTCAAAAGTGCTAGGAGTGCAAGTAAAATGGAAGCATTACTAAAGAATACTACAACAGCTTACAGGATACAAAGCACCATTGCTTTACGAGGTGCTACCCAAAAGTTCGGGGAATGAGAACAGCGTGCGTGAACTAGATACAGCGGTTTTATCGCACGCACCAGATTAGTGCGCACTGTAGCACGCGCTAGCCGGAAATCAACCGCCTGCTCAAAAGGAGGCGGTAGCGGCTAGCGCGTGCGGAAATTTAGCACACGCTGTTCCGCGCGTTAAGGCCCTAGCGCAGCTTTGTAAAAGGAGCCCATAGGATGCCGTTCTGCCGCTAGAGGAGTCTTTCGAGCGCCTTTGACCTAGTCATATAAATATATTAGACTTTAATATACTTATATGACTAGGTCAAAGGCGCTTGAAAGATCAAATTGCAGTATTAATACTTTATAACCCTTTGAAATGTTGCTTCTTACAATATCCATTAGAAATCCCAGAATAGTTTCCATGGCCCTTGCGGAATCCAGATTGATTAGGATGGAGTATGTTGAATTTTTCAATGTAAGAATTTAGTTGAGAATTTACTAGTTCTTCCATAATTTTTACAAAAATTGGAATTGATGCTACTGGTCTGTAGTTGGATGTTTGACTTATATTTACCTTGGTGTCTTTTAACAATGGAGTTAATAAAATTTGTCTCAGATATTTGGGAAAGGAACCTTTCTGAAGCATTTCATTTAGCTAATCTAAAAGAATCATTT
The DNA here is from genome assembly GCF_902459505.1 of Geotrypetes seraphini. Lineage (NCBI taxonomy): Eukaryota > Metazoa > Chordata > Amphibia > Gymnophiona > Dermophiidae > Geotrypetes > Geotrypetes seraphini. Next base: position 318,582,149 of record NC_047086.1, read on the forward strand.
TAATTGATAAAGGTGCACATCTTAGGATGTATGATAGGTATATATCTAAATAACAATAAGAATATATTTATCATAAATTTTTATAAAGTCATCCCACTCTATTTTGTCAAATTCAGTCCAGTAAAAATCCCCTCTGATAACTTTTAGATCTTTATTATAGAACAAGTGTGTAGAGTCACATGGGGCAAATTCTATAAGAAGCGCCCAAAAGTTAGGTGCTGATATAGGCACCGTTCAGCGAGATTCAAGTACAGTTGGCTGTTGTTTAGTGAATCGCACCTAGTTGGGCACCTAATTTGGAGGCGACCAATAAATAGGCCAGCTCTAGGCACAACTAAAAGTTAGGCGGCCGTGCGAGCACTTAAGCACGCTTAAGAGCAGTGATTCTGTAACAAGGCACCTGACATGTAGCCATAACCACGCCTAACATGCATAGCAACAATTTTTTTTAAGGCCGCCTAAATTTTTAGAGGCGCCTTGCTACAGAATCACTCTTTCTTGATAGGCACCTAACTTTCAATTATTGCTGATTAAAAAGCTTAATTGGACTTGTTCAATTTAGATAGGCGCCTATCTAGGTGGGCGCCTCCGAAATAGATGCCTAACATTCTACAGAAAACAGGATTAAGGCGCCTCTTCACCGAAAGTTCTACAGCTTTAGAACTGAACATCCAAGGAGACTACTATGCAGGTGGTAAGGGTTGCACAAACTGTTTTGAACTCAGGGACAGCCTTTCCGTTTCACTGCCATCTCAAAAAGTCATCTATTTTTGTGCCTTATCAATCCTGTCTACTCAAAACACATGTTCACGGGTAAGCAACAATGCTTTATCCATATCAATATTGTTAATTACTTCATATTTTTCTACGAATCTGATCAGCGCACCAGAATGAGTCAGTGGAACCACAGGAAACCTGACATCAAAACTAATAAATCAAGCATTAAAAAATTAGAAGCACCTTCAACTTCAAAGCTATGTTACTTCCAAGCAAACTGCAAGGAAGAGAAACAGAATATCACAAATGTCCACTTCCAGTGCAAAAAAGTACATGAGTCCTGAACATGTGGGTAGTACATCTTCACCCATAAGGGATGCAGAAGGAATCATCTTACATCTTCAACTCCACCTCCCTGCATCAGCAAGCACTGCCCTCTCTCATATGTATGAGGTCGGTGTCAGGAGCTGACAAGCTTGAAGGAGGAAGTTAGGCAACTGAAGGACAGGATACAGGAACTGGAAGGACTTTACATCGCAGAAGACCCAATCAGGACAGCTGAAGATTTCATGAGAGAGAGACACATTGAGGAGGAAGTCAGGGAGCTCGAGGAGTTCATTGAGGAGGCCTATAGGAGGAGGGTGGAAGAACACGAACATCAGAGGAAGGATGAAGATACACCCACATGGAATGTGGAACAAGAGGAAGATGACTCCAAGGAAGAAACCCACAGAGGGATCCTGCAGGAAGGGGAGGCAAGGTCTTGTCGATGCCTAGAAGAAGAAGCAGCGAAGCACACTGAGGACATAGACCTGCGACCGGAGTGAAAACTGAAGAAGAGAAAGTCTGCGATCCTAGTGGGAGACTCAATCCTAAGCCAAGTAGATAACCACATAGCAGGAGGAAGAGAGGACTGACTAGTGGCCTGCCTCCCAGGAGCAAGAGCAAAAGACATCGTCAACAAAATTGAAAAGATCCTAGAAGGAGCAGAGACGGAAGAGACTACAGTGATGATCCACATTGGGACAAATGATGTCAGTAGGAGAGACTACAGTAGAAATGCACTGATTAAACAGTTCAAGATTCTGGGAAGGAAGTTGAAGTTGAGGACTCAGAAGATAGTGTTTTCAGTGATCCTACCAGTCCCGAGGGCAGATGTGAAGAGGCAGACGGAACTACAGTCAATAAATGCATGGATGAGGAGATGGTGTGAAGAAGAGGGGTTTCACTTCGTGAGGAACTGGATAACGTTTTGGGGCAAGAGCAAGCTTTTCAGGAGAGATGGACTGCACCTGAGTGCGGTGGGAACTAGACTTCTAGCAAACAACGTCAGGAGAGGAATAGAGCAGGCTTTAAACTAAGAAGAATGGGAAAGCCGACAGTCGACCAAGTGTTGACGATTTGGAAGAAGGTATCCCGTGAGGAAACTGAGTGGGAAAAATGCTGGGAAGACACAACGGCCAAAAAACAAGAGTTGATAGATCAAGAAGAGGATGATAAGATCGTAGCACAGGAAAAGCAAACAAAGATCGTAGCACAGGGAAAGGAAATGAAGACAAAAAATACCAGGACTTAAATTGCATGTATATTAATGCAAGGAGCCTAAGGAACAAAATGGGAGAATTAGAAGTCATGGCCAAAAATGAGAACCAAGACATCATTGGGGTCTCTGAAACAAGGTGGAATGAAGAAAAGAAATGGGACATAGCACTGCCGGGGTACAAACTCTATCGCAAAGACAGGTCAGGTCAGAAAGGAGGAGGAATAGCCCTATACATAAAAGAAAACATACACTCGACCAGAATGGACACAGCAGCGACGACCAACAAATTGGAATCACTATGGGTTAAAATACCGGGAAGGAAAGGGCCCGAGATAAAGATGGGCCTGTACTATCGTCCATCTGGGCAAACCGAAGCAAACGATGAAGAAATGAAGGCCAAGATGAAGCGAGAATGCAAAAGCGGTAACACGATTGTTATGGGAGACTTCAACTATCCCGGGATAGACTGGAGTCTTGGAAACTCACAATGCGCTAGGGAGACCAGATTCCTGGAGGCTATACAGGACTGCTTCATGAAGCAGCTTGTCTGAGAACCGACGAGAGGGAATGCCACTCTGGGTCTAATCCTTAATGGGCTAAGAGGACCTGCAAAGAAAGTGGAAGTAGTGGGACCGTTGGGAAACAGCGATCACAATATGATCAAGTTCAAAGTTGAAGTAGGAATATCGAAGGGAAAGAGAACCATAGCGACAACTTTTAACTTCAAGAAAGGAAACTATGAAGCGATGAGAATAATGGTAAGGAAGAAACTTAGGAACAGCTGAAAGAAATCGCAGACTGTAGAGCAAGCCTGGTCTTTATTCAAGGAAACGGTGAGCGAGGCACAAAATCTGTATATCCCCAGATTTAGAAAAGGATGCAAAAAGAGCCAAACAAAAGACCTGGCGTGGATAACTAAAGAAGTAAAGAAAGTGATAGGAAATAAGAAGAATTCATTCCGGAAATGGGAAAAGGACAAAACCGAGGAGAACTGGAAAGAGCACAAGAAGAATATGAAGAGAGGCTAGCCAGGGAAGCATGAAATTTCAAACCGTTCTTCTGATATGTTAAAGGGAAGCAACCGGCTAGGGAGGAGGTGGGACCGCTGGATGAAGGAGATAGGAAAGGAGTGGTGAAGGAGGAAAAAGAAGTGGCGAATAGACTAAATATGTTCTTTTCGTCAGTATTTACAAGAGGACACATCCAACGTGCCGGAACCTGAAAAAATCTTCAAAGGAGATCAAGCAGAAATATTAACATCCATGGAGGTAAGCCTTGAAGACGTACAAAGCAGATAGATAGATTAAAAAGTGACAAATCTCCAGGCCCAGACGGAATCCATCGTAGGGTATTGAAAGAACTAAAGGAAGAAATAGCGGAACTACTACAGCAGGTTTTTAATCTATCCCTGAAAATCTATCTTCCAGTCCCGGAGGACTGGAAGATAGCAAATGTTACACCCATCTTTAAGAAAGGATCGAGAGGTGACCCGGGGAACTACAGACCGGTAAGACTGACTTTGGTCCCGGGGAAGATGGCGGAAGTGCTGATAAAAGACAACATCGATGAGCATCTAGAAAGGAATAAACTGAGGAAAACAAGCCAATATGGCTTCTGCATGGGAAGATCGTGCCTAACGAACTTATTGCACTTCTTCGAAGTAATTAACAAACGGATGGACAAAGAGGACCCCATAGACATCGTATACTTAGATTTCCAAAAAACCTTTGACAAGGTACCCCATGAACGCCTACTACGGAAACTGAAGAACCATGGGGTGGAAGGAGACGTACATAGATGGATCAAAAATTGGTTGGCGGGTAGGAAGCAAAGGGTAGGAGTGAACGGCCACTACTCTGACTGGAGGAAGGTCACAAGTGGTGTTCCGCAGGGGTCGGTACTTGGACCGCTGCTGTTCAATGTATTTATAAATGATCTAGAAACAGGGACGAAGTACGAAGTAATAAAATTCGCAGACAACACCAAACTATTTAGTGGAGCTAGGACTAAAGAGGACTGTGAAGATTTACAAAGGGACCTGAACAAACTAGGAGAGTGGGCAACAAGATGGCAGATGAAATTTAATGTAGAGAAATGTAAAGTCTTGCATGTAGGAAACAGAAACCCAAAGTACAGTGGTACCTCAGTTTATGAGTGCACCTGTTAGCGAGTGTTTTGCAAGATAAGCAAAACATTTGCAAAATCGGCACCTCGGAAACCGAGCGTGCCTCTATTTACGAGCCCCCCCACACACACACACGATCCGGCACCCTCTCCCCCGCAACCTGAAGTCCCCCAGACCCACCCGAACCTGCTTCTTACTTTCATCTCGGCCTCGGCACCGGCATGTCCTGTGCGTTGGTGCCGGTGCCGGAAGATCGGCCTCCTCTTCTGTGCGAGATCTCGGAGAGAACGTGAACTCGCAGGCCTAGAGCATGCGCAGATGCTCAAGGCCCAGCACAGAAGAGGAGGCCGATCTTCGGGCACCGGCACCAACGCACAGGACATGCCAGTGCCGAGGCCGAGATGAAAGTAAGAAGCGGGTTCGGGTGGGTCTGGGGGACTTCAGGTCGCGGTTGGGGGGGTGCCGGATCGCAGGGGGGGGTGCCGGATCGCGGGGGGGGGCCTTCGGGGGGAGCAATGACGGTTCTCGTGGGGGGGAATAGAGCAGCGCCGCTGGCCTCGGGGGGTGGGAACGTATCAAAGCGAGTTTCCATTATTTCCTATGGGGAAACTCGCTTTGATATACGAGTATTTTGGTTTACGAGCATGCTTCTGGAACGAATTATACTCGTAAACCAAGGTACCACTGTACAGCTATACGATGGGAGGACTGGTAATGGGTGAAAGTATCCTAGAAAAGGACTTGGGGGTAACAGTGGACAAGACAATGAAGCCATCGGCACAGTGCGCAGTGGCCTCTAAGAAGGCGAATAGAATGCTAGGTATTATCAAGAAAGGTTATTACAACCAGAATGAAGGAAGTTATCCTGCCATTGTATCGGGCGATGGTACGCCCGCATCTGGAGTACTGCGTCGAGTATTGGTCGCTGTACCTTTGAAGGATATGGCGATACTCGAGAGGGTCCAGAAAAGAGCGAAATGATTGATAAAAGGTATGGAAAACCTTTCATATGCTGAAAGATTAGAAGATTAGTCTCCCTGGAAAAGCGGATACTTAGAGGGGACATGATGGAGACTTAAAAGATCATCAAGTTTCAAGTTTATTCATGTATTTGATTAAACGCTTATCCCAAAATACTAAGCGTTGTATAATACTAATTAAAACATTTACATGGGTACAAAAGACATACAATTTTTAATGTACTTAATTATAAAACCATAAGGTACAATAGGAAAGGAGGGAGAACTACAATATTTATCGAGAAAAGGTACATAAAAGGGAAGTACATTAGGGCGGGGAAAGGTTAAAAATTGCTGGACTTAAATCAAATGATCAATTAAAGGCATTTTTAAAAAGAAAACATTTTAAACTACTTTTAAACTTCTGTAAATTGTGTTCAGATCTTATATATATAGGAAGAGAATTCCAAATCATAGGGGCGGTCACTGAGAAAATTGAGGTGCGGCGAGTACCTATTATCCTTAGGGAAGGAACATTAAGAGTGAACTGGGAAGTAGATCTAAGGGCTCTAGGGGGGGTCATATGGAATTAAAAGTCTGTCAATGAATGCTGGGGCGTCTGTTTGTAACGTTTTAAAGGTTAAAAGGGCAATTTTATATGTTATCCTATATATGACTGGTAGCCAATGGGCTTTATGTAGTAGTGGAGTAACGTGATCATATTTTTTAGAACCAGATATGAGTTTGATAGCTGTGTTTTGAATTAATTGTAGACGTTTTATTTCTTTTAAATTTATCCCTTTAAGCAGAGAATTACAATAATCCATTTTAGATATTACAAGGGAATGGATTAGTACTGTAAGAGATTTGGCATCAAGAAGGGGGGCCAATGATCTGATCATCCTTAATTTATAAAAACAGTTTTTAACTAAAGCACTGATTTGTGGACGAAATATAAGTTTATTGTCAATTAGAACACCTAATATTTTAATAGTAGTAATTGATTTAAGCGGAATGTTGTCAATTGAGATTGGAGCAGTTAAGTGTAACCCTTCCTTCCATGAAAATAACATGATATTAGTTTTAGTAATGCTTAATGAGAGCATATTAATATTTAGCTAATCATGAATAGTGGATAGCTTTTGATTAATAAAAGAAATATAATTTTGACTTGTAGGGTCTATATTATGCAGAAGTTGAAGGTCATCAGCATAAGCATAAGCCGTAATATCCAATTGATTGACAAAGGGTCAAGAGGGGGGCCAGATAGATATTAAACAGTAAAGGAGATAGTATAGAACCCTGTGGAACACCGAAATTAGAGTGGTACGGCTTTGAAGTAGAATTATTAAAGTGAACTATCAAAGATCTCCCAGAAAAATAGGATCTAAATCATTCTAGGGCTTGATCAGTTATTCCAATAGAAGCAAGTCTTTGAAGTAGTAAGAGGTGATCAATTGTGTCGAAAGCAGCCGTAAGATCTAAAGATATTAGTAGCTGCAGACTCTGGGTTCTGAGGTCTCTAGCTGGGCGGGCCACCCTTTGCTGCAAGAGCAACTGTCTGGCTAGCCTTCCCTAACACTTGGATTGGCTTGGGGTTCAGCCCCTGGGAGTCTGCTTACCTGGTTTCATTTGAAGCATGTGCGTGCAGGCTGTATTTGGGGTCCGCACTGGTTGGGAGACCTTGCTGGTGTTGGCTACATGCCCCCCCCCTGAAGAATTGTGTGGAGAGAGGTAGAAGATTTCAGGCTTGTTCAGCCTGTGTAAAAGGCAGCCTAAAGAGACAAGTCCCTGGATATCCTGCTTGCTTGTCTGAGGCAGAAAAAGCTTTTCCTCTATCCAGCTGCAATGTGAGCTGGTGCAAGCACAGCACATGGCAGCACAGTGAGTATGGCCTATTACTGTCTATGAGAGACATTGGGGTGGAGTTGAATTCGGGGGTTTGAGGAGTCTCTGTGGCTTCCTTGAGGGTTTCCTTGCCCTAAAATCCTGTTTTTTTGACATTTTTTTTTTTTTTGGCACCAAAATTGCTGCTGTTGCAGCCATCTTAGATTTCCCAATTTTATTTTAAAAGCTTCTCTATGCGTCAAAACATCTTGTTTGGGTCTAGAATCAGTCAGGATGGACTCCACAGGTGGTTTAACTACTGTATCATTTCAATCTTGCTCTGGATGGGTACCTGAGGAGCGAACGTGCACCAAGTGCCATGACATGCAAGGAGGGTGGGAGTCGTATGCTTAGCTCCCCCAGGACCCTCCAGAGGCTCAGAGAGCTCAAGAATTGGGACATAAATCCCTCCTAGAGCCCTCTACTGGTGATTCAGCACTGCCAGCGAAGCAAAAGTGCTAAGGCACTACTTTTACAGGGAGATCCACTGAGGTAGTCCTAAAGAGGTCCTCTGGAGACTCAGAACAGATTTTTGACTCTGATTTTGTGATCCTCATGTATGAGTTCTATGTAAACAGTCTCCGAGCCTATCTGAGGATGTGCCAGTTAGCACTCAGGAAAGCAATGTTACTTACCGTAACAGTTGTTATCCAGGGACAGCAGGCAGCTATTCTCACTAGTGGGTGATGTCATCAGACAGAGCCCCGGTACGGACGTCTCACAAGCACGTGTTGCTTGTAGAAACTTAAAGTTTCTAGATGCCCGCACCGCGCATGCGCCGGTGCCTTCCTACCCGGAGATCCGGGCGTGTCTCCTCAGTTCAGGTAGCTAGCCTGAGAAGCCAACCCAGGGGAGGTGGGTGGGACGTGAGAATAGCTGCCTGCTGTCCCTGGATAACAACTGTTACGGTAAGTAACATTGCTTTATCCCAGGACAAGCAGGCAGGTATTCTCACTAGTGGGTGACCTCCAAGCTAACCTCAGTGGGATGGAGGGGGAGTTGGCGACTTAAGAGAATAAATTTTTCAATACTGTTTGGCCAAACTGTCCATCCCGTCTGGAGAGGGTATCCAGACAATAATGTGAGGTGAATGTGTGAACCGAGGACCAGGTGGCAGCCTTGCAAATTTCCTCGATTGGTGTTGATCTGAGGAATGCTACTGAGGCTGCCATTGCTCTGACCTTATGGGCTGTGACCTTACAAGGAAGTGATAATCCAGCCTGGGCATAGCAGAAAGAGATACAAGCCGCCATCCAATTAGAGATGGTGCGCTTTGATATGGGTCTTCCCAACTTATTAGGATCGAAGGAGACAAAAAGTTGAGGAGTGGATCTGTGTGGCTTGGTGCGATCCAGGTAGAAAGCCAAGGCACGTTTGCAGTCTAGAGTGTGAAGGGCTGATTCTCCGTGGTGAGAATGAGGCTTAGGGAAGAATACTGGAAGTACAATGGATTGGTTGAGATGAAATTCGGAGACCACCTTAGGCAGGAATTTCGGGTGAGTGCGGAGGACCACCTTGTCATGGTGGAATACTGTGAATGGTGGGTCCGCCATCAATGCCTGGAGTTCGCTGACTCTGCGAGCGGACGTAAGGGCTACAAGGAAAAGCACTTTCCAGGTGAGATACTTCAGAGGGGCCCTGTTGAGTGGTTCAAACGGGGGCTTCATGAGGTGGGAAAGGACTACATTGAGGTCCCAAACCACTGGGGGTGGTTTGAGAGGAGGGTTAACATGGAAGAGTCCTTTCATAAATCTGGCGACCACCGGATGGGCCGAGAGGGGTTTCCCTTGTAGAGGCTGGTGGAACGCCGCAATAGCGCTCAGGTGGACTCGTATGGATGTGGACTTGAGCCCAGATTGAGATAGGTGTAGGAGATAGTCCAGCACGGAGGATAAGGAAGCTCGCTGAGGTTCCTTTGACTTAGAAACACACCATGAGGAGAATCTGGTCCATTTCTGGGAGTAGCATTGTCGAGTGGCGGGCTTCCTGGAAGCTTCCAAGACCTCCCTCACTTCTTGTGAGAATTGGTGAGGGGTTACGTTGAGAGGAACCAAGCTGTCAGGTGGAGAGACTGCAGGTTGGGATGAAGTAGTGATCCTTGATGTTGAGTAAGTAGTGAAGGAAACACTGGAAGTGGTACTGGTTCCCTGCTGCTGAGTTGGAGTAGGAGGGAGAACCAAGGTTGTCTGGGCCACCGAGGAGCTATTAGAATCATGGTGGCCCGTTCGAGTTTCAGCTTGACCAGAGTCTTCTGGATCAGCGGGAATGGTGGGAACGCATATAGAAATCGTTTCCCCCAGTTCAGTAGAAAAGCATCTGCCTCGAGGCGATGAGGAGTGTAAATCCTGGAGCAAAACTGAGGCAGTTTGGCGTTGTGGGGAGCCGCAAAGAGGTCTATCTGAGGCGTCCCCCATTGCGTGAAGATTTGTCTGCTAAGACGTTGTTCTCCCCCTGGATGTATACTGCTCTGAGTAGGGTGTTGTGGCGCACCGCCCAGTCCCAGACTCGTAGAGCTTCCTGGCAAAGGAGGGCCGAGCCCGTGCCTCCTTGCTTGTTGATATAATACATGGCGGCCTGATTGTCTGTGCGAATGAGGATTACCATGTCGTGGAGTAGGTGTTGGAAAGCTTGGAGCGCATTGAGGATGGCTCTGAGTTCCAGTAGATTGATTTGGTGTAGTCTCTCCGCATTGGTCCAGAATCCTTGGGTGCGGAGACCCTCCAGATGGGCCCCCCATGCGTAATTCGATGAATCGGTCGTGAGGACTTTCTGATGGGGGGGAGAGTGCATCAGCAAACCTCTGGATAGATTCGAAGAGGTCATCCACCAAAGTAGAGACTGCCGAAGAGCAGGTGTGACTAAGATGCGTTTGGATAGTGGATCGGATGTCTGATTCCACTGTGATGCCAGGGTCCACTGGGGGATCCTGAGGTGGAGTCTGGCAAAGGGTGTCACATGTACTGTGGAGGCCATATGGCCCAGGAGCACCATCAGTTGTCTCGCCGGTAGGGTTTGGCGAGTCGACACCGACTGGCAGAGATGAAGAAGAGACTCCATGCGTTGCCGAGGTAGGAATGCTCGGAGTCGGGTGGTGTCCAGGACCGCTCCGATGAAGGGGAGGGACTGGGTGGGTTGTAGATGAGACTTGGAGAAGTTGATCTCGAAGCCCAAATTCTGGAGGAAGTAGGTTGTAGCCACGGCCGCCGAAGTGACCTCTGGGGCTGACGGGGCCTTGATGAGCCAGTCGTCGAGGTATGGGAATACCTGTAGACCCCTGTCCCGGAGTGCTGCGGCCACTACCACCAGGCACTTTGTGAAGACTCTGGGGGACGAAGATAGGCCGAATGGTAGCACTCGATACTGTAGGTGCAGATTTCCCACCCGAAATCTGAGGAACTTTCGGGAGGCCGGGTGAATGGGGATGTGAGTGTAGGCCTCCTTGAGATCCAGGGAGCATAACCAGTCGTTCTGCTCGAGGAGGGGGTATAGAGAAGCCAAAGTCAGCATGCGAAACTTCTCTTTGACCAGGAACTTGTTGAGGGCCCGAAGGTCTAAAATGGGTCGCAGGTCGCCCGTTTTCTTCGGGACGAGGAAGTACCGGGAGTAAAACCCTCGGTTCAATTGGTCTGACGGGACCGGCTCGACAGCCCGAAGCTGGAGTAAGGTTTGGACTTCCTGAAGAAGAAGGGCGGTCTGCGTCGAGCTTGAAGGATACTCTCTTGGGGGATGGTCCGGGGGGACCCGGTGGAATTGAAGAGAGTATCCTTCTCTTATGATGGTGAGGACCCATAGGTCCGTAGTTATGGCCTCCCATCGATGGTAGAAAAGATGGAGGCGGCCCCCTATGGGAGAGGCCGAGGTTATGCTCCCGGGGGGGGGCGTCAAAAGGGCTGGGGGGCCTTAGGTACGGCCGGTGGCTGAGGTTTTTGCTGAGACTTCTGGGGAGGTTGTCTCTTCGCAGGCTGCCTCGCAGCAGGCGTTTGTCTGGGCATGTAACGCCGCTGGTAAATCAGGGGTGGCCTGGAAGGTCGAGACTGTTGAGGTTTGGGTTTGGGCCGCAGGATGGATTGAAAGGATTTTTCATGATCCGACAGCTTCTTGGTAACAGTTTCGATAGACTCATCGAACAGGTCAGCTCCAGCACATGGTACGTTGGCGAGTCTGTCCTGAAGGTTGGGATCCATATCGATGGTACGGAGCCATGCCAGGCGACGCATCGCTACCGCGCTTGCGGCGGCGCGTGCCGAGAGTTCGAATGCATCGAAGGAGGATTGCATCAGCTGGAGGCGTAATTGGGAGAGAGAGGCTACCACTTCCTCGAACTCGAATCGAGCTTGGTTGTCTATGAACGGAGTGAACTTGCGGAGCACCGGCAAGAAGAACTCCAAATAGGAAGAGAAAAAGAAGTTGTAGTTTAGCACCCGTGACGCCATCATGGAGTTTTGGTAGAATTTTCTACCAAATTTGTCCATCGTTCTCCCCTCTCGGCCCGGCGGTACAGAGGCGTAGACCTGGGAGGGATGAGAGCGTTTTAGGGAGGACTCGACCAGCAGGGATTGGTGGGAGAGTTGGGGGCCCTCGAACCCTTTATGGTGCACGATGCGGTATCGAGCATCGAGTTTGCTGGGAATCGCCGGTATGGAGTACGGTGTTTCGAAACACTGCATGAAGGTCTGATCCAGCAATTTATGCAGGGGGAGCCGAAGCGACTCCGTTGGGGGGTTAGGTAAATGCATGGTGTCCAGATACTCTTTGGAGTATCGGGAGCCCGTGTCAAGGGTCACATCCAGATCATCCGCCATTTGTCGGAGGAATGATGAGAAGGACAATTGTTCCGCCAGCGTCGGTCTGTGGGACGGGCTGGCGGAGGAGGAGGCCTCCAGGTCCGTGGACATCGGGGAGTGACAAGGAGAATAGGGCACCGGTGTCTCCTCGTACTCCGGGCCCCTCGGAGGGGACGCCTCTGATGAGGAGTATCCCCTACGTTGCAGTTTTTTCTGCGGTGACACCTCCGAATAGCGTGAGGAGTGCCAGGATGAGTGTCTCGATCGGTGCCCGTCTCGGTGGCGGGACGGGGATCGGGATCGTCTGTGCATCGCATGGTCTCCCGAGGTCCCCAAGTGGATAGGGCTGGAAGCGGTGGATCGCCACTGGGTTTGCGATGCGGGTTCCTGCGATGCTACCCAAGTCTGGTAAGGAGTACGGAGGAACTCTTCCTGACTATGCCCAGGGCTTCGAGTATCGATCGAAGGTCTGGTCCCATGTTGGCGCGGAGGCGTAATGGGTTCTAATGGCGGCATGTCGGTAAGCGAGGCTTGCCGCGTGGGTATCGCCGCCCTCCCTCGTTCGTCCTCGTCGGTTGTCGAGGTCGAACGGTGTGGGGGAGGGGGAGGGGGCGGACCGCCCCTTTGGACCGGTACCGGGAGGTCACCCTGTATGGCAGCGATGAGCCCGGGTCCGATGGTCTGCATGAGCTCAACGAATTGAGCTTCCAGCACGGACCGTAGCGAAGCCGATAGGGAGGGATCCGCACCGAAAGGGGGTCCTCCTGCACGGGCATCGCGCTCCTTCGAGGTCGAGTGCTTCTGCTTAGTAGCTTTCGGCACTTTGATGACCATTGGTGGCACTGTGGAAGGAAGAGGTACCTGAACCGAGGAGACCGGGGCAGGCACCGACGTCGAGCTCATGGATGGTGTCGGGGCGAGCGATGCCGGTTTCACCGCACTCGATGCAGGAGGAGTCGATGCCGGTTTCGCCCGCACCGGGGAGGTATCAGATGAAGTGGAGGCTGAGGGATCCTTAGCTGCGTCCATCTTGAACATCGATTCCCACAATAGGCAACGCCGCTTGAAAGAGCATGCCGTAAGGGTAGAGCAAGGCCCGCACGATTTCGGGATGTGGTCAGGGCCCAAACACTGCAAACAGCGCCCGTGAGGGTCCGTGAGTGAAATCGCGCGTTGGCACTTGCTGCACTTTTTAAAACCGGTGATTGGCCGGGACATAGGCCGGAAAATCTCTGCCGCGAGGTCGAAGCCCGTGGGCCTGAGCCACGTGGCCGGCCCGTTCGACCCGCCGGAGGAAATAATCTTCTCCTTTTTTTTTTTTTTTTTTTGAAAAAGAAAAGAACTGTTAAAGTAATTAAAAGAAACGAAAACGAAAACGCGGACAAGGAAGGCAAATTTAACTGAATTCAGCTAGCGCATGAAGAAGTTGAACTTCTCAGCTCCGCGGAAAAGAAAGAACTGAGGAGACACGCCCGGATCTCCGGGTAGGAAGGCACCGGCGCATGCGCGGTGCGGGCATCTAGAAACTTTAAGTTTCTACAAGCAACACGTGCTTGTGAGACGTCCGTACCGGGGCTCTGTCTGATGACATCACCCACTAGTGAGAATACCTGCCTGCTTGTCCTGGGATAAAGTTTATTCCTGCAGAATCTGGATCCATCACAAGAAAAGTAAAGACAGGAGCCTGAGGTCCAGACAGAGAAGAATTGGGATGATCTGAATCTATGCCTCTTCTCGCCATAAATGCCTCCTCTGTAGAAAACACAGATTCTCATGGGGGTGAGGACAGGCCAGAGGCTGTAGCAGCCCTAGACCAGGGAGAGGATCCAATATTGTGCAGGCTCTTTAAGCCATCCAACATAGGCCACAGGCATAAAGAAGCAAGACAAAATACTAGCACAGCTAGATGTCAAAAGGGTTCTCGTTCGTTACCTGGAGGTGACCAATGATTTTCGGTTGTCAGATCATCTTTTTGCCCTAACAGGTTTTTTGCCCTTAAAGGCCTCGATTGTCAGATGGATACAGGCAGCTATTTCTTCTGCTTATCTAGGATGTGGTAAACGTCCACCAGTTTTCTTGAAAGTGCATTCCACCAGAGGTGTGGCTTCTTCATGGGCGGAGTCTAGAACTGTTTCACCCGAGAACTGTAGGGCAGCTACATGGTCCACACTACACACATTTACTAAGTTTTACAGAGTGGAAGTAGCAGCACAAAAGGACTTCGCTTTTGGGTCCATGGTGCTACCAGCAGGCTCTTCTATTCTACCCTAGGCTCGAGAAACCGATATGTTATGTCCCACTGTTTCAGAACTCATGTGCTTTTTGGCACTGGAATGGAAGATTAGGCTCTTAGGCTCTTACTCCGATAATCATCTTTCCAGTAGAAAAGCACATGAGTCCTGAAGCCCCACCCTATCAGATTTCAATGTAGTCTGCTTTTAGCCTCAGACAAGTATGTTTCTGCAGAGGCTTGTTCAAGGACACTCAAGCAAGATGAAGCAATACAAAGCTACAACGCCAGAGAGACAGGAGTGTCTATACAGATTTGATCTTGACACTCAGGTTGGTGGGTGTTTTCATTCCACCTTGTTAAAGCTATGTTCCTTTTGTTAACGAGTTGTGTTTTCTTGCAGTGCAGATCAAAAGTATGTTATTGGGGAGTTTTCCCATGTCCTTTCTTGTCATTCTCCTCTTTCAGTGGTTATCTCTGCTTTGGTACAAACTGAGAGCAGTACCCAATGATGCAGCACAGAGGCGGAGTTGAAAATGTAAAATGATACCTTTTGCATCCCTCGTGAGTGAAGATGCACTGCCCACAGGTTCAGGACTCATGTACTTTTCTACTAGAAAGTAAGAATCTAATCTTCTGTTACAAAAATTGTTACCTTTGATTATTTTGTCCAAATGCCTAAATAAATACAGCATTAGATGATTTGCATTTAATAAATTTCAAAGAAAAAAAGCTATTTACCTTCGTTGGAACAGTGTACTTTCCATCCGGAAGAGAATGAGTCTGCACATCTCCACAAGTGTTGCATGTGAAAGCCATTTTGGTACACAGTGGTTTAATATTACTCACTCGCACAACAGTCCCACGCAAGGAAATATATTTCCCATAGCAATTTGCTCGAAGATTCTTCAGTGGTGTCAAAGGGTCATAGTTATATACTCTAAACAAAAGAGTCACTAAACTTACAAAAATGATATGTATTTCATGTGGATTTATTACAGAAAACATGTGTACCCAAAAAATTAAAAAATGCACTGAACATCTCTTATGTTTAAATTACAAATAATTAGGCTATCCACTCCATTTAGAAGGGAAAACCTCTCTCCTAACATTTAATATAACTTAGGGAAGCTGAGCATTTATTAACAATGAAGGAACCCATTAGCAACCCAGTATTCTGTAGCAGAGGAAGAGAAGGAAATGACTGTTATTGCCCAACATGGCTTCCTAGCTCCAGACTGCTATCTGAACTAAGCAAAAAACAGTAGCAAAAAACCCATGGTGCAATTGAAGTGCATCAAATATCAATGAATATGACCACTATGAGAAAACTTGCAGAATTTAAGGCTACATTCCCAGAAATAAGCCTTCCTGTAAGGATTTGAGCCCAATGATGGCAGCCAACCACATGTGAACTGTAACAGGAAATAGCAATCCACTGTGCAGTGAGCAGGGAAACAGTCAGCGTAACAAAATCAGTTTAATAGTGAAGAGGAAATAGAGATGCAAAGATAGAGAATGGTTTCAAGAGCTCAAATGAGACTTAGGAAATCAAAGTGGAAATTATGAAGAAATTAAGAGTACTGGTCAGAGGTCAATGATATAAATAAGTGGGAGGAGGTGGTTGAGGTATGGATGAATCGCTAAATGAGGGTCTAGTGGGAGTTAAACATGTGTCTGGCTGTGAGAGAAGAAAGGAAGACCTGGAGGAAAAGAGGATCTGGAGAACAAATCCTGCCAGCAAAATCTAAGGCTTAATTAAATCCCAGAGAATGCTAAGTTTAATTGTCAGACAGGAAGTTTTTATGCTGGTGAGGTTTCTCCCTCAGTTATCATCTGTCTGCACACTTACACTAGCAGCAGGTAGGAGTCTGAGGCTTTTCCTCCTATCATTTTAAAAGACCTTCTAATTTATGAGTTTCAATGAAATATTTTCAATTTAAGGTAACCCTTTCTAGGGCTTGCCATAATAGAGGAGTATTTGTGGAATTTTGGATAATTACATTCCTTTTTCTGTTATTTTGTGGATATACTAGATAGTGAAGTTTCCCAGGGATCTGTGATGGGACTGCTGCTTTTTTTAACATATTCACAAATGATCTACAGATAGAAATGCAATTAAATTTGTTAATGGCACAATGTTATTCAAAGCTGTTAAATTACAAGAGAACCTAATGACAGATGACATCTAACGTTAGCAAGTGCAAATGATGCATGAGGGAGAGAGGAACCCAAACTATAGCTAAATGATGCAAGGCTCCATTATTAGGAGTCCAGGAAAAGGATCAAGGTGTCATCGTTTAGAATATATTGGAAACCATCAGCTCAATGTACAGCGGTGACTAAAAAAGTAAATAGAATGTTAGGAATTATCAGGACAAAAATGGAAAACAAGTATGAGAATATAATGGAGAAATTAGATCTTACCTGAACATTTTCTTTCCGTTAGTCCTTCACACTATTCCAGATCAGTGAGATAGTCCTGTCCTTCAACCAGCAGGTGGAGATAGAACTCACACAGAAGAGTTGCCTTATATAGGCCCTACTCGACCACAGCCCTTCAGTATTTATATCAACAAGCAGAGTGAAACCTGGATCCATGACTCCGTCGCCTGTGCTCCTCTGCCTAACTTACCTATTCTCACATAATCTAGTCATTTCCTTAATGACTTTTTTTTTTGAGCAATTGAGATTATCAGCATGGCTGGACTTTTCTGCCAAACAGTGCACCCTAAAGCCGGAGAACAAAGACCAAGATCACTCCAGCTCCAGGAGTGTAACATTGAACCAGAGGGATGATCTCTGGAATAGTGTGAAGAGCTAATGGAAAGAAAATTATTATATAAGACCTAATTTCTCCTTTTATAGCATCACTATTCCTGACCAGTGGGATGTCCAAAAGCAGACCTTAGTGAGAGAGGATCTTTGGAGCTGTGTCCCGCAAAACCTCAACTTCAAAACTCACATCAGAACTGTGCTTTCATATCCACTTGATAGTGTCTGGCAAAGGAATGAAAAGACAAGCAGGCTGTTGCCTTGCAAATATCCACTAGGAATAAGAGGGCTGACTCAGTCCATAACGATGCCACTTGCCTCATAGAATGCACCCACAACCGGGCTGCAGATTGCTTTTCTGACAGCAAATATGCCAAACTGACAGCCTCCTTCAACCATCTCACAATCGTTGACTTCAAAGCGGAACATCCGTGCTTCTGACTGCTCCAAAGAACGAACAACCAATCAGACCTCCGGAAGTCATTTGTGACCTCCAGATATCTAGCAAGAACTCAATGCATGTCCAAGAGATGCAGGCTATCGAACTGGGTGTTGCAATCTCCCCTCTGAAAGGAGGGGAGCTCAACTGACTGAGATGGAAAGCTGAAACCACCTTAGGCAGAAATGATGGCACTGTCCTTAGACAGAACAATGAACAGGAGAACCAAATTCACAAAATTCAAAGACGCAGGTACGGAGTGGAAATGTCCTATAAAGACTGGTGAGTTCAACTTGTTCATAAAAGTCCTTTATTCATCAAAAAATTCAATGACTCGACATGTACATGTTTCGGCAAAGACGGCCTACTTTAGGAGTCTTGAGAGTCTTGAAAATGAATTAATCTATCCTAAAAAGCAAGGACTTGTCAGTCGATTAAATGATATTGGACCTTCTTAGTAATTCCATATTCAAGGCAAACAATGGTCCTCAGCATAGTTATGTTTCTGGAATCCTGGGAATTACAGGATCCAAGGTAACATGGATTCACTAGAAGCAGTTCTTGTCAATTTCATTGATTACATAGAGGGAGTGCACTAGATATGGTGTATTTAGATTTTAGCAAAGAGTTTGACAGTGTTCCACACAGGCATATAATAAATAAACTGAGTGCCCTCGATATGGGCTCCAAAGTGACGATCAGAAACTAGTTGAGTGGAAGGTGACAGAAGGTAGTGGTCAATGGAGATCTCTCTGAGGAAAAGAGGGAAGAAAAAGAAACTAATCAACATGAAAAGACAAAACCACCTTAGGAAGAAATGAATAATAATAATAATAATAACTTTATTCTTCTATACCGCCACAATCTTGCGACTTCTAGGCGGTTTACAATCAAGAGTGCGAAATACAATAAGTAGATATTCAGAGGAAATACAGAGATCAGAGACCTCAGGAGGCAATAGTATAGACATACAATTTGCTGAGCGAAAATGTAATATGTACATTTTAGTAGGTAATGTCCGACAGGACCTGTTGGGGATAAATAGCAACGTAAAGTTACGATAAGATGAAGATAGCAGATTATTTTTATAACAGTGCTGTAAGTTCAGGTGGAATAGGGAGGGGGAAGGGAGAGGGAGCGCGGGTCAATTGTTTAGGTATTTCTGGAACAGGTATGTTTTTAGGCGTTTCCTGAATTCCCCGTATGTAGTGGGCGAAAGCAGTTGGTCTAGGTCTTTGCCCCATAGGACTGCTTGGTGAGAGAGAAGGTGTTCATTGTGTTTTTTCATTTTGCAGCCTCTAACTGGAGGGGAAATGAATTTTGGGTGTGTGTTTCTCTTGAGTTTGTTATTAGAAAATGCGAAAAGGTCCGTTATGTACTTGGGGGTCAGGCCGTATAGTACTTTGAAGCAGAGGCAGGCAAATTTAAACCTTTCTCGGGCTTCCGTTGGTAGCCAGTGCAGCTGCCGATAGTAGGGTGTCACGTGGTCGAATTTCTTCAGCCCGAAGATAAGTCTGACCGCAGCATTTTGCATTATTTGGAGACGTCTCATATTCTTTTGTGAGATTGCTAGATAGGCGATGTTGCAGTAGTCAAGCTGACTCAGTATGAAGGATTGCACTAGGATTCTGAATGTTGACGTATCGAAGTATGATTTAATGGTTCTGAGTTTCCAGAGAGTAAGGAGACCTTTTCTGAATAGGGAATCCACTTGTTCCTTCATTGTTAGGCATTGGTCTAGAACAGCGATGGCGAACCTATGGCACGCGTGCCAACTGTGGCACGCGAAGGCCTTGCAGCTGGCACGCGCAGGGCCGCCATCAGGGCAGTACTATCAGGGGGTGCACAGGAGAGAGAGCTGAACGGGGACGATGGGGGACCCGCGGGGTTAAATATAATTCGATACGCGAGGCTCGTGTTCTACTCCGACTGCCCTGCAGCTCACACAGCCGATCGGAAATCTTCCCCGACGTCAGTGCTGACGTCGGAGGGAGGGCTTAAGCAAAGCCCGCCCTCCGACGTCAGCGTTGATGTCGGGGAAGACTTCTGATCGGCTATGTGTGCGCGGCGGGACAGGCAGGAAATAGAAGACAAGCCTACGCGGCTCGAGCTACATTTTGCTGAGAAAGTTGCTAAGATGGGCTGGGAGGCAAACAGGGAACACAAAAGGTGGAGGGAGTGCGTTTTGGATACAAGGCATGAACTTGGGAGAGAGGAAGGGAGGGAAAGATATGCTGAGGTGGGGGAGGGAATGGGTTTTTGCACACAGAAGGCATGAACTTGGGAGAGAGGAAGGGAGGGAAAGAGATGCTGAGGTGGGGGAGGGAATGCATTTTTGGACACAGAAGGCATGAACTTGGGAAAGAGGAAGGGAGGGAAAGAGATGCTGAGGTGGGGGAGGGAATGCATTTTTGGACACAGAAGGCATGAACTTGGGAAAGAGGAAGGGAGGGAAAGAGATGCTGAGGTGGGGGAGGGAATGCATTTTTGGACACAGAAGGCATGAACTTGGGAGAGAGGAAGGGAGGGAAAGAGATGCTGAGGTGGGGGATGGAATGGGTTTTTGGACACAGAAGGCATGGACTTGGGAGAGAGGAAGGGAGGGAATGGATTTTTGGACACAGAAGGCATGGACTTGGGAGAGAGGAAGGGAGGGAAAGAGATGCTGAGGTGGGGGAGGGAATGGGTTTTTGCACACAGAAGGCATGAACTTGGGAGAGAGGAAGGGAGGGAAATAGATGCTGAGGTGGGGGAGGGAATGGGTTTTTGGCACAGAAGGCATGGACTTGGGAGAGAGGAAGGGAGGGAAAGAGATGCTGAGGTGGGGGAGGGAATGGGTTTTTGCACACAGAAGGCATGAACTTGGGAGAGAGGAAAGAGAAGGCATGGACTTGGGAGAGAGGAAGGGAGGGAAATAGATGCTGAGGTGGGGGAGGGAATGTGTTTTTGGACACAGAAGGCATGGACTTGGGAGAGAGGAAGGGAGGGAAATAGATGCTGAGGTGGGGGAGGGAATGTGTTTTTGGACACAGAAGGCAAGGACTTGGGAGAGAGGAAGGGAGGGAAAGAGATGGTTGTGTACACGGGGAATAGAAGAAAGGAGAATTTTTGGTCATAGGGAGGGAGTGAGGTACAGACAGTGGGGGTGGGGGCGGTCTGCCCCGGTTTTACGCCCCAAGGGGGTGCACAGCTGGCCATCCTCCAGTGTCCTCCCTAGGCTGGCAAACTGCGTCTCTTTAGCCACTTGAGTGCCACCGCCGCCATTGAGAACAGGCCGGTGCCAAGTTCTCCCTGCTTTTCCCTGTGGGGCCGACCAACTCTCGCCACCCGCGTCAATTCTGATGTCGGAGAGGACGTTCTGGGCCAGCCAATCACTGCCTGGCTGGCCCAGAACGTCCTCTCCGATGTTAGAATTGACGTCGAGTGGCGAGAGTTGGTCGGCCCCGCGGGGAAGAGAAGCAGGGCGAACTCGGCGCCGGCCTGTTCCCGATAGCGGCAGTGGCAGCCTATTCCCCAGTGGCAGTGGCAGCATTTTCCCAATGGTGGTGGCATAGGGGAGGGCAAGGAGAAAGAAAGAAAGGGGGGGACAGGGAGCCAGAAAAAAAAAAAGAAAGAGGGCTGGGTGAAACAAAGAAAAATGGGGCACGGAGAGAGAGAGAAAGACAGACATACAGAATGAAAGGGGGGTATGGAGAGAGAGAAAAAGAAAGAAGGGGGCAGGGTGAAACAAAGAAAAAGTTTGGGGAGGGAATGAGGTCTGGAGGAGAGGAAACATACAGAAGGCTGAAAAAAGGGAAGAAATATTGGATGCACAGTCAGAAGAATAAAGTGCAACCAGAGACTGATGAAATTACCAAAGGTAGGAAAATGATTTTATTTTCAATTTAGTGATCAAAATGTGTCCGTTTTGAGAATTTATATATGCTGTCTATATTTTGCACTATGGCCCCCTTTTACTAAACCGCAATAGCGTTTTTTAGCGCAGGGAGCCTATGAGCTTCAAGAGCAGCGTGGGGCATTCAGCGCAGGTCCCTGCGCTAAAAACCGCTATCGCGGTTTAGTAAAAAGGGAGGGGGAATATTTGTCTATTTTTGTATAGTTGTTACTGACATTGCATAAAGTCATCTGCCTTGACCTCTTTGAAAACCCGCGGAATATAAATGATAATTAACATTTTCTCTGCGTACAGCGTGCTTTGTGTTTTAAAATTTTATTGTTGGTAGATCATTTTGACTTGGCCACAAAGGTAAGGGGGTGGGAGGGGAGCTGCTGAAAGAGTCTACCTTGACGTGGTTGCAGGCTTACAAATCTTTTGGTCAAAGAGTGCGGCGACAGAGAAAAGTATGTGTGTATTCGGCCCATGAATGAAATCATTAAAACATTATAAATTGCCAATAAATTGAAATGAAAACCAAAGGATTGTGAATCAAATTGATTCTCTGACAATACAAAGATTCCAACCTTTAAAAATTATGTTACATAGTTCAGGCAACTTTATAAAGAGTTTTTAGATACTAAAATCTTGTTATTAAGGTTTAATTGACGTGCTGGCACTTTGAGGAAATTCTTTGGTTTTGTGCGGCAGTTTGGGCACTCGGGCTCAAAAAGGTTAGCCATCACTGGTCTAGAATAACACCTAGTATTTTCATGGTGGGCTGAATAGGGTAGTTGAGTTTATTGATGCATAGTGGGGTTTTATTGTCAACCGGGTGAGGGGAGGCAACGAAGAATTTTGTTTTTTCTGGGTTGAGCTTGAGCTTGAAATCTGTCATCCATTATTCCATCTCATTTATGGCAAGGAACCGTCTGCATCGAAAGCCGAGAAAAGCAGAAAGGGATACCTGCAGAACGGAGCCTGTAACTGCGACACCCTACGCGCAAATGCCATAGCTACCATAAAGACCGACTACAGGGTGACATCCTTGAGAGAAGCCGCGGTCAAGGGTTCGAATGGAGCCCCCTGCAAGCCACCAAGAACCAGGTGAAGACTCCAATCCGGACAGGGTTTCCACAAAGGAAGGCAAATGTGCTGCACCCCCTTCAGGAAGTGTACCACATCTGGCAGAGAAGCCAATGAAGAACGTGATACTTGGCCCATGGTACAGGAGATGGTCGCCACTTGAATTTTGAGGGAAATGTAACCCTGTAGATACTCCGTCCTGTAAAAAGTAAGAATGTGTGACAGGTAAGCCTGAAAAAGGGAAAAGACCCCGCTGACTACACCAAGACGCAAATACTTTCCAAACTCGGGCATAAGCCGTAGATGTAGACCTGTTCCTGGCCTGCAGCAGAGCAACCCTAACCAGTTCCGAAAACCCCTTATGCCTCAGTCTCGACCCTCAATAGCCAGGTTGCAAGACCAAAGCAGAAGGGATCTTCCCTCTGAATCAAACCCTGCATCAGCAAGTCCGGCGTCATCGGAAGCCGGAGGGGAACCCCTGTCACCAATCCCAGAAGATCCGCATACCATGGATGGCCAATCCGAAGCCACGAAGACTACTGTTCCCCAGAAGTGAGCAATGCGATGCAACACCTGGCCTATCTTCGGCCAGGGATGAAAAACATACAGAAGGCTCCCTGGAGTTCTACGGAAGAGCCACAGAAGAACCAATTCATCCACCCCCTCTGAGGGAGTTTTGCATTGCAAGCTGAGACCATGAGGTCCAACTCCGGAAGCCCCCACCAAACTATGAGCTGGAACACTTCCTGCACCAGTTCCCAAACCCCTGGGTCTAGACGATTTCTGCCGAGGAAGTCCGCTCGAATATTTTCTGAACCTAATATGTGAGCCGCCGACAGAAGGGGGGACACGACTCAGCCCACAGAAGCAGAGTCCATGCCTCCTAAGCTAGTTGCGGGCTCCTCATGCCCCCTTGCCTGTTGATGTAGACGACCACCGTGACACTGTCCGAGAGGACCCTGATTGGCCTGCCCTCAAAGTTTGAATCAGAGTCCAAAACTCCAACAGAGCAAGTCTGATCGCTCATAATTCCAGAAGATTGATGAACCACTGAGCCTCCTCCTGAGGACACACTCCCTGTGCCAAAGACCACAGGCACTGATCCCTCTCCCCTGCCCATCTGGCTGGCATCTGTCGTGATCACCAGCCATTCCGGCGTCGCAAGGGGCATCCCCTTGAACAGATTGGCACTGTCCATCCACCAATCCATGCTTCGCAAGTCCTGGGGCGTCCATCGGAGGCGATGCTTGTAATCCTGAGACACTGGTGACCATTGGGAGAGAAGAGACTGCTGAAGAGGCCTCATGTGAAAGCGGACTCAGGGGACCACCTCCAGAGCCGCTACCAGAGCCCAGCACCTAGACAAAATCCTACAACCGGGGTCGCGGCACATGGATCAGCAGCCATACCTGTGACTACAACTTCTCACCCCTGTCCTCAGGCAGAAAGACTCTCCTCTGAGTCGTGCCGAATCATACTCCCAGATGCACCAACAATTGAGAAGAGACGAGGGAACTTTACAGAAAGCGGACTACCCAGCTCAATGACTGAAGCAGAGAAATCACCCTCTGAGCTACCCCCAAACTTTCTTGATGGATAGAAGCCTGGATCAACTAATTGGAATGAATCCGGATTCCCTCCTTTCAAAGAAAACTGCCACCATCACCTTCGAAAAAGGTGCATGGCGCCTTGGCCAAGCTGAAGGGCAGCTCCCAAAACAGATAATGCTGATTGAGAATCGCAAAGCACAGGAACCGCTGGTGCAGGGGTCAGATGGGGATATGCAAATATGCCTCCTGGAGATCGAGAATCATAATAAAGTCACCCAGCTGAACCACAGCATTCACTAACCTCACCGTCTCCATTCTGATGTGTTTGACATGGAGAAACTGATTGACCCGCTTGAGATCCAGAACCGGCCTGACAGACCCCCCTTTCTTTGGCACTACAAAGTAAATGGAATATCTCCCCAGTCCCCGCTGCTCCTGAGGTACTGGAACCACTGCCCCCATGTCCAGGAGTACCAGGAGGGTGCTTTGAACCGAAGCCACCTTGGCAGCGCTCAAACACTGGGACACCAAGCAATAATCTGCGATGGGAGATGAGAATTCTAACTTGTAACCGTCTCAAATAATGTCCAAGACCCACTGGTCGGACATGATCTTGGTCCTCTTCACCAGAAAAACGGACAGTCATCCCCCTATCACCTCGACAGAGGAGACCGAGACCCCATCATGAGGATGCACGAGAGATCTGAGGATGGAGCGACAGAGTTGGGGGCTTTGGGAGGACGAAAGAAACCCTTCTGAGGATATTTCAGCCTGAAAGGGAAAGAGGGAGCACAAGATGGCTTACCAGGCATATAAGACTTAGATCTCTAAAACATGGACAGGACGGCTGCACCATAAAGGAACTCTTATGCTTATCCTCCAGCAAACACTGGGATTTAGGATCCCCGAAATCCTTAACCAATTTCTCCAAGACCTCTCCAAACAACAGACAACCCTTAAACAGGAAACGAACCAGCCACAACTTGGAAACAGCATCTGCCACCCTATAGTGGAGCCACAAAGACCGATGTGACACTATCGATAGGGCCATCTACTTAGCCGAAGCGTGAACGATATCATAGAAGGCATCCACCGGAGACACCAAACCTGGCTCCAAATTGTACACCGCCGCCTGCAGAGTCGGAGTCTTCACCTCAAACAATGACATAACCAAAGCCTCGAGTTTCCTGTCCTGAGTTTCTTTCAATGCCACCCCCTCTCCTCTGGGTCTTCTTGGTAACCGCCACCACCAGTGTCCCCCTTAGGCAACCGCAACCTCTCCAACTCATCCGGCACCATGGGGTACAAGTGGCGCATCACTTTTGTCACACACAGTCCCACCTCCGGAAAAGTCCACTGAACCTCAATGAGTTCCTTCATGGCTTCATGAACTGGAAAGGACTTGGAGGATTTCTTTGTGCCGGCCATGAGAGGGTTAGGTGGCGCAGATGACTGTGGCACGTCCGAAGAGAACTGTAGCCCCTGGAGCGCCGTAAGAAACGCTGCTCTCTATGGAAAAGCAAAAGGGCCATGGGATCATCCGCTACACAGGACAGACACTCCCCCACCTCTAAATCATGCAGTTCCTACAAATTCCCATCCACTACTGAGCACATGAGAGGGGACATATCGGGCCTCACAGCGGGGTCTACCGCCGCTGCGGTTTCCATCCTGCACCTTTTTGCACTCTGAGCATTGACTCCAGCCATCCCTGAAAGCTGGTCTGTTAAAAGGCAAACATCCTGAGAACCAACCCTGGCCTGAGCCAGCGAGGATTCACATAAAATAAAAGCCTGAAGCAACAACAAGACAAACTCAGGAGAAATAGCATCACCGAATACCCCTTTCGCATCAGCGTCGGATTCGGCATGCTCTGCCCCAAAGACACTACGGCCAGGGCAGGATTAATTCTTCGAGGTCCCCTAGGCACACAAGTACACTGGGCCCCCCTGGGCTTCCTCCACCCCACCCCAATTTATCTGTTTTCTTATTTACTTCTTTATTTCCACTTGTATTTCTGTTTTTTTTTAATTCAAAACAAAGATTAGCGTATCAGTGCACAGTTTTTCTTCTATGCAACCCCCAAACATCTCTGCAAAAATCCCCCTTCCTTCCCTTCCCACCTACTTACCCCGGACTTTAACTCTGAACCCTTTCCATACATATATAAAAGTGTTAAAATATATTGTAAAACAGTAATACTATCCGAAATATAAATCTATATTAATAACCAAGTTTACAATACCTCTCAACTGCCTCACTCTACATCAATCAACTGTAACCCATATGTATGTATAAACAACCAAATCTGCAACTCCTCTAGTAAGTTCCACTCCACGTATGTTAGCTTGTAACGAAACAAAAAGGAAAGCAGTCCACCAAAGAATCCAACATATAACAAAAGATGATTGCCAGAAAATAAGGAGATTCAAATCAGGTTTATTCAAGGTGTTCCCAAGAACCATCAAAACAACAAAAGAACCAAAGGTCCAACTTCGTCTGCAGTGAAAAAACAGACCAGAGCAAACAAACCAAAACTGCAGACTTGTACACGGTGCAGGCAAATTTTATTTTGACAAATAAATCTTAACTAAAAACCTTTTACCAGACAGGGGACCCAACACGGTCCGTGTTTCGGACAACCTTCATCAGGGGTCAATGGTAATAAAGGTAAAAAGAAATATATCACAAAAAGAAGCCTGGAAAAATAGCGTTTGGTAGCACACCAGTGAATCTCTGAAATGCACTACAAGTTCGTCACAGTAAAAAAAAGGTTCCCAAGAACCATGCCTGATAAAGCTAGTCAACGCTAACAAAAAACCATGTCTTCCATACACACAGATGCATTTGAGGAAAAGGAAAGAGGGTACGAAGCCTCGAACAACAGCATATACAAACACAACACTCCTTCGCCTAGTATGGAATATGTAATCACAAACTAACCCCTCCACCTTTTACAAAACTGTAGTGTGGTTTATAGCCAGGTAACAGCTCAGATGCTCATAGAATTCTGAGCATCAAAGTTGTTACCACCACGGCTGGCACTAACAAATGCTCTACGGTTTTGTAAAAGAGGGGATAAAATAGAAATACGTAAACAAAGGTTAAATTGAACTACAATGCAACACCACAGAAACAGCGATGCATGCCTCCTGAAGCAAAAAAATAAATAAATAGAACATTTTTTTCTAACTTTGTCTTCTCTGGTTTTTGCTTTCCTCATCTTCTTGTTACTATCTTTCTTTCATCCACTGTCTACCCTCTCTCTGCCCCTTCTATATGGCATCTTCTCTCCTTCTATGCCCCTTCCAGAAACTGTATGCCTCCCCCTTCCATCTCTCCCTTCACCCCCATTGGTCTGGCATTAATCTTCTTCCCTTCCCTCCTCCAATGGTCTGGCATCTTTCTCCTCTCCTTCCCTCTCCTACACCCCCATGGTCTGGCATATCACTCTCTCCTCTCCCTTCCCCCCACTTCCATCAGCATCTGTTCCCTTTCTCTCCTTCCAACCCAATTCCATCCAGTATCCTTTCCCCTTATGTCTCTCTCCCCTTTCCCTGCACACCAATTCCATCAGCATCTGCCCCCTTTCTCTCCCTCCACCACCCTTATATGCTCCTATGCTCCTTTAACTCTCCCTCCAAACCAATGCTATGCAGCAAAGTCCCGCAATGACTGCAACTGCCGGTTCCGCTCAGGAAGAAGTAAGTGACATTAGAGGGGGTGGACCGGCAGACACAGGGAGTTGCAGAAAGGTCTCGCGATGACTGGCTGCCAGTCCACCTCATCCAACGTCACGTACTTCTTCCAGAGCAGAGCCAGCAGACACAGTCATAACAGGACCTTCCAATACTTCAGCGTGGCTGCTGACTCTGCTCCAGAATAAGTACGGCAGCCGCGCTGAGATGTAGGTCCCATTGTAGAGTAGGGAGGAAGGTTCTGAACACGTCTGGCTATGCACCTGGGGCGGTTCCGCCTCCCCCCCCACCAGTACACCACTGCCTCCAGCAGCGTCAGCAGCAGCACTGCTGGAGGGAGGTTTGTCGGTCGGGGATGGGCCGGGGCAACAATGCTGCTGCCAGTGAATCCAGCGAGGGGGAGCCCAAACAGCCCTAAAGCAGCTCTCCGGCGGGCCCCCCTGACCATTTCGAGCCCTAGGCCCATGCCTGGCTCTGACTACGGTGCCAGTGCCCGTGGCTGCCACTAAATCCTGTACATGTCCCGATGCCCCCAACACCAAGAGGCCTGCTGAAGCAGGCGACAGAAGCAAAGAAGCATCAGCTGCGTGGGAAACCACGCTGCCTCCGCTGCCATATTGGAATCCATGAGGACACCGTCCAAGCAGTCCACTGTGCAGAGGCCCAGCAGTGACCACCGTTTCCTACAGCGCGAGCACTGTTTAACACCTGCCACGGCCATGATCAACACCTAGAAAAAGCATCAATGAAAAGCGCACACTGAATATGCCGCACACACGCGCCGATCATACATGCACAATAAAAATACTTACAATTTGCCAAATTTGGCAGGGACAGTAGTTGCAGTGTGTTAGCGAAGGATAGTGCAAAACACTACTCCCTCAAAATGGTCTCTCACTTTTTTTTTTAAACCAACTGGGAAAGAAGAAAAAATGCAAAGATCCATAGCAAACCCTCAATCACTGGAGGGAGGGTGAGGAAGGGACCTGGGGGGGCCCAGTTGTAACCCCCAAAGCTCTCACCACTTAGCCAGACACCCCTGCACTAACTGAAGCCGTAGCAACATTAGTAAAATTCACTTTTTTTTCAGTGAATTTAACTGATTTTCAGACAGTGAAGCCAGGAGCTCAAGAAATGGCATCCATCTGCCTGCTAGAGATATACTACATGTCCAGGAGAGATCCCATCCAAGAGGATCACCTGCAATTCAGTTCTCTATCTCCACCTACTGGGAGATCCCACCTGTGGCATCCCACTAGTCTCTGTCATCTGCTGCTGTTGCTAAGGAATCTGTAATTCTGCAAGCAACATTTTGGAATACCCCTAACATCCATGGTCAAACCCCTTTTTGAGATATACACTATGGGAGTTAGGCACCTTATCTTATATAATAGCGCATGCAAATTTTAATGAATGCCAATTATCAATAGTTGGTTGTTAGCATCCAATTATTGTTGACTCAGATCTCATTATCCAATTTCTTATCTGCGCGCACCTCTGAAGCCCAAAGTTGGGCATACAATTTTGGGAATGATATATAGAATCCAGGAGTATGTTTCCATTATAATCTACCTTGAATATTAAAAGTAACTTTAAAATATTATTTTTCTATTTATTATCTTTAAAATGAATCATCTTAACAAACATGCTATTTTAAATGAAAACAAAAAATAAAATTAGAAATAAAACAAATGGCAAAACATTTTGATATTGCCAATTCTCTGCATTCTATTAGAGAAAAAAATGTTCCTTGACGTTTAATACCTTGAATGGACATAAGGTACATTTACAATAGGTGCTTCATCTCTAGGTAGTCCTTCTTGCTCCTGTAATTCAGCTGCATGTCTTTCAAGGTCTTTTGTGAGTACCTTAATATGAAAAAATGATAAAAATAGCTAAAAATCAACTTTATGGTCAAGAATGATCTACAATTTGTTTTTAAGAAGCATCTGCTTCCAAGATAAAATCTTTATCGGAAGCTTCTATACTGCTATTAATGTCTGGGGGGGTCAATTCAGAGCGGTTTTCACAGATATTTAATGAATTTTAAATACAGATTCAGGTGGATTCCACTGTGATTGTTGTTGGCGTCCCAACTACTTGGCTAGGGTGCCATGTTTGCATTTGCATTATTACACTATTATTACACTTATATACGTATACTATGGGCTCCTTTTACGAAGCCGTGCTAGCGGATTTAACACGCGTGACTTTTCATCACGCACTAACCCCCACGCTGGCCGAAAAACTACCACCTGCTCAAGAGGAGGCGGTAGCGGCTAGCATGGCTGGCAGTTTAGCGCGCGGTATTACGCGCATTAAACCGCTACCGTGCCTTCGTAAAAGGAGTCCTATGTTTACACAGGATTACAGTTTATCATTATACTAAGTATCCATTTACTACAATATATTCCCCATACTTTTTGGCTTCCCTGGGCCGCATTGGATGAAAAAAATTTTTCTGGGGTCGCACAAACACTAACACTAGCTGATAAGCCAAAAAAAAAGGTTGAGCAGGTCCCAAATTTGCAATCACTAATATAGAAGATGTACATATCTAATAATAAATCTTCATTAAAGGGACACTGTGGAGAGGAACCCAAAAAAGCAGTAATACCCTGACTGAGTGATCCTCCATGTGTACCGCTGACAGTGGGAGCAGCCACAGGCTTCCGCATTCCCACTCTGATGAGCAGGGATGCGCGCTCCTGGTTCTCTCATTCACTTCTATTACAGCTACGGTGAGCCTCTTCAGAGGTGAGCCTCATCAGAGCGGGGATGCTGAATCAGCTGTCAGCAGCGCACGTGGAGGATTGTTCAGTCAGGGTACATACTACTGCTTTTTTGGGCCTCCCACTTTGAGCTTAGGCTCCCTAGCTGTAGCTAGTAGGGATCCCCAAACTTCACCAACTGATGGCCACCTTCTCCCCCTCCAACTTCACAAGTTCTGCAGTTGGCAGCAATATTGCAGAGCTGCTGCCTTCCTCCTCCCTGCCCCCTCCCCCCTTGACTTTCATGCATGCATGAAAGCAGTGACAGCTTGAGGATATTGCCATTGGTTGTAAAGCGTGGAGATTTTGATTTGCCAGACTGGAGGAAGATGTCTTCAGTTGTCAGGGCTTGGGAATCCCCATTAGCTCAAGTATTTATAAATTGCTCTTAGGCAAGGAGAAACTTTGGTGCCCATCCACTAATTTTGGGCTCCAGTCCCTCTCCCAAATCAGCTGAATATGACTACGCCACTGAATACAAAAATAATTGTGATGCACATATCCCAAAGATAACATATTCCAGTTAATAAATTCAAAATAAAACAATTTTTTCTACCTTGTTGTCTGGAAGTTTTGTTTTTTCATCATCTTGGTCCCAGTTTCTCTTTTTGCTTTTTGTGTATCTTCAACTAATTCTCTTTCCAGTGTCTGCTGTCCACTTTATTCTCCTCTTTTCATTCCATTTCCTCCTTATGCCTATCTCCAATATATTGATTTTTCCCTTTCAGCTTTCTTAACTTTTTTTTATTTTTTGCCTCTGTCCACTCAAATCTTGTCTTCATTCTCATCCTTCTTCTTTTTAAATGTTCAGCTACCTCTCAATTCTCCATCTTTTCTCAATACCTAACTCTCCCATTTCCCATCTCACTCCTTTCCCAGCCTCCTATTTCCCGCTAACTACTCCCCATTACCACATTTCTACCACTGTACTCACTGCTCTCTCACTCATCTTGCCATCTCCCTTTTGACCTCATCCACATGGCTTACCACTTTCAGAATCCCCCTCCCTCTCTCTTCTGGTCAGGCTATAACTCTCTTTCCATCTTCCCTAATATAACCTAGTAAAGAGTTCAATATTTGTTGAGGAGATGTTCTATGCTGTTGAGTTCTCTGCAAAATAGTAAGCCAATGCTCGTTTGCTGTACAGAGTGTGAAGAGCCATTTCCCCAGGGTGAGAATGAAGCTTAGGAAAAAATACTGGAAGTACAATAGATTGGTTAAGGTGGAATTCCATGACGACCTTTGGAAGAAACATGGGATGGGTGCGAAGCACCAATTTGTCATGGTGGAAAACTGTGAAAGGGGGTCTGCCACCAGCACTTGAAGCTCACTGACTCATCGAGCTGAAGTAAAGGAGATGAGAAAAGCCACTTTCCAAGTAAGGTTCGAAGGAGGCCTCATCAATCTAGCAAGAACCACATTACGGTCCCAAACCAATGGAGGTGGCTTGAGAGGTGGTTTGACACTGAAAAGACCTTTCATAAATCTGGACACAAGAGGATGAACACTGAGAGGTTTACCATTAACTGGTCTGTGAAAAGCATTGATAGCACTGAAATGAACTCTAACTGAAGTGGTTTTGAGACCTAAATTGGATAAATGTAGAAGATACTCCAATACTGAAGATACATTGGTGGATTTAGCCTCATGATGATGAAGGGGAGGAGCCAGCGCGGCACACGCGGTGCCTTAGAGGAGGGAAGGAGCATCGTAGCTGAAGTTCAGCTTCAGCTAGGAGAGGGGCAGCGTTTGGTGCCGAACAGGCGGAGGGAAAGAGGAGACAGGGCTCGGGGAAGCGGCGAGAGTTCGCTCCGCCCCCCCCAACGCGTCAGAGCCAGTGCCGGACTCCCCCTTAAAGGGGAGGAGCCAGCGCGGCACACGCGGTGCCTTAGAGGAGGGAAGGAGCATCGTAGCTGAAGTTCAGCTTCAGCTAGGAGAGGGGCAGCGTTTGGTGCCGAACAGGCGGAGGGAAAGAGGAGACAGGGCTCGGGGAAGCAGCGAGAGTTCGCTCCGCCCCCCCCAACGCGTCAGAGCCAGTGCCGGACTCCCCCTTAAAAGGGAGGAGCCAGCGCGGCACACGCGTGCCTTAGAGGAGGGAAGGAGCATCGTAGCTGAAGTTCAGCTTCAGCTAGGAGAGGGGCAGCGTTTGGTGCCGAACAGGCGGAGGGAAAGAGGAGACAGGGCTCGGGGAAGCGGCGAGAGTTCGCTCCGCCCCCCCCAACGCGTCAGAGCCAGTGCCGGACTCCCCCTTAAAGGGGAGGAGCCAGCGCGGCACACGCGGTGCCTTAGAGGAGGGAAGGAGCATCGTAGCTGAAGTTCAGCTTCAGCTAGGAGAGGGGCAGCGTTTGGTGCCGAACAGGCGGAGGGAAAGAGGAGACAGGGCTCGGGGAAGCGGCGAGAGTTCGCTCCGCCCCCCCCAACGCGTCAGAGCCAGTGCCGGACTCCCCCTTAAAGGGGAGGAGCCAGCGCGGCACACGCGGTGCCTTAGAGGAGGGAAGGAGCATCGTAGCTAAAGTTCAGCTTCAGCTAGGAGAGGGGCAGCGTTTGGTGCCGAACAGGCGGAGGGAAAGAGGAGACAGGGCTCGGGGAAGCGGCGAGAGTTCGCTCCGCCCCCCCCAACGCGTCAGAGCCAGTGCCGGACTCCCCCTTAAAGGGGAGGAGCCAGCGCGGCACACGCGGTGCCTTAGAGGAGGGAAGGAGCATCGTAGCTGAAGTTCAGCTTCAGCTAGGAGAGGGGCAGCGTTTGGTGCCGAACAGGCGGAGGGAAAGAGGAGACAGGGCTCGGGGAAGCGGCGAGAGTTCGCTCCGCCCCCCCCAACGCGTCAGAGCCAGTGCCGGACTCCCCCTTAAAGGGGAGGAGCCAACGGCGCCCAGCCATTCGGCGCTCGGCGAAGGCGAGCGGCAAAGGCGCTCGCCTTAGCGAGAGCGCCTTTGCGAAGGAGCCTTGAGAAGGAGCCCAGGCAGCCCAGCAGCAAACCTAACTTTAACCTAAAAAACAAACAAACAAACAAAAAAAAACATATATAACTTCTTCTCTCCACTTTCTTCTTTCTCTACCCTTTCAGCCTCTCATTCTTCTCTCTCTCTCTACTCTTTCAGCTAGCTGTACGCCGGAAACCACTCTCAACCACAGAGGGACCGTAGGAGCAAGGAGAAAGAAATGGAGGCTACAGGAACCCAGCAGAGCTACCCAGTTTACTGCATCGAGTGTCATATGTATGACTACCTCCCCTCCGGGAGGCGGGCATACATATGCGGTCGGTGTCAGGAGCTGGATAGCCTGAGGATGGAGGTCGGCAGATTGAAGGTCAAGGTCCAGGAACTGGAGGGACTACGCAACATAGAGGAGACGAGCTGGTCAAACAAGGACACAGAAGGAGAAGGCCTCATTGTAGACCAGGTGAGGGACCTCGAGAGATTCATCGAGGAGGCCTATAGGAAGGTGGAAGGACAGGACCAGCAGCTGTACAGACGGATGTCAGCAGACGAGACCCAGGATCTACAAGGCGACACCGGGGAAGGACCTAGCGGAGGAGGAACCACACGAGGGGAGGAGACCGTGACTCACCGAGACCCCGAGGGAGAGACACCACACTACACAGAGGACACGGACCTGAGAAAGAGGAGGTTGCTGAGGAAAGGGAAGTCTGCTATTGTGGTGGGAGACTCGATCTTGAGAGAGGTAGATAGTCACATAGCTGGAGGAAGGGAGGACCGGCTAGTGACTTGTCTCCCAGGGGCCAAGATACGAGACGTCACTGACAGGATCGAGAGGATCCTGGAAGGAGCAGAGACAGAGGAGACTGCGGTGATAATCCACGTCGGAACAAATGATGTGAGCCGGAGGAATTTCAGCATGGCCACGCTGACTGACCAGTTCAGGTTCCTGGGGCGTAAACTGAAGCAGAATACCCGGAGGATAGCATTCTCAGAGATCCTGCCTGTACCGAGAGCAGATGCAAAGAGGCAGGCAGACCTCCAGGCTGTAAATACATGGTTGAGGAGATGGTGCCAGGAGGAGGGTTTCCACTTTGTGAGGAATTGGACTTCGTTCTGGGAAAAGAGTAGGCTCTACCGGCGGGACGGCCTGCACCTGAGCACAGAGGGAACTAGACTACTGGCCACCAATGTGAGGAAGGAGATCGAGAGGGCTTTAAACTGAGGAGAGGGGGAAAGCCGACAGCTGATCTGATGTTGACGCTTCGGGCAACAGTATCCAGAACAGATGCTGAACGGGCTGACTGCATGGAGGATGTAGAGAAACCGATGGATCTTATGATCAGACAGCGAGGGAAACAACAGGTAAAGGGAGCTTGCGGGGAGGAGACTAAGGGGCATGGGGACACAGGGGGACTGGGTGGCACAAGGGCGAAAACGGAGGGCAATATAGGGGTGACACAAGGCGAGGGGGATCGAACAGAGGCCAGGGCCCAAGAGGGGGCAGGAAAACCCGGAGGAAAAGCGGGGAAGTGGGGTGACGGGAATGTGGGGAAACTGAAAGCTACGAGGGTAAAAGCTGGGGGCAAAGCAGAAATACAGGAAACAGGAGAGGCGGCCCTGGTAAATGCAGAGGTGGAGGAAAAACGACGGGACCTGCGATGCTTTTACGCAAATGCAAGAAGCCTCACAGCCAAGATGGGTGAACTAGAGGTCGTGGCCAAGGGGGAGGACCTGGATATAATTGGAATTACAGAAACATGGTGGACAGAGGAGAATCATTGGGATGTAGCGCTGCCGGGGTACAAACTCTACAGAAAGGACAGGACCCACAAGAAGGGGGGAGGCATAGCACTATATATAAAGGACTCTATCTACTCGGTCAGGATGGATATGGCAACGAAGGCAGAGGGGCTGGAATCGATATGGGTCAAATTACCAGGAAACAAGGGTGCAGGCATAAAACTGGGGCTGTACTATCGCCCACCTGGTACACCGGAAGGAGTCGGACACGACTTGGAAGCTGAACTGAGACAGGAGTGCAGGACTGGAAGTGTGACAGTGATGGGGGACTTCAACTACCCGGGGATAGACTGGAGTACGGGTCACTCCAACTGCACTAGGGAAACAGGATTTGTAGAAACTGTGAGGGACTGCTTCATGGAGCAACTGGTCAGGGAACCGACGCGAGGGAGTGCTACTCTTGACCTCATCCTGAACGGACTAGGGGGGCCTGCAAGTGGGGTAGAAGTGGGAGGACCACTAGGCAACAGTGACCACAATGTGATCAGATTCACATTAGAAAGGGGGACACCCACTGTAAGGAGGACCGCAACAACTGCGCTCAACTTCAAGAAAGGGAACTATGTTGCTATGAGGGAAGTGGTGAGGAGGAAGCTCAAAAACATCTATAGGATGGAGACTGTGGAAAACGCCTGGACCCTATTCAGGGACACCCTGCAGGAAGCACAAAGAAGGTACGTCCCCAGTTTCAGGAAAGGCTGCAAGAACAAGAGGTCAAAGGACCCAGTTTGGATCTCAATAGAAGTAAAGAGAGCAATAAATGACAAAAAAGTATCCTTCCGGAGATGGAAAAAGGACCCAACGGAGGAAAATCACCAGGCGCACAGAAATTGCCAAAAGGAATGCCACCGAGAGGTTAGAAAAGCAAAAGGAAAATACGAAGAGGGGCTGGCCAGGGAGGCGAAAAACTTCAAGGCATTCTTCAGTTACGTAAAAGGGAAGCGACCAGCAAGAGATGAGGTGGGGCCGTTGGACGATGGGGATAGGAAGGGTGTGATTAAGGAGGATAAAGAGATAGCTGAGAGGTTGAACACGTTCTTCTCATCTGTTTTCACGAGAGAAGATATATCTAATATACCGGACTCAGAGGAGCTCATGAGTGGGGAACAGGCTAAAAAATTGGAGCACATAGAGGTAAGTAAGGAGGATGTCCTCAGACAGATAGACAGGTTAAAATGCGGCAAATCACCGGGTCCGGACGGGATCCACCCAAGGGTTCTGAAGGAACTAAGACAAGAAATAGCGGGCACAATCCAGCATGTTTGCAACCTATCCTTAAGAACTGGAGAGGTACCAGAGGACTGGAGACTGGCGAATGTCACGCCTATCTTCAAGAAGGGATCGAGGGGTGACCCCGGGAACTACAGGCCGGTGAGCCTGACTTCAATTATAGGGAAGATGGTGGAAGCTATGATCAAGGACAGCATTTGCGAGCACATTGAGGGAAATGGCCTACTGAGAAAAAGCCAGCACGGATTCTGTAAGGGAAGTTCGTGCTTAACGAACCTTCTGTACTTCTTTGAGGAAATAAGCAGTCGGGTGGACAATGGGGAACCCGTCGACATCATTTACCTCGATTTCCAAAAGGCTTTCGACAAGGTTCCACATGAAAGGCTGCTTAGGAAGCTATGGAGCCACGGGGTGAGAGGGGATGTGCACAGATGGATCGAGCACTGGTTGTCGGGTAGACTGCAGAGGGTCGGAGTAAAGGGCCAATTTTCTGACTGGCAGGGAGTCACGAGCGGTGTGCCACAGGGATCAGTGCTGGGGCCGTTACTCTTCAACATATTTATCAATGACCTGGAAAAGGAGGCAAAGTGCGAGGTTATAAAATTTGCAGACGACACCAAACTGTGCGGCAGAGTTAGCTCCAGGGAAGAGTGTGAGGACCTGCAAAGGGACCTAGACAGGCTGGAAGACTGGGCAAACAAATGGCAAATGCGCTTTAACGTAAAAAAATGCAAGGTCATGCATATAGGGAAAAAGAACCCGTTGTTCAACTACAAAATGGGGGGGGCATTGTTAGGAGAAAGCAGTCTTGAGAGAGACTTGGGTGTGCTGGTGGATGCATCACTGAAGCCATCTGCACAGTGCGCAGCGGCCTCGAAAAAAGCCAACAGGATGCTGGGCATCATAAAGAGGGGCATAACAACCAGGACGCGGGAAGTCATCATGCCATTGTATCGATCGATGGTGCGTCCTCATCTGGAATACTGCGTTCAGTATTGGTCGCCGTACCTCAAGAAAGACATGGCGGTACTTGAGAGAGTCCAAAGGAGAGCAACGAAACTGGTAAGAGGGCTGGAACACTGCCCATACGCCGAGAGGTTGGACAGGCTGGGGCTCTTCTCTCTGGAAAAAAGGAGGCTCAGGGGTGATATGATAGAGACCTTCAAGATCATGAGGGGCATGGAGAGGGTGGATAGGGACAAATTCTTCAGGCTGAAGGGGACAACAGGTACGAGGGGACATTCGGAGAAACTGAAGGGAGATAGGTTCAAAACAAATGCAAGGAAGTTTTTCTTCACCCAAAGGGTCGTGGACACTTGGAATGCGCTACCGGAGGAGGTGATCGGGCAGAGTACAGTACAGGGATTCAAACAGAGACTGGACAGATTCCTGGGGGATAAAGGGATCGTGGGATACTGAAAAAGTATAGTGGGATACTGGGATACTGAGAAAGTATAAACCCAACCAGGTCGAGCATGTGCAAGACCGGAGGGCTAGGACTTCGATGGGAAGATAGGACTCATCAGGAAGCCAAGATGGCATGGGGGCCCCTTCTGGTGATTTAGACAGGTCATGACCTGTATGGGCCGCCGCGGGAGCGGACTGCTGGGCTTGATGGACCTATGGTCTGACCCGGCGGAGACACTGCTTATGTTCTTATGTTCTTAAGAACACACCAAGTGGAAAACTGTGTTCATTTTTGCTGGTAACATTGTTGCGTAGACAGTTTTCTGGATGCTTCCATGTTTAGTCTGACAGGCTGAGAAAGATGAAGGTCAGTCGATGTTAGGCTGACAGGTACCAAGCTATCAGGTGCAATCATGGAAGATTGGGATGCAGAAGAGATCCGTGATTCTGTGTGAGAAGAGACGGAAAAATTTGAAGAGGTATTGGTTCCTTGATACTGAGTTGAAGTAGACGGGAAAACCAGGGTTGTCTGGGCCACCGATGGACTATAAGAATCATAGTGGTCGATTTCTGCTTCAATCAAAACAGGCAGTTCAGTCACCGAGAGCACCCAGGGGATGGCTATGGTCCGAGTACAGATGGAAGGAGAACCAGGACGGAGGGCAGAGGTCTCTGTACAGACCGAGGCCATCCCCTCAAAGATGTCTACAGTCTGAGAGAGGAGGTTCAGCGCTTAAGGAGCATCCGAGACGACGAGACCTTCATCGATGGAGTCATCCAGGAGCTGTCTCAGATCGCTGAACAGGAACCTGACAAGACCACCCTGGGAACACCCATAGCATCCAAAACGGCCACCTTGAGACAAACTACCGGAATGCAGGAAGTGGTTGGAGACGCTGACTCCTGGCAGTTGGTGACTTCCTCCACAAGAAAATGCAGAGGACCTAACTCTGTCTCTTTTTCCCCCATTCAGGACAGCTCAACATCGACACCTCATATCGCCCTGAGGAACAGATATCAGCTGCTACAGGAAGGTCCGGAGAAAGAGCTACTAGTAGTTGTTCAGCAGACGGTTCCAACTCCGGAATCAACAGTACAGCCCACCCCTAAGAAGTGCAGAGTGGTGGTCATCGGAGATTCGCTGCTGAGGGGCACCGAGGGACCAATCTGCAGACCAGACCTACAATCAAGAGAGGTCTGCTGTTTGCCAGGGGCCAGGATCCGGGATGTCACTGCTTGCATTGACAGACTCATCAAGCCCCGAGACCACTTCCCCATGGTTCTAATCCACGTCGGAACCAACGACACCGCAAGGAGCAGCCCGGACAGCATACCTGAAGACTTCAGGGCCCTGGGGGAGAAGCTGAGGAGGATGGATGCGCAGGTAGTCTTCTCCTCGATTCTCCCAGTGAGGGGCAAGGGCAGAGCCAGAGAGGATCGAATACAAAGGGCGAACGACTGGCTGCGAGGATGGTGCAAGGAGATGAACTTCGGGTTTCTGCACCATGGAGAAGCATTGCAAGGACTACAGGGACACGACGGGCTACACCTAACCAGAAGAGGGAAGAATGTCCTTGGACACCGCCTAGCCCGCCTACTCCACAGGGCTTTAAACTAGGTAAGTCGGGGGAGGGTACAGGCACAAACAACATACCAGGCGAACTAAAATGCCAATACATTTATGAGGCTGAGGAAAGTAGACACCGAAATTCTGGGTCAGGGGTGAGTGCACACACTTTTGAGTCGGGAGTAGGGTCACATCATATTTATGGGTCACATTGTAATTCCGGGTCTAGGGGGAGTACACACTGTAGTTCTGGGTATATGGGGAGTACACATTGTGGTTCTGAGCCTCAGGAAAGCACAAATAACACAAACAATGCTAAAGGTGTTCAAATAGCTCAAACAGGAATATCCCCACTGAGACATAACAAAAATATAACATGGAGGGCTATGTACGTCAACGCACACAGTTTAGGAAACAAGATCCTGGAATTGGAAACAGAAATAAGGAATGCCGACCTGGATGTGGTGGCGATATCCGAAACCTGGCTCACAGACTCCCACGGGTGGGACATGGTCATACCGGGTTACAACTTGCTTCGCCGGGACAGAGAGGGTAGGAAGGGAGGGGGTGTAGCATTATATACTAAAGATGACATTAAGGTCACGAGAATCTCAGATGTCCAGTATACTGGGGAATCCCTTTGGGTTAATTTGGCCAGAGGGAAGGACAAATGCTTGTATCTTGGCGTAATTTACAGACCCCCAAGACAACAGGATGACCTGGATATGGAAATAATCGAAGATATAGAAAATATCACCTTGCGTGGGGACACAGTATTGCTAGGTGACTTCAACATGCCTGATGTGGATTGGGTTACATTTACCTCTGCTTCCGGCAGCAGCAGGAGGCTATTAAACTCTATGAAAGGAGCAAGCCTCAGGCAACTGGTGTTGGAACCGACAAGGGATCAGGCAATACTGGACCTGATACTTACCAATGGAGAAAGTGTCACAGAGGTCTTGGTGGGCGACACATTGGCCTCCAGTGACCACAACATGGTATGGTTCAATATCAGGAAAGGTTTCACTAAATCTACTACACTAACCAAAGTCCTCAAATTCAAGGACACAAATTTCAAAGAAATGGGAGACTTCGTTCACCAGGCGCTACAAAGCCAAGAAGAAACCAATAACGTGGAAGACATGTAGTCGACTTTGAAAGCAACCATACAAGAAGCAACAAACCGCTATGTAAAATCAGTAAGTAAACGGCGAAGGAACAAGAAGCCACAGTGGTTTACTGCGGAGATCTCAGACCTGATCAAGGAGAAGAAAAAAGCATTCATCTCTTACAAACAATCAGGGAAGCAGGACTCTAGAGCAGACTACCTGACCAAATCAAAAGCCGTCAAAACAGCAGTCAGGGAGGCTAAATTCCTCATGGAGGAGTCTCTAGAAAAGAACATCCAGAAGGGAGATAAATCCTTCTTCAGGTATATCAGTGATAGAAGAAAAAACTCAGGCGGGATTGTACGTCTTAGGAAACCAGACGGAGACTATGTGGAAAAGGATTCGGAAAAAGCCCAACTATTAAATGAATACTTCTGCTCAGTCTTCACCCGAGAAGCGCCAGGGCTCGGCCCTCAGCTACAGACAAGGGTTGGCTCAGTTGACCCGTTTAGTAACTTTGAGTTTACGCCCAGCAGTGTCTATGGTGAGCTGTCAAAGCTCAAGGTTAACAAAGCAATGGGGCCGGACAACCTGCACCCCAGGGTGCTTAAGGAGCTGAGTGATGTCTTGGCGGAGCCACTGTCCGCGCTCTTCAACCTCTCCCTTAGTACAGGCAGCATCCCGTTGGACTGGAGGAAAGCTAACGTTATTCCACTCCACAAGAAAGGCTCAAAGATGGAGACAGCAAACTACAGACCAGTGAGTCTAACATCGATAGTGAGCAAACTAATGGAAACTCTAATCAAACACCAATTAGATAAGATCCTGGATGAGGAGAATCTACGGGATCCCCAACAACATGGATTTACTAAGGGGAGATCCTGCCAATCCAACCTGATCAGCTTCTTTGACTGGGTAACGGGGAAGCTGGATATTGGGGAGTCCCAGGACATCGTGTACCTGGACTTTAGCAAAGCATTCGATAGCGTACCACACCGCAGGTTACTGAGCAAGATGAGTTCTATAGGATTAGGTAACACATTGACGAAATGGGTTGGGAGCTGGCTTGGAGGTAGGCTCCAAAGGGTGGTGGTGAACGGCACCCCCTCCGAAATGACGGAGGTGATTAGTGGAGTACCACAGGGCTCAGTCTTGGGCCCAATCCTATTCAACATCTTTATAAGAGACTTGGCAGAAGGGCTTCG
This sequence comes from Geotrypetes seraphini, assembly GCF_902459505.1. Lineage (NCBI taxonomy): Eukaryota > Metazoa > Chordata > Amphibia > Gymnophiona > Dermophiidae > Geotrypetes > Geotrypetes seraphini. Next base: position 318,623,845 of record NC_047086.1, read on the forward strand.
AGGTAAAATAACATTATTCGCCGATGACGCCAAACTGAGTAATGTAGTGGGCAAATGCACAACAGACGAAGATTCAGTGCCCGACAACATGATGCACGACCTACTCCTACTGGAGCGATGGTCTAGGACATGGCAACTCAACTTCAATGCCAAAAAATGCAAAGTTATGCACCTGGGCAGCCAGAATCCATGCAAGTCTTATACCCTTAATGGCGAGATCCTAGCAAAAACGGTAGCAGAACGAGACTTGGGGGTAATCGTCAGTGAGGACATGAAGTCTGCCAATCAAGTGGAGCAGGCTTCGTCCAAGGCAAGACAAATCATGGGCTGCATACGAAGGGGTTTCGTCAGTCGTAAGGCGGAAGTCATTATGCCATTGTATAGATCCATGGTGAGGCCCCACCTGGAATACTGTGTGCAATTCTGGAGGCCGCATTATCGCAAGGATGTGCTGAGACTGGAGTCGGTGCAAAGAATGGCCACCCGGATGGTCTCGGGACTCAAGGATCTACCATACGAAAAACGGCTTGACAAATTACAGCTATACTCGCTCGAGGAGCGCAGAGAGAGGGGGGACATGATCGAGACGTTCAAGTATCTTACGGGCCGCATCGAGGCGAAGGAAGATATCTTCTTTTTCAAGGGTCCCACGACAACAAGAGGGCATCCGTTGAAAATCAGGGGCGGGAAACTACGAGGTGACACCAGGAAATTCTTTTTCACTGAAAGAGTGGTTGATCGCTGGAATAGTCTTCCACTACAGGTGATTGAGGCCAGCAGCGTGCCTGATTTTAAGGCCAAATGGGATCGGCACATGGGATCTATTCACAGGGCAAAGGTAAGGGAAGGGACATTAAGGTGGGCAGACTAGATGGGCCGTGGGCCCTTATCTGCCGTCTATTTCTATGTTTCTATGAGCTTGGCAAGCGTCTTGAAGATGAGAGGGATTGGAGGAAAGGCGTAGAGAAACTTGCGAGTCCAATCCAGGAGAAAAGCATCCACTTCCAGACGGTGAAGAGAGTACTGCTGGGAGCAAAACTAGAGCAGCTTGCGGTTGTGGGGGGACGCAAACAAGTCTATCTGAAGAATCCCCCACTGAGAAAATATGGGATGCAGAACTGCAGAGTTTAGTATCCACTTGTGTGGCTTAAGAAACCTGCTGAGTGTGTCTGCAAGTGAATTCTGTTCCCCTTGAATGTATATTGCTTTCAGGAATATATTGCAAGCAACGACTCAGGTCCAAATCTTCTGGGCCTCCAGACAAAGACGGAGAGAACCAGCGCCTCCTTGTTTGTTTATGTAATACACTGCGACCTGATTGTCCATGTGGATGAGGACGGTATTGGTTACAATGTGCTGAAAAGCTTTGAGAGCATTAAAGATCGCTCTTGAGTTCCAACAGATTTATATGACATAGGTGGTCCTGGGCAGACCAGTGACCTTGAGTGCGAAGACCATCCAGATGAGCTCTCCAAGCGTAAGTGGACAAGTCCATGGTCAGAACTTTCTGATGAGGAGGGGTATGGAACAAAAATCCTCTGGACAGATTGAAAGAGTTCATCCACCACTGCAGTGACTGTCGAAGTGAAGGTGTGACTAATGTGTTGAGATAGTGGGTCCACAGCTTGAGATCACTGAGATGCGAGAGTCCATTGAGGTATCCTGAGATGAATTCTCGCAAACGGAGTAGCACGCACTGTGGAAGCCATGTGGCCCAGGAGTACCATCATTTGTCTGGCTGAGATTGATGGCAGATAAGTCTGAGTGCAAAGCTGAATCAAATTGTCATCTTTGCTGTGGTAGAAACTCCCTGAGATAAATGGTGTCGAGCAGAGCTCCTATGAATTGTAGAGTCTGAGATGGTTGAAGTTGGGATTTCGGAAAATTGATTTTGAAACACAACTGTTGAAGGAAGAGAATTGTCATGCAAGTCGTTACTGTCATCCCTTGCGAGGTAGGGCCTTAGATCAGCTAGTCATCCAGATAAGGAAAGACTTGAGGGCACTGAGACCGTAGTGCTGCTGCTACTACAATCAGGCACTTGGTGAATACTCTGGGAGAGGATGCAAGGCCAAAGGGTAGTACTTTGTATTGATAATGGTGGTGAGCCACCTGAAATCTGAGGAATCGTCAGGAGGCCAGATGCACTGGAATATGAGTGTAGGATTCTTTCAGATCCAGAGAGCATAGCCAGTCGTTGCGATCTAAGAGGGGATATAAAGTTGCCAGAGATAACATCCGAAACTTTTCCTTCACTAGAAACTTGTTGAAACCCCTGAGGTCTAAGATTGGATGAAGATCTCCCGTCTTCTTTGGAATGAGAAAATACTGGGAGTAAAACCCCCAGTTTCTCTGACCAGTAGGAACCCTTTCGATGGCAATGAGAAGGAGAAAGGATTCTATCTCCCGAAGAAGAAGGGACGACTAAGGGTTGCTAAGGGTTGAAAGAAGACTCTCTTGGAGGATGATCTGGAGGAATATTGATGAAGTGAAGAAAGTATCCTTCTTGAATGACTGTTAGTACCTAGAGGTCTGTGGTAATCATAGAAACATAGAAGATGACGGCAGAAAAGGGCTACAGCCCATCAAGTCTGCCCACTCTGCTTACCCATCCCCTGTCTATGCCCTAATGACCCAATTTCCTTATCTTGACCCTCGTAGGGATCCCACATGGGTATCCCATTTATTCTTAAAGTCTGGCACGCTGTCTGCCTCGATCACCTGCACTGGAAGCTTGTTCCAATAATCAACCACTCTCTCTGTGAAGAAATACTTTCTGGTGTCGCCATGAAATTTTCCGCCCCTGAGTTTGAGCGGGTGCCCTCTTGTGGCCGAGGGTCCCTTGAGAAAGAAAATATCATCTTCCACTTCGACACGTCCCATGAGGTACTTAAATGTTTCGATCATGTCTCCCCTCTCCCTACGTTCCTCGAGAATGTAGAGCTGCAATTTGTTCAGTCCCTCTTCGTATGAGGGACCCTTGAGCCCCGAGATCATCCTGGTGGCCGTCCGCTGAACCGATTCAATTCTGCGCACATCTTTACTGTAATGTGGCCTCCAGAATTGCACACAGTACTCCAGATGAGGTCTCACCATGGCCCTGTACAACAGCATTATGACTTCAGGCTTTTGGCTGACGAAACTTCTATTGATACAACCCAATATCTGCCTTGCCTTAGATGAAGCCTTCTCCACTTGATTGGCAGTTTTCATGTCTGCACTGATGATTACTCCTAAATCTCGTTCTGCTGAAGTCCTAGTTAAAGTTTCTCCATTCAAAAAGTACGTCCTGCATGGATTTCCACTTCCGAGGTGCATGACCTTACATTTCTTAGCATTGAAGCCTAGCTGCCAGGTTGAGGACCAACTTTCCAATGTAAGCAGGTCCTGCGCCATATAATTCTGTAAACTGCATTCACTTACTATATTACATAGTTTGGCGTCATCGGCGAATAGTGTTATTTTACCTTGAAGCCCTTGAGTCAGATCCCCTATGAATATGTTGAAAAGGAGTGGACCCAGGACCGAGCCCTGCGGCACTCCACTGGTCACCTCCGATGTTTTAGAAAGGGTACCATTAACCACCACCCTCTGAAGTCTGCCACTCAGCCAATCATTGACCCATGCAGTTAGTGTCTCTCCTAACCCCATCGATTCCATCTTGCTTAGCAGCCTGCGGTGTGGGACACTGTCAAAAGCTTTACTGAAGTCCAGGTACACGATGTCCAAAGACTCTCCCAAGTCCAACTTTCTTGTTACCCAGTCAAAGAAGCTGATGAGATTGGATTGGCAGGACCTACCCTTGGTGAATCCATGCTGACTGGGATCCTGAAGATTCCCTTCATTCAAGATCGTGTCCAATTTGCTTTTAATTAGTGTTTCCATGAGTTTGCACACTATTGATGTGAGACTCACCGGTCTATAATTTGCAGCCTCTGCCCTACAACCCTTTTTATGCAGAGGAACGACATTAGCTAATTTCCAGTCCAGGGGAACTTTCCCCTTACTTAGGGAGAGATTGAATAGCTCAGCCAATGGATTCGCCAGGACATCGCTCAATTCTCTGAGCACTCTTGGGTACAAATTGTCTGGTCCCATGGCTTTGTTCACCTCGAGTCTTGCCAATTCACTGTAAACTTCACCTGGTGTGAACTCAAAATTCTGAAACGGGTCTTCTGTGCTTTGTGTTGCCTTCAACTGCGGACCGTGTCCCGGTGCCTCACAGGTGAAGACTGAGCAGAAGTATTCATTCAGTAGTTCGGCTTTATCGGAATCTGCTTCCACGTAACTTCCGTCCAGTCTTCTAAGGCGTACTATCCCGCCTGTGTTCCTTTTTCTGTCACTAATATACCTGAAGAAGGATTTGTCCCCCTTTTTAATGTTTTTTGCCAGAATTTCTTCCACTCGAAGTTTTGCCTCCCTAACTGCCATTTTGACCGCTGTAGACCTGGTCCTATATTCTACCTTTGCCTCTCTTTTCTCCGTGCGCTTGTAGGAGAGAAACGCTTTTTTCTTCTCCTTAATGAGGTGCGAGATCTCCGCGGTGAACCATTGGGGTTTATTGTTTCTTTGTCGTTTATTTACTGATTTTATGAAGCAGCTAGTTGCTTCATGTATGGTTGATTTCAGTGTTAACCACTTAGCTTCTACATCATCGGTCTCCGCTTGGTCCTGCAGCGTCCGATGGACGAAATCTCCCATACGTGCGAAGTCTGTGCCCCGGAAATTGAGTACCTTTGTTTTCGTGTTTGATCTAGGGAAGCCTTTCCTAAGGTTGAACCATACTATGTTGTGGTCACTGGAGGCTAGCGTATCTCCTACTGAGACCTCTGAGACGCTTTCCCCGTTGGTGAGTACCAGGTCGAGGATTGCCTGGGCCCTAGTGGGCTCCGTTACCATTTGTTTGAGACGTGCTCCCTTTATAGAGGTTAAGAGCCTCCTGCTACCGTTGGTTGTTGCTGAAAATGAGTTCCAGTCTGCATCAGGCATATTGAAGTCCCCTAACAGTACAGCTTCTCCTCGTAGAGTGATATTCTCTATGTCTTCAATTAATTCTGCGTCCATGTCTTCCAGTTGTCTTGGGGGTCTGTATACTACACCTAGATACGGGCATTTTTCTCTGCCTCTTGCCAGGTTTACCCAGAGGGACACCCCGGTGTACTTGACATCTGTGAACCTGGTGGTTTTGATGTCCTCTTTAATGTATAGAGCTACCCCCCCTCCTAACCTGCCATCTCTGTCCTGACGAAATAGATTGTAGCCCGGTGAGTCCTTGAACCAAGTTTCAGATATTGCCACCACATCTAGGTCGGCATTCCTTATTTCAGCCTCTAATTCTAGAATTTTGTTACCTAAACTGTGTGCATTGACATACATGGCCCTCCATATCTTGAGTTTGCTAAGTCCCTGTGAGGCATATCCTACCCGAGTCGGTGTGACTCCTAAAGAACTGTTTGCAATGTGGGTACTTACCTTGGACATGGAAGCGGAGTTTCGACTCACCTCATCAGGATAATTCCTTTCTGCACTAATATGTGAATGGGTATCCTCCCCCGACTTACCTAGTTTAAAGCCCTGTGAAGCAGGCGGGCTAGTCGGTGTCCGAAGATGTTCGTACCCTTACTGGTCAGATGGAGTCCGTCTGGTCCCTGAAGTCCTTGTAGCGCTTCCCCATGGTTTAGGAGTCCGAAGTTCATATCCCGGCACCATCCCTGTAGCCACTCGTTCGTTCCCAGCAAGGATAGTATAGATGAAGACGGCCTCCGATGGGTTGAGGAAGAGGCTGGGATAGAGGAACAGTGACTATGCTCTTGAGAAACGCGTCAAAAAGACTGAGCAGGCTTTTGGGGAATTGCTGATTGAGATTTTTGAGGGCACTGTTACTTCTGTTTCTTCTACTGCAGTCTAGAGGTAGCAGTTTGTTTGGAAGAAAAACGACTCTGATATGAAGAAAAGGGCTTGAAGGACTTAGAAGTTGAAGGCTTAGGCTTGGATTTAACCAAAGCATCCCAGTGTTTCTCATGGTCAGTGAGCTTTTGGATAGAATTTTCAATAGACTCACCAAATAGCTCATCTCCCAAGCACGGAATGTTAGCCAATCTAACCTGGAGATTGATATCCATATTGGAGACTCTGAGCCATGCAAGACATCTCATTCCCACTGACATAGCTGAGTCTCTGGAAGATAATTCAAAGGAATCATAAGCAGATTTTGCCATGTACTGTATCTTCTAGCCAGGGCAAGGGTGCAAGAGATGTGACGAAAATCCTATAATTGTTGTGCAGGAATGTACCTATCAAAAGAAGACAATTTCTTAACCAGATTCTTGACATCGCAGGAAATATAAAAATTGACTTTGTTAACAAACATGGAGTTTTGGTACAGGTGACGGCCAAACGTGTCCATAGTGTGCCCTGAGGCATAGACTCTGGATGAAGTAGATTTTTTCAAAGCGACTCTACCACCATGGACTGATGCTGGAGTTGTGGTTTGTCAAAAACAGGAGAAGAAATGATTTTGTATAAAGAGTCCAATTTTCTGGGAGCAACAGTAATAGTGAGGGGAGTCTCCCAGTTCTTATGAAGAGTCCCTTTGAGAATACCATGTAATGGCAGTCGAAAAAGTTCTTTAGGAGGCTCATCATAGGCCAAGGCCTCTAAATATTCAGCACTATAGGAAGAATCAGCTTTTAATTTAACTGGGAGCTCTTTGCCTAATTGCCAAATAAATTTTGTGAAAGAAAGTCTTTCAGTAGGAGACTTAGCTCTTTGTGGAGACTTCTGAGGAGACTTTTCAGAAGGAGTGTCATAAGCCTCTGTAGTGGACTCAGGGACATCATCTGCCAAGTCAGACTGTAAGTCCGTGTCATAAAAGTCTTTTGGGGAAGGAGTGTGTCGGGATCGATAGTGACGTTGAGTTCAGTGTCGATCCGATGAAGATGACGATGTATGATGTAATTTCCTTTTATGCTTTGAAGACCAGGAAGGAGAGCGATGTTTCCACTTCAAAACAGCTGAGGATGAATGATGCTGACTGGACTTGGATCGTCGAGATGATAAGGACCAATGCTGATGCCTCAAAGAACTGGATTGACACCGTGATGGAGAACGAGCTCTGCGATGAGATGAGCTGTGTTTGGGCGTGGAATGTTGATGCTGTACCAGAGATCCAGTATCGGTACCACAGGACCTGGTGGTCTAATGCTCAGGCTGGGCCAGTACCGATAAAGTCAATGTCTGAGTAAGGAGTCTGAACAGGTCACTGACTTGGAAAAGCACTTCGAGCACCGGTACCTTTGGGTGTTCTGCCAATACCATCGGTGTCTGGCCACAGAGAGGATGACCTTGAAGAGGATGCACACCTCAATGGAGGAGAGGCCAGACGCAAGAGGGGTTGTCGTTTGGTCGGCATCAAAGGACTCAATGCAAGGCTGACCTGCGAGACCTGTTGGGAAGCTGGAGGTTTTTTAGCTGGCTTACCGGATGGAGCAATGTCTCCCGACACCAACGTCGAAGTGGATGCTTTTGACGTGGAAGGCTGTGATGACTTCTCAGTGTCTATGTCGGTGCCGAACTTTTCTTTTTAGAGCTTTTGATTCTTGGTTGTACATTTTTGCAGGGTAGAACAACGTGTGCAGGATTCAACATGGTGTTCCGGGCCAAGGCACTATAAGCATCAACTATATGGGTCAGTGATGGAAATCTGCTGTTGGCACCTGCAACACTTTTTAAAACTGGTTAGCAGTTAGGACATCAACAGAAAAACCACCTCAGCCAAATAGAATTCAATGGCAAAGGAAAACAAAAAGGCCTCAGCAGGCGAAGCCCGTGAGATGAGAACAGTGAGGAAAAAAATATTCTTGGCATTTTTTTTTTTTTTTAAACAGAGTTAAACTAGTAAAGAAAGTAAATAAAACAAGAAGAAAAAAAAAAGACACCTGAGCGGGAAAGCAAAAGGCAAAAATTTGAACAACATTAAAAAAAACATGACTTCTTAGCTCTGCGGAAAACAAAGAACTGAGGAGCCACGAGCAAGCGTCGGGTAGTAAGGCACTCACGCATGTGCAGTGTGGGCAGTTCGTGAACTTTCTCAAGTTCTTGAAGTGGCGATGCACTTTTAAAACTGTCTGTGCTGGGGCTCTGTGGATGACATCATCCACATGTGAGAATATGCTGCCTGCTTGTCCTGGGATAAGGAATGCTATTAGCACCTAAATAACCTGTGTTCCAGTCCTTGACCAAGTCAAAGGGGTGAGCAAACACCAGGGAAACAGACTCTGAGCTCTAAGAATCTTCAGCTGACTGGCTGAAACAGTGCACGAATGATACACCTGCCAGCTGCAGACTTAAAATCTGCTCCTCTTCACGCAAGCAGAGCAGACCCTTAAGAAAAGGGATCTCTGACTTCACAAAAAGCCGCAACTAGAGCGTAAAACCACAAGACTATCACAAAATAAAAAATAAATAAACTCAGCTGACCAGAAGACACCATGTCGACTGCAAAAAGAGAAACTGAAGAGGGCAGCAGAGACCAGAGAGGAGGAGGAGGAGGAAGTGTTCAAAAAACTGTGATTCACACTAAAGATGGCACTATTTAAATGTTTCATTTATGGTTTGGAATCATATAACACAACTCTCCAATACTTTACCCAACCTCCAAAATATCCAGCGTTCCCCTCTGTAGGTTGGGTAAAGTATTGGAGAGTTGCAAAAACTGTGATTGACATCTTTCTGCATTATGCTTGCAAGAATGGATCGAGTACCCTATGGTTCAGCATACCATTCCTACTGCACTGGAAAGTTATATTGTAGAAATTTTTATAATACAGTAGTTTCACAGTAATTTATTAAATATTTACCTGGTGAACTGCTAGACCCATACAATCCAATATTTTTTCTGGCATATCTCTCAGTTCATTGGATATCGGTACTAATGCAACTAATTCTTCATCTTTTATGAGCTCTTTATAATCCACAAGGATACTTCCCTTTCTTTCAATTTCATCCTGTAAAAGATTGAAGCTAAAGGTAGACAACTCTCAGGATATAAAGGGCTATTCATATTTTTTCTAGTGACAAGGATGTGGTAGGGAAAAAAACTATGTACAACACGAAATATCAAATAGCAACCACTTGCTGCACTGCCTACCATACAAAACAATGTTAGCATTTCTACACATTGCAAGATTAATAGTAGCAGTAAACAAACAAAAAGGAAAGTACAGAAAATATATAGGATGGAAAATTAAAATCCTAGAAAATTATTTTGTGAGAATTAATAACAAAAAACAGAACTGGTGCATAATTTTCACATTTTGTTCTCAAATGGTTAAAATGTCTTACCTTATCATAGGAATCTATACGACTTGTGAAAAATTTTTCAAATGCTTGAATCTTCTGAACAAAAGGGGAATTCTCACTATAGGCTAATCAGAGAAAATTGTGAGAAATTCCACATAGCAGGCAAGGTAAACATTAATTTAAAGAAACTCCACAATATGAAAAGGCACCCTGGGGAAGTTCTATGGGGAAATAGAACTCCAACCCCTCACAAAAGGAAGGATAAATTGCAGAAATGTTGGGTAGCTCAAACTATTTTGAATACATAAAGGACAGTAAATGAAAAACACCTAGTTCAAAATCACTATTAGACAAGAGACTTTTGCTATTTTTAATTGGGGGGCAGAAAAAAAAAAAAAAAAACTTTAAATATGACAGTAAAGACCATCACTGGACAAAGCAGAGACCCTATCAATTTGCACCAACTACTTCAAGCTGACTTTCCCCGGCTTCAGTTTTACTCTCCCCCTATATCTCCTTTTTATACCTATGGACCGGCAGAAATAAAATAATTATTTTGTGGACCGGCATCGGTCCGCAGACTAGCGGTTGAAGAACACTGGGCTAAGTCATGGGCCAGACCCTGCCCATCTCTACCCAATCTCCACCCCAGACCCTGCCCCCATAGTCCTAATTGTAACACTATTTTTTCCATTCATTTTTCATATATACACACAATATAATCTTATTAACAAAGCATCGATCGCACCGCAGACCGGCAGTTGAAGGACACAGTTTTGGGCCTGATGCACAAGCCAGCCCTGTGGACCGGCAGGAAGTTTCTGTGGACCAGCACCGGTCCATGGACCAGTGGTTGAAAAACACTGCTCTAGAGTCTTTTTGTGGTGTTATCTTCTGAACAGCTATTGTTTTTGTCCAGTACCAAACAGACTGAAGTAAATTTGAACTGCATGAAGTTCCCTGCCTTGAGAGAACAGAGTGGAATTTTAGGCATCACATAGCTCAAACTCACTAAGAGCTTGGTACAAATATTAAACATTCTGTTACGTCCCTTCCGAATTCCTAATGCTAGGTGTTCAATCCAAACCCTCAATCCGGGAGTTGCAGAAATCCACAACTATTCTGAGCACATGCTCCACTCCCTTAGCCTAAGAGCTAATAAACATATCCAGTTACAATTTCTTCAAGCAATCCGTACAGAAGTCTTTTGCAGTTGCTCTGCTTCTTTTTCTTATTTTTTTCACTTAAAGTTCATTTTCTTGGTGGCTTCAGTGCCTTGAGACCCCTTCCCAGTGGTCTACTGCCAGACTGCTGCTTCACAGAGAAGCTCTGGTGGGTCTGTGGTAGTGCTTCCCGATTCGAATCAATTCACCGATTCGAATCAGGCAAATCGATTTGAATCGATTCAATTTTAAAAAAAAAATTGGCCTCCCGATTCAATGGCTGACCCTTCCCCCGTGCCTTCCTAAAGCAGTGGCTTCAGTGCCTTGAGACCCCTTCCCGGTGGTTTACTGCCAGACTGCTGCTTCACAGAGAAGCTCTGGTGGGTCTGTGGTAGTGCTTCCCGATTCGAATCAGGCAAATCGATTCGAATCGATTCAATTAAAAAAAAAAAAAAAATTGGCCTCCCGATTCAATGGCTGACCCTTCCCCCGTGCCTTCCTAAAGCAGGTGCTGTAGCGCTGTCTCTTGCTGGCTGTCCGCTGCTGCTCCCGCTTGAGGGAGGAGGGTCGGTCACAAAGGTCTCCCCCAGCTTGCCCGCTCTTGCCTCCCCCAGCTTCCCCGCTCTTACCTCCTTTAGGCTAATAGGGCAGCCTGCAGGCTCGCTGGTGTTATAGCGATCCCTGCAGCTGCCTGTGGTCCTCAGCGGCATGTTCTCTCTGCCGCAATCCTGCCCCTGCTCATTTGACTTGAAAAACCAGCATCTCTTCCTCACCACCCCAGGGTCCAACATCTCTTCCTTTCTCTTCCCAACTACCCTCCTATCCAGTATCTCTATCCCCCCTCCACACCATCCCTTGTGTCCAACTTCTCTCCCTTTCTGTTCCTTCCCTCCCTAAATCCCACTGCCAATCATCTCTCTCCCTCTCCTCTATTTTCAGACCCATTATTTCTTCCCCCCCCCAAAGTCCGGCATATGCATGTCACTTTGAACCTCCCCTTCCCTCCCTCCCTCCGTGTACTTCTACACCAGGGACCCCCTCCTCTAAAGGTCTGTCCCCCCCAAAGGCCTGCACCCCACCCCTAAAGGCCTGCATGTCCCCCCCTGAAGACATGTGCCACCATCCCTGAAGGCCTGTTTCCTCCTTGAAGGCTTCCCCCACCTTAAAGGCCTGCATCCCCCCTGAAGCCCTGCCTGTCCCCCCCTTGAAAGCCTGTCCTCCCCCTTGAAAGCCTGTCCCTCCCAAAGGCCTGCACCTCCCCCTGAAGGCCTGTCTCCCCCTTGAAGGCCTGCATCTCCCCCCGAAGGCCTGCCTGTCTGACCCCCCATGAAGGTCTGTCCCCCCTGAAGGCCTGCACCTCCCCCTGAAGGCCTGTCCCCCCCTTGAAGGCCTGCATCCCCCCGAAGGCCTGCCTGCCCCCCCTTGAAGGTCTGTCCCCCCTGAAACCTGCACTTCCCCCTGAAGGGCTGTCCCCCCTTAAAGGCCTGCCTGCCTGTTCCCCCCCCACCCCGAAGGACTGCTCACCCCCCCCCAGAAGGCCTACATGTTCCCCCTGGCCTCCCCTAGCGTTCGGCTTCCCTCCTGGCCTCCCCCCACTGTTTATCTGTGAGGAACAGCCTGCAGATAAGATCGCGATGCTAGCAATCTTTCCATTGCTTCGGAGCTGTTTCCTCTGCCGCGGTCCCACCCCTCCTCTGACATCAGAGGCAGGATCGCAGAGGAAACAGCTCATCTGCAGGCTGTTCCTCACAGGTAAACGGTGCGGGGAGGCCAGGGGGGAGAACTGGACGCCAGGGGGGAACTGGACACCAGGGGGGAAAGCCGACAGCAGCACTTCCCACTGACCCTCCCCCCTCGCCCTCTAAAGTAGGTGCGGCAGCAGCCGGCCAGCAAGAGCAGCACTGCCGCTCCTGCTTTAGGGGGTGAGGGTCAGTCGAATCGGGAACTGATTTTTTTTTTTGTTTCGAATCGATTCACCCGAAGTGAATCGGTGAACCAATTTGAATCGTGAATCGGGCAGCACTAGTATGTACATCAAGTTACAATACATTTAAAATTAACTATCAAAAAAGTGAAGGCGACACAAATCTAACAAATAAAAGAACAGTTTCAGCTAGGCTTACTTTCTTTGCATGAAATTTAAATTATTTAGCTATTATCTACTGAATTCTGTATAGTTTACCCAAATTTGGGTGTGGATCATAGATCAGCACATA